>NC_090933.1:1216675942-1217299692 GCF_040938575.1 Ambystoma mexicanum | reverse complement strand
TCTCTCTCTCCCTCTCTCCCTCTCTCCTTCTCTCGCTCTCTCTCGCTCTCTCTCTGGCTCTGGCTCTGTCTCTTTGCTTTGGTTGTAGATTTAGGAGTCAGACTCTATGCATAATCTAGCTAAAGTAGACACATGGGGCCCAATCCCACTATGCGTTGAGCATTCCTGCATGTGTATGGACTTGTGATTGTTTTACATTCATGTTCACGCACATGCTACCCAGGTCCAGGTCATATCAATCTGATTGGCCAGTTTGATGGGGGCAGTGAAAACCATTCATGCTGTGGACACAATCATTGGCTGTGCCTGCACTTGAGGTCTGCACTTAGGCCTGCGCGCCATTTCCAAGTTATGCACCATGCATTCGGTTCCCACTGATCTGCCCACCTTCGGAGAGCTCTGATAATGATTGTTATCTGATATGATGTTCAGCCATCAATGTGTTGGTGATTGAGAACACATACGTGCTACGTTGCATCATTTGCCTATTGACCCTTCATGCTGCTTACTAGTCAATTCCCACAGAGAGACCTGCTATGCGAGTAAGTGCAGGATTTCGCAGAGGTCACCCTTTAGTGGACATATTGGGACCAGTGTTGATTCGTGTGTTTCTCGCATGTGTCCCCATTCTCCCTTCTGCATTGTCCTAGGTTACAATACACTGCAACACACAGTCATGCTCCCAGCTGCTGTACCTTCCAGTAGTATTGAATCATCTTACTGTGTGGCGAGGACAGTGTTGTTGAATTGGGAAAAGGTGCTTTTGAAGCAATACAGATCACAGATATGGTTGCTGCGGCAGTTGGTTGAGTGGATGTGCCCAATCTGTTCGGTGGTAGCAAGCTGGGGGCGAGCTTGGGTCAGACATGTATTGCCTACACACAGTGAGACTGATACCTTTACAGGATATTGCATGTATAATCTCTGTGCCTGCCTGTGATATCCTCACAGTTAGGATGTTCTCCATTAGGCAGTGGTCTGTCCCCAGAATGGCAGATACCTCTTCCATTGTTTCATTGCATTTAATCCAGGAGGACGGATGCGCTGTCTAGGATGCTTGAGTGGAGAGCAATCCAAATGGAAGGAGTCAAGTAACAGGAAGCTAATTCATTAGGCATGGGCCCCGGGTGGCCGGTACAGAGAGGTGCAGGTGCAGGTGAAGGAAGCCAGGTACAAGGTGGTGTGAGGAGGGATTACGAGCACCAATGGGTGTAGTGGGGTTTTCAATGGTTACATGTGTCGATGATGGGCGCCTGGAAACACTTGTGTACATTATAAATGCCATATCATATCATGGGCAGGAATGTAAGAGGATTGTGCATGGTGAAGCATACATTGATATATTGCAGTACGAGTATTGGCCATATCTTTCAAGGGGCCTGCAGTGTAGTGAGAAGGTGCAGAGGACATGGTTGTAATCTACAAGGAGGTGATAGAGGGGGTAGCAAAATGAAGAGACACCTTCGCTGACTGCGGGAGTTTAAAAGGTGAATAAAAAGCAACTAAAAGGGGGCTTGGGTGGCGATTACTGAGTTCTTTTTACTTTAGAAAGTGCATTCCGAGAGGTAGGGGCCCCCTAACCCAGTGCAGCGTCCTAGACATCAGGGGAGGGCAGGGGAGAGGCACAAGGGGAGACAGATTGGTCAACAGGGTCCAATGAAGGTGAAAGGTCGTGTTGGGGAGCATCAGGGAGAGACAAGTGTGTTGAGCACTACTAGTGAGGTTGGTGTCATTTCTGGAGATGGATTAAAGGGAGTGGCTGCTTCTGAAGCCCTCTTACAGGGGGTGTGAGTGGCCCTCACGGAAGGAGGCACTACCGTGAGGGAAACAGATGAGGATTCAGGATTGATGACTCATTTTGGAGGTAAGTGGATGAGGAGAAGGATATATAGAGCATATCCTCCTCCGCTTGGTCCACATCACATTGTGAGGATGGGTCTGGAGAGAGGTGCAGTAGGATCATGTGGACGCTGCAAGATGCTTCATACATTACAGGGCTAATTGTATGTATTTATATATTTATAGGAATCACAGTGAGAGTCAATGCATTTTTGGAACGGAAAGAATATTAAAATCGTGAATGCAGAGAGGAGGACAGGTGTCCTTTCCAAAGGGGTGAGAGAATGTAAATTGAAGACCAGGTGATGCTGGGGGTGGTGGAAACACTAACCAGGGACGAGGAAAATACGAAAACGATACAGAGAAACACTGGCAAGGGGAAGGTGGAGGGAGTGCTGGGTTAGGGTGTTGGATGAGGGACAACTGCAGTAGGGTTGGCCTAGATTAGTCGGGAGAGAGAGAGGCTGGATGAAGTAGTAGCTGAAGTGCTAGGAAATTGTCTCTTCCGAAAGATGAGGACTTTGATGTTCGATTCAAATAGTGGTAGTGTAAGAGTAGTAACGGAGAGGTAGTGGAAGATCATTCCAGAGTAGGGGAGCGAGAAGAGGGGGCACAGGGGGCTCGAGTGGTGGCAAGGTAATGGGCCCGGGATGATCTTAGAATACGAGGGGGAGAGTTGGGGATGAGATAAATAGATAGGTATGGTGGGCCAAGAACAGGAAGGGTTTTGAAGATGAGAAGAGGTTTATATTTAGCTCTTAGTTTCATATATAGCCTGACAATCTGTTGTCGGGACACGGAGGTAGAGGTAAAGTAAGGAAGGTTGAAAAGTGTGCGGACGGTGAAGTTGAGGACTTTGTCAAGTGGTGAGGAAGCATAGTTCGGATGGATATAGAGAAGACTAACATAGTAGTCAGTTCTGGAAAAGACTAGGCAGGTGATGAGTTGTTTGGCGGTGTGGAAAGGAAGACGCTGGCATATTTTCTCTAGTATTTAGGAGGTGGAGTCTGGCAGCAGTAGATTATTTGAAGATAAAGAGGGAGAAGTTGGGATGTGGGTTGAAATGACACCAAGGTTGCAAGCAGAAGTAGAGTAAGGGAGGTAGTCAGGAGAGAAGGGAAGAGGAGGGGGAGAGTAAGAAATAGCTTGTTTGGCTAGGAAGTAAAGAAATTTGCTTTTAGTGGAGTTAAGCATGAGCGAGTGTGACGCCATCCCGTATTCGATGGCGGTGAGACAGCGCTAAATAATATCTCTCAGTACATCAGATAGTGTGGGAAATGAAAAAAAGATCTGGGTGTTGTCAGCAAGATGTTGATAGGAGAAGCCGTGAGAGGAGATCAGGGCACCGAGAGCAGAGGTATAGAGAATGAAGAGACAGGGTTCCAGGACTGACCCTTGGGGAACTCCAACATAAAGGGGGTGGGTGGGGAGGTGAGGTTGTTCCAGGACACCTGGTAGTGCCTGGGGGCATGGTAAGAAGAAAACCAAGTGATGGCTTTATCTCTAATGCCAAGGAGATACAATGTGGATAGACAATGTGGAGACAAGGTCAGAATGGTCGACAGTATAGAAGGCAGCAGAGAGGTTGAGCAGAATAAGTATAGAAGAAAGGTTAGCATGACGAACAGAGAAAATTAAGTTGCTGACATTGAGGAGCGCTGTTTTGGTAGAATGGAGAGGTCGGGGTCACAAAGGCTTTACGTATTAAGCATGTGGAGCCGCTTAAATACAACTTGTTCAAAGATTTTAGAGTAATGTGGTAGAAAGAGACATGATGAAAGTTGGAAGGACTGTTAGAGCCAAGACCAGGTTTTCTAAGGGTGAGGATGACAGTAGGGGTTTTGTAAGATGAGGGGAGAGTGGCTGAGTCAACGGAGAGGTTAAAGAGGGACGAATGATGAGGAGCAACACTGCAAGCTATGAGCTTCACTATGTGAGGGGACAGTGGGTCAATAGGGGCACAGAAAGGTTTAGCTGCCAGAGGAAGGGCAGCAATCCCATCAGTGTTGGTGGAGGCGAGGAGGACTTAGTGGCGACCCACAGGAGTAGGGGTGGTGGAGCAAAACGAACAGGAGGAGGGGCTAGTAAGTACTTAGCAAGGGTATTTAGAATGGTAGACATTTTAGAAGCAAAGTATAGAGTGAGATTGTTAGCAGAAAGAGTAGAAGAGGTGGAGGAGGGTTTAGGAGGAGAGAGAACAGAGTTGAGAGATTTTTGAAGGTGTTGATTTAGACGATATAAGAGAGGGGTAGAAGTCATGTTTAGCAGTGTCAAGAGCAGAGGAGTAGTTCTGAAGAGCTAAGAGGTAGAGTTCGAGATCAGAGGAGTGTCTAGAACTTTGCCCGGTACAAAGATTTTTCTGCATAGTTGTTTTCAGGGTGTGGTTGAGGGGAGTAATCCAGGGCCATAGAGGGAAAGGTTTATGAGTGAAAGTAGAAAGAGGGAAATGAGAGGAGAAGGGAGGGTGAAGAGCAGTGTTGAAGTTAAGGACGGCTTCTTCAGTGGATGGAAAGGTGAGTTCAGCATGTACGGAGAGCGAGTGTTGTAAGTCAGAGAAGTAGATAGGGAGTTTGGAGCACGGAAGCATGCGCTTAGTAACAGTTGTAGAGGGTGGCAAGAGTGGGGAAAGAAGTGGGAGTGGAGATAGGGCAAATAAGATAGAGTGAATAGAGGGAGAGGGAGCATTAGAGATGTTAGAGGCTGCAAGAATAGATGAGATGAGAATAAGGTCAAGGCAGTTGGCACTAGAATAGGTGGGTAGACGGTGGACATTAGAGAGTGAGTGGTTATGGAGGAGGGAGCTTAAGTCAGTGTATGGAGCAGCAGAGAGGGAGGGAGGGAAGGTTAAAGCTTCCAGTAATGAGGTGGTGATCAGGAGGGAGAGAGTCAAGTAGTTGTGAGAGGTAGTCGAAGAATTGACCTATAGGACCTGGTTGCCGATAGAGAGAGAGAGATGATGGGAATGCCATAATGGGCAGTGATAGTAGACGTAGTGTATTTCAAAGAGGTTGGATTGCTGAGGGATAGAGAAGGAGCAGAGATTGAAAGTTTGGAAGATGAAAACAGTCCTACCCCACCACTACCACCAGTGAGGTGGGGAGAGTGGGTGAAGGTGTAGGTAGTGCCGGGGAGGGCAGTAAGTGTAGCGGAGTCAGAGGGAGAGAGACAGGTTTCAGTGAGGGCAATAAGGTAGAGATGAGGGGAATGTGGAAGCAGGAAGTGTAAAGTGAAGGAGGTTTTAGGGGGACAGATTGAGCATTGCGAAAATTGAAAGAGAGTGAGATGTGGAAGTACAGTGATATAGGGTCTGAGAAGTAGAGAGGCATTTAGGGTAGATGCAAGAAGAGAAAGAGTAATGGGTGTTTGGGTTAGAGTATGTTTTGTGGGTATAGAGAGAAGTGGAGCGTGAGGAGAGGTGGAGTCAGGGAAAAGAAATGATAGGAATGGGAAGAGAGGAAGAGTGGTTCAGAGCGAGAAGAGAATAAGAAGGCAAAGGAAGAGATAGTAGAAGCAGTGCAATGTGAGGGTGAGGCTGAGAGGAAGGAGTACTTGGTATTGTCAGATAAGTAGCAGGGCATGGCTATGCAATGGCTCGGAGACAAAGAGGCAAAGAGGCGTGCCCTTAGTTGATCGCCCTTTGCGTGTGTAGGCTGGGGCTCGGTTGTTCCAGAAATAAGGAGTAAAGTAGGAGGTAATGTTCCAGAATGAAGATGGGCTGAAGCAGGTGGGTCTGGCGGCCAATAGTGGGAGGAGGGAGGCAGATCTGGTACATATTCCAATATTTAGAATCATTTGAAATATTGTGAAAATCGTTTTATTTATTTTTTTGTTTTTATGCATACCGATGGGACTATTGTGGGTAGGTCTCTAATGTGTGAGAAGGCCCATGTCTAAAAGAGCACAGTAAGGTCATTGATGAATAGGAAAGTCCATGACCAACAGAGCAAATTCTTATGCGCCCTCCTGTGACTTTCCTGTTCTCAGGCTTTATCAAGACTAGTATAACTTCAAAAATGTATTACAGTGAAAGCAGTGGGAATTTGACATTAAACGTTCCTAATAAAAAAATTGGTTTACAATGTTTGATTTTTTTTTACTCTTTTACTCTTGGTCTGATTAGTCCCCAGTGATATTTGGATACAGTATAAACTGGAACATCTCTGACATGGAGGAACCGGATTATTAGGGCCTTGCTTTGGCATTTATTGAAGATTTCCTTATTGTAGGCTAATTAACCTGTACCTCGAATGCCGCCATTTTTGAAAGAACAACCATGAAAGAATGAATTCCTCATAGCAGAGCAATTACCCTACGTTAAGGAAATCTTCAATGAATGCCAAAGTAAGGCAGTAATAATCCACTTTCTCCATGTCTAAGTGATTAGGAATTCGGCCAGACAAAGCAGTTAAAAGAAAAGATATGACTGAGGGTGCAATTGTTGTTTTGCCCTTGTCAATGCATCAGGCTACATTGTTTGATCCCTTCGAAACCACAGTAACACAAGAGTGGAGACAGGTGTGGCCTCTGTGAACATTTCAGCAAGGGCGGGATCATCTGACCATGGGCACAGCCAGAACCAAAGTGGCAGGTTGTACATGTCTTGGGTGATTTAAAATATTATTTCATTGATTTATCCATCTCCATTAAATAATGCAAGGTCAGAATTTCTTTTGCAATGAAATATCATGTAATTATTGGTAAACATGACAAGATCAAACACACACAGAAAACACACCATGTTATAGGACTTACTGAAAGAAAAATTGCATTTTAAAGGAACTTCTGTATCTGTGCTATCACGAAAAAAAGGAAACATGGTGAGCTACGCAACTTGAATTTTAGTTTTCTACAATTGAATTCTATAGCGAAAGCTATTACAAACTAACTATGAGGTCTACTATATTTTTTAACAGAACAACATATTGTTGGGTTGCTATTACAGGTAAAGCATATTTTTTTCTTACATGGGACAGAGTATATTCAACGTAGCTTTGATATTCTGTGAACCTAATCTGTAAACTCCAGCTCTCTCAAAACTGTGTATGCAGGTGTCAGCTTTCTTGAAAGCAGGAATGTTCAGACCCCATTATTCATTCACTTTGGGAAATGCTTAGAGGAGTTCATGGCACAGCTTTGTTTATTAAAGACAAAAGGCTTGTTTTCAAAATACACAAACATTACAATACGAATACCAGGATCAGGGTTCAAGGCTTCAAGGTTTTGTATATTTAAGTTAATGTGTAAGGCCACCCTTGGAATAGACTGATGAATGTGGTTCACCAATTAATGCAATTTTAAAAGAAGCAAGTGATTACACAGACACTAGCCTCTGACCTTGATAGAGCATTATGCATCAAGAAGAATTCAGCTGTTTCATTAAACAACATTTTATAATTGTCCTTTGTACATAAATGCATCAAGAAGAATACATCTGTTTCATTAAACAACATTTTATAATTGTCCTTTGTACATAACATCAGGTGGTTCTGTTGACCCAAGGGGCAAGCCACACACATGTAATTCAAGTTAAATTCAATAGTAAAATGTGCTCCAGAAAGCACACATTTAAATTGACATGTGAAATAAATTTCACATGTCTAGTATTAGATCCATTTGTACAATTTGAAAAACAAATATAACCGAATTCAGCAGAAAATTGACAATCATATGCAGGTAAAAATGATATAATGAAATCCATGATTTGTCAATAGATGTGTATTATTTAATAACATTTATGCATGCAGTGACAAAACATAACTATTGTCTCTGGATCCAGAATATTCTTGCAAACCCGAATATTTAATTTAAATGTTGTACATATATATATAGCGCACCAACCCCTCAGGCATTAGGGCACTGTTACATGCATTTTACTCTTATGGCATGTGATTACAGTTACATATATGTTACACTCAGAGCTTGGTTACAGTTACATTCATGTTACTCACATTACTTAATGTTAGATTACAGATACATGTTGCTCTCATTGCAAATGTTTATGGTTACTGTGTCTTACATCTTACTCTTAATGCTTGGGATACGGTTGCATACATGTTACTCGCTTAGTTTAGGTTTACATTACGATTACAGTTTGATATAATCGGGAGGTGGTGCAGCGCGAGACAGGTCCGGTAAGTTACAGCACAATTAGGTGGGTTGCAGCCAAAGAAAGTAAATTTGAACAGCCTAGTACTGCCAGACCGAATCAGACAATATGCATAACGGGTGAATCCCGATGGAAACAAGATGGAGTGCTCTAAGGTCAGTAGAATTCAAGGGCAGAGTCGGCCATATAATACAGGTATGTAGTGTTAAAGTTACCAGCGAGATGCTATAGGTAAAGTCAGGTAGGTTAAAGGCAAGTAAAGAATATATGAACAGCGTAGGGCTGTAGGAACAATCAGTGTGTTACATTATAACTACGCACCAAGACCTTGGCCACCAGGGTGCTCGTTAGAGTGAGTGCGCGGTAGCGTTGATAGAAGTGAAAGAGTGCATAAGTTGAGTACGAAATACAGGTGGGTCGTAGGGCATAGACTGGCAAGCCACACCTCATGCAGCAGGGGGCTACGCCAGGCATGAATATAGAGGCACTTGCGGAAATGATGACGTATATGAGAATGCAAGGTGCAAGCAGCGCTGGTAGACATCGAAAATGCTGCACAGACCCAGATAGGAATGCATGTGGCAACAAGAATGTTTAAATTCTCATCACTATCACATGTCCAAGTAGAGAAATACTCCAGTGTAATTTGGAATCCTCATTCCTAAAGGGAGGGCTACTGCATAGGTGACACATCCCCTTTTCACAGAGAAAATACATTGGGCCAATAGAAGCCAGGAAGAGGGTCCTAGTAGGTGTGGATCAGTAAAGGGAGCCTACCAAAGGTTCCATCCAATCTAAAATGTCTGCATCCAAAATTGCTGCATAGGTGATGTTTTCTGGGTATTTAAACTCAAAAACATAGGAAGAGGAAAGAGTTGTGCGAGAGCAGAAAGCAAAAGAACTTGTCCAACATGAGAAAATCAGAATGAGATTCCAACCGAAAGTAGCAGATGGGAAATCACCTTTGTTATTCTATGTATGATTATTTGTGAGAAGTGGCATGAAAACATTAGTGAGACCATAGCAGGCCCTGGCGTTTTCCTTTCTGTAGACTAACTCCCTTCATTAATTTAAATATTAGTATTTAGATAAATATCCCTAGAATTAATTACAACCCAGGAAGCAATTACAAATATTTTGGGAGAACCCTGGTTAAAAGCTATTTCACTGAAAGGGGGAATATAGTGCAAGGACTATCTGCTTTGTTATTTATAATACAAAGTGTAACCCAAAGTAATTTCACCATAACAAGGCTTTTCTCCTGTGATTTCAGATATTTGGAGGCCTTAGACATCTCATATTGAAGTATGGAATTACAAGTCATTAGTTGGATTTCTCCCATAGTAAGCAATGTAATAGAAATGTATTCCTTAATGAACACATGATGGAACTGTGATGGAACTGAAGTCGTGGGTGAACCTTGATTACCTGAGAATAGCGAGATAGATCATTGCTTCCGTCCCAGCATTCCTAAAAGAAACCTGGAACCAAGAATTTTAAATTATTTGCAAACAAAGATATCAAATTGTATCTATACCCAAGCTAGGAACCAACACTTTGTCACAAACAGTGTCAAACATTTTGAATTTGAATTAGCCCAAAGATCAGAGAAGCAAATGTTAGAGCAAATATTTTTGTCTGATGACAATACTTGCCAGTGGTTTCAGAGAAAAGTAATTGCATTAAAATGTTCATCATGAGAACATTGCATTTTCTTTTTCTATCCACTAACTCCATTCATTTCAATGTTGTGGGTGACTTCCCCGGCATTGTTTTCACATTAAGACAGCCTTATTCTTGTCCCGGATTGTGGGGTGGGATTGTTGCATTGGATTGAGTATTAAAGTGGTGTCATTCTTCCATGAAAGGAATTCTTAGGAATATGCATATCGTCCATGGATGACGTCATTACAAGGAACATGGTTTTGGCATGATACAAATTCTATGCTGTGACAAGGATGCTTGTTGTTGTCTTCAGGGATTCTCATGCATTTCTGACACATGTAGGCACCCACGGTTTAGGGAGCAAAGCATTGATAATTGCCATCCCTTGCATGCAGTGTGCTTACCTTCTGCCCCCATCCACACCTCGAATTCCCTCTATGATGCTGACATCAATCAATACAGAGGTGACAGCGATAAGCCTCCTCCCACGGCCAGGCACACACAATGATATCTTGAGACCAGCTTCCAGACATGCCCCCATAGGTCCTCACAATGTTTTCGGGGTGGGATTACCCTGCCTGGTGTTGTTGCTGCTGCATTGCATTCTACAGGATTGTTTTTCAGATCTTATTGCACTGGCGGAAGGGAATTTTCAGTCTCTCTGAAACTAGGGGGAATGCCACTACCTTCACATTAACCTCCACCAGGACTCTCAGCTCATCACATCATCAGAGAAGTGTGGCATGGTACTGATGGGTGCGCGTTAGTGGGGGTCAATGAAGCAGCCATGTCGATCTTGCGGAGAGTGATACTGATGATGAGGTTGTGGCAACTTGGGGAAAGCGAGGGAGGTTAGGGGGAGCAGAGGCCAGGTGAAGGTGCCAGGAGAAGGGTGCGTGGTGAAGGGTTGGTTGGTTGTTCAGTGGTGAGAGGTAGGGAACAGTAGCTGTGAAGAAGGAAGAAAGGGACAAGGTGTTGGCAACAGCATTTGTGGGTGTGAAAGTCTCAAACATCAGACAAAAGCAGTCGGGGGCGAAAGGCACCAAGGTGGGCAAAATCAATCAGGGGGCTTAAAGGCACAAGAAGGTACAACAGTAGTCAGAGGTGCTGAAAGGGGGCAAAAGCAGTCAGGGAGCTGGGAGGCACAGCATGGGCAACAGCAGCCAGGGGGCTGACCGTTCATGGGTGTTCGGGACCTAGATAGCAGGTACAAAGGTTGTTGCACTCCTGTTCCCTTGTGCATGGATGTGACACACCCAGGCTCACAATGACAACCTGCTGTTATGGAAGCCTTGAAACCCTGACAAAACCTGAACACCAAAGGCACACTCACATCATTAAAATATTCCACACAAAAGCAGGATATATTTTCAAAGCATAAAGCATGGCAGGCATGTGGCACTTCGCTCTACAACTACCCTGTTCAGTGCACATACACAGTCTAATGAACACAGTCCGCATAGTGAGTTGGGGTATGATTTCACACTGTAGATGGGTGCACATTGCTATACTTTGATAGCCTACTCCCAAGTCAGGCACCACACTGTTCCTCTGTGAACTGAAATAAAGCCTTGTATGACATGACACAGAGCAAGCTCTTAACAATAAACATATTGACGTCAAGTTGCGACTCGTTTACAATGTTAGCATATTAGTTACACCACTGCATTCCCTTACGTTCTGATACCAACAATATTCTGGGCTAAGGCTTGACCTACCCAGATTTAACATTCTAGAGTTCCGCCAGTAGTACACAGTATAGAGATGCCTCCTTCCGCATATAGAGCATTACAGTAGTCCAATTTAGACATTACTAGGGCATTGGCTAGAGTGATGCAGTTAGTTTTGGAAAGGTAGGGTCTGCAGGCCCTGATTAATTTGCAGGTGTAAGCCGTGGATGAAGCGAGGGAGTTAACTTGTTTTTTGAGAAATAATGTGGAATCGAGGTAGAAACCAAGTGTTTTTACCTCGGTTGCCACTTTAATTATATTGCCATCTATGTTGAAGGCGAAATAGCTACCAACCTTACAGCACACTCTCAAATACCGACCACAGCCAACATGACATTGGGCCTCATTACGAGTTTGCCGGTACAATAACAATGGTACCGGTAAGCTTGCCGTTACTGTTGTTACCGTACCGGCATACTTCGAATTCTGCTCGTGGGTGCCTATGCAGCCACCAGGTCTGACCTGGTGGTTGCATAGGCACCCACGAGCAGAACATGATGGTAGCACCTGTACCGTTATTAACAGTACCGGTGCTACCACCTTCCCCATTCCCATTGAGCCCTATAGGGCTCAGATGAGAATGGGGAAGAATGTTTTCTGGTACCCAGAAAACGGTTATTACCGGGTCCGGTAGAGTCGTAATGACCCGGTAATTGCCTTTTTCTGGCCGCTGGAAAAAAATGAATACCGGCGGCAGCCATGCCTGTACTACAGGCACGGCAACCGCCAGCCTAGTAATGAGGCCCATTGTGTACTAATTTACAATAATGCAACTATGCATTGGATACACAACCCAATTATCTCAACACTTAATGGCATATCCTCCTCCTCACTTATGCAGAACTATGGTCCATATAAAAGGACTGACATGCACCCATACTATGACACAACATTCTTTCCCCGCTGCATCTCTCCCACATTTTGTTTGTAAGAGCGATTTCCCGCCTTTCCCAGCCAGTTATCTTCCCCTTGCTCATTTCCTTTGCTCCAGCAGACTAAGGGCTGCGACGGGGCACAACATGCCACTCCATGCACAGAAGTGCTCTAAAAACACGATGGTACTGATTTGTCACAGAATACAATTTTATCAACATTACAAAAGATAATAATTCAGTTCAGGAGTACTCTAAATGTACTAGTCCACTACTACCCTCTTTCCCATACCTGATTCTGATTCATTAATCCAACCACTAGCCTTACAACGCAAATCGGTGTCAGCATGTGACTAACATCATTCCCACAGTAATTACCTAGCAAATACCACTACATGCAACCAGCAGGAACTGAAGGATCGCTTACACCTCCCCAATGGCACTTTAATCAGTTTCCGTCAATGTAACTGATGGATACAATCGCATTCCTGACATAGGCTCTGACTTCAGATCAGTTAATGAAACTTGGCTGGACAAAGCATTGGCCTTGTCACTGAGGATGGCATTCCCTCGCCAATATGTCATACCAAGAGCCCATCGACAAGCTGAAGACGACCGAAGGAATGCCCAGTTCACCGATACGCAGGCTAAAATCTGAACATTTCTTTATTTCAATCATTAGTTCTAAAAAAATGCATTAGCCTAGCTGGAAGAATTTGCAGTCCATAGTATAGCACCAAACTTCTCAAATCAAATCTTACACTTGCCATTGTGCAATAAAAACCTCTTTTCTTATAACTTATTTGTTATTGATCAAGCAAAACACGAGCGTAAACAACTTAAATGCTTCGTATCTGTGATCTTAATCTGTTTAGTTGAGTATTCCAAAATACTACCTCTCCATCAGCCACTATTGTCCAGGACAGGACATGTGTCAGAGTGCTTTTCTTTGGCTGGAAATGTAATTACAATCTGCCAAATGCTGGCACTTATCCTGAAGGCACTACAAGAGATGCTGAAACCTGGGCACAGTAGCAGGGAGTGGAGGATGTAGCGATCATGGAAGAAATGTATAATAGGCAATGGGATAGAGGGATATGAACATTCTGTTAGGAGTCTCTTCTCATTGCCTGTGAAATGAAGGTCCATTTCAGTCGCATATTCACCCTAGTGTTGTTGCTTTGAATTTAATAAAGAGAAATTTGTGGTGTCACACGCCATGTGATGGGTTTTGCCATTAATGAGACGAGATAACCCACTGCGGCAGGCTGGTCATGCGGCAACGGTCTGCCAAATTAGTTTTGTCACGTGCGATGGTATCAGTGTTGTAATTAATTGTAGCATTAGTGTATAATCTGGCCTTATCTGGCCCCCAGGGTCGATAGTCACGCTGCACGCATAACAAAAGGCGCAGAGTCGGAGGAACTTAGGAACAGTCTTTATTTCACCTTACATAAACCCGGACTGCCTCTCTCTTACACGTCACTTCCCTCCCGCTTCCCTCCCGAACTGCTAGGCCTGTTCTGTCCAACATGGCATCCCCCAAATTAAACATTTGCATATTGTTGCTATTCCATTTCTTCGATAAATCTTGTTCTCGCTCGTTATGATCTTGTGTCTCCTCTCTTGGGGAGTGCATGTGGCTCCTCACACAACGGCTGGTTTTGCTGCTCCCTTTCAGAGTCTTATCCGTCACCATGGTATGATTCGTCTAAAGAGTAACAGTCCAGCCCTTCCGAGAGCGTCGTCTTCTCTGTAGGTCCATCAACCGAACTCTTTTGATATGTGAGGAGTTTCCTGTAATTTGCCGTTAATCTCTTTCAGCAGTGACCATCAAGCCTTTCTTTGCCATCATGACGAGCAGATCATCATGGAATGCAGCCATGTGCTTGATGGTCTGCGGTTGTTTTACGATCACTATATGCCCCTCACTTAGGGAGCAATCTTGGGCTCTTCTCCTGCCATCTGCATAGATTTTCATATTCACCTTAACTTGTGTGTGCTTTTCCCACAGGTCTTCATCGTCCTTGTATTGGTTTCTCTCCTCTTGATGTTGTGGTAGCCTTGTGCTGATGCTTCTTCCGAACATCACCTCCGCAGAGCAATTTCCTGTGGATCCATGCAGGGTGTTTTGATGGTCCTGCAGCATTTGGTGTAACACCTATTCATAGGGTTGGCCCTTGATGTGTGCATTTTGGAGTTCTTTTTTCAGATTTCCCATGGAACGTTCAATCATCCCATTAGCTTGAGGCCACTGTGGTGTTATTTTACGATGCCGGAACCCCATGTATTCCCTGAATGTCTTGAAGTCATGGCTTGTAAATGGGGGTCTGTTATCTAGCTTGACCTGCTTGGGAATGCCATATGCCGAAAGCACCGGCATGGTTACCCCCAGACTCATAATGAGGCCCATAGTCTTGCAATCTTAATCTGCATCTTGCGATGTGTGGCGGCATCTTTGCTTGAGGGTTCCCGTACAGGAATAGTAAAGCCTGGTGGTCCATGATGATCTTAAATGGTTTGCCATATAAAAATAATTGAAAGTGTTCGCAAGCCCAAACGACTGCAAGGCTCTCCTTCTCGGCCTGCGAGTAGGCTTGCACAGATTTGGATAGATTCTGACTGGCATAGGATACAATGTGCCTCTGGGATTGCATTATTCTTGTCCTTTTAGGCCAATATTGCACCTAGCCTCACTGGGCTTGCGTCCACCATTCGTTCGGACTCCCTGTCTGCATCAAAATATGACATGTTCTCTGCTTGTGCAATGCGACTTCTGATGTCTGTGAATGCTTGTTGACACTCTGGGGTCCACGTAAATGGTGTGTGGCTCTTGGTGAGTGCGCAAAGTGGCTCGCTGATGGTGGCTAAATCTTGTATATAACATGCACAGTAGCTTGCATGTCCTAAGAATGACCTGAGCTCCGAGATGTTCGAGGGTGGCAGAGTCTCATTTAACGCAGTGACCTTTTCAGGGTCAGGTGTCATGCCGTTCTCTGAGAATATGTGCCCAAAGAAAAGGAGTGTGCTCTTTCTGAGCTCGCATTTGTCTTTGTTTAAGGTGAGATATTCTCCCTCCAGTGCCATGCACACCCTGGATAGGGGCTCATCATATTTTTCCACATCCGTGCCAAAGACTAAAATGTCATTGCTGTAGTTTATACAGTTTGGGATTTGCTTTATAATGTTGTGGATCTCAGCTTGGAATATTTTGTCCGCTGATGTGATGCTAAAACTCAATATTTTATACGGGTAGAGTCCTAGGTGGGTTATGACATTCTCATGTACAGGCTTTCGGGACATAAAACCAGTTGGTGGTGTCTCTTTTGTAGGTCAAGTTTTGAAAATACCTTTGCCCCATTTAACAGATGAATCATATCCATAATGGGGGGAGCGAGATATCTTTCTATTTTGATGGGTAGGTTGGGTCTCCTTATGTCCATGCATATGCGAATAGTGTCAGAGCCTTTCTTTGGCACGGGTACTATGGGGGATACCCATGTTGTGGGTCCCACGGCTCGCTCAATTTTACCCTGCTCAAGCAGTTTGTGAAGCTCCTCTTCTACTTGGCATTGCACTCCGTGTGTTCTCATTCTGCTCGATCTCTCCTCTGCCTTTGACACTGTCAACCATGCCATCCTGCTCAACCGTCTCCGGGAAAACCTGGGTATCACTGGTCAGGCTCTGGCGTGGCTGACCTCTTTCCTTTAAAATCGACCCTCCCAGGTCCAACTGGGGTCCTTCCTCTCCGACATCTTTTTCTCCACCTGTGGTGTCCCCCAGGGATCTAATCTCTCTCCCTGGCTGTTCAACCAGTATCTGGCACTCCTTGCCCACCGCATCGCCACTCTCTGCCCTAATTTCCAGTGTTATGCGGACAATACCCAGCTCATTTTCAGGCTACCCTCAGCCTTCCCCTCTCCTTCCCTCATCTCTGATTGTCTGTCTGCTATCCAAGAATGGTGTGCCGCCAATGACCTCTGCCTTAATGCCAGTAAGACTGAGATTCTACTCATCGGTACTCCCACTCCCTCCTTCCCTGCAACTCTCTGGCCTGCCTCCCTTGGCCCCCTCCCTGCTCCTACCTGCAAGGCAAAAAACCTTGGGGTCATCTTCGACTCCACACTCTCCTTCTCTCCTCATATTTCTGACGTCGCCAAGAGGTCACACTACCAGCTGCACCTCCTCAGAGGTATTTTTCCCTTCCTCTCCTTCCCCCAGAAGCTCACTGTCTCCCGAGCCCTGGTTCTCTCGAAGCTGGATTACTGTAACAGCCTATATCTTAATCTGCCTGCCTCCACTCTCCGCCCTCTGCAACTCATCCAGAACAGAACTGCGAGACTTGTCCTTGGCCTCAAGCCCAGGGACCGTATCTCTCCAGGACTGAAATCCCTACACTGGCTCCCAGTGGCTGCGAGGATAAAGTTCAAAACCCTCTGCATTGTCCACAAGGCCTTCTGGGGCCTGGGTCCTAAATACCTTCAACTCTCTCTTCCCAAATATCTTCCTTCCCGAGCCCTTCGCTCATCCGCCTCCAACTCCCTCATGGTCAGCCGCTTCTCGAAGCAACGAGCTGGGGGTAGATCTCTCTCCGCGGCAGGGGCCTCCCTCTGGAACAGCCTTCCTGCCTCCCTGAAACTTGAGGAGAACCACCTCCGGTTCCGGAAGCACCTCAAAACCTTCCACTTTGCTTCTGCTTTCTCTCTCCCTCTCCCCTGCTGAACAGCTAATTAATTATTCACTAAACTGCACTGATCCTGCAACTGGACCACTCTAAACGGCCTCGGTTCTCGGCCCAGCCACTGATCCCCTGGAACCCCTCTGCACTGCGGGACTGTCTCTGTATCCCTACAGCACCCCCCCTTCCCCAGCACTTGTCCTGCACTTACCTTGCACTTGCCACCAGCTGGCCCTTTTTATTTATTACTTTACGCCACTTACCTTTACTGCACTTCCCCCCCTCCCCTTCCCCTTGCACTTTTTCCCCCTTCCCCACCCCTGCACTTGCGCGATCTGAATGACACCTGGCCTAGTAGGATCGTTGTATGTCTCCCCTTGTTCCTCCCCTCCCTGCCTCGTCGCGCCTTGAAACACCTGTGTATAGGCGCGTTACAAATACCATATCATATCATATCATATCATGTTTATTGGGATGCCTCTGTAGTGCTGTGCCACTGGTGGGATTTCTTCGTCGATGTGCATTTTGATCAGTTGGTTGTGCAATCTTCCAATTCCTTTAGCCGGCTGATTTTATCCACTGTGTTTGTGAATTTTTGGGCCATTAATTCTTACAGTACCTTGAACAGCCCCATGTTCATGGCTGTTCTGAAGCTTAGAATGCACCCACATTTTGTTGAAGTGGAGGAACATGGACCGGAATGGTCATTTCTTGTGTCTCGCAGCGACATTTTGCTTCAAATTGTCCAAGACATTTTAGTGGTGACTTGCTGGGATTAGTCGCGGTCTCTGAGTGAATGTTTTGTATACTTGTTCGCTGAGCAAGTTTAAAGTGGCACCAGTGGCTATCAGGAATTCTGTTGGTTTTTCATTTAAGTTCATGGGTGGGACCGAACTGTGTTTAGTTTAGTTTAATTTAGTTTATTATTTGATAATGCGCTCCAAACCCAGGGGTAGCCGGGCGCAGCCATTGCAAGAATACTTAAGCTTAGGTTACATACAGAAGTTACATATAGAGAATGCATTACATGTGTTATTGACGTTTTTACAATACAAGTAAACACGAGATTCAAAATGTAGGTATCTCACATCCCAAGGGGCCATGAGATAGTCTATGGTCAATTTTCAGAGGTAACGTGGTAATTATTTGCAGTGGTTGATCCGGTCGTAGAGCAGGGGGATCAGTATGATTAGTCGTCATTGGTCCAGAGCCAGCTTTTCACCTTGCATCTAAATCTAGAGTAAGGTAGATTAGCTCTCAGTGGGGAAAGCACTCCAGGCATGGGCGGCTCTAACAGGGAAACTTGCTCCACCCACTTTTGTTAGTTTGAATCTGGGTGTTTCGAGTAGGAAGTGGTTAGAAGCTCTGGTGTGGTGAGTAGAGGAATTTCTGGTCAGTCTGGCCGAGATGTATGGGGGCGCGGTGTTGTTCAGTCCTTTGTGGGTGAGAGATAGTGTCTTGAGGAGAACTCTGTCACTAATTTTTAACCAATGATGGTCTTTCCTAATGTTGGGGATGGGTGCTCTGCGGGGTATGTCCAGGGCTGCTCTAAGAGCATTATTCTGCAATATTTGCATTTTGTTTATTACAGTTTTATTGGCACCCGCATATAGAGCATTACAGTAGTCCAATTTAGACATTAGTAGGGCATTGGCTAGAGTGATGCAGTTAGTTTTGGAAAGGTAGGGTCTGCAGGCCCTGATTAATTTGCAGGTGTAAGCCGTGGATGAAGCAAGGGAGTTAACTTGTTTTTTGAGAGATAATGTGGAATCGAGGTAGAAACCAAGTGTTTTTACCTCGGTTGCCACTTTAATTATATTGCCATCTATGTTGAAGGCTAAATAATTAGGGCTGAGTTTTTTGAGATTGGTGTCGGAACCCAGGATCAGTATCTCTGTTTTGTCGTCATTCAGGCAGAGGCCGTGGGAGGCCATCCATGCCTGAATGAGGAGGTAAATCTTGTTTACTAGAGCTGTGTCTTCAACGAAGTTGCCAGATAGGGGTATGAGGATCTGTGTATCGTCCGCATAATTAGTATAAGTTACCCCCAGTCTGTCAAGTTTGTCGAAGAGTGGCTTAGTGAAGATGTTGTACATAGTGGGGGAGACACATGAACCTTGTGGGACACCACAGGTGATTTGGATTGGGTCCGCTGAAGCTAAGGGGGAGAACACTCTCATTGCTAGGAAGGCTATAGCTTCACTTGAGAAATAGGCGGCAGACGCTAAGTGGTTGCATAACACTGCATGGTCCACCAGGTCAAATGCCGCTGATAAGTCAAGGAGGAGGAGCATAGCTGTTTTACCTTTATCCTTCAACTCGTCGATTTGTGTCTTAAGGTCAATTAGGGCCGTTTCAGTGCCATATAGTGGTCTGAATCCAGATTGGCGTGATCCTAGTAGTTGGTTGGACTCTAAGTATTTTTGTATCTGGAGGTATGCTACCCTGTCGATAATTTTAAGGAGAAATGGGACTGTAGTAATGGGCCTGTAGTTGGTAGGGATAGCTGGATCAAGGGTCTGTTTTTTTAGGAAGGGCAGTACCCAAGATTCTTTGAGGTTTGTGGGTACAGTGCTGGATCTGAAGGATGCATTGATTAATTTAGATATGAAAGGTGCTAAGTCTCTAGCTGTGTCCTTAATAACCTGTGCTGGGCAGCTGTCACCTTGGCAGTTTGATGGTTTCAGGGATGATATCACCTTTTCAGTTTCCAGTATGGATATGTTGGTAAATGTAAATGGTTTGCACTTGTTTTAAGTGACTGTTCTAGGTGTGTCAGTCAAGTGGGTAGTGTGGGTTCCAGTGGAGCTCAAGGATGTTTTCTTCTTTGCAATTTTAGATTGTAGGGTTGTAATTTTATTAGCTAAGGCATTTTGGATGCTGGCGCACCATTGTTTGTCCTTGGGGACATTGTCTGTGGGAGCAATCGGGTTTTCCATTTCCCGGAGGATGGAGAAGAGTTCTTTGGAATTAGAGTTAGCTTTACTAATTCTCTCGTTAAATGTGTCTTTTTTAGTTTGGATTATTTCCTTCTTATATTTTTTATAAAGGCTGTCGAGTAAGGTTTTATTCTCAACTGAGGGAGTGTGCCTCCAGATAGCTTGGAGTTTACGCTTTTGGATTCGTAGTTCTTTGAGGTGAGGGGTAAACCATGAGTTCAGATGAGATTCTCGTTTACTTTTACGTAGTTTGGTAGGGGCAATTATGTCCAAGGCTTTGGTCATAGTGTTATTGAATGTCTCAACTAGCATATTGGGGTCAGTGTTAGTGACGCTGGCTGTGAGAGCTGGTAGGAGGAGAGGGAGTTGTTTTTCAGCCGTGATTATGTTTTGCTTCTGGTTGGCATAGGTGGTGCTATTTCCAAATTATCTAATTTAGGAGGCTCTATAGTGGATGAGAAGCAGATGAGGTGGTGGTCAGTCCAAGTTTGTGGTAGAATATTAGAGATGGCGGTAGCACAGTTTTGGTCGGCTATCCAATCTAGTGTGCGTCCTTTTATGTGTGTGGGGGCTAGAACTTTTTGGGTAAGGCCATGATCGATTAGGATTGATTGGATGGAGTGGGCCTGTTTGTCCTCAACATCGTTGAATCCCAGGTTAAAGTCACCTAATCTGTACACCAGAAGGACGGTTAGTGTACTGTTATTAGAGATAGGTATTTTAGCAGAATGTAGTTAGCAAGATGTAATTGCTGGATGTGGGGAGAGTCTTACAGCTAACTTGGTTTTAGCGATGATGGCCAGGCCACCTCCTCTGGAGTTGGGCCAATCAGCTCTTAGTATATTGTAATTGTCTGGTATGGCAATCATGAGTGCAGGACCTGCGGCATTGTGGAGCCAGGTCTCAGTGATAGCGAGGAGATCTAGGTTATCCATGGCAAGTATGTCGGCAATTTCCGTGTTGTGTGCCATGAGGGATCTCGCGTTGATAAGGGCTCCTGATAAGGTAAGGGTAGTGATTTTATCTTTGATGGATTTGAGATTGGGAAGGTTGGGTCTCTTCTGGTTGTGGGGTAGGTCAGTTTGTATTTTGGGGCGCCTTTCTGCAGCTAGGATGAAAGGGTTGAGGTTGGAGGGAGTTCGAGTTGATTTAGAGTCTACGGGTCTAGTTCTTTTGTTTATTATCATAAAGACGGGGCAGTCTTGCTCTGAGTCCCGTGTTTCTCTCTTGCAAGTGCAAGGTGTGGTGTCGGTGTGAGTCATTGTTATAGAAATAATAAGAGTAGTCCAGAGTAGGGAGCAGAGTGTGAGTATAAGGCAAGTCTTGGTAGTACACATATTGGGAGGAGACAAGTAGCAAAGGGGCATCTAAGTGGTGACTAAAATGCATACAGGATAAAAGGCACCTAAGTTTGACAGTCCCAGCGGTGACTAAAATGCATACAGGATAAAAGACATCTACGTTCGGCAGTCCCAGCAGTGACTAAAATGCATACAGGATAAAAGACACCTAAGTTTGACAGTCCCAGCAGTGCTAAAATGCATAACCCATCAGTGACTAAAGTGCATATCCCAGCAGTGACTAAAATGCATACAGGATAAAAGGCACCTAAGTTGGACAGTCCCAGCAGTGACTAATATGCATACAGGATATAAGGCATCTAAGTTTGGCAGTCCCAGCAGTGACTAAAATGCATATCCCAGCAGTGACTAAAATGCATACAGGATAAAAGGCATCTAAGTTTGGCAGTCCAGCAGTGACTAAAATACATATCCTAGTAGTGTCTAAAATGCATATCCCAGAAGTGACTAAAATGCATACAGGATAAAAGGCATCTAAGTTTGGCAGTCCGAGCAGTGACTAAAATACATATCCTAGTAGTGTCTAAAATGCATGTCCCAGCAGTGACTAAAATGCATACAGGATAAAAGGCACCTAAGTTTGACAGTCCCAGCAGTGACTAAAATGATAAAAGCGTCCATGGTCTGTCCCTTTAACTGGTTGATGCTGTGGAATATATGCCTTTTGTAATCCACATTCGATTTTGCCTCGGCTCTGCCTGGGTGGTTTGCCTTGAATTGGCTGCCACCACTGACCGAGGCAGAGGCACCATCATTTTATTTTTCCTCCCAGCAGCTGGGCTGGGCCCGCGCCTGCGCAGGGCCTCCTAGGCTGGGCACCAGATTGGAACTGCCCGTGCCCTGCAGGCAGGCAGCTGGTCCAGGCTGCATGAGGCCTGGCAAGCCACAAGATTGATCGATTGTCAGGTAAGAAGCGAGACACACTGCACGTTGATGATATGTATCTCGAGTCTCGACTCAAGCTTGTCCACGTAAGTAAAGTTAACTTGCAGTGGCTGCCTGGCCAGCCTTCAAATCATTCCCCAGAGCCTTGTTATTGGGCCATAGACAAAACCGTCTAGGCCCATCGATGCTCGGCTGGTGTGGGCTCAGCACCTGGGTGAGGGAGAGCCCAGCCAAGCGTCGATGTAGCAGGACCTACCCCGGCCTGGCTCTGCTGGTCCTCTGGTCTGTGATGGTCACTCACTGCTACTTTTGATGATATAGATTATTTTGTTCAGTTAAGTAACTTAACTTAAAGCCTGCAAGTCAAGTTACTTAACTGAACAAAATCAACTATTAGTTGATTTTAGTATAACTAGAAGTTGTGGCTGCCAGTGACGCACAGAATCTTCAACGAGCAGTAGCTGGTGCAGTGATTAGAGTGCTTGCATGAATCTAGCATGGCTCTCAATAATTTCATGTTGAGAAATATGTTCATTACTTATTGTGTTCCGGTGTGTCAAGTGTTCCCGGTATGGAACGTGTAGGGAGCATCAGCATGCAGTGTTCAGATGCAGCAATCTAAGCTTTTGAGTGCAATAGGCGCTTTGCTCAGATGTGTCCCAAGACCAACGTTTTTAACACATTAGGCACGAAATGTGGATGGTTGTACATTTCCATAACGGGAGATTATGAGACGTAAATAAGGAGAATTCAGTTTGCCTATAGACCTGAATGGGGCGAGGGATTTTAGAAGGTAAAACTTTATGGGAAAAACATTTGTGTCTCCAAAATCGTGAGTCTCCTTCCCAAATAGGGAGGAGTTGGCGTGTATGGTTGCCCGGCAGCAATGTACATATCATTTTGTTGGTGTGTGCCCGGCACACATACGTTTTACCTGCTGCAAACGTTTCTACCCTGTGGCAGTAAAATGGCTCTTAAACTAAAGTAGTCACCTCATTTCACAGCATATGTCCATATGTCAACATTAACGCAGAAAACTACGACAAATGTCACTCTCAATTTGCAAAACACACAGATGGCTACCATTATACTTGCATATTGTAAGTGGTTGCACGTGCGCTACACAACATGAAAGATATTCCACTATACTGTGTAATAAATCGTGCCCTCACAATTGAGTAACATAGGGCCTAGTTGTTGGACCTTCAGTCGAGTCAGGAGCAGCAGCAGATCCAGGCCAGGCCGGATAGGCCGGCCCTGCATCGTCGCTTGGCGGTCTAACAGTGAGATGCATTATTTAACAGTCTGTGATCAGTGCTGGTGAAATGCAGCACTGTATAATTTTGATCAAAGGATGTGCCACTGAGAGGAAAAGAGACGCAAGGGCATCAACGCGCCTAAATGTGAATAACCTTGCCAAGGCGCTATTGCAATGCGCCAATACTGCTAAGATGCTATCCGAGGTCCCCAATGCTCACGCCTTTGACACTGGCCCAAAGCAAGTACAGTGCAGTAATGCACACAAGCACACATGCATGAAACCGCAGCCAGCTACCGACTAGTGGACCCCACCATTCAGATGGCCCTGTGGGCAGAAGAGACATTATGGCCAGTTTATGTGCATGTGTCTACCCTTGACGTGCACACATTGCCAGTGCTTCCTGCTAGTGTAACGCAATGTGCAGGAAGTGTGAATACTTTTCAACCAATGAAATAGTGCAAAGAAAGTGCAATTCTTAGAAAATTAAAAAGGATTTTAAAATTAGAAATGTCCAGAATAACTACTCGTTCCCAATACTAGAAAGACCCTTAATTTAGCCGTGTATCAATGTTATGTTATCCTATATTTGTATAGCACCTCCTGCCATATGTAAAGGCATCAACGCGCTCTGATCACTGACATATTCAGAAGTGCTGTTATGTCCGTAGAGTTTGGTGTGGAATAAAACGTGTGTGCATTTTATCAGATGCATTCACTGAATTGAAGCGATTTGTGGGTTCTAAGTTTTCATTTAACATTCCTGGCAGCATTCCTAGATTATTTTGGGTAAAATCGTAAAGTGCAGTGTTTCTCCGTGTGTTTGTTTTCTGAATGCTATGCTAATGGTTTCCTATCGGGAGGATAGCTTAGGGGCAATGTGCTCGCCTTGGAAGCAAGACGACATGGAGCAACACAGGTTCGATCCCCGGGTCCGCGCTTAGAAACCTCTGGGTATTACGCGCATTATAAATAACCTATCATATCATATCATACCAGCACTACTTTCCAGACACACTTTGAGTAAGTCATGAATCATGACACACCATTGGTGAGTGATTTATCCGGGCCATGTCTGTGCATCTATTCTCCTTTTCCGGCCCTTATCTCGGGTACATGTTGTACAGGTGACTTCCCAGTGTTGGTTTTCTACTTTTCGGTGTAAGTGGTATGCCCGTGCTATCGTTGTAAATGATAGCACAGACATAGCACTTTACTTAACAAACCAGAAAAACAACACTGAGGGCAGGGGACCTGCCCCGCTCACCGGCAGGACCGTCATCGGCTCTGTCTGTGCCATGGTGTGAAAAAATGCAATTATTATACGTCAATTATCGACGTATGTATAATAAGTGCATTTTTCACACTGGCATTCCCCCGTTCCTGCATGCTGGAAGATCATCTCATTTTAACATTCAGACGCAGTTGCATCGCGCAGCGTAATTATCTGGTGCATAATTACTCAGGCACTGTGGCAAATTTGTTCATTGAACTACTTCACATTCTATAGCTTGCCAATACAACCAACCAGTGATGGAAATGGAAAAAATCTGGTGGGGGATCCCAAAAGGGCAGGGGTGGGTGAGGAGTTTGGGGGGGGCAGTGCCAGAGGTGGCGTGGTCTAGAGCGGGCGGAGTTGGTAGTGGCCATCCGATCAAATGAATACTTAAAAAAAAGAAAGAACAAAAAGCACCCGCGACGGCAGCATTGCCTTTTACCGCCGGCTTTGGTGTAATACACAATGCTCGCTACATGTGCAACTGATTCCTTTCAGTTGTACATGTAGCGCGCATTGTGCATTACACACCAGTGACAAAGCCGGCGGTAAACGGCAATGCTGCCATCGCGGGCGCATTTTAAACATTTTTTTTTAAGTATTACAGCGCGGTTCATGGGCTTGGGCGGCTGATTCTGGCCGGATCCTGAGATCCGGCTACACATCTGGTTCCGGATCTCGGATCCCCCGAGAGCCGGCCCAATGACCAGCACTGCCACCACCCAAATAAATTGAATAAGAAGGCGAAATTCTCCTGGCCTGAACTGTTTACCTACTGGTACTTAAACCAGGCCAGATGGCCATTCTTTCACAACGAGGATTGACACATTTGTTTTATTGGATGAAGTATTGCCTTTACACCGTTTAAGGTGAGGGGTGGTTCACTGCCTCAGTAAGCATACTGGGTGGCCAATTCATACATTGGCTCTGTTGGAACGATCCTGAATAGTTATTAGAAAGAGGACACTAAGGCCTTTAAAATGGGGATAGTCACTCCCTCTGATTTAGGAGCCTGCCACCAGTGAATCCAAAGCCCAGTTTCTTAAGTGGAGCTGTAGAAAGGGTTACTTGGGCTTACTCCCTCCTCTCCCATCCAGAGTTCTCTCAGTGCTGCGCCATCAGCTGCACTGCAGAGCGTTACGAAATAAAGGGCTTTTTCAGCCTATATACGGTCTGCAGTGTTGGTGGTACAAAGAGGATCAGTGGGTTGAGTGGCTGCTGCAGAGACAGTTGCCACCGATTGCCTGCATCACACAGCAGCACCATGTAGAGGATTCGTGCATAGTTATGATTAGCACACTGAATTGCCTTTAGTCACTGATAATAGGTGCTGCGTTTTTCCTGCAATGAATAGTACTCCTTGAATTGGGAAGGAAGGGCTGTCAAAATGGTCTGTCTGAATTACATATATGCATACAATTTCGTTTTCTGACATACGAAATGTGGGCGAGCCTCTCAGCACAGAATTCTGATATTTTATTTTTTGGCACACAGATGGACTGTGAATCTGTACCGTGACTACATGCCCACCCCATGTTTTGACATTTTGGATGTATGGAACTGAATAAGTCCCCACGCTCTCAATACAGCTTTCACCATAACAAGTGCAACATGAAACAGTGTCATTGGTGAAGTGGATCCACTGATAAGTGTACAACTATGGTTGAGCGCACAGGCACAGAGTCACTTTCTCAGGACACTGCGGGCGCTTCAGTGGCATGACTCACTCTCCATCTATGTTAGTTTTGGATAAAATGCTACCTATAAGCTGAAACTATTGCAATAGAGTGCAGCTAGGGAGAAATATCATATGAGGTGGGACACCAAACTTGTGCGTGTTGTTTGGTTATTTACTTACCCATTGACTGCCCATGGCCATGCTAATCCTTATGGCCATTTCCACCTGCTTTCTGCCCCTCTCCACCCAAAACACATCCTCCTGGGATCTCTTTTAGCTAGCCTTACCATCAAACTTTGTTCTCTTAGGTGCCTGCCAGTGTTTTCTCACAGC
Source organism: Ambystoma mexicanum (assembly GCF_040938575.1). NCBI lineage: Eukaryota > Metazoa > Chordata > Amphibia > Caudata > Ambystomatidae > Ambystoma > Ambystoma mexicanum. The sequence continues at coordinate 1,217,273,072 of NC_090933.1, read as the reverse complement.
AGTCTTCTGAGAGTTAATGACTTCATTGGAACTGTAAATGTGCTACTGGTGTAATAGAAATGTCAACCAGGTCTGCCTTCAGCCACTCCATTTATAAGCCTGTCCTTCACTGAAGTTCTGTTCAAAACAAGCATTGGCAAAGTCAACAGTTTAAACTTTTGTATCAATATGAGGCATTCACCAGGCACTGCTATTATTTGCCGAGGTACTCTCGCCACTTTGCAGCTGCAACAGTCCAGTTAATACCACTATGGCAGTGTCTGATAAATGCCTTTTCCATGCCTACACAAAAGCCAAAACTGTTTCCACTGCCAATGCACATTTAAGAATGCCTTTTATCGGTGTACCCTTCCCAACCTGGGAATAGGATTATCATTATAATTTTTCTTTTATTGCGACAAATACGCTGCCCCTGGGCTGTCCCCCCTCACCAATGGATTAAATGGATTAGGGATGCATGTTGTCTGGGCTCCTTCAATACCGGATGAATTTGTTTTTCCAATCTGTAAATGTGGAACGTCCGCGGTCCCTCTATCATTGAAGATCTACTTTGAGAGATCATGAATTTATTTAAAACATCACTTTTTAATCCAATATATGTTTAAATCCTGCTTTAAATGCACTAATTGACCCATTTTATTCAACATTTTCTTGGGGGATACTCCCAATCCCCTCATAGAAAGGTTGGGCTTGTGCGCTGTGCTCGCTCTGTCAGTGAAATATGGGGCCACTTTGAAAAAAATGTCCAGGGCCACTTTTGGTTCTCAGTCCGGCCCTGCCTCTGCCCTTGGCACTCTTCCCAGCACTCTATGCCTCCATGAATCACTTCCGTTTTCTGCAGGTGTACATTGGCCTCCCCTCCTCCTGTGGTTAAACAAACCACATGCTTTGGCAGTGACTCTCTGGGTCTCACAGGGTCTCCTGCGGCAGCCTGGACGGACATGAGCACCGCTTGAGGGTGAGGAATGTGACTGGAGGCCACCATCTGTAGGCACAAGCACCACATTTGTGTAGCCCAGCTCCAGCTGTCAACACCCCACCCACCACTGTGGCACCGGGTAAATCATCCGACGTGCGCAGTACGTGTGGATCAAGAGGTGTAGCAGGGCCGTACAGACGGGCGAGCCTCTCAGCTGCCTGAGCGTGTGTTCACCACAAGGCTGCAGTCATCAACGAGGTTGCGTGGCCAACGCCTTTCCCGCCATTTTTATGACCTGGCCTTATCTGGCCCCCAGGGACGCCAGCCAGCCAGAATGCTGCGCTGCGCGTGTAACAAAAGGCGTGGAGCCGGAGAAACTTGGGAACACGTCTTTATTTCACCTTACATCAACCTAGACTTCCTCTCCCTTGCACGTCACTTCCTTCCTCGCTCTCCGGTCCGCCAACCCTCCCCAACTGCTAGACCTGTACTGTCCAACATGACTGCATTGACAATATCAAATGTAAGGCCATCAATAAATTAACCAATGATAGATGTCAATAATGATGGTATATGTGATGTAGTGCATGATATCATCAGCAGAGGGTTCTGGGGGAAAGGATTTTGGTCATCTTAAATGTTGACATTGCAGATTGTGTGTTGCTCAATAAAATAGTTAATGTTATATTTTTTAACATATAATGATATTGCACTGCTGTATAAAGTCTGGCTTACAATGTCATACATGCTTTTAAAAAATGGAACAGTTAATGCCAATAGATGTATAAATTAATCTATATGAAATCTAAATAAGGTGTGCTTTTACAATGTCCTTGGGCCTCATTACGACCCTGGCGGTACGGGTTAAACGGTGCCGTAAAAGGTGCCGGCGCCGTTTACCCCGTACCGTCTCATTACGAGGTCCCCTCGCGGGACCCAGGAAGCAACGCCTGGTCAAACCAGGCGTGCTTACCGGGTCCCGCGAGGGGAAGAGGGAGCAAACAACGGGCCAACTCGTAATGGCCCGTTGTTTGCCCCCTCTCCCATTCCCATTCAGCCCTATGGGGCCTGAAATGGGAATGGGGAAGGACCGGGTCTGGGTCCTTGGACGGAGGAATTACCGGGCCTTCCGAACTCAGAATGTCCCGGTAATTACTCATTCTGAGGACCCGGACCCAGACGCGATTTCGGCAGGTTTTGGGCGCAGCCATGCCGCCAATAGCGGCATGACTACTGCCGAGGTCGTAATGAGGCCCCATGTGTCTTCCTTTATGATGTAAATGCCATGGTATTACATTATAATACATGGGAGCCGCACTTCCACATACTCATTTTGTACTTTTCTTTTTGCTATGCTTTGCTATGCTTTATATTTTATGAAGCTTTACTTCTTCATGTAATCTTTCGAATGTGCTCTCCCTTCCTGTTTTCTTGCCATGTGTGGGTCTTTGCATTTTAACTCTTTCCCTTTCCTATCCCTTTTCTTTTACGCCTTCCCCTTATTTTTCCTTTCTGTCTTGCTTTCCTTCATGCCTCTTACTCAAAGAAACTCTTGGCCAATGTGAAGAAACCCCTCCCTGCACAATCAATCAGATGGCATTCTGATGTTATTAGCTGCCTGTAATAACGTATTCTAGTTGCTAGAGGCCTGTCATGACATATTACAGGAGCTAGTGTTTGATTTTCATATTACAAGTAAGATGTGACATCAAAACCTGTTTCTAATAAGTAAATAGACTGCATGCTTGTACAGGGGATTGCAGTACCCCATGTATTGTATAAAGCTTATTGCCATTGCTGAGGTTGAGAATCAGTCACAACTCACAAGAGATGGAGCCTCGACTGAGTCATAATGGCATTCACTAAACAACAACATTGTACATAGTCAGAGATCACTGCCTACTGTAAATCTTTTCAACTTTTTCTTTAGGCATTTAAAAAAAAGTGTGCAGATCTATATTTCGATTATTTTAGAAATTCCAGGGAAAAAACTTGACTCCTAAACTCAGCATCTGTTTATCTGTAAGCGGCTGAAAATGTTTTGCAGATCATTCATTTTACATGTTGTCCTGCACCACATTGAAGAGTCCTTCTGTGAAAAACAGACTGGTAATAATAATAATCACGTCGTGTCTATAATGTTTAATATGGATCTGCTTCTATGTGATGTCATAGTCGGTGTCACTATTATTACCCAATTACCTCAAAATCACATTGCACGTATTGTGCTCTCAGGGACCTCATCTCTCAGCCCTAAAGTCTCTCCACTGGCTCCCAGTAACTGCAAAGATCAAATTCAAGGCCCTCTGCATCATCCACAAGGCTTTCTGGCCCGCTACATCTGACTTGTTCTGTCTAAATGCCTCTCTGCTAGAGTCCTTCGCTTGACTAGCTCCAACTCTCTGAAGGTCAGACCTTTCTCTAAGCAGAGAGTGGAGGGGTTCGGTGTTCTTCGGCAGGGGCCTACCTCTGAAATGGACTCCCAGCCCCTCTCAGACTTACGCCGGATCTCCTTAAGTTTCGGAAGCTCCTCAAGACCTTCCTTTTCTCCGCCTCCTTCCCCCTCCCCCCTCCCTTGCTAATTACCCCCTGCTGTTGCGACTGGTTCCTGGCACCATATGAGTCTTGCTAGGGCCATGTCCTCTTTGACCAGTCTGCCCCCCCCCCCTAACACCAGCACTTACTCTCGGGCACCCTTCTCCAACTATCCTACTGAGTCTGGTCCACCCTATTCGCGCTAGTCTAGCCCTCCCCTGATTCCCCTGGCACTTGCCTAACCCCTGGGGCTCCATCCCCCTGCACTCCCCCTTCGCTCTCCCCCATCCATCCTTCCTCCCTGCCCTTCCCCCCTTAACACTTCCTTTTCATTGCTTGCGTGTCTGAATATCACAATGCCTAGTAGGACCGTTATTATTTTCTTTTCTCCTTGACCTCCCACCCATACCTTGTGGCACCTAAAAACACATTGGTTGTATAGGCACCCTACAAATGTACAATAAATAAATTAAATTAAATGTTTTGTCCCATTTAGTATTTTATGCAAAGCACGGCCTAACCTCAGCTATGCACTGAGTGCATAGTTACATAGTTCTGCAATGTGTGCGCCATTTACCAGCACTATGAAAACAACCTTAAAATACTTGCATTTCCCAGTGGTACATACAGCGACTACACGGACTGCAGCCAAAGGCTTGGGACATCTTTACTACATTTGAGATACATCGACACAGTGCATATGGTTAGCAGTCGTGTGAGTCATGCATTAAAATCAATCCACATCAGGAGGTAGAGGACCCTGTTTTCTATGTCTATTTAGACCAAGCCCTGTGGCCTCATGATGTAAACAGTGTCTAAAATAAATAACGAAAGAGCCTTGTCTGCATATCAGAGTGGTACATACAGTGCAGATAATTATAGCATTCATCTTTCATATAGGCATCAGTATTTAAACCTGTGACTGTACACCGCACACACATACTTGATGCAAGCACTATACATGGATGTTTCTATGGGAGCTCTTTCCTTACAGCCTATTTTTCAAATACATGTTTTCAGCGTTATTATTACATTCGTTCTGATAGAATCGAGAGCTGTTTATGTTGGTGCACTAGTGAGTTAAAACGATATTAATAAAAAATAAATTGTATTCCTCATTAGCGGCTTCCTAACCTACATGCCTGGCAAGGGTACAAAAAATGCAACCTATCATTGAGTACACTCCTCCACCACTCCACACTTCTCTCACCTTCTACATCTGCCATTTTCCCACACTCCTCCCCTTCTTCCAGACCCCTCCCACACCGTCCTCTCCCCACTGGTCCCCACCCACCCACTCTCGTTCTGATTTGTCAGAGCTCTGTGCACGTGACCAGAGGTTTTTCTCTTCAGAGGTCCTCCCGGGGCAGCCTTGCCTAGGCAGCCGGTGAAGAGCTTAAGACAATGGGCTCCTCCATAGGGCACCTCCCCAGTCTGTTCGCCCCAAGCACCCGTCATAGCCACTCTACTGCAACAACAAGCTAAGGTAGAAGGATCTTGGAGCATGAACTTGGAGAACGGCCAGTTCTATCTTTGAAATCGTGCCACTACTTTTTTATGACCATTTAACTTAACTGTTGGGCTACCATTTTGCTGAATCCAAGCGATCTCTGAAGTTTGCTATTGCGTTAAAAGTAACTGCACTCTGAGGTTAGCCATTTTGTTGAATGCTGGTGATCTCAGAAGTTTGCTATTGCTTTCAAACTTTCTTCGCTCTGAAGTTAGCCATCGTGTTGAATCCAGGTGCCCTCTACAATGTTTTTAAATTTAGCTGTGGATTAGAATATAGCTTCTATTTTGAATTTAGCTGCATTTCTTAGTTAGGCACTGCTTTTTTAATTCAGCAAGACATGTGCGTTAGCCACTGTTTTTAGATTTAGCTGTGCATTAGATATGCTAGGCTATTAACAACCCAGAGGTTTCTAAGCGCAGACTCGTGAATCGAACCTGTGGTGCTCTGTGTCATCTTGTTTCCAAGGTGAGCACGTTGCTGCTGAGCTATCCTCCATAGAAAAGAGAGCAAAGCTTTTGTTTTGAATTCATCTGAATATATGAGTTAGTTACTGCCTTTTAATTTAGCGAGACATGTGAGTTTTTAAATGTAGCTTTGCATTAGACTATAGCATTTGTTTTGAATTTAGATGGATATTTTAGTTAGCCATTTCTTTTTAATTTAGCGAGACATTTGAGTTAGCCACTGGTTTTTAATTTAACGAGACCGGTCAGTTAGCAACTCTTTTTAAATGTAACTGTGCATTGGAATATAGCTTTTGTTTTCAATTTAGCTCGATATTTGAGGCAAGGATTTGTCAGAATGTGTACTCATAATTATTTTGTCACACATGTTTGCTTACATACCTGAGGTAGTCCCTCGTACCATTGAGGCGAGGATCCACAAGAATGCGTGCTGATACTTATTTTGTCACTCATGTTTGCTTACATAGCTGAAGAAGCCCCCGTACCTTGAGGTGAGTAGAGGTTTTACCAGAGTGTGTTTTCAAGATATTCCCTCATGCTTGTGACCCTTTGTGTGGTCTGGCACCCTGTAGACTATGCTATTGCCCTTACTGTAGCTTCCCATGTAACTAGCGCACAGATGTCCAAGGGCTTGGTGCGCTGCTATAAATGTAAATAAGTAAATAAATAGATTTGAGTTATACACTGCTTTTTAATTCAGCGAGACATTCGAGTTAGCTCCTGCTTTTTAATATAGCAAGACGTGTGAGTTAGCCACTCTTTTAAATTTGGCTCTGCATTAGAATATAGCTTTTGTTTTGAAGTTAGTTGGTTATTTAAGTTAGCCACTGCTTTCTCATTTGGCGAGACATTTGAGTTAGCCCCTGATTTCAAATGTAGCTATGCATTAGAATATAGCTTTTGTTTTGAATTTAGCTGGATGTTTGAGCTGGCCGCTACTTTTCAATTTAGCGAGAGATTAGCCACTGGTTTTAATTGATTGATTGATTGATTGATTGATTGATTTATTTATAGAGCGCCTTACACCAAGGCGATGTACAAAGGAACAACAAAATACAAGATAACAACAACAATAACAGTGGGAGCAGAAATTACATCATGAATCATTCAATAAAACAGTGGAAAGAGCAATTAACTGAAGGGGGGAGTGGGACTAATCTGAGGTGGGAGGGGGGTTGGGGATGGAAAGGGCGAGGGAAAATGGAAGGGAGAGAGAGCAGGAGAGGGGAGAGGAGTCATGGAGGTGGGGGAGGGGAAGTGGAGGGGGCACAGGGAGTTTTCAAGGAGTAGAATGGAGGAGGAGGGATTTGAGGGAAGTGCGAAACGAGGAGAAGGTTGTAGTAGAGCGGATTGTGAGAGGGAGCGAGTTCCAGTGCAAAGGTGGAAGGAGTTGGAAGGATCGGAAATGGGAGGAGGCGCAGGGGGATGGAGGTACAGTGAGAAGGAAATGGTCAGCAGAACGAAGGGAACAGGAGGGGGAGTAGAAGGTGAGAAGGTTGGAGAGATAAGGAGGAGCAAGACCATGGAGGGATTTGAAGACAAGGCAGAGAAAGTAGAATTTTAGTTGTGAGTGGAAAGGTAACCAGCCAAGGTAAGAGAGCGAGGAAGAGATGGAGTCACGGGAGGTAAGGAGACAGAGGGTACAAACAGCAGAGTGGTATATGGATTTAAGAGGGGCAAGCTGAGATGCGGGAAGACCAAAGAGTAGAGAAGAGCAGTAGAAGAGGCGGGAAAAGATGATATAGCTAACTAGGAGTTTGGTGGCGTGGAATGTGAGGGAGGGACGGATTTTCTGAATATTGTAGAGGTGCTATCGGCAGGTGCGAGAATCAACCAGAATCAATTGAGCTAATCAACCACTTCATGTAAGCCGGGGCAGCATAAATACGCCATGAAATCACTGAATAGCGGTAAGAATATTCTAACAATCTCCAGCAGAACACAGAAGAGAGTCCATGCCACACATACGAATCCAAGAAGCCATCCAGAGAGCATGGGTATGGATGACACTCCATGCTTATAGAAGATAGCCAAAGGCAAGGCCACCCCCCACAAGCATCTGCAACCATACAACACTCCCAAAGACACATTGCTCAACACCTCTGCCATTAGAATGCAGCTATCCCACACAACATAAATTCGGTCTAGCTGGACACATAATGGGCCTCATTACGAATTTGGAGGTAGCCATGCCGTTTTTAGCGGCATGGCTACTCCCAAACTCGGTCTGGGTCCCGAAGAATGGGATTTACCGGACCATTCCGGCATTTGCAGGCCCGGTAAATCCCATTCGTGGGAACCAGACCCGGTACGTCCCCATACCCATTTGAGCCCCCATAGGGCTCAATGGGAATCGGGAGGATGCTAACAACAGACCCGTTAATTAGGGGTCTGTTGTTAGCATCCTGTTCTGCCAGGGGGTGGCGCTCTGCACATCTGGTCTGGCCAGGCGTACAGAGCGGGACCTGCTGCAGAACTTGTAATGTGGCAACCTGGTATGAACGGTGCCGGTCCCTTACCGGCACCGTTCATACCATGGCCGCCACAGTCATAATGAGGCCCAATGAGTTCTACTACTCTTGCATACTCTCTTTTCAAATTCAAAGCACCCATCCACCTGCCAGCTAGATATGGGTAGCTAGTGGGGCCCTGGCCACCCCTACCCAACTTTTCATTGGCCAAAATACACACACGCATTCTAAACTCCTGAACCCATAGACTGGGTCCTTTAAGACAAGGCAGCAAGACTTAGAGATGTATGGGGATGCAGAATGTACTCATACATCAATAATCAAACTGACTCAGGAAGTTGGCAAGTACTGTTTTATTTGCAATTATCTAAAACAGGGAGTTACAACAGACATCATCGGACGTTGCATAGCATGATCTCAATAAATTCCATAAAAAACACAACTTTTATAGTCAAAATGTGTCATCATTGACTTCACACTATGTGGCAAACTATAAAAACCTACTTGGGGATGTGATAGTGTGATAGGCTTAGAGGGAACATCTAAGTATCCGTTCCATACTGATGTGGGTTGTGATTGGATCTCTAAGGTCAGGTGGACAACTAAGCCCTCCTCTAGTGCAAGTCATCTTCATTGTCACAAAATACACGATGATTCATTGGTTACACAAACTATAGGGCTCTCTGTTATGTGGCCCGCTATAATTGGTTGACACGCGTGTACCCTTCAATAATATTCCACACGCTAGCAGCACACAGGCTGGTACCCCAGGTGCCTGTGAGCTGGTCTGGACCATAGCATCCCAAACAATTATCCTGACATCTATCATCACTCTTGCGGTATGCCATTCAATTAAGGCTTTGAACTTGGCCTTGTAGACGCTCTCTCTGCATGAGAATAAAAGGGAGTGTGCCATGGTTTTATCTTCTGGATTTGGTGTAGCTCGACCCAAAGTCTATTTCAATCTGACCATATGACTGGAGACCATGTTTTTGAGCTCTTTGCTGCATATAATACTATTAAATGATAAATTCTTGATGCCTTCAGTGTTTTTTCATTCCACCTCAAACAGAAGTTTGTTTCTTTCTCATGTTCATGTAGCTACTTGACAGACAACCAGGCTCACAGTGTCCTCGACTCTTGGTGCTCATCCAGCCTTCCTTGGATTCTCCTTCGCCATCAGCTATTTTCCAACTGCGCCACTAAAACCCTTTCCATTCACGCGGTTCAAGCTTTGCTAAAGTCCTTCGTGGAACATCCAGGTTCTATACATTCCTATGTATATACATTAGCACATCGCCGCAATCTATTCACGACGTAGCCAGATTACTTCGTCTACTTGCGTTACAGCATCTGTACAAGTGCAAAATGACTTTGTATTTTCTTCAGCATTACTCTGCACGAGCATCTTCATTTCGATCCCGAAATGTTGCTTTACTTCGATACCTCCTCTTTAGATCTTATAGAATGCCTATGTTCTTTCGTTGTTTGTCTTTTCTGGGTGCGTCAGTGATGCTTTTCATGACATCACCAGTCTGCTTTCTCATCCATTTTCACATTTCTTCAGGGATTCTATCCAGAAGACCATACTTTCTTCGTGAATGCATATAGGTTTTTCTCAGTGGATACCTTGTTACAAGAATTCTTTGCAGTATAGGTGCCCTCACTGGTACTGCACATGTCACAATTTCTGGTTCCCAACATATAAGCAAGATGGAGGTGGAGCTTCTGGTAGGGGTATTTGGCTCTTCCACTACACTCCTCTGATCAATTTTCCCAAACCTTGAACTACGGTCCCCCAACAGTGTTCACCTCCAGCTCTTTGAGGGCATACCAATGGGATAAAGGCTCTATGCAAATGACAAATTACATTATATTACATCCAAATCCCCATTTCTCTCCAACCTTCTGTATCCTATGTTCCAGCAGCATCCTGCACCTCTCCATTCCTCTCTCGCCCTCTGCATCCTGTGGTCCAGCAGCACCCTCCACCTCTCCATTCCTCTGTCAACCACTGCATCCTATGGTCCAGCAGCACTTTCCACCTCTCCATTTCTCTCTCATTGTCTGTATCGTATAATTCAGCAGCACTCTCGACCTCTCCATTCCTCTCTCACCCACTGAATCCTATGGTTCAGGAGCAGCTTACACCTCTCCATTTGTCTCTCACCCACTGCATCCAATGATCCAGCAGCACTTTCCACCTCTCCATTGGTATCTCATCCTCTGCATCCTATGGTCCAGAAGCTCTCTCCACTTCTCCATTCCTCTCTCACCTTCTTCACTCTATATTCCAGCAGCATTGTCCACCTCTCCATTCCACTCCCATCTTCTGCATCCTATGGTGCGCAGCACTCTCCACCTCTCCATTCCTCCCTCATCCTGTGCATCCTATGGCCAATCAGCACTCTCCACCTCTCCATTCCTATCTCACCCGCTGCATCCTATGGTCCAGCAGCGCTCTCCACCTCTCCATTCCTCTCTCATTATCTGCATCGTATGGTCCAGCAGCATTCTCCACCTCCCCATTCCTCTCTCACCCTCTGAATCCTATGGTCCACCAGTACTCTCCACCTCTCCATTCCACTCCCATCTTCTGCATCCTATGGTCCGCAGCACTCTCCACCTCTCCATTCCTCCCTCATCCTGTGCATCCTATGGCCAATCAGCACTCTCCACCTCTCCATTCCTCCCTCATCCTGTGCATCCTATGGCCAATCAGCACTCTCGACCTCTCCATTCCTCTCTCACCCGCTGCATCCTATGGTCCAGCAGCACTCTCCACCTCTCCATTCCTCTCTCATCCTCTGCATCGTATGGTCCAGCAGCACCCTCCAACACCCCATTCCTCTCTCACCCGCTGCATCCACTGGTCCAGCAGCACTTTCCAGCTCACCAGTCTTCTCTCATCCTCTGCATCCTATGGTCCAGAAACTCTCTCCATTGCTCCATTCTTCTCTCACCTTCTGCATCCTATGGTCCACCAGCACTCTCGACCTTTCCATTCTTGTCTCACCCTCTGCATCCTATTGTCCAACAGCACCCTCCAACACCCGATTCCTCTCTCACCCTCTGCATCCTATGGTCCAGAAACTCTCTCCATCTCTCCATTCCTCTCTCACCCTTTGCATCCCATGGTCCAGCAGCACTCTCCACCTCTCCATTCCTCTCTCATTATCTGCATTGTATGGTCCAGCAGCACTCTCCATCTCCCGATTCCACTCTCACCCTCTGCATCACATGGTCCACCAGTACTCTCCACCTCTCCATTCCACTCCCATCTTCTGCATCCTATGGTCCGCAGCACTCTCCACCTCTCCATTCCTCCCTCATCCTGTGCATCCTATGGCCAATCAGCACTCTTCACCTCTCCATTCCTCCCTCATCCTGTGCATCCTATGGCCAATCAGCACTCTCCACCTCTCCATTCCTCCCTCATCCTGTGCATCCTATGGCCAATCAGCACTCTCGACCTCTCCATTCCTTTCTCACCTTCTGCATCCTATAGTCCAGCAGCACTCTCCAATACCACATTCCTCTCTCACCCTCTGCATCTTATGGTCCAGCAGCACTCTCGACCTTTCCATACTTGTCTCACCCTCTGCATCCTATTGTCCAACAGCACCCTCCAACGCCCAATTCCTCTCTCACCCTCTGCATCCTATGGTCCAGAAACTCTCTCCACTTCTCCATTCCTCTCTCATCTTCTGCATACTATGGTCCAGCAGCTCTCTCCACCTCTCCATTCCTCTCTCACTCTCTGCATCCCATGGTCCAGCAGCACTCTCCACCTCCCCATTCCTCTCTCACCCGCTGCCTCCTATGGTCCAGAAGCTCTCTCCACTTCTCCATTCCTCTCTCACCCACTGCATCCTATGGTCCAGCAGCACCCTCCACCTCTCCATTCTTGTCTCATCCTCTGCATCCTATGGCCCAGCAGCACCCTCCACCTTTCCATTCTTCTCTCATCCTCTGCATCCTATGGCCCAGCAGCACCCTCCAACACCCCATTCCCATCTCACCCTCTGCATCCTATGGTCCAGAAGCTCTCTCCAATTCTCCATTCCTCTGTCACCCGCTGCATCCTATGGACCAGCAGCACCCTCCACCTCTCCATTCTTCTCTCATCCTCTGCATCCTATGGTCCAGAAGCTCTCTCCACTTCTCCATTCCTCTCTCACCCGCTGCATCCTATGGTCCAGCAGCTCTCTCCACTTCTCCATTCCACTATCACCCTCTGCATCCTATAGTCCAGCAGCACCCTCCACCTCTCCACTCCTCCCTCATCCTGTGCATCCTATGGTCCAGCAGCACCCTCCACCTCTCCAGTCCTCTCTCACCCGCTGCATCCTATACTGAGACTTCTTGCAACTGCAGCGTCGCGCTCTGCCCCAACTTCCATTGCTATGCGGGTGACACTCAGCTCATTGTCAGGCTACCCTCAGCCAGCTCTTCTCCCTCTCTCATCTCTGTCTGTCCGCCATCCAGGAGTGGTGTGCCGCCAATAATCTCTGCCTTAATGCCAGTAAGACCGAAATTCTCCTCATCGGCACACCCACCCACTCCTCTCCTGTCACTCTCTGGCCGCCCTCTCTTGGCCCTCTTCTTGCTCCCACCTGTGAGGCTAAAAACCTCAGGGTCATCTTCAACTCTACACTCTCCTTCTCTCCTCACATCTCCGACATCTCTAAGTTGTCACACTACCAGCTGTACCTCCTCAGAGGTATTCTTCCTTTCCTCTCCTTCCCCCAGAAGATAACTGTCTCCAGAGTTCTGGTTCTCTCTAGGCTGGACTATTGCAAGTCTGCCTGCTTCTACTCTCCGCCCTCTGCAACTCATCTAGAACAGGACTGTGAGACTTGTCCTTGGCCTCAAGCCCAGGGATCGTATCTCTCCAGGACTGAATCCTCTGCAATGTCTCCCAGTGGCTTCAAGGATTACGTTCAAAACCCTCTGCATTGTCCACAAGGCCTCTGGGGCCTCAATACCTTCAGCTCTCTCTTCCTTAATATCTTCCTTCTCGAGCTCTTCGCTCTCCGCCTCCAACTCCCGCAGGGCCAGTCGCTTCTCCAAGCAACGAGTTGGTGTAGATCTCTTTCTTCGGCTGGGACTTCCTCTGGTACAGCCTCCCTGCCTCCCTGAAACTTGAGGATGTTAGGGAGAATTCTCAAGAATGGCTAATTTCCCTTACCTACTGAGTCCCTCAGCAGCTTTGCTGGATTTCTAGGATTTATTTTCTTCACCTGGTAAGAGTGTGAGCCCTTTTTCCCACTCTTACATGTGTTTTGCAGAGAGTATTTAACATTTTTGTGTTCATAGACTGTGGAGCCTAACCTACTCCACCGGCATCATCTTTTTATTGTGTGTTACACAGCACCTCCAGTGCAGTGACACAGGGTTGTCTTTTAGACTTCCCAACTCAGACTCCATTTTATGGGGCTGACTACTGTCTCCCAGAACATGTAAAGTTGCCATTGACTTTATTAGTCTTTTAAAACCACAGAGCCAGTACACACCATCTTCCATGGAAAGGATTAATATTTATCCCTTTTGTCTGTTTCTCTTGGAGCCTTGTTTCGCTCCCTTTTCATCAAGACTTGGCTGGTGGCAGTGGTAACTAACCTATTTTTCCTACCGCGTATATCTTAAATAACCTTGGTATTGTTTTAGGCTATCTTGGTAGCCTCGTACTTAGACCTGCTTGACCATATTGTTTTTAATATTTTTCTGGCTGGGTTTATTTGCCATTTCCTTTTGAAAATGTCTTTCTCGTGTTTTTCTCTACATGCCAAACCAGGTTTGGTTCCTTTGTTCATCATCTTTTCGCGGGCTTCTACGCAGAAGCCCTCCTTAGGCACCTGTATATCTGAGGGGAACAGGATATGAGGGAGGGGTTTCGGACAGGGTCTCCTTGGAGACCCATGTCGCACTCTGACATGATTGGCTGTGGTGACTATCACGGCGGAACAGCGACCCTGCTGTGTGATTGACAGCCAGGCTGTGTGAATGGGGGAAAATTGCATAAAAAGCAGGTCTCTGGGTCTGGAAAGGCAGAGTCGCCACTGGAACAAAAGAACCGATGAGGAGCTGACGGAAAAGGACCCCTACCACGACTGAACCACCCGGTGAAGCCCTGCTGCAGGTCCGAATCCTCGAACTCCAACGACAGAGAGGCTCCTCCAGGAATTTTCTTCCCCTGAGCTGGTAGGACCAACCAGTTTGCCCAAAATGCAAGCCAGGACTCCCTCCTCTGGTTGAATTCGCTGTACAGAGCTGCAGTGGGCCGGATAGCCAGGAAGGTTGGACCCTGCTTGGGTTTTAAGGAGTGCACCTTTTTTTCATTACTTTGCTCTGCTGCTGGTTTCTTCCCTCGGTGGTGTAGGACCCTCCAGTCTTCCTACATCGTGTCAGTCCAACAGTCGCTCCAGGAACAGTGAGCCTGCAGGAACTACCAGGAACATCTGCCTCAGCTAGAGCTTCTTCTCCATTGAAAGGTACTGTGCCAATCCGGTTGTTTGTTTCGTTCAGCCGCGGTGAAAGTGTGTGAAATCTTTCTCCAATCCGAGGGCTTGTCCTTCTCTAATCTTTAAACTAACTTTTCTGCTGACCAACTATGACCGGAACTCTTGGCAAAGACTTAACCGTGAACTACCCTGAACTGTGTGATCTTGAGCAAAAGACTTTTGTCCTATTTACTTTGGCTCTAAGCCTATTTTATTTCATTCCATCACTGTAGTTCCTCTTTCTAGATTGTTGCTCAATTTCTGCCTAGCTTTGTCTTTTCCTCCCTTTTGAATTACTAGAGTGCCATTTTGCTCACACTTCATTTTGTGAGCTTAACTTCACTGGAAACTATTGGGAGTAGTGTGGTGTATTAAGAGTGTGATTTTGAACTGCTTTACTTTAGTGAAATGTTATATAACTGATGTGTAAATAAGTATCTATTATTTTACTCAGAAACCTTGACTCAGTGTTTGCCTGAATAATAGTAATTGCTGTCCTTTGTGTAACTATTGATACTGCTCACTTGCTCTTGAGATAAATCTGGCTGCTCAGCCATTGCTACCACTTTTGCTGTGTAGCACAGGCTTGTACCAAAGGTGCATTTGTGCTGCCACTTGTAGTCCTAACTGTGTGTGGTGTTCCCAAAGGGTACTGCATATAGTTCTGCCTAACAGACGAAAATCATCTACGGTTCCGGAGCACCTCAAAACCTTTCTCTTTGCTTCTGCGTTTTCTCCTCCTTTTCCCTGCTGATTTCCTGGCTGAAACTGAAACTGCACTGGGTACCTGGCCACCCTCCGATCTCGGGCCCTGGTCCCCTCCCCCACCAGTCGCACACCTGCAATGCCTTCCTGGCTACCCCCTTACTTAGGGACTGTTTTCTGTATCCCTCCAGTCCCACTACCAGCACTTGACACCTGATGCCTGCACTTACCCTTGCACTTGCCACCTGTTGGCCGTGCTTTTACTTATTGTTATTTATTCTATTATCCCATATACTGCACAGTCCACTCCCACTTCCCATGCACTTGCGCGATCTGAATGACACCTGGCCTGGTAGGATCATTGTCTGTCTTCTCTCTGTTCCCCCTTCCTTGCCTCGTCGCGCCTTGAAACACTTGTGTATAGGCGCGTTATAAATGCCATATCATATCATATCATATAGTCCAGCAGCACCCTCCACCTCTCCATTCCTCTCTCACCCTCTGCATCCTATGGTCCAGCAGCACCCTCCACCTCTCTATTCCTCTCTCACCCTCTGCATCCTGAGGTCCAGCACTCCCCTCTACCTCCCCATTCCTCTCTCACCCTCTGCATCCTATGGTCCAGCAGCACCCTCTACCTCTCCATCCCTCCCTCACCCTCTGCATCCCATGGTCCAGTAGCACTTTCCACCTCTCCATTCCTCTCTCACCCTCTGCATCCCATGGTCCAGCAGCACTCCCCTCTACCTCTCCATTCCTCTCTCACCCTCTGCATCCTATGGTCCAGCAGCACTTTCCACCTCCACATTCCTCTCTCACCCTCTGCATCCTATTGTCCAGCAGCACCCTCCAACACCCCATTCCTCTCTCACCCGCTGCATCCTATGGTCCAGCAGCATTTTCCACCTCTCCATTCCTCTCTCATCCTCTGCATCCTATAGTCCAGCAACACCCTCCACCTCTCCACTCCTCCCTCACCCTCTGCATCCCATGGTCCAGTAGCACTTTCCACTTCTCCATTCCTCTCTCAACCTCTGCATCCTGAGGTCCAGCACTCCCCTCTACTGCTCCATTCCTCTCTCACCCTCTGCATCCCATGGTCCAGCAGCTCTCCCCACCTCTCCATTCCTCTCTCACCCTGTGCATCCTATGGTCCAGCTGCTCTCTCCACTTCTCCATTCCTCTTTCACCCTGTGCATCCTATGGTCCAGCAGCTCTCTCCACTTCTCCATTCCACTATCACCCTCTCCATCCTATAGTCCAGCAACACCCTCCACATCTCCACTCCTCTCTCACCCTCTGCATCCCATGGTCCAGCAGCACTTTCCACCTCTCCAGTCCTCTCTCAATCTCTGCATCCTATGGTCCAGCAGCAACCTTCAACACCCCATTCCTCTTCCATACGCTGCATCCTATCTATGGTCCAGCAGCACTTTCCACCTCTCTATTCCTCTCTCAACCTCTGCATCCTATGGTTCATCAACACCATCCAATAAATCATTCCTCTCTCACCCGCTGCAGCCTATGGTTCAGCAGCACCTTCCACCTCTCCATTCCTCTCTCACCCTGTGCATCCTAAGATCCAGCAGCTCTCTCCACTTCTCCATTCCTCTATCACCTTCTGCATCCTATGTTCAGCAGCCCCCTCCACCTCTCCATTCCACTCCCATCTTCTGCATCCTATGATGTGTCAGCACCCTCACCTCTCCACTCCTCTTTCATGTTCTGCATCCTATGCTCCAGTAGCAACCACCACCTCTACATTCCTCTCCCACCCCTTTGCATCCTATGCTCTAGCAGCGCTCCCCACCTCTCCATTCCTTTCTCACACTGTGCATCCTTTGCTCCAGCAGCACTCCCCATTTTTCTCTCACCCTGTTCATCCTATGCTCCAACAGCACCCTCTAACTCTCCATTGCTCGCTCTTTTTGTGCACCCTATGTTTCAGCAGCACCCTCCAGATCTTCATTCCTCTTCCACCTCGTGCATCCTCTGCTCCAGCAGGCTCCACAACCTCTCCATTCTGTGAAAGATATTTTATTTAACAGATTTCAATTATAGGTTCCCACAAGAGAGACATGAATAATCTCATGTCCCCAATATACAAACCTACATCACAATTCTGGGCAAGAAAATAGACACTCACAACTTGAAATGTATTTAAAGAACCAAGTCAACTTCAAACAAAAATGGTCTCCAGCTTTATACCTAGGAAATCACAACAATATTATATACTCTTAAACCATTAGTTAACAGGATGATTTTTCCCCGCCTACATCAATCTTACTACTTCAATTCAATTTGAATTTGAATTTTGTAGTATTTATACTGCGCTAAACCTGGCAGAATAAACTGCATTTGGGCACAGAGGAAACCAAAAGACTTTTGACTGCATGACTATTTAAATCAGACTAAGATTTTGAATAGAAGAAAAGTACTAGATATGCACAAAGACTAAGTTAAACAGAAATGTTTTTAGTGATTTGCAAAATCTTATGTCGCACTTCCCATGGTAGGGAATTCCAAAGTCTGAGACCATAGACCACAAACTGCTGATCTCCCCTTGACACACACTGGGCAGGTGCGACCATGAGTAGTAGTCATGTTATCTAAGTAGCCAGCTTGGTTGATACCGTTTAAGCTTCCCTGGCAGGTATGACGGTGCAAGACCGTGAAAATATCTAAAGGCCAGGCATAGGATTTTAAAGTCGATTCTCTCCTTAACTGGGAGCCAATGTAGAGATCTGCAAAGCAGGGGAAATGGCAGTCGGTTTCTGGACTTTAAAGATCAGCCTAACTGCTGCATTTTGTGCTCTTTGAAGTCTCATCAATTGTTTCTGCTGGCATCCTATCAGCAGACTTTTTCCATTGTGCAGGCGGGAATCGACTAAGGCTCCCAGTACCGTAACATGATTGTTTGGTGGTACAAAAGGGAGGGCAGAACGCAGCAGCTGCAGAGAATAAAATATGAATTGGACCTTAGCTCCCATCTGCTTTCACTGTCAAGATTCCCTTGCAAAATGCATTTCAAATATTTTAGTATAAGGGTTAGCAAGTGTTTGGGTCCAAACAATACCACTGACACCGTTTTTGAGACAACTCCTCAAAGTCCACAAGCATTCATTTCCATAATCAATTCTAGGTATATATTATCTTCTAAAAGATACTAGGCATTTTAAATACCCTCCTTCTATGTTTACTTCTAGCTATCGTAGCAGCACAGTATACTTCAATGATAGCATTGCAGCTTATTCGTCAGTGTGTTCACGTATTTAAATAAATCCATTTCAGAATTCTTCATAAACACTTGATTTTATCAGTATCAAGACAAGTCTGATATTGGAGAAAGGTTACTTGAAAGATTGACATTTTTAAACACATATTCATTCTGCTGAGCTCCCCTGTATAAGTGTGGGATTGTGAATGTATTGGCCATGTGTAGGTCATTTACATTTAGGCAAGAACAAATTACTTCTAACTCCTACAGGTTTGGAGTAGGAAATAATGCTGTCAGAGATTGTGTACTCTTCTCTGAACACATGTGTGTGTTTTTTTCAGAATATGTATGCGTACCTTTCTTTGAGCATGTGTATGTAACTTTTGATCTATATATGTGGGCATGGATTTCATTGTACGTGTGTGTAATTTTAAAACTATTCCTATTTATCTACCCTCATCTATGGACATTTTTGGGCTAGAGGTGTAATATTTTCCAGTAACAAGTACTGTGTTAAAACACCCTTGCCCTTTCACATTACACCTAGTTCTGCCTGTGGATTTCAAGATAAGGGACTGCAGAGGTTTAATACTTTGCACAATTGTTTATGAATATTTATGCTAATTTCTGTTGTACAAACATCAAATTTATGACTAAACCCCCACCGACTGCAAATATACCTGATATCATGTTAGGAAATAGTATTTCATGATGACACTATGGGCCTCATTACACGGATGGCGGTAAGGATTTACCGGTACCGGTAAAATACCGGTACCGGTAAATCCTTACTGCCTTACTACGAGGTCCCTTTGCGGGTTGGGGGATTTAACGCCTGCTTTTTGCAGGCGTTAAAAACCAACCCACAAAGGGACCCAGGGAGCTAATTACGGTACCGCAATTTGCGGTACCGTAATTAGCGCCTTCCCCATTCCCATTGAGCCCTATGGGGCAAAAATGGGAATAGGGAAGGGCAATGGTGGAAGGGGGAATTACCGCCCGCCAACCTTGGGATGGGGCGGTAATTCCCCTTTCCGCCAAGGCGGTGCCAGTATTTTACCGGCATGAACCATGGCGCTAATAGCGCCATGGTTCTCCGCCATCCGCATAATGAGGCCCTATGTCCTGTGTGTTTCTCTGCTCGCATAAGCCAAGCATATTATTTAATAGTGCTTAATTTTACAAAAAGCACTACTGCATTTAAGTTACACCTAAAGGCTGTCAGTTTTAAACTGGGTGCCTCAATACTAAAATGCATTGGGATTTAAGGAAATGACATCTCATTTGGTTCTCATTTTAAATGGGAGTCAGAGGGCACCCTATTTAACACTGCACCTGTATCTTTGTCAAATTTGCATTCCCCTTGGCTGTGAGCAATTTGGATTTATACTGGGGTTTCTACACTTACTATTTAAATGTGGCTTCTTATTTCTGGCAAATCAGCTTGAACCCTCATGCTGGAGCTACTGCCTCAGCAAGATCGTTTTCAGAAGGCTGGCTGAAAAATCAGTACCCAATATGTGACCTGATCTCCAAAACCTCTGCCTTCTCCAGCATGCCTAGAAATCAGTCATCCAGTTGATTTCATTTCATTGCTGCTCCCCAGTCACCACCTTCCAATTGTATCCAGAAATACCTTTCACTACTCATCGCCTAATATTGATAATTGCTTAATTCTGTGTGCCAGCTACTTTATAATCTTAATCTCATCCTCTTATCATGTGACATGTGTGTGGAATTTAACTCCTCATGTTATAAAGACATTTCATTAAATTGCAATAGTTTTAGATGTGAAGGAGCATGTTTAATAAAATGAAGACCATTATATTCTGTAGGTCAGAAGAAATAATTCAAGATGTTAAATGATCATGTACTCTATGTTCTTCCAGATATATTAATTTTTCCTATTTATCTTAATTTATTTCATTACTACTAGGTGATTTTTAGGTTGGGTGAAAGACATATTTTCATATATACGATTTGCAGTTGGTCTCAGGTTTCTAAAAGCTACCCTTAGATTATGATTTATTTGGGCAACACAGGCCCCTGTTGATACATCCCATGTTCCTTTTCCTTTCTAACATGAATACACGATGAAGCTAGTTTCTTTGGGTTTTGCACAGACATCTGAAAAGTTGTTCTGATGATCGTAGCTAAATGGATTTTATGAGTATCCAACAATTGATGGATGTGACAGTTGTCTTTGAAGTTATACATTACCTAGTCATATGGTAATGGTTTATTGGCTTAACTTGAGTGAACACGATGAATCAGGGCCTTACTGGTGCCTCATATGTTGTGAGGATGCTGGGGCTGTTGGGGGAGGTGAATTCCAGGTCAGCTAAAGTCAACACCAAGTAACATGTTCTGGCATGTCTCATTCCAATTTAAATAAAATAGAGTATTATTGAAAGTGAAGTGCATGGGAAAATACAGCAACATCCACCTCTCCATTCCTCTCTCACCTTGTGCACCCTCTGCCCGAGCAGCACTCTACACCTCTCCACTCATCTCTCACCTTGTACAACCTCTGGTCCAGCAGCCCCATCCACCTCTGGACTCATCTCTCACCTTGTACAACATCTGCTCGAGCAGCACCCTCCACCTCCCCACTCATGTGGAGCATCCTATGCTCAGCAGCACAGTCCACCCTGCCATTCCTCACTCATATGGGCACTCCATGTCCCAGCAGCACCTTACACCTCTCCATTTATCTCTCCCTGTGGACCCTGTGTTTAATCAGCACTCTCCACCAGTCAATTCCACTCTACCTTGTGCACCCTATGCTCCAGCAGCACCCTGCACCTCTCCATTCCTCTCTCACCTTGTACACCCTATGCTTCAGCAGCCCCCCACCTATCCACTCCTCTCTCACCTTGTGCATCCTCTGCTCCAGCAGCACCCTCCAGCTCTCTATTCTTCTGTCATCTTGTGCACCATAAGCTCTAGCAGCACCCCTATCTCCCCATTCCTCTCCCACCTTGTACACCCTGTGCTTCAGCATCCCCCCACCTATCCACTCCTCTCTCACCGTGTGCATCCTCTGCTCCAGCAGCACCCTCCAGCTCTCTATTCTTCTGTCACCTTGTGCGTCATATGCTCCAGCAGCACCCCTATCTCTCCATTCGTCTCCCACCTTGTACACCCTATGCTTCAGCAGCCCCCCACCTATCCACTCATCTCTCACCTCGTGCATCCTCTGCTCCAGCAGCACCCTCCAGCTCTCTATTCTTCTGTCACCTTGTGCACCATATGCTCTAGCAGCACCCCTATCTCTCCATTCGTCTCCCACCTTGTGCACCCTATGTTCAAGCAGCACACACCACCTCTTCACTTCCCTCTCATGTTGAGCATCCTCTCCTGAGCAGCACCCTCAATCTCTCCATTCCTCTTTCATCATGTGCTCCCTCTGCTTGAGGAGCACCCTCCACCTCTCTATTCCCTTTTCACCTTGTACACCATATGCTGGAGCAGCAACCTCTAGCTCTCAATTTCTCACTCACCCTGTGCACCCTAGGATACAGCGGTACCCTCCAGCTAGCAATTCCTCTCTCACCTTATGCATCGTATGCGGAAAGGGCACTCTCCATCTCTCCATTTTTTTCTCACCTTGTGCACCTAATCCTCAAGCAGTACTCTCCAAATCGCCATTCCTCACTCATCTGTGTGCGCTGTGTCCCAGCAACACTATTCACCTCTCTATTGCTCTCTCCTATGTCCCAGCAGCATCCTCCACCTCTCTATTCTTCTCTTACATTGCACACCGTTTGTTCCAGCAGCACTTTCCACCTCTCCATTTCTCCCTCACCATGTGCACCCTAGAATACAGCAGCACCCTTTAGAACTCCATGCATCTCTCACCTTGTGCACCCCCTACTCCAGTCGCACACTTCACCTCTCTATTGCTCCCATCTTGTGCACCCTATGCACCAGCTGCACCTCCAAATCTCCATTCCTCTATCACCACGTGCATTCTCTTGTTTCGGGTGATTCTCTCTACTTGCCCCTCGTTGCTGGAGCTCCCTCCCCTCTGATATCAAAAATAGTGTCTGCATCCTCATATTTAAATCAGGGTAACACTGCCACTTCCTGCTAAAAGGTGCAAACTCCCTCTCACCTCACCATCCCCCTCCCATCTTCTTGATGATCCTCCATCCCACTATATTAAACCATATCTACATGTATTTGTGTTGTCACTGGTACATTTCTGTAAATATTATGTCTAACACAATCATTCCATGTGTTACATTGCTACGGATGCATGTAATGTTTATTTCTAACACAATCATTCTGGCTAGTTTTAAAATCCGCCAGGCCCCTGTATACCCGTAAACTATCCCTCCCATCATGCCTCAGCTTCCCCTCTTCCACCCTCTCCCCACTCCCAGCCCAACCTCCGGGCCGGATTGACTCATAGAGCCTTGTTTGTTGCATTGACAGTGCAACATCATCTCCCTGCTTGCTTCTTTAGGTCCCCGGCGAGGCAGGTGAGTGTTGAGCAGCCTCTGACCCTCCTGGGTCCTGGTCCGACTTGCTCCAGCCATTTTTAAAAGCCCCCAGTCCCCCTGTGTACCCGTAAGCTATCCCTCCTAGTGTGCCTCAGCTTCCCAGTTTCCACCCCCTCCTGCCTCCCAACCCGCCCTCCGGCCCGGATTGGCTCATAGAGCCTTGTTTGTTGCACTTACAGTACAACGTGATCTCCATGTTCGCTTCTTTAGGTCCCCAGCGAGGCAAGTTAGTGTTGAGCAGCCTCTGACCCTCTTGGGTCCTGGTACGACTTGCTATCGACATTTTTAAAAGCCCCCAGGCCCCCTGTGTACCTGTAAACTATCCCTCCCAGTGCGCCTCAGCTTCCCTGTTTCCACCCCCTCCCACCTCCCAGCCCGCCCTCCAGCCCGGATTGGGTCATAGAGCCTTGTTTACAGTGCAACAAGATCTCCCTGCTCGCTTCTTTAGGTCGCCGGCGAGGAAGGTGGGTGTTGAGTAGCCTCTAACCCGCCTGGGTCCTGGTCCGACTTGCTCCGGCCATTTTTAAAAGCCACCAGGCCCCCTGTGTACCCGTAAGCTATCCATCCCAGTGCGCCTCTGCTTTCCTGTTTCCACCTCCTCCCGCCTCCCAGCTCGCCCTCCGGCCCTAATTGGCTCAACCGATAGCCTTAGTTGACCACTCCAGGGCAGCCCTGTGCCCGAGCAGCCCCTGCGGCTAAGGGCCACGAGGCAAAGGCCGGCTCCAACTGAAGGGGCTCCAGACAGTGTCTGCAGGCGTCAGCAGAGGAAGCCAGAGAAGCCAGTGGCCAGCCGTCAACCAGCAGCAGCCAACAAAGTAAGTGTAGCATGGGTGGGGAGTAGAGCAATTACTCCATTCTAGAATGCCCTGCCACTATACACTACCTTACCTCAGAACATAGCCTGCCAGGCGAATGTCACCTGCATCACTCCTTTAGGAAATATTCAACACTAGCAATCAGTCATTATTAATTTACTCTCAAGTTTAGGTATATCAAACCATCTGTATATGCTATAAAACTAAACCTACTGTAGTAGTTTCTGAAACCTGCTGCAACATGTAATCTAGGCCTCTCTCCCACTCTCAAATCTAGACGTAGCCTATTCCTTTATATATGGCCAATATACCGTTAGCCATTAGCAAAGAGAGGTGGGCAAACAATCCTCCCTTTGAATCATTCGGATGCCGGAAGGCAGTTTCTAAACTGTTGTGTACCTGCAATCGCAGCATTATTTAAGAATCCAGACTAGGAACGTACTCATTGTTTACTTCAGCCAATTGAGTATCATATTGGACAACAGTCTTTGTTGGTACAGCCTCAGAGGAAGAGCTATGCTCGAAACACGTGTCAGGCTGTTTAGAACACAAATTAAAATACAGTACAACTGTACTTCTTGAATTTTTTTTGATGTGGCGCAGTTCAACTGTTTACAATTGGTCTACTACCATTAGCCTGCGTCGCTCCCAGACAGAATTACGAATGATAGCTAATGCTACACATAGCTATAATTGTGGATGTCAGCAAATGCCACACGTAGATAGTATTGTGAATATTAGCCTGTGTCCCATCTGGATAGATTTGTGAATGTTAGCAGATGCCACACGTAGATAGAATTGTGATCATTAGCCTGCGTTGATCCACTCTGAAGGACACTCAAATCTAGGTGAAGCCTCCACCTCTGCCTATTGTATGGTGAAACGTAATGTATTGTGAAGCATAGGCCCCTCTCTCACTTTACAGGATTCTCAAATCTAGGTGTAACCTCCATCTCTGTCTATTATATGCTGAAACACACCTATTGTGGAACCTAGGTCTTTCTCCCACTATACAGGACTCTCAAATCTAGGATAGCCTTCACCTCTGTCTACTGGATGGTGAAATGTAATGTATTATGAACCCTAGCCTTCTCCACCACTTTTGTAGGACACTCAAACCCAGGTGTGGCCAACATCCTTGTCTATTGTGTGGTGAAACGTAGTATATTGTGTGACCTGGGCCTCCCCCTCACCATGCAGGATTCTCAAATCTAGGCATTTAGCCAAACTGCGAAAGTCAGCTGCGAGACATAGAACCCAATAACCAAAAAAGTTCAAGGTTTCTGCATAATTAACTCATACAAAAACCCACACAACCATCTCTCGCACAGCAAGCCGCACGCACTTCACCACACCGCAACAACAAACAAACAACACATAAGCCACACCAAGAGCACACAAGGACTGACATCGATCCGATACTCGCACCAAAGCTCAGCGCACTGTGTCAACCGAACTAAAGCTGCCAACAGGACACCACTTCTCTCTCACTATCCTACTCCCTCTTCACCTTACTAACCCACCCCGCCTTCTCATTTACAGATCCACCTGAGCGCCTCAGGACCAATTCTGTTGGTGACGGTGCGCGGAGCAAATACCTTTAACATTCAACATTCCATGTATTGTGATATGTTGCTACTGATGCCTGTAATGTTTATTTCTAACACAATCATTCCATGTCTTGTTTTATGTTGCTACTGATGCCTCCAACTTTTATTTTAACCCAATTATTCCATATCTTGTGTTACATTGCTACTGATGTTTGTAATGCTTATTTCTAACACACTCATTCTGTGTCTTTTGTGATGGTGCTACTCTTGCCTGCAACCTTTATTTTAATGTTTATTACTAACACAATCATTCAGTGTCATGTGATACATTCCTACTGATGTCTATAACCTTCATTTTAACAAAATCATTGCATGTGATGTTTATTAACACAATCATTCAATGTCTTGTTTTATTTATTACTAATGCTTATGTTTATGCATTACAAAATCATTCCATGTCTTGTGTTACTTTGACACTGATGTCTGTAATGTTCCTAGCTAACACAATCATTCTATTTCTTGAGTTACTTTATTATTAATGCTTTTGTGTATTAATTACACAAACATTCCATGTCTTGTGTTGTGTTGATTCTGATGCCTATAATGTTCATAGCTAACACAACTATTCTGTTTGTGTGTTACTTTATTACTAATGCTTATGTTTATACATTACACAAACATTCCATGTCTTGTGTTACTTTGATACGGATGGCTGTAATGTTCATAGCTAACACAATCATTCTGTTTCTTGTGTTACTTTACTATTAATGCTTATGTTTATTCATTACACAATCATTCCATGTCCTGTTACATTGCTACTGATACCTGCAATGTTTATTTCAAATACAATCATTCAATGTCCTGTGTTACATTGCTACAGATGCCTGTAATGTGTATTTTTAACACAAAAATGTAATCTCTTGTGTTACCTTACTATTGATGCCTACAACGTTTATTTTAACCCAATCATTCCATGTTTTGTGTTATGTTGATACTTATGCCTGTAATGTTTATTTCTAACACTCTGATTTCATGTCTTTTGATGCTACTGATGCCTACAACTTTTATTTTAACACAGCCGTTCCATGTCTTGTGTTACGTTGCTACTGATGCCTATGACTTTTACTTTGACACTCTCATTCGATGTCTATTATGTTGCTACTGATGCCTACAACTTTTATTTTAACACAATCATTCCATGTGCTGTGTTACATTTCTACTGATGCCTATGACTTTTACTTTAAAACAATCATTCCATGTCTTGTGTTATGTTGCTACTGACGTCTGTAATGTTTATTACTAACAATCATCCCATGTCAGGTGTTGCATTGCTACTGATGCCTATAACTTTAATTTTAACACAATTATTCCCTGTCTTGTGTTGCATTGCTTCTGATGCCTATAATGTTCATAGCTAACACAATCATTCGATTTCTTATGTTCCTTTAATACCAATGCTTATGTGTATTCATTATACAATCATTCCATGTCCTGTGTTACATTGTGACTGATGCCTGTAATGTTTATTTCTAGCACAAACATTCCATGTCTTGTGTTACGTTGCTACTGATGCCTATGACTTTTACTTTAACATAATCATTCCATGTCTTGTGTTATGTTGCTTCAGATGCCTGTAATGTTTATTACTAACACAATCATTCCATGTCTTGTGTTATCTGGCTACTAATGCCTGTAATGTTTATTTTGAACACATTCATTCCATGTCTTGTGTCACGTTGATACTAATGCCGGTAATGTTATTTCTAACACAAACATTCCATGTCTGTTGTTACTTTGCTACCGATGCCTATGGGCCTGATTCATGGAATTTTTTGGACGGTCCGAAGTGACTTTGCACTGCTAAAAATGTATTTGGCACTGTCGACACAAACCCTGATTCATGGAAGCGTGCAAAGTGTATTTTTGCAGTGCAAAGTCATTGCAAGAAATTCCATGAATCGTGCCCTATAACTTATTTCAACACAATCATTCCATTTGTTGTGTCATTTAGCTACTGATGTATGTAATGTGTATTTTAAACACAATCATTCCATGTCTTGTATTATGTTGCTATTCATGCCTACATTGTTCATAGTTAACACAATCATTCTATTACTTGTGTTACTTTGCTACTGATGACTGTAGTGTTCATTCATGAAACAATCATTCGGTTGGCTTGTGTTATATTTATAGAGAGCCTATAATGTTTAGCTCTATCACAATCACCCTACATCTTGGGCTACTTTGCTACTGATTTATAGATGCATCGCAAAGAATTAAGGCAATAACCTGGGTTAGACTTGTGTTCCTTTGACGTTCTTAAGTTTCTTTATAGTTTCATTTTCCAGGCGGGCTGTGCAACGGGGCTATCCAAGTAAGCATTCACGGACATGCAGCATGTGCCCAGCACTAACGGAGGAGGCGTATTCCATGGGCTCAGTTAAATGTGATTTTGTGGTGTTCTTTTAATAGAGGCACTTTGTCTGTGTCACCTGTATGGTCTGATTAATGAGCGGTTTAGGAGAGTGAGTAATTGGGCTGCTTCCTGTTGCAGGGATTCTGGTCGCACAGGTTTGGTCTTTTGTCATGCCTCCTGTTCATGGATTTACTTTCTTGACAGGGGTTTCACCTATTTAATCTACTGTGGGCGCGTGTCAAAGAATACCATTGACCCTCACTCTCCTCACTGACATCCTGCTCTTTCTATTAGTGTTCACTGTTCGACAATTGTCCTTCAAGCATGAAGGCGAAGGTCTCTCTTTTTGCACCAGTTCCTAGAATTGAACTCCACGGTTCATACAAGCTCTTCCAGACACATAGGTTCTGCATTTACTCCTTTGCAGGCTGAGGCCTCAGTGCACTGAGTCAGGATTTCCTAGAATGACATAGGGTGCCCAGATACATGCAGACATACATATCTAACAGATAAAACTGGTAGTGGAAATGTACGCTCGCATTCCGCATGCGCACTAAATGCAACTAGCTCCCAATTATTATTCCATCTTCATCCATGCCTTCATTCGAATCAAGTTCCTGTATTCATCCTCCTATATCGGTCTAGGAGGGCAAGCTAAGGAGCTACAACTGTACAGTACCTAAGCATGCATACTTAGGTTGCAAGAAAGGCAATGAACTCTCAAAGGTTTTTTCATATCATAGCGATTAATGCTTTTGGATCATCAGTTTGAAAGTTTTTGCTCAATAGTATAAGGATTTTGATTTTGTATTTTGTTTGGTTACTTGAAAAACTAGCTTGTGATCAACAGAGCTCTGTACAAGATAATAGAACATGGATGTGAGGGGAGGGGGAGAAGACAGAGCTACTATCCAGAATCATGATCATAGTTCTAGATTGGGGGCGTGGAAAGACGTGAGAAACCTGAGGGTATTCACCCAGGCAGACCTCGGGAATCCCTTATTCAAGTGGCCAGAGAAGAGTTGCATTCTCAGATCCCAAACCTGGGCGTGGACGAGCAAGTGAGGAACACCTGAGTAGGGGAGCCCGGCAGGGGCGTAGGAGACCCATAATATCTGGGGGGGACAGGGGACACCTTGGGGACTTTGCTTTTTTAAATGTATTTATTGTGTTTTAGTCAAAGGACTCGACTTTTCACAAAATTGAAATAGCAGTATGTATTAAATTACATATATCATCACTGTATAAAACAAGAGAAAAGAAGAAAAGAAAACCGAAGAAAATTAAGAAAAAGAAAAGCAGTTCAGAGTATAAAATCCTCCCAGCGAAGGACATTTAGAAAGATCTTTTATAATACTCTCACCTGCGCTTTAAGTTCAGATGCTTGATGGAGTTTCGCCAAACCATCCTATCCTATTCCACATGAGCTCCTTTAGAGCAGTGTGTGGGCTGCAAAGATACCTCGGCACCAGGGTACTCATTGGATTTACATGGATAGCGGAACAAGTGCTGTTTTGAATCTCAAGGCTCTGCTTTATTTTTTCTGGGTCACCAAGATGGCTTATGGAGGCCGCTATTAAAACCTGTCTACAATGCATTAGTCAGCTGGTGGGGTACCAAACATGCAGTTTTAAAACAAGCATTGGCAACACCACCCATTTGGGCTTTAATGTAGGCATGGAAAAGGCACTTGCTAAGCACCGCCCTAGTGGTATTAGGTATCCACTGATGGTAGCAGCTGCACAATGGTGCAAATACCTGGACATTGAATCGCAGTGCCTGGCAAATGCCCAATAGGTATATACAAGCAAACACTTGCCATTGCTGGCTTTTAGCAGGAATTCAGTGAAGGAAACCCATAGTGCTAATAGAGTGGATGAAGGCATTCCTGGATAATTTACACCAGTAGTATGTACCCAGCTCCAATTAAGTTATTAACTACACAGGGCTTTGTAGTAAACGTCCCTAAGTCAGTGGCTTTATCTAAACCAGAACTGGCACTTTGCGTGCCCTTTATAGAACATTTTACTGTTTTTTAAAGGAATAGGCTATGGTGTAAAAGGAGTCTGTGGCCCGTGTGGCATCCATCCAGCAAAAACCCATGAAAGTTGCTAAAATAGCCCAAATAACATGATCCTGTGTCGCAGGCAAGATGCCACGCACCCTGGCAACAGCTCCCACTACAGGACAGGTCAGAAGTGAATATACACCTCATTTAAGGTTACTCCTGACTTCAGACCTAGGCTGCAGGTAGGATTGAGTGAAAAGGGAGTTGATGCAGGAACAGTCTGCTGTGACTGTCTCTTCCTGGAGAGGAACAATACAGGAGCGCAGATGACACTGGGGCAGTGGGAGAGCACCAAGCCCGAGCTCCCACGTTCCCTCTAATAAATCCTCCCCATGCCGGCCTGCACATGGGAGAGGGGGGGTCACTCTGTGTGTTATCAGGCCCAATCAATGCGCAGACAGGTATGGTGTAGTGTATATATTTGCAATTATTTCAACAAACTACTTCTTATCATCCTCGTGCAGGTCTCGTGAGCATGGATCAAGCGTTAGAAGAAGACGCATTCGGGACTGCACCCCTTATTTGGGAACATGAGGCGAGGCACTATTCTTCCTTGCACAAATCTCCCCTCTGTACCCTTCTCTACTCCACATTCTCATCTGATTTACACCCTTTTCTCCCAAGTCCCTTCCCTGCACCCCACACCAAGTCAGTCCTCTGACACACTGCCCTCTGCACTTACTCCTCACTTGCCTGTACTTCCCCCTCATTTGCAAAACAAAAAGCACCTCCTATGCGATTTCTGCCCTACACCACTCTCCCTGTGTTCTGGTTTTTCCTACACCCCTCCCTTCCCTGCAAACTCTGGCCACCCCATGCTGCAAACCATCCATATCTTTCATCTGCATTCCGTTCTTTTTCCCACCTCTCCCCTCCCTTGCTCCACTCTTTTTCTGTCATCTGCACCATTTCTACCCTTTTTCACTTTGCAGTCCCACACTCTACTGCACCCCAGTCCCTCCCTTCCCATTCCCCCATGGCCAGCACCCCACAACTCTCATCTGTACACTTACTCAGCACTTTCTCCTCAGTCTCCAGAGGACCTTCAATATCCTGGCTTACATTTCACAGGCTTTCTCTTGCATGCCTTACATGACCAACCACTCCATATAGTGTCTCAGAATAAGCTGGAACAGGCATGCCAGATCCATGATCTTTAAAGGGTCCATTGATACCTGCAAGCATTAACTCTTAAATAGTCAGGAGCATGGATATTTGGAAGGGGGGACAGACAGAGAAGTCACTAAATCCACGTAATGCCGAGGCTCTACCCCCAAAATCTGATCGCACCGCGACCACTTAAGTACGCTGACAGAAACAGCCAGGCTGAATAAAATAGGGTGAAGCTTAGCCAAGACCTACAGAAGATTAGCGCTTGATTTCATTTGAGAGATGCGCAGGATGGGCACCAACAAATGGTTTATTTTGGGCAGGGACAGCGTTCAGGCCTGTGCTGGTAATAGTTTGTTTTATGGAATATAATAACACTTTGGTCATAGCGCTCCATGCTAGATGCTTTCAGCTTCTAAGCAATGTAATAACAGGTATTATTACCCTCATTTGAACAGTACTGAATGTATGTAAGGTTAAATGGACCCTGCTGCTGGGTTTGAACTAGCGAAATGCAAGTAGCCCTCATGTCAGAGACCAAGCTTTAGGTGTGGTACCATCCAAACTTCAAGCAGGTGTGAGTTGGTGGGAAGAGATGGAGGGGTGTGCCTTAAGTGAGGCCTACTGATATTAGAGTATACCTCAAGTGTTTTCCCTTGCCTATCTTAGACATTAATATGGAAAAGAGCACACATCCCACGTAGCGGCCTTTCATGAGATTGGCTCATCCTCATTTTACTTTTTATGGTTTCATGAGGATTTCGTATGCTATGTCAGGCTGATATCTCAGGCAGTTTCTGTACATTGCAAGCCAGGCCTGGGGTACAGGGACATCTTGGAGAAAATTCAGTCTTTGCCAGATTTTGTGATCCTGGGCGAATCTTGTGACCTCCCCACTGTGCATTTCGTTTCTCAATATGTTTTCTTGGGATCACCTAGAAGTGACTCAGTTGGCAGTCTACACAATAACGAAATGCCTCAATCGTAAATGTTCTAACAGAGTTTCTTGTTGATCCATATATGCTAAGCATGTTGAGTGAGTGTGAAGAGGGACAAAGTGTCACAGCAATAGATTTCACCTCCAGCTGGGGGACCGGGTCTAATTTTGGGAAGCATTTATAGATACATTCATAGAATTTGTAATGTTTTTTTGCAGTGAAACGTGCCCGGTGCGGTCAGCTTGATCCAACTGTAAGGAAATAAACTATAATCAATCTCAAAATAACCTGACGGTTTAGGGGCACTAGTGTAAGCAGCAAAAATAATCATCATGCCCTTCTCCTTAAAAAAAAGCAATACATAATATATTATATGGCATTTGTATAAAAACTGCATGTGCATGTCAATACTGGCTCCCATTGTGCACCCTTGATCCTCCGCTGTTTCGGTGAATGGCCTCCGTATTTTGTTTGCGCAGCCTTGCAAGCCTGTGTTGGCCAATGCTTGGAGCTTAAATGTGAGCCCTGGCTGCCCATCAGTAAGGAAGAGCCATTCCAATGTGATGTTCCTCTTTGGCAGGGGCACAGGTTTTTCAATTCATGAAAGTGTGACAACGTCAGCTATACAGTTTCTAAACATGCGCAGCGCGTTGCAAACTGATCAGGAATCCTGGCCACATCCTGAAACATTAAGAGGCCAGGATGCCCTGATCAGTTTTGCAATGCGCCACTCGTGCTTAGAAACTGTATACCTGGCGTTGGCAATGGCACTTTGCTTCTAATAAATCCTCGCCATGCTGCCCTGCACCTGGGAGAGGGGGACCACGCCACTTGACTTTCCTTACGGTAGCTGAAGACTCAGGTGGAGGTCAAGTAGCAGTCGTACTAGGAGTCTGTCTCACTCTGTCTCCGTCAATAGCACACGCTGTCACAGAGTCACTGGAGCACATGTCGCTGCCTGGCTTCTCCTTCGTTCAGGAAAAACAAAGATTGTGGCTGTGCAGCAGTGCACTGTGCAGGCAGGGCATGTGCAGTTTGTCCCCCGGCCTGGGCACGTTCATTATGCGCAGGCGAGGGGCACCGCAGCAGAAGTTTGGTAGGCAGAATTATATGCAGTACTCTTTGGGAACACCACACACAATTAAGACTACAAGTGACAGTACAATTTCACCTTTGGTACAAGCCTGTACTACACAGTTAAAGCGGTAGCAGTGGCTGAGCAGTCAGACTTATCTCAAGAGTAAGTGAGCAGTATGAGATAGTTACACAAAGGACAGCAATTACTATGATTCAGGCAAACACTGACTCAATGTTTTCAAGTAAAAGAATATACATTTATTTCACTCTTTAGTTGTATAACATTACACTATTATAAGCCGTCTAAAAATCACACTCTTAATACACCACACCACTTCCCTTAAATT
Organism: Ambystoma mexicanum; assembly: GCF_040938575.1. Taxonomy (NCBI): domain Eukaryota; kingdom Metazoa; phylum Chordata; class Amphibia; order Caudata; family Ambystomatidae; genus Ambystoma; species Ambystoma mexicanum. The sequence continues at coordinate 1,217,239,916 of NC_090933.1, read as the reverse complement.
CCAGACAAGTTAAGCTCACAAAATGAAGTGGGAGAAAAATGGCACTCCAGCTATTTAAAAGGGAGGGAAAGACAGAAGTTAACAGAATTTGAATCACACCAACAGGTACGTACTCAGGGCAATTGAACACAAGAGACTACAATTATAACATCAGATAGAAAAGGGTTAGGGCCAAAGTCAATGGTTCAAAAGTCTTTTGCTCAAGATAATACAGTTCAGTGTAGTCCGCGGTAAGGTTCGTGCCACGGATTCCGGACGAGATTGGTCAGTAGAAAAGTTAGTTCAAAGAGAAGAGAAGGACAAGCCCTCGGATTGGAGAAAGATTTCAAACACTTTCACCGTGGCTGAATAAAACGCACAACCGGATTTGCACAGTACCTTAAAACGGAGAGGGAGCTGTAGCTGAGGCAGGAGTTCCTGGTAGTTCATGCAGGCTCACGGTTCCTGAAGCGACTGTTGGACATATCACAAGTAGGAAGACTGCGCTACCCAGGGAAGAAACCAGCAGCAAAGCAAAGCAACGAATAAAAGGTGCGCTCCTTAAAACCCAAGCACGGTCCGACCTTCCTGGATATCCGGCCCACTGTAGCTCTGTAAAGCGAATTTGACCAGAGGAGGGGTCCTGGCTTGCAGTTTGGGCGAACTGGTTGGTCCCAAAAGCTCAAGGAAAGAAGTTTCCTGGAGGATATTCTCTGCCGTCGGATTCTGAAGTTTTGGACCTGCAGCAGGGATTCACCAGGCCGTTCAGTCGTTGTAGAGGTTCTCTTCCATCAGCTCCTCTTAGGGTCTTTCCTTCCAGTGGCGATTCTGCTCTTCCAGTCCCAGAGACCTGCTTTTTATGCAGTTTTCCCCCATTCATACAGCCTGGCTGTCAATCACATAGCTGGGTGGCTGCCCTGGCAAGGACAGTCACCTAGCCAATCAAACAGGAGTGCGACTTGGGTTACCAAGGGCACGCATGGCAGGGGTCCTAAAACCCCTCCCTCACATCCTGCCTACCCAGACTTAAAGGCGCCTTAAGGAGGGCTTCTGTGCAGAAGCCCGCGAAAAGACGGTGGACAAAGGGACCAAACCTTGTTTGGCTTGCAGAGTAAAACATGAGAAAGACATTTACAAAAAGAAATGGTGAATAAACCCAGCTGGAACCGTAATAAAACATATATGGTCAAGCAGGTTTATGTTTGAGGCTAATATAATAGCCTAAACCAATACCATGGTTATTTAAGATAACCGCAGTATACAAAAATAGGGTAGATACCACTGCCACAAGCTAAGTCTTAGTGTAAATGGAGCGAAACAATGCTCCAAGAGGCACAGACGAAATGGGATAAGAATGAACCCTTTCCAATATTCCATGTAAAATGGGATGTACTGGGTCTGTGGTTAAAGTGGCTATTATTGTAACGCTCACCTGATTCCCACAGAGGCGCTGATCTTGGCAGGAAGGTGTCTGTGACTCGAAAGGTGATGTGCAGAACTCGATGGGCTTCTGGGGACGAACCTCTTCGCACTGTGTGTCGAACTCGTAGGGTGAGGTTTCTGCAGATGAAAGAATATGGGGGTTAGTGGTCTGGGTTGTTCAAAGTCCCTCTTCCTCTCTCTCCCTAGCTTCTCCGTAGAGCCCCCAGGTCAACGTGCTCACCTTAGATAGGTGAATGCTGGGCTCTCCATCTGCGTCTGGTGCAGGGCGCTGTTGCCAGTTCCTTCACTGGTGAAACATAGGCCTCTTGGACTCAGAAGATCGTTACCGTCGTTAACTGCACGAGCGGTGAGTTTCCAGACACCTTTTTAGTCTTAATAGTCTTTAGGTGCAAGGCACATTAACATTGAACAGGACTTCGTATAATGCTTTTCTCCCTTTTGTCTTGCAGGACTCTTGAGGAAGATGGAGTGAAGCGCCTGGAAATGCGTGAGTAAATGCAAGCGCTCTGTCTTTTCCCTTGCAGCGTAGTTCGTGCTGAAGAGACGCCGGAGTATTGCAGGCGTTCTATTGCGAAGAGCGTGATGGGCGTAAGTAAATACCTGTCTAATGTCTCTTCTTTTGTCTTTCAGAAGTTGGCTTGCAGAGCCGGACATTCCGGAGTCCGCGGAATGTCCGTAAGTAGATACAATGCTTTTATCTCTGCAGGCAGCGATGCAGTGTGAAGAGATCCAGAATTCACGGAGTGCCGGTAAGTAGCGACAATGCTTTTGTCTTCGCGGGCGGAGGTGCAGCGTGCCGAAATGACCGCAGCCGATAGATCAGGTGAGTAGCACTGCGAGTTAAGGCTGCCTTGCTAACCTGCGGTTTCTTTTCTCTGCAGGTGCTGCTGTCGACTGGATGCAGGAATGGTGAGTATGCTTCTTGCAGATTCAGGATGCAGGAAGGGTGAGTATGATTCTTGCAGGTTCAGGATCGTAAGAAGAAAGGCTGGAACAGACTCGGTGAGCGTTCTGCTGCAGATGCAGAATAACGCGAAGCACGTTTCGTCTATCGGGTGTGGTTTAAATAGCCTTGGAGTGATGAGGCGTCTTCCTCCACGGCCCCCCTAGGTAAGAAAAGAGTTCCAGTTCCAGAAGCTTTCCAGTGCTGAATCCAGGGAGTGGAGCTAGCCCCACCCAGGTAAGAAAGTAGTTCCTGTTCACAGAGGACTTCTAAGTGGTTGGTAAGTAAGCAGCATGGTCTGCTGCAGGTAAGTCCACCCAAGCATCTGCACACATATTATGAGCCCGGCGCTTCCAGCGCCGGGACCGATGATTCTGATGAGCCTGGTGCCACCGGCGCCAGGACAAGGTCCAAAAGGTCCCCGTGGGGACCGGCTGGTGCCTAGGATTAGGGTTAGGGGCCTGCTTCCAAGGACGTTGGGCTGGTCCTGGCTCCTTGGAAGCAGTGATCATGACAGTACCCCCCCTCAAGGCCCCTCCTAAGCGTGTCTTCTCCGGGGGTTTTGGCTTGTCGGGGTGATTCAGATGGAATCTCTTGACCAGACGAGGTGCGTGGACATATTCTGAGGGTTCCCAAGACCTTTCCTGGGGGCCGTATCCTTTCCAATCAACCAGATAATATAACTTAGATTTGGAGATCTTGGAGTCTAGAATGTTCTTTACTTCGAATTCGAGTTCTCCGTCTACCAAAACAGGTTCTGGGAGTTCAATCAATCGGGTTTCTGGTTGTACTAGTTTTAATAAGGAGACATGGAATACTGGATGTATTTTCATATGCGCAGGTAATTCCAATTTGACTGTCACCGGATTAACTATGGTAGAGATGGGGTAAGGTCCAAGGTATCTCGGGTTGAAGGTGTGGGGTCCTTTTAGAGGCAGGTGCTTAGTGGATAACCAGACCTGGTCTCCTACTGCGTAGTGAGGGGCCTCATTACGGTGTCGATCTGCTCCCTTTTTGACTTGAGCTTTAGCTCTTTGCAGATGGGCAGTGGCTTCTATAAAAGCACGGGTAATCTCAGAGTGCAAATGATCCACAGCAGGTGTTTCGAATTCTTGGGGAGGATCCAAATTAGAGGTTCTAGGATGATGTCCGTATAATAGGAAGAAGGGAGTCTTCCCGGTTCCAGAATGAGTCGAATTGTTGTAAGCGTATTCAGCGATCCAAAGAATATCCTTCCAAGGGTTTTCAGTTTGTTGGAGCATGCAACGCAGATATTGCTCTAGAGTCTGATTTGTCCTCTCGGTTTGTCCATCAGTTTGGGGATGGTGACTGGTTGAAAGTCTTACATCAATTTGGGCTAGACGACAGCAACTTCGCCAAAAGTGGGAGATGAATTGACTTCCCCTATGGGAGATTAAAACCGAGGGAAAACCGTGTAACCGAACAATGTTTTCTAAGAATTCTCGGGCCAATACCGAGGTCGAAGGTAGGCCCTTCAGGGGAATGAAGTGAGCCATCTTGGAGAATAGATCCACGACTACTAAAATGGTATTATACCCTGAGCATGGAGGTAAGTCCGTGATGAAATCCATGGACAGGGTATGCCATGGACAGGGAGGAATATCCAGAGGGTGTAAAAGGCCGGCTGGTTTCTCCTTCTGACTTTTGTTCTGGGCACATACACCGCAGGAGATAACAAAGTCTCTAATATCCTTCTTCCATGATGGCCACCAGAAATGTCTCTTGATCTTTTCCATGGTTTTGGTAATGCCAGGGTGACCCTCCATTAGAGAGTCGTGATAACCGGAGATTACTTGTTTTTGTATTTTCTCACAGGGCAAGTACAATCGCCCTTGGAAATATGGTAGATCTTAATCCACTGAGAATTCTTTTCCCTTTAATTGCCAGTCCTGCAAATCGGCCGGAGTTAGGAGTGCCTTGACTGTAGTCTTGATGTCTTCAAAGGATTAAGCGCTGACCAACCCCAAAATCCTTGGTTCTGGGATTATGGGTATTGGTTCTGGATTGGTCAAATGTTCATCTACTCCCATCCGAGAGAGGGCATCTGCTTTTCCGTTTTTACTGCTGGGTCGATAAGTAATTATAAAGTCAAACTCAGCCAGAAACAGAGCCCAGCGAAGCTGTCTGGAAGACTGAGCTTTGGCCGTCTTCAGATATTGTAGATTGCGGTGATCAGTCATTACGGTGACTGTGTGTCTGGCTCCCAAAAGATAATGCCGCCAGGCTTTAAAGGCCGATCTGATAGCTAAAAGTTCCTTGTCTGTAATTGAATAGTTGATCTCGGAAGCCGAGAATTTGCGGGACCAAAAGGCTACTGGATGTAATTGGTGTGTGACCGGATCTCTTTGTGATAACACTGCCCCCATAGCAAGACTAGAAGCATCCGTTTCCACGATGTAGGGGAGTTCTGGGTGAGGATGTTTTAGAACAGGTGCAGAAATGAATTTAGCTTTTAAGTCCTGAAAAGCTTGTTCTGCTTCAGTAGACCATTCGAAACGTTTGTTCTTCTTTAACAGAGCGGTGATGGGCTGGACTATCCGAGAGAATTCAGGAATGAATCTGCTGTAAAAGTTAGCGAAGCCTAACATGCTTTGAACTCCTTTTACCGAGGTTGGTGATGGCCACTTGATGATTGCATCGACCTTCTTTGAATCCATATGAACCCCATTAGGTGACAATATGAATCCCACGAACTCAACTTCAGTTACGTTGAAAACGCATTTTTCAAGCTTGGCAAAAAGGTTATGTTGACGCAGTCTCTCGAGAACCTTTTTAACGTGTCTCTGATGTTCCTCTTCAGATGATGAATAGACAAGGATGTCATCAATGTAGACAACAACACACACATCTATGAGTTCTCTAAGGACATCGTTCATAAAATACTGGAAGGCGGCAGGAGCGTTACAAAGTCCAAAGGGCATCACTTGATATTCAAATAGCCCATACTTGGTGCGAAAGGCCGTCTTCCACTCATCGCCTTCTTTTATTCGTACCAAGTGGTAGGCTCCTCTGAGATCCAACTTTGTATATATGCATGCTTCTTTGACTTGGTCCAGGAGTTCAGGGATCAAAGGTAATGGGTATCTGTTTTTAACGGTGATTTGATTCAGGGCACGGTAATCTATACAAGTTCTAAGGTCTCCTTCCTTTTTCAGAACGAAGAACAAAGCCGGGGAAGCTGGACATTTAGAAGGACGGATAAACCTGTTAGCTAGGTATTGGTCCAGATATTGCCTGAGGTGAAGATTCTTTGGCTCGGTGAGGGCATAAATCCTACTGCAAGGAGGAGTTGTTCCGGGTATCAGGTCTATTTGACAGTCGTAAGACCTACGAGGAGGCAGGGTGTTAGCTTGATCGTTCCGAAAGACATCTTGGAATTCTTGGTAGTCGGGAGGTAATGTGGGAACCTCAGAAGTGATTGCTGCCACCGAAACTTCAGGCCGAGGATAACAAGTGGTAAACCATTCTGGAAACTGAACCGTCTTTGCTCGCCAGTTGATCTGAGGATTGTGCTTCTCTAAGCAAGGGATTCCCAGAATGATCTGGAACTGAGGGGCCTTGATCACATCGAACACGATTTTCTCCCGGTGTCCATCTTGGCTCACTAGCGTCACTTCTTGGGTGGCGTGCGTTACTGGTCCGGAGGCTATCTCCGTGCCATCCACTGTAGTAATGACGTCTTTTACTGCCTTAGGGACAAGGGGTAGATTCATCCTTGATGCCATTTCACGGTCTACATAATTGCCGATTGCTCCGCTGTCGATGTAAGCTTCAATTGCATGCAAACGATCCGGACGTGCAGGACTAATGAGGACCATGGGCACCACGAAATGCGAGGTCACGGGACAGATCTTAACGCTCGGCAAGAGGACCTCTACACTTGCCGGGCTAGGTCGTTTCCCTGCTCAGAACTTGTGGTACTGGAATCTGCGGCTCCTAAAGCCTTCTTAGCTGGTTTCACTGGACAGTCTCGAAGAAAGTGGCCCGAGTTCCCGCAATAGAGGCATAATTACAGCTGTCTTCTTCTTTCCCGCTCCTTTTGGGTAAAAGGACCTTTCATCCCCCCTATTTGCATGGGTTCCACAGTGTCAGCTCCCTTAGTAGAAGTCTGTGGTTTAGAAAACACTCGGGTATCAAATTTAGAACGATCAGCCTTCCTGTTCTGTAATCTGTGGTCCAATTGGACGACTAAGTCAATATAGTCTGAACATTCTTGTGGAGGGTTCACAACTTGAGCTAACACATCCTTGAGCTCTCCACGCAGGCCTCTGTAGAAAAGCGTTATTCTCTTATCCTCGGGCCATTGAGTTTCCACTATGAGTCTGTTAAATGAGGCTATATAGGTCAAGAGGTCTTGATTACCCTGTCGTAATAAAAGAAGTTCATTGTCCAAGGCCTGCCCTTGTGCATGTCTTGCAAACAGTTTCTCCATGCTGGACTGGAAGGCCTGGAAATCATGTAAAACCGGATCATCCTGGGTGACTAAATGGATCGACCAATCTGCGGCGCTGCCACTGAGATAAGAAAGCACGAAAGCCACTTTGGTCTGGTCTGTTGGGAATGCAGCTGGTCGAAATAAGAAATGTAAGCGGCACTAGTTGATGAACACTGCAAATTTCTTTGGGTCACCAGAAAAACGTTCGGGCGGAGCCAAGGGCACATTATCAGGTAGATTGATTTGCACTGGATTTACAGATGATGCAGAAGGATAGTTTCCTCCTGGAGCGGGCAGGGGTGTCTGTCCTGCCTGCGTTTGTAGCAATTGCCTAGCGAGGTCCTCTGTTCGCTCCTTGGAAATTATCAGTTCTCTTCTTAGAGAGCTTGTTTCCTGACGAGCTGCATGTACTTCTGCTCTTAATTCCCCGAGCAACTGGGCTAAGTGATCAGTGTCTGAGGTTTCCATTGTGCCTGGGTAGGAGTTTTGCGGTGGGCTTCGCGTTCTGTAACGCTCACCTGATTCCCACGGAGCCGCTGATCTTGGCAGGAAGGTGTCTGTGACTCGAAAGGTGATGTGCAGAACTCGATGGGCTTCTGGGGACGAACCTCTTCGCACTGTGTGTCGAACTCGTAGGGTGAGGTTTCTGCAGATGAAAGAATATGGGGGTTAATGGTCTGGGTTGTTCAAAGTCCCTCTTCCTCTCTCTCCCTAGCTTCTCCGTAGAGCCCCCAGGTCAACGTGCTCACCTTAGATAGGTGAATGCTGGGCTCTCCATCTGCGTCTGGTGCAGGGCGCTGTTGCCAGTTCCTTCACTGGTGAAACATAGGCCTCTTGGACTCAGAAGACCGTTACCGTCGTTAACTGCACGAGCGGTGAGTTTCCAGACACCTTTTTAGTCTTAATAGTCTTTAGGTGCAAGGCACATTAACATTGAACAGGACTTCGTATAATGCTTTTCTCCCTTTTGCCTTGCAGGACTCGAGGAAGATGGAGTGAAGCGCCTGGAAATGCGTGAGTAAATGCAAGCGCTCTAACTGTCTTTTCCCTTGCAGCGTAGTTCGTGCTGAAGAGACGCCGGAGTATTGCAGGCGTTCTATTGCGAAGAGCGCGATGGGCGTAAGTAAATACCTGTCTAATGTTCTTCTTTTGTCTTTCAGAAGTTGGCTTGCAGCGCCGGAGTCCGCGGAATGTCCGTGAGTAGATACAATGCTTTTATCTCCGCAGGCGGCGATGCAGTGTGAAGAAATCCAGAATTCACGGAGTGCCGGTAAGTAGTGACAATGCTTTTGTCTTCACAGGCGGAGGTGCAGCGTGCCAAAATGACCGCAGCCGATGGATCAGGTGAGTAGCACTGCGAGTTAAGGCTGCCTTGCTAACCTGCGGTTTCTTTTCTCTGCAGGTGCTGCTGTCGACTGGATGTGGGAATGGTGAGTATGCTTCTTGCAGATTCAGGATGCAGAAAGGGTGAGTATGATTCTTGCAGGTTCAGGATCGTAAGAAGAAAGGCTGGAACAGGTGAGCGTTCTGCTGCAGATGCAGAATAACGCGAAGCACGTTTCGTCTATCGGGTGTGGTTTAAATAGCCTTGGAGTGATGAGGCGTCTTCCTCCACGGCCCCGCCTAGGTAAGAAAAGATTTCCAGTTCCAGAAGCTTTCCAGTGCTGAATCCAGGGAGTGGAGCTAGCCCCACCCAGGTAAGAAAGTAGTTCCTGTTCACAGAGGACTTCTAAGTGGTTGGTAAGTAAGCAGCATGGTCTGCTGCAGGTAAGTCCACCCAAGCATCTGCACACATATTATGAGCCCGGCGCTTCCAGCGCCGGGACCGATGATTCTGATGAGCCTGGTGCCACCGGCGCCAGGACAAGGTCCAAAAGGTCCCCGTGGGGACCGGCTGGTGCCTAGGATTAGGGTTAGGGGCCTGCTTCCAAGGGCGTTGGGCTGGTCCTGGCTCCTTGGAAGCAGTGATCATGACAATTATAAAGCTAATGGCAACTGTATCTTTTCTGGGGGACAGTAGTCAGCCCCAGAAAATGGAGTCGGTGGGAAGTCAAAAAGACAACCCTGTGTCACTGCACTGAAGGTGCTGTGTAACACACAAGAAAAATATGGTGCCATGGAGTAGGTGAGGCTCCAGTGCCCAAGATCACACAAAAAGTAGAAATACACAGAGCAAAACACATGTAAGAGTGGGAAAAAGGCTCACACTCTTACCAGGTAAAAAAATAAATCTTAGAAATCCAGCAGAGCTGCTGAGGGACTCAGTAGGTAAGGGAAATTAGCCATTTATGACAATTCTCCCTAACAAAGTTGCAGATAGTCTACTTTAACCTTTGCAAGATGACATCATATTTTACACATTGCAGATACTTGCCTGGTGTTCCAGGGACAGCTAAACCACCTATCCCTTCAAGATGGCCTAATTCAAATGTTGGTAGTGGTGATCCCATTAAAAGCAAATTAGATCACATATATTCTGGCGGTAATGAGGGATTACTAGTCCGCCCACCCTATTCTAGATTATGAAAAACATTTGGTTTTTCGTGAGGGTGAAGCTGATCCCAAGGAGAGTGGCACCCCCACAAACGAGTAATGTGGTGTGAGAGGTGTGCCACTTCCTTTTTGCGCTTTGTGTAAACACATTTTGGAGAAATCTTTATTATATCTTGACCAGTTTGTCAGGGGCGCAATTAAGCCATTCTAGACGGCACCATTTGAGAGTGGCCTTAAGTACGACCTTTTAGGAAGCCTGCAGATGTTAATCTTCCCCATTTCAATGTCTCTCATTTTACTGTTCTAAGCGAGATAAAGGGCTCTGTTGGGCACATGTGACATGTGATTGACTCCTCTTCTCTACTGGTCTTTAAGAGGGTGCTTAATAATGGCCACCTCGGTGCATCGCCTATGTACAGGGGCTGCTTTCCACATAGGCTTACGCTTTATAAAACCCATGCATTCATACATTACACAATTCCGAGGCAGACATTTGATGGCCGTCAGAGGAACAGAAGGTTATGTAGGCACAACCAACATGCAACTGCCCCAGCCCTAGCGCAGTCTCTGAATTACCAGCATCTATAATACTTCTGGAATATTATGAATCCGTTTTTCTTTTACTGCCCGCAGAAAGATACATGGATGCACCCGACCCACCTGACACGTGACTTCCTCTACTCCCCCAGTTCCACCTTTCAACGACAGCATAAGAAATGCATGCATTTCAATTTTATGCGACACCCCCTCCTCCTACCAGCACTGTGCTGTAGTTTCATTATCCCCTCCCCACTTCTCTCTCCCGGCCATGTATTGCCCCAGTTTGTACGTGGCAGCGTATGCTGGTACTCCAAATATTGGACTGAGTATTGTATAGTGCCAGGAATATACAAAAGCACTAGAATATCGCCACAAGGGGAAGATTCTTTCTTTTGGGAAGAGGCTCATCTTTCAAGGTGAATAATTTGTTATCAAAATGCTTCCAAAAGTATCTCACAGGAGGCAACACAGAATGTCAGCATGGTGACTGATGTGGCCAAGAAAGGACAACAACACTGACACAGCAGCCTGGCAACAACGAGTGTACCCTGGCATTGACCGGCCGAGGGAGTGGGGGCATCCTGGCAGTGGCACATGCAGCAGCTCTCCATACAGAGGTGATGGAGCGCCCGGGGAGGGGCAAGGGTGGCACCACTGCAGTGGAAGGGGGGTGGAGGGCACACGGGTGCCACTGTGTCACTGCATACAGCGGGGAGCGGTGGGCGAGTCAGCTTGTGTGGCAGTGCATGCATTGTGGACAAGGGGTGAAGGGAGGAGGTAGGGCCAGCAATGGGGCATTAGGGTGAAAGGAGTCAGAGGGGTGTGTGTTCTGGCATTACATGCAATTGATGGGGGGAGAGAAAGAGTGTGTCTTCACACAATGCGTGTAGTGGGGTGCAGTGAAATAGATGGGCTGTGTTTGGTCATTGCATGTAAGTGTTAAAATGAGCTAGGGTGCGTGTGTTCTGGGGTGCTTTCTTTATGCGTTGCATGCATTATGTTGAGGAGTGTGGGTGATCTAACACTGCATGCATTGGGGGAAGAACGTTATATGGTGCGTGTGCTCACACTGTATGCACTGTGGAAAGAAAGATGGGTTTTGTTGGGGCACTGAATCGGGTGGTAAAAATATGGTGTGGTCTGGCACTACATGCGAGCAAGGAAGATAGAGCGAATGTCAATAGGGGGCAGTCAGCAATCTCCTTCCTCGCCACAGCCCTTGACCCAGGACTACAGCGACAACGACACCGGATGAAAAGGTGTGTGTTCTGGCGCTGTCTGTACTGTGCAGCAGGGAGAACACCCGGCGTGCTCTGTTACTGCGGGCAAGGGGCGGGGGCGTTCTGGTCCTGGACCCAGTGTGGTGTTTTATGGCACTGCAGGAAAGACACACAAACGTGGCATTGAGGTAAAGGTGCTAGAGCAGGGGTTTCCAACCTTCATGTTAGCTAGAGCTACTTGTAGTGGAGGCCAACAGTGGAGAGCTACGAGCAGTTGATATCGGGGTGGGGATATTTATAAACCTCTGCATTTTTACCAATATTTTTGTTGCCCCTATTATTGGACTACCACACAAATATCCTTACATTTTTGTGCCCCTTCCTTTGTGTTTTATGCAGGCTTTTGGATCGCTTAATGTACTAAAAGTGGGTGTACATGTGTCATGGAAGTGATTTAAAGAGGAAATGTACAGTGTGGAGTTTGGAAAGAAACCACATGAAAGAAATTGCACCATTTTTTAAATATTATTTTGAACATTTCCAGGAGAGCGGCAGTGCTACTGTGATATTTTCATTGCATGGTCACAATGATCCTGACCCTGTCCCAGCCCCTGCGACATCTCTGGCAAACAGGAGCAGCTTGATTGAGCAAGAAAGTGTCGTGGGGGTGCACAAGGCCAATTATGGTACTACAGGCGGCCTGCAGAAGCATAATGTGATATTGGCATCTGTCAGCGAGTTTACAGGCAGCTCCACATGGCACAACAGCCAAGCTCCCCAAATTAAGACAATCAGGGTTCAGATCCTGAACACGGAAAATAGCCACAAACACACCATTACATAAATACTTTTTTAAGTTAAATTATTTTTCGGTATAGACCACCGCACTAAGAGAAACACATTCTGTGGGGGATAAAAGCTATTATATCCCCCCACTTAAAATTGTTTGGGGGTTTGTTCTCCCCATCCTCCCCATGTCCTACGCCCATGGAGCCCAGGGATATGCTTGGAGGAATGCCCCAGGAGACACTCTGTTCTACTAGAAAATAAGTCCTTGAGGCTTTTTTTTTGGTTATTCCACATCTACCTCCCTTTCTCCCAAAGAAGCTCCCTTAATAAACTCCAGCCACCCCTATGCCTTTAGTAAACCAACTAGGAGCCGAAACCTGGTTACCATCGAAAACCACAACTCCCAGAATACTTATTTTCCTGTTTCCACCCAAATACTCCTGGTCATTCTTGTCCACGCCCCTCTGGTCATTATTTTCCAAACTCTCAATCAGCATTAACAAAACACTACCGTTCTCAAAATCCACCCTGTTCATTGCAAGCTAATAGTTCGAAAACTGTATACCTGACATGTCCCAACCCAAGGGTCAGACAAAGTCAGGCAATTGACCAGAATCACACACACCCGATGGCCCTTTCCTTGCCCCACAGGGATAAAAGGTGGAGAATGAGAGCATGCACGAGCAAGGCAGACCGAACGATGAGAGAGCTAACTCAGCACAACAATTCAAGAGGAGTAGAAAGACGGCACGAACCGAGAGGGTGACAAGGAGAGAAGCGCACTTGCCCTTTCTGACCAAGGCCTGTGAAACCTCCACTGAAGGAATCACAAAACCGCAAACAATAGCCAGCATGTGTTGCAGCAGATGTCAATGTTACACAGGGCCCTCCGAAACTGATAACCAAGCTGGGGAGAGATGCTTGTCTCCACAGAGAAAAAAATCCAAGCAGTTCATCACAGCCGATGAGTCGAGTGGAGAGCAGAGAATAAAACGAACTATGTTGAACGAAAGTAGCAAACGGCTAAATGAACTGTGAAATTGCAAGGAACCATTGGTACAAAAAGGCGGAAAACCAGCAACAGAGGAGTCAGGCACCACATGGGTGCTCATTCAGGAAACTCTGGCCGATTACCCGATTGTAGAAACTACTGTTGCCAGAAGACCTTGGGAAAGGCGAGAAAGGGGTCAAAGTGGTCATACAGGGATCCAGTAAAATCCTCTGTACAGTCGAAAGCCTTTGACCGACATATGATTCTGAAGCTAAGGGAAGTAAATCCTGCCTTGTAAAAACTGATGACAAAGTTGGCAGGAGTGAACCTGAAGCAGGGATGCCGATAAACAGGGGACAAAGGCTAAAGTCCCGATATACAGTGTGTTGCCAAGAGTGAACCGGCAGAGGGATGTCCAGAGTAAACTGTTTTAAAAGACATTAAGGGTTGTGAATGTCACAGACAAAATTGCATTGAAACCCACAGTGAACCCGATGGAGGGAGACAAACAGTCGACTGGGATCTGAATCCGAAAAGAGGGGGATCCAAGGGTGAGGCATCTCCCAACGTGCATACGGAAAGGAACTTTAGTTTATCATTTTGAAACACGCCAGGTCCTCAGAGGCAACAGACTATTTGTAGAAAAGAGACTTAACCACTGAAGGCCCTGCTTGCTGAGAGAGGAGCTGTTGGCTCGTGCTGGGAAAGCTCGAGCGCGTGCTGTGCTCCAGAATCCTACCTTGTCCCGTGCTGAAAACATGGGGAAGGGAGTCCCTGACTACTGCAACCTGATTTATTATTTGTGAACACTGCCTTCTTCCTTATGAACCTTATTCCACACTTATTTTTGTAATTAGCGTAAGGATTGGCAACAGGTTTTTTAGTATAGACCCTTTTATTTGACAAGACGCCACTTAGACTGCCTTATTATTGTTTGATGGTTGAAGCTTGCTCCCATCTTATGAAAAAAACTGCATGCAGACGCATGGGAAGGAGTCCAGGAAATTGCGCCTTTTTTCAAGTGAATTTATTTGCATTAATTTACTTTACAGGATCTCACTCGCATGTGTTTCGGCCACCAAAGGCATTTCTCAAAATCGGGCTTGTCAAATTAGTACGCAAATTAAACTGAAAAGCATTAGCATAACAATGTATTACATCATACATATTCGAAATCAAAAAATGTAAAATACATAATTACCCAAGTGGTGGTAGGGAGGCAGGAGAAACAAACAGGATGAGAGAAAAAGAGACAAATGTGATGTAAGTAAGGTACAATACCTAATATTATATACTAAGAAATATAGGCCATGGAGTTTATAGGTCCAGACTTACCCACTAGGGTGTTCAATAAGTCCTTACTCTTCACAATTATAAAGGGTTAGATCCCGTTGTGATCTGTTACATGCGAAAAGAAAAAGGAAGGAACAGTATATACCATACTCCTTATAAATTCCATGTTGTTATGTTTCAACAAATCTATTGAATGGCGCAGTTCGAAAAGGTCCTATTGGTTAAATGATCTAGTGTACTACCATTATGGGTAAATAAAATTGCGCCATATATCTATCCAAACATACGGTATTACCCCATATGCAACATTCTGTATAATCCGGACAGAACAGGTAAGTATAACCATAAAAGAAAGTGTATACTTTGGTTAAATGCTCCAATGCACTACAATTGTGGGCGTGTGATAATACGACATGTATTTATCTAACACGAGCATGCAGTATTACCCAATTACGACATTCTAATATGTCCGGACTCTAATAAGAGCATGCGGTATTACCCAATTACAACATTCCAATATTTCCGGATTCTAATAAGAGTCATGTTGCGAGGAAAGTCCTCAACTAGATTGAGAAATGTGTGCTGTAAGCAGTACTTACTCGCCAGGTAGCAAAACAGTCTCTCGCGTTGGCTCCTCTCGATCTGAGCCGGCGCCATCTTGGAACTACTTTATGTGTCCCCATGGAAACTAGACGGCGTAACCAAGCGCCTCAAATTATTGCTTGGCAACATGTCCGTAAGGTTGCCATACCTTGTGCGCTTATGCATAGACTCAATATCTCTCTCTCTATCGACTGCAAAACTAAATACAGTGTATAATTAGATCTGAGTTATAAATTCACTCAAGAAGTGCCTAAATGCCTTAAGTAATATAAAATAAACAATACTCATTTGTTTCAAAAAAAGTCTTAAAGGGGTATACACTTTAGCTGGTACCGGATCCAGATATCCCAAGTTAAGTACTCTAAATTCATGGCTATTCCGTCTGCAGCAGAAAGAAGTGATGTTAAATCTCATGATACATTCATAATATGAAACAAAATATTTAAACAGTTAAGTTCACCTTCGTTATAACATATAGTGATAGATGCCTTCACAGAAAAGATGCCATTTCAGCATCCAAATTCAAACCCCATATAGTCGCATTGAAAAAACAAAGGATTCTCGCTTCCGCCTGGCGCAATGCCCTCATTCTGTCACCACCCCTCTTGTTCATAGTAACCTGCTTTATGCCTATGAACTGTATATCAGATTTATCATCTAATTGGTGGTTATTTTGCCAATGTGCCGCTAGTGGCAGGGTGGTATCCTGACTTCCAATTTTTGCCAGGTGTTCCCTGATTCTAATGCGCAATTCCCTTATAGTGCTCCCTATGTACAATTTCTTACAGGTGCATCTGATTACATAAACCACATATTTAGATCTGCAATTGATTGACTGTTTGATCACAAAATTTCGTCCATTATTGCCCTCTACATGAGTCATTTTATCTCCAGCAAATTTACACATGGAACAATATCCACATTTCCTAAATCCAGGCTACATTTTAGTGAGCCAAGTAGTTTGATGGTTAGTCGATGGCTCTGGTAGCAAGGATGGGCAGATCATTGATTTGAGAGTATTAGCTCTCTTGAATATCATAGTTGGGGTATTGTCAAGGAATTTGTTCAAATGCTCATCCAATTGTAACAGATACCAATGCTTTTGTAACGTTTTTCGGATCTGATGGTGGTCTTTGTTATATTGAGTCACAAACATAAGTTTCCTCTGTTGGTCTTGCTCACTCTTTCTTGGAGTCAGTGTATCCTTTTGTTGTAAATTTTTGGTCTTCTCAAAGGCTTTTTGGATCCACTTATTGGGGTAACCTCTCTGTTGGAATCGACCCCTCAACAGTTTGCACTCTTGATGAAAGGTTTGGTCATTCTGACAATTACGTCTAGCTCGTATGTATTCTCCTAACGGGATGTTACGGATGGTTGAACATTGATGGCAACTGTGTGCATGTAAAATTGAATTAACTTCTGTTAGTTTACGAAATGTTCTTGTCTCCAGGTGATCTTCCTTCACATAAATGTTAAGATCTAAGAAATTGATAGATTTGGCATTCGATTCTCCTGTAAATTCAATCTCAAATTGATTGTGGTTCAATTTCTCAATGAACTCTTGCAATGTAGTTATAGGTCCATCCCATATTAAAAAATATCATCGATGTAGCGGGTCCATAATTTGACATGTTCTTGAAATAATATGTCCGAATATACAGTGTATTCCTCTAACATCCCCATAAAAATATTAGCTAGTGAGGGGGCATATTTTGTCCCCATAGCCACTCCTTTCTGTTGCTGAAATAGACAATTATTGAACGTGAATATGTTGGAATCCAAAGTGATTTGTAACATCTCTTTTAGCATTTGAATTTGACCATAATATGATGCGGAATCCTTCCTGAAGTGTATTCAATAGAGGCTATGGCCCACTTATGTTGAATGGACGTGTACAAAGCTTTAACGTCCAATGTTGCCAATACAAAGGTTTCCTTCCAGATAACCGATTGGAGAATTTGGATGAGATTGGAAGAATCCCGTAAGTAGGACTTGACCTGTGTCGCTCATGGCTTCAAAATTTTGTCTAGATATTCTGATAGG
Source organism: Ambystoma mexicanum (assembly GCF_040938575.1). Classification (NCBI taxonomy): domain Eukaryota; kingdom Metazoa; phylum Chordata; class Amphibia; order Caudata; family Ambystomatidae; genus Ambystoma; species Ambystoma mexicanum. The sequence goes on along the minus strand of NC_090933.1, from coordinate 1,217,223,123 downwards.
TTTTCTGAGATCCAGCCAATGCCACTCAATATTGGCCGACCCTCTGGTATATCTTGATAATTTTTGTGGACCTTAGGCAAAAAGTACATTGCTGGAGTAACATGATTGTGTTAACTAAAGTAAGATCTCTCCTCGTCTGTTATAAGCCCTTTTCTATGCCAGCTCATAATTGCCTCTTCAATTAGTTTAAGAATTGTTTGCCTGTCCAAAGAATTAAGTTGTTTGTAGCAGCCGGGTACTGTCAGATGATTCATAGCCATTTGAAGGTAATCTTCTCTATTCATAATTACAATGTTCCCACCTTTATCAGCCTCTTTGATGACTATTGTTGTGTCTTCTGATAATGTTTTCAGAGCTTGTCTTTCTCCCTTGGTGAGATTGTCATTCGTATATTGGGTCCTGGCATAGTTCTTATGTGTAGACAATTCACGAAGATCATGTGTAACCACTTTATAAAAGGTGTCAATTACACTTTTTGATGACAATTGAGGGTTACATTTTGATTTGGTTCTTAATTCTTTAATGGTCAGAAGGTCTGGTTTAATCTTTAATTCATGTAATAGGTTGTGCATTTCAAAATTATCATCTTCTGATAGTGATCTTAAGGTGAAGAAATCTTCGATATCTTGTATTGAAAACTCACTTTTGGGTATTTTGGTTGGTCTTGGCACATATTTGCCTGGTGCTTGTGTCGCAAATTTTTTTTCTTAAGTCTCAACTTTCGTATGAATCTGAACAGATCAATATGTATGTGAATGTCATTAAACTTCTGTGTTGGGGCAAAAGACAGCCCTTTATTGAGCAATTTAATCTCATCTTCTCAAAGAATTATTGACGAAAGATTAAGTACAAGATTCTGACTTATTTGTTTTTGTTGGATTCCTTCGAGGTTGCCCTCGTTAGTCTTTTGCTTTCTGCCACATGCTCTTGTTCATCGCTGTTTGCATCCCCCCCTCCTTCCTCTCCTCCTTGTGGTGGTATTGAAACATTCGCCTTTGGGGATAACTGAAAACGGACTGATTTCTGTGTCTGGGGTCTATTGCCCCTTTTGTATCTTTTAATTTGATTCATGTAACTTTTAGCCTGTCTTGGTAGAGCTTCGATGTCTCCTGTCTCTGGTTCTGATTCTGCCTCCAAGCTGGCAGATGACGTATTAGGTGTAAGATTACGTGACGATGGTCTAATGCAATTGTCATATTTGGTTTGAAAGGTGTAAACCCTATCTTCTTTGCAATCCCGTTCATCTCTGTAACTCTTTCTCAATTTTCTGATTTTTACCTCATCTTGATATATTTGTAAAATATCATACATTTTGTCATAGTTCTTCAATTTAGTCTCCTCACTCGATTTTTGCTCCTATCTTAGACTTAGGTTTAGATTTGGCGTTTATCCAACCTAGCTATACAGTTTAATAAACACCCTTGATCTGTGATCACTTGTGTATGTCTTTACTGTTGCCACAATGATCCTGACCCTGTCCCAGCCCCTGCGACATCTCTGGCAAACAGGAGCAGCTTGATTGAGCAAGAAAGTGTCGCGGGGGTGCACAAGGCCAATTATGGTACTACAGGCGGCCTGCAGAAGCATAATGTGATATTGGCATCTGTCAGCGAGTTTACAGGCAGCTCCACATGGCACAACAGCCAAGCTCCCCAAATTAAGACAATCAGGGTTCAGATCCTGAACACGGAAAATAGCCACAAACACACCATTACATAAATACTTTTTTAAGTTAAATTATTTTTCGGTATAGACCACCGCACTAAGAGAAACACATTCTGTGGGGGATAAAAGCTATTATATCCCCCCACTTAAAATTGTTTGGGGGTTTGTTCTCCCCATCCTCCCCATGTCCTACGCCCATGGAGCCCAGGGATATGCTTGGAGGAATGCCCCAGCAGACACTCTGTTCTACTAGAAAATAAGTCCTTGAGGCTTTTTTTTTGGTTATTCCACATCTACCTCCCTTTCTCCCAAAGAAGCTCCCTTAATAAACTCCAGCCACCCCTATGCCTTTAGTAAACCAACTAGGAGCCGAAACCTGGTTACCATCGAAAACCACAACTCCCAGAATACTTATTTTCCTGTTTCCACCCAAATACTCCTGGTCATTCTTGTCCACGTCCCTCTGGTCATTATTTTCCAAACTCTCAATCAGCATTAACAAAACACTACCGTTCTCAAAATCCACCCTGTTCATTGCAAGCTAATAGTTCGAAAACTGTATACCTGACATGTCCCAACCCAAGGGTCAGACAAAGTCAGGCAATTGACCAGAATCACACACACCCGATGGCCCTTTCCTTGCCCCACAGGGATAAAAGGTGGAGAATGAGAGCATGCACGAGCAAGGCAGACCGAACGATGAGAGAGCTAACTCAGCACAACAATTCAAGAGGAGTAGAAAGACGGCACGAACCGAGAGGGTGACAAGGAGAGAAGCGCACTTGCCCTTTCTGACCAAGGCCTGTGAAACCTCCACTGAAGGAATCACAAAACCGCAAACAATAGCCAGCATGTGTTGCAGCAGATGTCAATGTTACACAGGGCCCTCCGAAACTGATAACCAAGCTGGGGAGAGATGCTTGTCTCCACAGAGAAAAAAATCCAAGCAGTTCATCACAGCCGGTGAGTCGAGTGGAGAGCAGAGAATAAAACGAACTATGTTGAACGAAAGTAGCAAACGGCTAAATGAACTGTGAAATTGCAAGGAACCATTGGTACAAAAAGGCGGAAAACCAGCAACAGAGGAGTCAGGCACCACATGGGTGCTCATTCAGGAAACTCTGGCCGATTACCCGATTGTAGAAACTACTGTTGCCAGAAGACCTTGGGAAAGGCGAGAAAGGGGTCAAAGTGGTCATACAGGGATCCAGTAAAATCCTCTGTACAGTCGAAAGCCTTTGACCGACATATGATTCTGAAGCTAAGGGAAGTAAATCCTGCCTTGTAAAAACTGATGACAAAGTTGGCAGGAGTGAACCTGAAGCAGGGATGCCGATAAACAGGGGACAAAGGCTAAAGTCCCGATATACAGTGTGTTGCCAAGAGTGAACCGGCAGAGGGATGTCCAGAGTAAACTGTTTTAAAAGACATTAAGGGTTGTGAATGTCACAGACAAAATTGCATTGAAACCCACAGTGAACCCGATGGAGGGAGACAAACAGTCGACTGGGATCTGAATCCGAAAAGAGGGGGATCCAAGGGTGAGGCATCTCCCAACGTGCATACGGAAAGGAACTTTAGTTTATCATTTTGAAACACGCCAGGTCCTCAGAGGCAACAGACTATTTGTAGAAAAGAGACTTAACCACTGAAGGCCCTGCTTGCTGAGAGAGGAGCTGTTGGCTCGTGCTGGGAAAGCTCGAGCGCGTGCTGTGCTCCAGAATCCTACCTTGTCCCGTGCTGAAAACATGGGGAAGGGAGTCCCTGACTACTGCAACCTGATTTATTATTTGTGAACACTGCCTTCTTCCTTATGAACCTTATTCCACACTTATCTTTGTAATTAGCGTAAGGATTGGCAACAGGTTTTTTAGTATAGACCCTTTTATTTGACAAGACGCCACTTAGACTGCCTTATTATTGTTTGATGGTTGAAGCTTGCTCCCATCTTATGAAAAAAACTGCATGCAGACGCATGGGAAGGAGTCCAGGAAATTGCGCCTTTTTTCAAGTGAATTTATTTGCATTAATTTACTTTACAGGATCTCACTCGCATGTGTTTCGGCCACCAAAGGCATTTCTCAAAATCGGGCTTGTCAAATTAGTACGCAAATTAAACTGAAAAGCATTAGCATAACAATGTATTACATCATACATATTCGAAATCAAAAAATGTAAAATACATAATTACCCAAGTGGTGGTAGGGAGGCAGGAGAAACAAACAGGATGAGAGAAAAAGAGACAAATGTGATGTAAGTAAGGTACAATACCTAATATTATATACTAAGAAATATAGGCCATGGAGCTTATAGGTCCAGACTTACCCACTAGGGTGTTCAATAAGTCCTTACTCTTCACAATTATAAAGGGTTAGATCCCGTTGTGATCTGTTACATGCGAAAAGAAAAAGGAAGGAACAGTATATACCATACTCCTTATAAATTCCATGTTGTTATGTTTCAACAAATCTATTGAATGGCGCAGTTCGAAAAGGTCCTATTGGTTAAATGATCTAGTGTACTACCATTATGGGTAAATAAAATTGCGCCATATATCTATCCAAACATACGGTATTACCCCATATGCAACATTCTGTATAATCCGGACAGAACAGGTAAGTATAACCATAAAAGAAAGTGTATACTTTGGTTAAATGCTCCAATGCACTACAATTGTGGGCGTGTGATAATACGACATGTATTTATCTAACACGAGCATGCAGTATTACCCAATTACGACATTCTAATATGTCCGGACTCTAATAAGGGCATGCGGTATTACCCAATTACAACATTCCAATATTTCCGGATTCTAATAAGAGTCATGTTGCGAGGAAAGTCCTCAACTAGATTGAGAAATGTGTGCTGTAAGCAGTACTTACTCGCCAGGTAGCAAAACAGTCTCTCGCGTTAGCTCCTCTCGATCTGAGCCGGCGCCATCTTGGAACTACTTTATGTGTCCCCATGGAAACTAGACGGCGTAACCAAGCGCCTCAAATTATTGCTTGGCAACATGTCCGTAAGGTTGCCATACCTTGTGCGCTTATGCATAGACTCAATATCTCTCTCTCTATCGACTGCAAAACTAAATACAGTGTATAATTAGATCTGAGTTATAAATTCACTCAAGAAGTGCCTAAATGCCTTAAGTAATATAAAATAAACAATACTCATTTGTTTCAAAAAAAGTCTTAAAGGGGTATACACTTTAGCTGGTACCGGATCCAGATATCCCAAGTTAAGTACTCTAAATTCATGGCTATTCCGTCTGCAGCAGAAAGAAGTGATGTTAAATCTCATGATACATTCATAATATGAAACAAAATATTTAAACAGTTAAGTTCACCTTCGTTATAACATATAGTGATAGATGCCTTCACAGAAAAGATGCCATTTCAGCATCCAAATTCAAACCCCATATAGTCGCATTGAAAAAACAAATGATTCTCGCTTCCGCCTGGCGCAATGCCCTCATTCTGTCACCACCCCTCTTGTTCATAGTAACCTGCTTTATGCCTATGAACTGTATATCAGATTTATCATCTAATTGGTGGTTATTTTGCCAATGTGCCGCTAGTGGCAGGGTGGTATCCTGACTTCCAATTTTTGCCAGGTGTTCCCTGATTCTAATGCGCAATTCCCTTATAGTGCTCCCTATGTACAATTTCTTACAGGTGCATCTGATTACATAAACCACATATTTAGATCTGCAATTGATTGACTGTTTGATCACAAAATTTCGTCCATTATTGCCCTCTACATGAGTCATTTTATCTCCAGCAAATTTACACATGGAACAATATCCACATTTCCTAAATCCAGGCTACATTTTAGTGAGCCAAGTAGTTTGATGGTTAGTCGATGGCTCTGGTAGCAAGGATGGGCAGATCATTGATTTGAGAGTATTAGCTCTCTTGAATATCATAGTTGGGGTATTGTCAAGGAATTTGTTCAAATGCTCATCCAATTGTAACAGATACCAATGCTTTTGTAACGTTTTTCGGATCTGATGGTGGTCTTTGTTATATTGAGTCACAAACATAAGTTTCCTCTGTTGGTCTTGCTCACTCTTTCTTGGAGTCAGTGTATCCTTTTGTTGTAAATTTTTGGTCTTCTCAAAGGCTTTTTGGATCCACTTATTGGGGTAACCTCTCTGTTGGAATCGACCCCTCAACAGTTTGCACTCTTGATGAAAGGTTTGGTCATTCTGACAATTACGTCTAGCTCGTATGTATTCTCCTAACGGGATGTTACGGATGGTTGAACATTGATGGCAACTGTGTGCATGTAAAATTGAATTAACTTCTGTTAGTTTACGAAATGTTCTTGTCTCCAGGTGATCTTCCTTCACATAAATGTTAAGATCTAAGAAATTGATAGATTTGGCATTCGATTCTCCTGTAAATTCAATCTCAAATTGATTGTGGTTCAATTTCTCAATGAACTCTTGCAATGTAGTTATAGGTCCATCCCATATTAAAAAATATCATCGATGTAGCGGGTCCATAATTTGACATGTTCTTGAAATAATATGTCCGAATATACAGTGTATTCCTCTAACATCCCCATAAAAATATTAGCTAGTGAGGGGGCATATTTTTGTCCCCATAGCCACTCCTTTCTGTTGCTGAAATAGACAATTATTGAACGTGAATATGTTGGAATCCAAAGTGATTTGTAACATCTCTTTTAGCATTTGAATTTGACCATAATATGATGCGGAATCCTTCCTGAAAGTGTATTCAATAGAGGCTATGGCCCACTTATGTTGAATGGACGTGTACAAAGCTTTAACGTCCAATGTTGCCAATACAAAGGTTTCTTTCCAGATAACCGATTGGAGAATTTGGATGAGATTGGAAGAATCCCGTAAGTAGGACTTGACCTGTGTCGCTCGTGGTTTCAAAATTTTGTCTAGATATTCTGATAGGTTTTCTGAGATCCAGCCAATGCCACTCAATATTGGCCGACCCTCTGGTATATCTTGATAATTTTTGTGGACCTTAGGCAAAAAGTACATTGCTGGAGTAACATGATTGTGTTAACTAAAGTAAGATCTCTCCTCGTCTGTTATAAGCCCTTTTCTATGCCAGCTCATAATTGCCTCTTCAATTAGTTTAAGAATTGTTTGCCTGTCCAAAGAATTAAGTTGTTTGTAGCAGCCGGGTACTGTCAGATGATTCATAGCCATTTGAAGGTAATCTTCTCTATTCATAATTACAATGTTCCCACCTTTATCGGCCTCTTTGATGACTATTGTTGTGTCTTCTGATAATGTTTTCAGAGCTTGTCTTTCTCCCTTGGTGAGATTGTCATTCGTATATTGGGTCCTGGCATAGTTCTTATGTGTAGACAATTCACGAAGATCATGTGTAACTACTTTATAAAAGGTGTCAATTACACTTTTTGATGACAATTGAGGGTTACATTTTGATTTGGTTCTTAATTCTTTAATGGTCAGAAGGTCTGGTTTAATCTTTAATTCATGTAATAGGTTGTGCATTTCAAAATTATCATCTTCTGATAGTGATCTTAAGGTGAAGAAATCTTCGATATCTTGTATTGAAAACTCACTTTTGGGTATTTTGGTTGGTCTTGGCACATATTTGCCTGGTGCTTGTGTCGCAAATTTTTTTTCTTAAGTCTCAACTTTCGTATGAATCTGAACAGATCAATATGTATGTGAATGTCATTAAACTTCTGTGTTGGGGCAAAAGACAGCCCTTTATTGAGCAATTTAATCTCATCTTCTCAAAGAATTATTGACGAAAGATTAAGTACAAGATTCTGACTTATTTGTTTTTGTTGGATTCCTTCGAGGTTGCCCTCGTTAGTCTTTTGCTTTCTGCCACATGCTCTTGTTCATCGCTGTTTGCATCCCCCCCTCCTTCCTCTCCTCCTTGTGGTGGTATTGAAACATTCGCCTTTGGGGATAACTGAAAACGGACTGATTTCTGTGTCTGGGGTCTATTGCCCCTTTTGTATCTTTTAATTTGATTCATGTAACTTTTAGCCTGTCTTGGTAGAGCTTCGATGTCTCCTGTCTCTGGTTCTGATTCTGCCTCCAAGCTGGCAGATGACGTATTAGGTGTAAGATTACGTGACGATGGTCTAATGCAATTGTCATATTTGGTTTGAAAGGTGTAAACCCTATCTTCTTTGCAATCCCGTTCATCTCTGTAACTCTTTCTCAATTTTCTGATTTTTACCTCATCTTGATATATTTGTAAAATATCATACATTTTGTCATAGTTCTTCAATTTAGTCTCCTCACTCGATTTTTGCTCATATCTTAGACTTAGGTTTAGATTTGGCGTTTATCCAACCTAGCTATACAGTTTAATAAACACCCTTGATCTGTGATCACTTGTGTATGTCTTTACTGTTGCCACAGAAGGATATTAGGGTTAAGACAGCATGATGTTTTCTGTGGTGGGTGAGGTATTCCTTGAAAAGATGGGTCTTCATTTTGTTTTTTCACATTCGGGATTGCCCAGAGGGCCTTCTCTCTCGTCACATTTCTCAGAGACCCTTCCCAGAACCCTCAACAAAACAAACATTTTCACCTATATAGTGATCTGGCCCCTCCACTCCCTGCCTGTGGGGGCTATGGTGTCAAATGTCAGCTGACTCTGCCTACTTTTTGTTCTGTCCTCACACAGGGCCTAAAGTGGGAGCCTGCCATGGGGCTGTAGCTTCTCTAAACATTTGCTGCTAGAAGATTGGCATCGTAAGGAGTTGTTGAAAGGTGAATCCGGGCCGATTCCCTCAGTGAGAGTGGGCCCACCGGGGAAGACCGGATCATGATAATTGCCGATTCTCTCCAATAGGTTTGTGGTGGTCTTCACACTTGCACCATCAGACATTGCTTTGATGACGTTAGTGGCAGCATGGATATGGAAGCCCAGGAGGGAGGCACTAATTAGTTGCGTATGCCGCAAGCTTAAGTACACTTTGAAACTGTACAAAATCTTTCGTTGATCATGGAGAGGGATATTAGGAATAAAACTTGTGACAGGCACTGCAACTCACACGAAAGATAGGCACGGCCATTGCCAATGCGGGTCAGGCTTTAGGTGAAGAAAGAGAAAGTTCCTTAGCAGAGGGCCAGGAGAAAGATAAGAATTCTGATGCCAATAGCAAGGCTATTTCAATAGAGAAGAGACCAGAGATTCTAGACCATGTTAGGAAGAATCCATAGTTCCCCACACAGTCAGCTGAATTAGAGAAGTCTTAGGACTGCCCAAGTAGATATGATGCCATTCCAAACAAGAGGGTAGCAGTCCTATACAATATTCAGAACGTTCTGGAAAAAGAATGGGCAGACAGGTATATCCATGGCGACTATGATAATCTTGGTGAGAATATCAAGGTGCATTCCAAGATCCCCAACCTGATTGTCAAAACATCCATGGCTGTGGAAAACATGGGCCCAGGGGATGCCACATACAGGAAGGTCGATGCAACTTTCACAAAACCAATGCGAGCTCCAATCCAACTCTGCGATCCCAAATGTATACAGTATAGCTGTCATGCCTGGGGCTTGCCTGGATCCGGGGTGCGCTCGGTTTATGATCAAAGTTAACTTAATGATATGAAAAGCTGGATAGCTGCAGTCTGCGGGTGGCAGGGATTCAGCCCCTATCCCATAAATCACACAAAGTAAACAATACAGGTGGCCACCTAGGAATACTCTGGGAAAGCAGGTGACTGGGGTAGTAAGTGGCATCATGGAACGTTGGTTTAAGCCTATATAGGGCACCACCATGGATTCTATGTCTGCAGATGATCCCAATGGTTGCACAACTATGGCTGCAAGGTGAAACAGATCTGAGACTGGACGATGGATTATTTTCAAATGAATCACATTCTTTCCATGCCCTTTCACAGGGACAAGTTGTTTTGGACAGATTTGGAAGGGATTGTTCATAAATCCTTTAAAAAGTGAATGTTTTCTTCCGTACTGCACGAGAAGTCTGCTCTTAGTAAATATCCAGTTATTCCAAAGGTCTTTAAGAAAACCCGGATGTCAAGAGAGGACAGATGTCAACAGGGTAGGGGAGGAGGCTCTACTTCAAGGCATCAGATTCCTTCCACTTCTGCCACCTCATACGATTACTACTTTCCTAACCATCTCCCTCACCTCCTGGTCAAAAGCGACTGAAATCCTGTAGCTACAAGTAAAGAAAACTGATCCTAGACAGGTGGCCATGCAGATTTGACAAAGGATGCCCATTGGAATGCACAACTCTTCCTCCTCCTTCAGAAATGATTTTTACACCTATACCAAGGAACAAGGAGAAGGATCAAGCTCTGATGTAGAGCATCATAGTTTTCCTAGAATGCATAGCAATCATCCCTGTCCTTGTGAAGAGGGCCCTGTTCTGCTGTTTTCTTAGTTCCCAAAGTGAAAAGAGGTTTCCAAATGATCCTGGATCTGCATAAACTAAATGTATCAATGCAGACGGTCAAGTTCAAGATGGAGACACCCTAAAATGATTCTTGTTTGAGCTCAGAAGATTTCCTAACTGTAAGATTTATAGACACAGGATGTCTGCAATCATATTCCCATTGAGAAGTATCCACAGTTCACCGTAGCAGGTTGGCAGGTATCAGTTCACAGTCTTGCCATTTGGGATAACGACAACTCTGTGGATATTCACAAAATTGGTCCTTCCAGCAGTGGAGGCACTTCATCAGGAAGAGGTGCCGATAAATTCCTACTCAGTTGATTGGTTAAAAATACAGCATCTCAAGACCAGTCATCTGCAGCATTTGGGTGGTGTCTGTCGCCATGTCAGGAACTGACGTATCAGACTTAGGGTCAACACTCCTCCCCAGGATACGCAAAAGCTACCGACTTGTCTCAGCAAGTTATTAAGCTTTCAAGAAGTATCAACAAGGAACTGGTTGACCATGCAACAATACCTGGCTTTCACAGTGTTTCTAGTATCTTGGGAAAGGTTTACTTTAAAGTTTATCTTCAACCACATTTTGAGCGAGATGCTCCTGTGGTCTGCTTCGGACAAACTGCAGATGAGAATCATTTTGCAGCAGCCAAAACAGGGGACCCAAGTGGGTTATAAGCAAAAATAGGTAGAAATTGTGTTTGAAGGACTTGGGACAGTCATCAAATGGAAAAATAGCTTCAAGCAATGTACTTGGCCCTAACATCGCTTTTGTCGAGGTTGTACGGGTGTCGTATTCTCCAACTTGGGTCCTTTGTCTCCTCTATCTCTATCTCTACCTGTGGTGTTCCCCATGGGTCTAACCTCTCTCCCTGGCTGTTCAACCAATACCTGACACTTCTTGCCCACCACATAGCCGCTCTCTGCCCCAACTTTCAGTGCTATGCAGATGACACTCAGCTCATTTTCAGGCTACTTTCAGTCACCTCTTCTCCTTCTCTCATCTCTGACTGTCAGTCTACTATCCAGGAGTGGTTTGCCGCCAATGATCCCTGACTTAATGCCAGTAAGTGTGTGATTCTCCTCATCGGCACACCCGCTCCCTCCTTTCCTGACACTCTCTGTCCGGCCTATCCTGGCCCTCTTCCTGATCCCACCTGCAAGGCTAAAAACCTTCGGGCCATCTTCGACTCCACACTCTCCTTCTCTCCTCACATCTCTGATGTCTCTAAGAAGTCCCACTACCAGCTGCACCTGCTCAGAGGTATTCTTCCTTTCCTCTCCTTCCCCCAGAAGCTTACTGTGTCCAGAGCCCGGGTTCTCTCTAGGCTGGACTATTGCTACAGCTTCTTTCTAAATCTGCCTGCTTCTACTCTCTACCCTCTGCAACTCATCCAGAACAGGACTGCAAAACTTGTCCTTGGCCTCAAGCCCAGAGATCGTATCACTCCAGGATTGAAATCACTGCACTGGCTCCCAGTGGCTGCGAGGATTAAGTTCAAAACCCTCTGCATTGTCCACAAGGCCTTCTGGGGCCTGGGGGCTCAATACCTTCAACTCTCTTTTCGTAAATATCTTCCTTCTCGAGCTCTTCGCTCATCTGCGTCAAACTCCTTCAGGGTCAGTCGCTTCTCCAAGCAACAATTTGGTGGTAGATCTCTTTCTTCGGCTGGGGCCTCCCTCTGTAACAGCCTCCCTGCCTCCCTGAAACTTGAGGAGAACCATCTCCCGTTCCGAAAGCACCTCAAAACCTTCCTCTTTGCTTCTGCTTTCTCTCCTCCTCTCCCCTGCTAAACCCCTAGCTAAAACTGAAATTGCACTGGTTACCTGGCTACCCTCTGGTCTTGGGCCCAGGTCCCCTCCTCCACCACACCTGCACCGCCTTCCTGGCAACCCCCGCATTTGGAGACTGTTTTCTGTATCCCTACAGTCCCCCACCAGCACTTGACTCCTGATATCTGCACTTACCCTTGCATTTGCCTCCAGCTGGCCGTACTTTTACTTATTTTTTTTATTTATTCTATTTATCACGTGTACTGGACTGTCCCCATCCCATTCCCCCTGCACTTTTTCCCTCCCCCCTTCCCCTGCACTTGCGTGATCTGAATAAGACCTGGCCTGATAGGATCGTGTTCTCTGTCTTCCCTCTGTTCCCTCTCCCTTTGCCACCTAGTGCCTTGAAACACTTGTGTATAGGCGCGTTATAAATGCCATATCATATCATATGAGAACTGACAATACAGCAGCTATGACTTACGTCAATCCCCTGGGAGGGACAAATTTACTCTCTCTCTAAGCAATAACGATGAGGCTCATGGAATGGGCACAAGAACCTCTGACGTGCCTCAATGCAATACACATCAGCGAGTCATGAACGTAGCAGGACACCCAAGATACACCTCACTGATGGGTCTGTGTATGTATATATGTCTTATGGAGCGCAGCAAATTACCTGTGGGTACCATGGCACTATAGAAGTAGCAGAGATTGTATAAGATTATCTACCAGTTCAGAGAGCCATTCAAAGATTGTGAAAGAGGACGATTTTGAGGTTTTCTCTAAAAAAAACAAGCGGTTAAGTGATCTTCGAAGTGAACCTGACAGAGTGTTAAAAATTCTGGAAGCCTAGACCAGAAATGTCCAGTCTTCCTGCTTCACTTTCAGCTATTTAGGAGTAAGAAGTTTCCTGTCATAAATGGATCACAAATAACATTTAGGGGTGTTGAGAGTGAATTTGGAAGCTAATCTAGTCATGGTGGGCATACTTTTACAAGTGATTCGCTTTGCTACGGGTAGCTTGTGCAGAGAGTAAAGGGCCGGGCTGATATGTTCTCTTTTCTAAAATGTCTTGATCAACCTGGATGCTGAGTTTACAATCTCTGAAGACGTCTAATAGCGTATTTTGCGATCCCTAAGTAGCAACTGTTTCCGTAATCCAGATGGGAGGAAATGAGGGAGTTTATGACCATAAAAGGGTTAAAAAAAGATAGAAAAAGGAGGATGTGTCAGATTTGCTTAACGTCATGAAACAGGGCTTTGCTACTGATTAAATTTGATTTTTTTGGGGTATGTTCATGGTCCAGAAGGATGCCTAGGTTCTTGACAGAATGTTTAGAGTCAGGACATAGACCGAATATGTGAGCCAACATACAGGGGCCCATGTATTCGACCAGATGTTAGATTCACCACAATATGGGTATTATCTGTGTAGTTAAAGAAGGAGCCCTCAAACTGTTTTAAAATCTCAATTAAGGGACGGAGATAGAGATTAAAAGGATGGGTGACAGAGCAAAGACCTGTGACACACCACACTCCAAAATGGAGCCCAAGATAACTTGTTGTGATAGTGTGGATAAAAAAAGATTCAATCCTTTTAAGGGCCGTACCCCTAAATCTGAGGATATGTATGTAGTCTTTAGATTAGGATTAGGTGGTTGATTAGGATTAGGTTATGGATGGTGTCAAATGCCATAAGATTAGAGCACGTCCGTCATCCCATTTGGGCATCATCAATAAAATGTTCCACAAATTCCTCAATCTAAGTACAATTCTTTCAAGTTGTTTGACCTGAAAGGGCAGTTTGGACACCGGGCAGTAGTTGTGCAGGTCAGTTGGATCCAGGGTGGCCTTTTTCAACAGTGGTTTAGTAATGCATTGTTTCCAGATATCAGGAAGGATGCCCTAAGAAAGGGAGGAATTGAATACCTGTAAAATCGTTTCTATGATCAATGGATAGAGTTCCTTTGATAACCTAGGAATCGAGCGGCATAAGAAGGAATGGTAAATCACCTGCAGTTTTTGATTCAATCGAGGGTCTGATGTCGGAACCGTTACAGCGGTTACTTCTGAGTACCTCAATTGCCTTAATAAAGTGTGTCACTAATTGTTCTGCCAGTTCATGTGCAGTGGAATCTACGTCGTTGCAAAGTTATCTTACAACCGAAAACAGTGACTTAGAGGTATTTGGAGCCCAGTTTTATATGTCTCCATAAAAGCATTTTTTTTGCTTTTGTAATTTCCTTTTTGTAGACTTGTTGGTGCTGTTTAAGGAGTCTTCATCATTCTTTAGTATTATCACTTCGCCATTTTTTCTCTGCATTTCTTAATTTACGGCAGTACGTGTTTAGTTCCGATGCAAACAATTTTTTTAATGGTTTGTGTTGGTGACATAGGGGCTAGTATCCCAATCAGTTCGATCATAGTTGAGTCTGGGTTCATCAAGTGCTCATTTGGATCTAAGGTCGTAGTGGAGTTAAAAGGTGAAGGGGCAAGGCCGATAGCAATTTTGTAAGTGAGTCTATGAAGACTCGATTCCAGGTTCGTGTGATAGTATCTTTTATCTGTTTTGATACTTAGGGGGATGTAGAAGGGAATACCATAGTGGTCTGACTATAGGAGTATCATTGGGTCACTAACACCAACCTCCGTTGTCCAGGCAAAGATTCGGTCTAATGTATGGTTGGCTTTGTGGGTGGGTTAAGTTACTAAAGGCAAAAGATCCAGATCTTGTAAAGAGTCAGTTAAATGCAGACCTGATTTGTCTGTTTTTTATTTATTTATTTAAATGTGTCCATTTTAGATTCTGTCCAGATGTTGACGTCACCCAAGGCCACCAGCTTCTCATTTGTCATCGGCATGACCGCCAAATCATCAGCCAGATCATTAACAAAGTTCAGCTTGGGACCAAGAAGTCTATAGATTAGCCTGGAAGTTATCTTCTCTGTCAAGTTGTATTGAAAGTGGAAGGTTAGTGATTCTAGGGGGAGAGGTGGGTGGGGTGGAAAAGTCAATTAGTTCCCATTCGGATCTAAAGATCACCACAAGCCCACCGCCCTCTTTCAAGGTCTGGAATTTAGATAAGTATTTGTAGTTGGATGGGGTTAAATCCGAGAGGATAGTCGGGTTATTGTCGGGAATCCACATCTCGGTTAACATTAAAAGGTCTAGGTCTAATTCCAATCCCAGATCACAGATCATGTATAAGGAATCTGTCCTTTACAGGTGATCTGGCATTAAGCAGAAACCAGTTTAAAGCTGAAACACGTCTGGGGTTACATTTCGTCTTGTACAGAAGGGATGTGACCATTTAGATTGGGCTGTACTGCCCCTTCTAGGGTGGGGCCAAGCCTGATTTGCATTTGGTCTTTCCCCTTTCTATAATGGCTTGGCAGGCTGAGGATCAATGGTCTGAGAAGTTGTCCATTGCTATGCCAGAGGTTAGGATTCATTCCAAACCTTCCAGCCATCGCCTCTTTTGTTTTGCATGAACATAGTAGGAGACCGACTGAGCAGGGTGTTCCCATTGTCACTAGAATACTGCCTGTCCAGGGCGGCCCTTCAGCACACATGCAAGGCATTTGGAAGCCCACTGATGGATGTATTTCCAACAAAGGAGAACTCTTGAAACAGCCCTGTGCTTCCCTGTACAGTAACCGCTTGCATGGGGGGCAAAAACTCTATCCATGTTTTGTCCAAGGAGCCTATTACTTGCCTTTCCTCCTTTCCCTCTAATGCCCAGGGTTCTCAGAAGGCAAGGGAGGAGGGGGCACAGCTAATTCTAGGGGTCTGTTAGGCAAAATGTTGCTGCTTCATGATACACTTGAGGTTGGCCTTGGAGAAAGTGTTGGTGTTGACTCTGACTCCACCACCATGTTCCTTTCCTACCTTGTCACAGAAGAGATTGTCCCAGGAACATCTCTCAGCGTGGCTGCTGAACAGCAGAGCTGTTAAATAAAACACTATCCATTAAGGCTGCCATGGCAGTGCATAGCTCAAGGAACTGCCCCCACTCAACATGCATATTCCCATAAATGCCTTTCCATTTCCAGGTGGTTTGTTCCTAAAAGTTGTGAGGCAACTACTTGGGACCCTCCCTGTATGTTGGATGTTCTCCTGGAAGGGTTTCAGCAGCACTGCAAAATCTTCCCCCAAACAAAAATGTTCCTACAAATCTCAGATCGCTGTAAGGTATTTCCCACTATGAGACAAAGAATAGACTTTCTAAGAAAGCAAGCATAACCATGTTTAAGGCAGGCTAAATGGGTTTCTTCACCATGATTCTTTTTTAAACTGGGACTCAAAACTAATTTCAAGCATAATGCACACAACTGCATCGGCTAATAAGACACAGATCACTGTCAATTTCAGAGCAATGAAGACCTCAGACAGGATTAGCAAGCATGACCATCAGACATATTACGGAATGAGGGTTCTGAAGCACAATTTGAAAGTTTGACCAATAGGCAAGTGATTCGCAATAATTAGAGTGGACTATGCAATGCAAATGTTGACCTCAGGAGATAGTAGCAATAATGACCATCAGGCAGGTTCAACAATACTGATGAATAGGTAGGGGATTTGCTAAAATCCTCAATTGACAGTGGATTTTAAATGACACAGGGCAGGAGATTAGCATTATGGACCATATTACCTATAAGGATGTCATGCCTGATTACCCAGAATCCCACATCAGATAGCTAAAACATGGTCCTCATTACGAGTTGGCCAGTGTGGAATTAACATACTGGTATTACTGTATATTGGCATGTTTCTGCAATGGCCAACTACAGGTTTGCCGGTGAGGTGCCAGGAATGACCTCTAGTTTAGAGCTGGAGGTAATTCTAGCACTTCACTGGCTAAAATCACTGATATTACTGGTACCAGTATTACTGGTGCTGGTTATACGGGCAAATCCCCCGATGGAGTCCAATGGACTCCATGGAATGGGTATTTACCAGCATCACCGGCATTCATAATCCAGTGGTAATACCGTCAGACTGAGTGCTGGTAACAGTATTACCATTTGCCTTTTTTATGGCGGAATTTATGCCAGGATACTGGCAAAATCGGAATGATGTATTATTACTGGTGTATCCAGTCCACTCCTCCATTTTCCGCATATAGCCCTCCCGTCAAAGGCATATTCCCCCCCCCCTTCATCAAATGTCCCACAAGCATTTCTCGACACTCCTCCCACCTAATAACATCACAGATATAGCTCCAAGCCCCATCCTCATCATCGCTCTCACAGGCACATCCCCACTCCCCATCAACATCCCAAAAGCCTATCACATCACTCTACCCACTCAACCAGCACCACAGATACATCCCCACACTCCATTTGCCTGCGGTTTCCCGCTTTCAATCCACAGCCGCCCACCACACTCCCCATGGCAACCACACACATGCATCCTTCATCCTCTCTTTGCAGGCACACCCCAACATCCATCTTGACCCAAATATGCTGGAATGCATCACTCCCTTCCATCACTAGCACCACATGCACCTGTCCACGATCCCCACACCCACCTTTACCTAACTCAGACGCAGGGGCGAAAAGGAAGGGGGATGGGAACATGAGACAATAGGAAACATGGGCTAGGGAATACGATTTAAACCGAGGACCCTGAAGATCAGAGTTCTAACCTCGACTTCCCCTCTTGACAAAAAGTGTGTGATCTTGGGCACATCACTTTATCTTCCTGTCATTGTGTTCACTTATCTGCTAAATGTGGGAGCTCTTTAATTAAGATGATCACCAGTGTAAAGTGCTTTAATGACTTCTAAACCAAAGAAGTATGAGATTTTGAAACTAAACTGCCGATTTTGGAAACAGAACATGTGTCCTCTAAACCTGGTCATCCCCTTTTGACCATAATTGTGTGATCTTGGGCGACTCACTTTAATTCCCTGTTTACTTGTCTACAAAAATGAGATCACTTAAATGAAACACCATTGTAATGTGCTACATTAAATCACAAAAACAGTGGACAGCATAGGAGACAGGGCAAGCTAGCAGCGAATTTCGAACTAGAAAATCCAGGTTCTAATGCATGCTCTTAGGTTGAGGTAAAAACGAGAAGATTTTTGCCGTGAAGGCAACCTAAAATACTGCCGGTGGTATTCCCATGGCAAGCATGTTAGTATTTGATCATACTCTGAATTCTGCGGACAGTAAAATACTCAGGGGTCGATTCATGGAGCAAACGTGCGCCGAAAATCCCAGTGCAAGCGGGCGCAAGGTAGCGCAAGCATGAGAAACGCAGCGCTCGCGTGCGATTCAAGGAAGACGCTGCGCGTGTTTCCCGCTGTCTGTGCGCCCAATCCTGCCATGGCGCACGCAGGCACACACGGCGTGCGCTACGCGCACAGAAAAAGCGCACATAGCGCGGCGCACACAACCAAAGTGGGCGGAACAGTGGGCGTAACACGCGGAATGGGGAATAACGCGTGAAAAAGAAGGCGTAACTGGGGAAGTACTGCAGGGAACTACACGGAACGCCCACACGCACGCCAACAACCCGTATTCATGTATTCGAATACGGGAAGCCCGCGCACAGCAAAAGACGCACACAGGCATCAACGCGTCCACCACACGAAGGCAGGCGGAAGCGTCCCGCGCACAGTATAAAAGTGCGCGCAAACCACAAACACGTATATACAGCTACGATGAATGCCCCATTTGTCGCAGCACTGATCGTGGGACACCGCAGGAGGAGGAGAATAGCCAGGGCACGCATTTTCGCACCACGGACAAGCCTTTTTGGGATGCCTGACGACCAGGTCTACGGCAGGTATAGGTTTCCACCCCATATCATCCTAGACCTGGTCAGGGAGTGGGAAGATGACCTTACATCCCCCACCCTTTGCTCCCAAGCATTGAGCCCCTTGGAGAAGGTGCTCAATGTCCTGCATTTTTTGGCCACTGGGTCATTTCAGCGGACTACTGCCATAGTGGGGGGGGGTCTCACAGGCCACGCAGTCACGCTGCCTACACCAGGTACTGGCAATCATGACAGCGCGCCCCTCAGTCCGCAGGCACATATACATGCCCAGAACACCCGCAGAAAGGCAGGCCGTTGTCCTGGATTTTTTCAGGGTGCCACACTTCCCCAAAGTGCTCGGTGCCATAGATTGCACCCATGTGGCCCTACGTCCACCTAGGGCCACTGAGCACATCTACCGAAACCGCAAGCACTGGCATTCCATCAATGTACAGGTGGTATGCGATGCAAAGGGAATCATCACCTCTGTCTATGCAAACTACCCTGGCTCCACCCATGACAGTTTCATATACAGAATGTCCGCCCTGAGCCGGGCCCTGGAACCTGGGCAGCATGGCGACACCTGGCTCCTAGGTGAGTACAAATGCCCTTGCACATGCATGCATGTCACACACACACACACAAATACACAAACCCCAATAATCACAACCATTTACACCTCCCCAGGGGACAGTGCCTACCCTCTGAGCAACCACATGATGACGCCAATCCGGAACCCCACCACACCACCCCAGGTAAGATACAACGCCGCCCATATTGCAACCAGGGCCATAGTGGAGCGCACATTCGGAGTGCTGAAGTCAGGTTTCCGCTCCCTTGACCGCTCTGGTGGGCAGCTACTCTATGCACCACCAGTAGTGTGCAGGATCATTGTGGCAGCATGTGTCCTGCACAATGTTGCAACACGGCAGGGCGTACTGGTGGACATGGTGGTGCCCCCACATCCCCAACTACAGGCACAGGCGCTGCCCATGGGAGGGGACAGGGCACGTGGCGAGGAAGCCCGGACCCAGCTTGTGGCCACATTTTTCACTTAAACTCCCACCCTTGCGGAGTGCACACAGGCCTGGCACATACCAGGTGACAATCGATGATGACAAAGAGACAGTCAACTGTCACAACCCTACCACCCTGAGATAGTTGCCATGGAAGTGCCACATTGTCTGCATCCCTAGCTACTTAAACACAAGCTATCCTGTGTGACCAAAAGGCACACATATGACATGACATGATATGGCCTATACACAAGTATTTCAAGGTGCGATGAGGCAGGGAGGGGGGAACAAGGGAAGACAGACAACGATACTACTATGCCAGGTGTCATTTAGATTGTGCAAGTGCAGGGGTAGAGGGAAGGGAAAAGTGCAATGGGAAGGGGAGGGGGGAATGTAGTACAGGGTAAGTAGACTAAAAAACAAATACATAGGACAGCTGGTGGCAACTGCAAAGGTAAGTGCAGACAAGTGCTGGGAAGGGTGGGCTGTAGGGATAGAGAGACAGTCCCGCAGTGCAGGGGTTGCCAGGGAGGCAGTGCAAGTGGAGAGTGGCTGGGCCAGGGACAGAGGTCGGTGAGAGTGGCCCAGTTGCAGATCCAGTGCAGTTCCAGTGAAGAATTTTGCAAGGGAGAGGCAGAGAGAAAGCAGAAGCAAAGAGGAAGGTCTTGAGGTGCTTCCCGAACCGGAGATGGTTCTCCTCAAGTTCCAGTGAGGCAGGAAGGCTGTTCCAGAGGGAGTCCCCTGCCGCGGAGAGAGATCTACCCCCAGCTAGTTGCTTTGAGAAGCGGATGACCCTGACATGCAAGGTGTGAATCACACACACCTGCAAAACAGGCCATGGCCATCACTGTTATGTCACTCAAACCCTCCCAAACCACAACATGACATGGCAAGCAATACCCATACACCAACACAGTACCAATAAGGTACACATTGCCATGTCAAAAATGTACAGTGGCATCAGACAATGATGCCTGACATTGAATCAGATGAAATGACTGACCAACAACCTCGCACCCAAAATAAGTCATTTCCAAATGCATTACAAGAGTTGTAGATGTAACATAACAATGAATGCCTGTCTACATGCACATTGTGCATTGCAGAATCAACACTGCAGCTTCTGTGTGCTGTGTCCAACTCCTGCAACACACTACTCAGGGCACAGCACATTGAACAGCCATTGTGTGTGATGCACACCCTGAGCATCACATCTAAGCGACAGACCACATCAAAAAGCAAATTAGGCATGTACAGGATCCATAATTGGTCACAGAACATGTGCTGCAGGGACACAGTGGGCACCAGAAGGCAAACAGTGTACACGTGGATATGCAAGGGTGGTTGTACATGTAGTGCATCAGAGTGCAAGTGTGTGGGTCAGTAAGGACATGCACTCAACATATGCATGTGCAATCAAGTGACCATAAGTGTCCTCTACACATCACATGTGAACATTCACCATGTGTACACCCCAGCATGTCAAACCACAACTATCCCCTCGCACCTGAAAGGTAAACACAACACATGAACAGGCATTGATCAGCAGAACACAACATGTACATAGGATACCACCATTACAATGTCAGGGTTCCCATCACACTGCAGGGCAAGGCAACTATCAACAACAACCCCCCCTCCCTCACAAATGACCATGACCCACTGAACAACTGCACCTGGGTCATGGAGTCTTCAACCCTCAATTCCACCTGGCCACAGGATCACCTTTCCCCTTCGTCACCATCTCCCACCTTGTGTGTAAAAAGGTGCCTGCACCCTCAGAGTCCACACTCATTTGCAAAATCACAAAATCCAAGCCAGAAAAACGAACCAGAACACCCTCCAGTAGATGACTTGACGTAGCAGTACCTCACAAAGGCCAAGTACTGCCACAATGATGCAACAACCAAGGTAGCACAGTAAAACAATGTCACAACAGGATGTGAACCATGTGTGGTACATAACATAGAATGAAGCACCATGAACGGATGTGTACTGTCACAGGTCCCGTGTACAGGCGCGGGAGTGTCACGAAACAACCACCCCACCGTGTCCCGGGTGCCTGCAAGGTCAAACTCACACAGGCCTCTGAGACCCTGGTGGGGAAGGAGGGTCAGGGATATGCAGTCGGGACAGGTGTTGGCACACTGGATAACTGGAATGAGTGGCAGGAGAGGGGAGGAGGAATGACACGTGAAAGTAGTGAATGCACGAAAATGTACTACCTGCATGAACACATACACAATCCGAACAAACTTGGACATCATTGTCATGGCCTTCTGTAGTCCAGGCTTAGGAGTGGCACGAACCAACCACCCCCTCTAGGGTTTTGGCGCCTGCAAGTTTGGGGCTTACACAGGCATCCACAACCCCAGCGGGGAAAGAGGGTTAGGGAACGTTGCTTGGATAGGTACGGGAAGCAGGAACACCGGGTAGAGGGTACAGGGTTCAAAATTGGATAGGATTCTGGGTGATTAGGGGGAAAAAACATACCAAATTGAATTACACATTCATCCATGCATTAGTGCACCCCCCAGCAAGCCTATGCAGAGCAGTTTGAAAGAAAAACAACAAGACACTTAGCTCTGGTTTTGAGTGCTGGCCTCCTGTCTGCGCACTCTCAGGTCAGGTTACAGGAGCACTGCAATGTTGCAAAGAGATCCACAGTCAACAACTTGTACGTGCCCATTCCACAAAAACACACCACCAAACATGCCCCATAGCAACAAACTACTCTACAAACAGACAATCTGGTGTAGATGCTTCGTACCCATATATAACATTACCCCTGTGATGGGTCATACACAGTCAATGCAGTAAGTCAGCAGCCGGTGGGTGCATGGCAAATGGAACACCAATGTGTCACAATTCACACGACATGCAATGTTCCCTGGGTAAGCAGGCAGACCCATATAGCAAGGCATGGCTTCAGAGCAAGTAGTGTACCACCATGACCGAAACAAAGTTGGCAGTGCATTTATCAAAATAAGCTGCCCCTTTCCATGTCTCGGAAGGCTACATGGTTGATACAAGTGCCTCAATGGATCTTGGTGTACCGGAGGGTATGTGCCACTGCCCCTGCAGGTGTCCCAGACAACCTTACAGTCAACAGCCATCAGTCCACCAACACATCTGAGCTGCATTGTGTGCTTCAACACCAATATTCGTCCAAGCTCATCCTCAGTGCTGTGACTAAGCCTGCATGTGCAACTCGCCTGGTGCAAGCTTTGCTGTGTTGTGGCCCCCCTGTGCTGCTCACCTTGCCTGGAGTTCTTTGGAACACGTCAGCAGTTCTAGGATGTAGGTCT
Source organism: Ambystoma mexicanum (assembly GCF_040938575.1). Taxonomy (NCBI): domain Eukaryota; kingdom Metazoa; phylum Chordata; class Amphibia; order Caudata; family Ambystomatidae; genus Ambystoma; species Ambystoma mexicanum. Next base: position 1,217,200,182 of record NC_090933.1, on the reverse strand, counting down.
GCAATCCCTGTGCCTCTGCTTGTGCACACATGTGTATGTGGGCACCAACAAACGTGTCCAGAATTCCGACGTCCAATGGGCCATGTCTGCTGGCAAAGGTGCTCTGGAGGCTCATCCCCCTGCAGAAAGGGCATGAAACACATGATTAATGCTTTAAAGTCATCTGTGTGTGTCTCTTCAGGCATCTCATTACTTGACCATGTCAGAGAGTTACATCAGAAATCACACCATCAGTCCGTCTTTCACATCCAAAGTGTGGAACACAATATCTACGGCATGAATTGCAACAAGCACGTGTACAGTAAAGATAAGAAACATACTACACAATGCATAGCAATGAATGTACACATTAATCATGAAACACCCCATCTAGCAAAAGCTGAACAGTGGACAATAATACCAAAATCATCCCCACTAGGGGTGTCAACACAAGTCACACAGCACCAGACATGCCAGAGATATGACATTCCAAAGTCCTTGTGTAATAGGTTATCACACCGAACCATCTTTGCTACAGGATAAGGGAGGCAGGAGTGGCATATGTGAGTCAAGGATCCCAAGCAGCAAACACATACACAAGACAAGCCTGAAGGGCCCAGCTGGAACAGACAGTGGATGCCTTCAAAAGCCACAAAGCCACAAAACACCGCACCGTCACATGAAAGCACAATAGACAAGCAATTTTAAACTATATTAACTAATTACACTAACTATGGAAAACCTACATTACCTAATTAAACTAACTATCAAACAGAAACTTAACTAACTAAACTAAAAGAAAAATCAAAAATGGCCACATACGACCCGGGGGTGAGGGGAGGCACCCAGGAGGGGGGAGGTAGAGGGTGCTGCTCAACATCCACATGCGATGATGCTGAGCCAAAAAAAAAACCTCCATGGGCTCAACGCCTGCACAGCCCGACCTATGTGGGAGATGGATGGTCGTCCGAGTCTGGCTCATCCTAGAAAGGAGTACGTGGCACAGTAGCCTGGCCACGCCTAGCCACAGCTTGCCCCTCGTCGGCAGCAAGTCTGCCGGACGGGTGAGCCTGGTTCTGTGTGGCGATGTGACATAGGTCTGCATGCAGAACCTCACGTGATACACGTGCTTCCTCTTGCAAGGTAGCACGTGTAACACAGAGTTCCTCCTGCAAGGCATGGCTGGACAACCGCTGTACCTCCCAGCAAGTCTGTAGCTCAGCCGAGATGGTACGCTCAAGCTGTGCAAACCTCTCCTCTGCCCGCTGCCTCTGGGACATCATAAGGACACCCAGAGTGGATTTGAGGGAAGCATACTCCTCCCTCAGGGCATCCATGTGCGCCTCTGCATGAGCAGCAATTGCTTGACGCAGAGACGACATTTCAGCCTGGCGTGCCCTGTCTGAGGCCGCCATGCCCAGCCTGAGCGAGTGGGCCGTGGACCGTGCCGCCTGCTGCTGGAGAAGCACCTGCCTAGCAGGGGGGAGCACAGATCGGGCCACACGCTCCATGCTCTCAGCGATGTTCTCCATTGCTGCCCCCTGCCGTTCTGAATTGGCAGTCATGTCTTGCTCCCACTCAGTATACTGCGGTTGTGCGCGGCGACCGCGTTGCCGGGCTTGACCCCTGCAGGACCCAAGGACCGGGGGACCTCGCTGTGTTGGCACCACCCGCGGCTACACGACCACCACGGGCGGAGGAACCAAGACTGTCTGATCCCTCAGTGCAGGTGTCGCAGACAGAGGAGTGTCCACATCAGAATCACTCACCCCTGACACATGGACTTGATGCTCATCCAACTCAACATGGACGTCAGAATCATCATCAAGGCTGGACTCATAGGCAGCCAGAGACAAGATGGACTGTAGCACTTGGGGGTTTTCGTGGCCTACCACCCCACGACCCCCACTTGTGCCGGGTTGATGTAGTGGTAACAACCCTCTGTCTGGCATGACAACACCATACTCCACCTCCATTGCGTCATCACCTGAAAAATAGAGAGAAAAAAGATCACTACACATGTGAGAAGCACACAACACACACACACACACACCGACAGCAAACGCATCAGGCAGACATGTGACACACAACATATAACCTGGCATGCATGCTGGGTCAACTTTGAATTGCTTCTGTGATCAGACCTGTTGAAAGGTGGCAGTTTCCATGGAAGTGGGTCTATGCAGTGCAGAAAATGTGTACGCCACTCACTACCTACATGTACAAGGTCTCCGTGGTGTGTGCCAGGAAATGTGAAGGCAGTGCAAGGTCAAATTCAGGCATCACGTGCATTGTGCATTCAATGTGTACAATATCTAGAAGCCAAGCACCCCTCCACCCCAGTACCAAAGCAGGGATGCCTAGCATGGTATCAAAAGGCTGACCATACACCTGTGTATTGACAGGCAGTGTTGACTGGCATCAACAGCTTAATGTGATTCAAGTGACAACACTGCAAATGATGATGGGACAGTAAGCAGGACACATGATGAAAACTCTGGATGCCGCCCATGCGTGAAGAAGACACAACAACAGTTGGACAGAGTCATTGGCCATTGAACAGGCTGAGGCCTGTGAGCCACACAGATTGTCAGACCCTAAACATGTTTGCAACGCAGTACTGAGCCACAGTTGACATGGGAAGGCTAATGAGATGCCATGCAATGTATGTAACCAAGGACTTGTATTACAGTGATCATCCAGTCAAGGACACATAGGGGCATGCGTGCAATGAACATGGAGCATGAATGGGCACTCATGTCCATGTGGGACATCTGACCTATGCACAGTACAAGTGAGATACCCTGCATCAAGTACTAAGGTTGTACCACACGGCATATTTCTGGCAGATTCTACGCTGGAAGTTAGCATCTACACAGGACGCATGAACAAGAAAGTACACATTGGCAAGATTGAAGCAGACCAGTGCAAAGGTGGAACTGGGGTGCAGAGTGGCGGAGGAGGGGCAAGGGAGCATGCCTACATGGAGTCCCAGCATGCAGGCAGAGGAGACATGCATCACGGAAGCATTGCATTACTTACACATCAGAACCATGTACACGTCACATGTAGTGGCAATCATGCACAACACATCCCACAAGTGAAACACACACGTCCTCAACAAACACGCATCAACACTCATTGGACTGGGCATCAAAGTCCAGCATCTCTCCCACTCCTTCGACCAATTCAGGTGGTATGAACTCCGCAACAAGTGCCTCATGCGGAGGGAGCTCTTCCTCTTCTGGTGCAGGCCCACCGCCAGTCACCAGAGTCAAGTTGTAATTAGAGGCACGCTTAGCCTTAGTGCTGCGTTTGATGTCATTCCAACGCTTTTTGCACTCTTGCGCCGTGCGCACCTCATGGCCGAATGAACTGACATGTTCCGCAACATGCTTCCAGTGGGTGTCATGTTGGGCAGCCGTAGTCTGACTATTGGCACCCACTAGCATGTCACGGCTGTGGTCCCGCACGTAGTCCACGAGGAAGTCCAGTTCCTGCTTGCAGAAAGCCTTCTTCCTCGACGTGCAGGAGGTCGTGTCTGTGTGTGGGGTCCCAGCCTGTGCTGCAGGTGCAACCTTCCTCCTCTTGGACTGTGGCGCAGACCCTGGCTGCCTAATGCCGCCCTGACCAGTATGGCCAGTGGGTTCGGTCGATTGAGCCGAGGGAGTGGCAGGTGGAGGGACGACCAAAGGCCTGACTTGTGTCAGTGGCAGCTGGGTGCCCTCTAATGGACCCTGCGCAGCAACATCAGCTGTGGCAGGGTCATTGACCGCACCGGTCCTGGTTGGCAGACTCACAACCGGGGTGTTGTTGGGTGCATCTGCCCCTGCACTTGGCAACACCCGGCTGTTCGGGGCAGCAGATGACATAACTGCCCCAGGGACATGGGTCTTGGTCTGAGCAGGCCGGCCTGCCCCTATGGTTTCCCTCCTGGCCTGTTGGAAATCTACCAAGGGCTCCTCAAGTGCCAACGCAGCCTGCGCTGGCAGACCCTGAGCCTGGGTGGCGGTGTCCACAGCTGCACCTGCAGCTACCACTACCCTTTTGCCCGTGGCAGTCGATGGAACTTATTGCCGGGTCACACGGGCGCCAGTGCCAGATGCAGAAGCTGCATCCCCCGGAACCACAGGGGGTGGTGGCATGACTGCACCGACACATGGCACAACATTGTGCTCAAGTCGCGCACCCCTGCCTCTTCCCCCTCTGTGGCCGCCCTGGACACCCTGGAGTCCCCCTACTCCCTGATCACCACGGCCACGTCCCCGACCACTCCCGCCACGAGGAGTACGCCCAGCTGAGGCGCCCCTCACTTTTGGTGGCCTCCCAACCATGGCACAGATGTAGTAGTGCCGGCACAGATGGAGTGGTGCCAATGGGAGGTGTACACCACAATTGACCTGGGCAATTGGGGTGAAGGGGGTGGGAAGGAAGATGGTAACAGCCCCCCTGCACCTGCAAGGCTGTATGTGACCCCGGTGATGTAGTGACGGGTCACGCAACGCTCAGGCACCCCAAAACTGCAGTAAAACCGTGCACGCAACCCTGCAGCCTACGTGCGTGGATTCAACCTCCCGCAGTACGCGGTGGCACCCAGTAACATGAATAACGCGTACGCGTGGGACACGCAGGCTACTATGACATCGCAAATAGGTGTGATACACAGGGGCACCCGCAGTGGGAAAAAGAGCGTGTGCGACTCACCGTCTGACTAGCGCGATGCAGAAAAACACACGTAGCCAATACCCCCGCCAAAAGAAGAGATACGTCCTTGATAGCTGTGAAGTTGTGATGGCGCGCGAAACAACAGGAAGCAGCAACACACGTCGGTCTCCACGAAAGGCACGTACAGCGAACTGCTGGCCCCGCTCACCTTTAACCCGTGCTGAAGGAAACACCCGCGCGCGTCACGTCACTTACGCGCATGGGCCCTTTCCTCGGATTACACGCGGACGTGCAGTTTTTCACGCGCGCTGAAATGCCCATGCACGCCTGCGCGTGTCACATCACAGAGGCGCTTGCGCTTGAGGGGCCTTCTGTCCAATGAAATTGCGTATGCGTGCAGACGCGCTTACGCACTAAGGGCCTTTCCTCGAATTACACGCTGACGTGCAGAATTTTCACGTGCCAAATCACTCCGTATCAAGCTGGCCACGCGTAAGCACACGGAAGACCACGCTCCTGCCCAGAAGGCCGAATTACTGCTCCCCAGAGCCCCGAGCACGCTCCCACCTGCCATCTGCTGCTGCCTGACTGCCTGCTGCCCACCTGCCCTGCCATTTGCTGCCTGCACATCAGCCAGGGGTGCTGTTGCTGTGGCCACCCCTGCTGGAACCGAAGACTCCCGACTGGGATTCCATCGCTCTACAGCCCAGACCCAGGACCCAGTTGCCCACCCACTCCTGCCTCTCGGGTTGTCATGTCGGGCACTGCAACATCTGGCACCACTGACAACCCCCGGCCAGAGAGGCAGAGGGGCACCAGCTTCAGTGCCAGGGAAGTTGGTGTCCTGGTGGAGCAAGTCCTGGGGCAGTATGATGCCCTCTTCGGAAGTTCCCGCGCCGACAAAGAAGGACGGACTCGGATCTGGACGGACATCGTGACTGCCATCAACGCGGAGGGGGTGGCAGTCCGCGACTTCCAACATGTCAAGAAGCGCTGGGACGACTTCAGGTCCAGGACCCTGAACAAGGCCCGGCGCCTCTTGAAGGCAGCGGATGCTAAGGGGTTGCCAGGGCCACTTGTCGGAAGATCAGATGAGGGTCCTGGAACGCATATCCCCAGCGCTCCACGTCCAGGTCCTTGAGAGGCAGACCCGTCTGGAGTTGAGCGGTAAGTGTACCTGCATCCTGATTGTGAGCTGTGCGTGTGGTGATGTTTCAGTAGTGTGCAGGTTGCACATCTGTTTGTATGGGGTCGAGTATGAGTGGGGTTGTACAAGGCCGTGAGGCTAACACATGCGAGGGCTGTAATGTGTGAGACATGGATGGTGCTTGTGTGTGTAGGCTTGCATGCCAAATGCAGTTGTGTGGGCACACATGTTTGGATGAATGTGTATGTAAGTAGACATGTTTGTGATGTCACGCATGTATGTTGTTTTCAGCGGCATGTATCAGCACTGTGTACATGTGCATGTGTGTGTATTTGACAAGGGTGCAACAGTGATGCAAAATGGATGCATGTGACAGCGGGATGTGGAAGCCTGATTGGCAGATGTGACATGGATGCCCATCTGAACACTGCGACACTTGGCAGAGGTGTACACATGCATGCAAGTGTGGTGGTGTGTGTACATGTGTAGTGCACTCCCTGTGTTGCATGTGATGTCTGGCTAACCATTGCCTGCTCATGCTGTTGTATGTGTATGGATGGTGCTGACAGTTGCGATATGGCTGTGGTATGGCTCATGTGTGCAAGTTGAAATGACATGTGTGTTGGGGATTGTGATGGCATGTCTGAGGTTTGCCAATGCCACTCATGTACAACTGTCATGTGTGTATGTGTCCATTGTACAGTGCCCTGATGCCTGTGTTTCATTTCTCCCTGTCTGCAGCGTCAACTGATGAAGAGGGTGGAGAAGGTGCTGTGGAGCACAGCGGCGGGGATCCCACCGCCAGCCGGAGACGCAAGGCCCGACTCCCCTCCCAGGTTGTGATCTCGTCGGGGAGTGAGGAGTCCGGTGCCGCGTCCCAGGCCGCAGCTGCCGGGGGGAGGTCCAAGAGGCGGAGGTTGGAGTTGGACTCCTCGGCAGCAGAAGGGGCAGCTGGTACCCCTCAGGGCCCAACGGGGGAAGATGGCACGGAGTCATCCAGGTTGGTGGGGGGTTTGGTGGAGGAGGAGGCCGTGCAAGCAACAGAGACGGGGTCTCGGGCCATGCGAGGTGACCTGCAGTCTTTTCATGAGGAGACTGCACGTCATCTCGAATGGCTCGTTGACTGCGTCGGCCTACTGAGACAGGTCACCCAGGCCGGAATCCTCCGTTTGATGGGGCTTGCTCAGACCCCCTCCTCAACTGAACCCCCTATGCGCCAGTCGCCCTCCGTGCCATCTTCCCACCCATCAGTCACCTGGGTGCTCTGTGGAGCTGCCTCTGACGGTGCGGCCAGGCTGGTGGAGGAAGCATCCCTGCCACAGTCGGGAGTCGGACGTCCAGCAGGGGTGGCCACATCAACGACTGCACCCCAGCCAGCGGAGGATGTGCAGGCAGCAGGAGGCAGTGCACGGGCAGAAGCACAGCAGCAGCAGCAACGTGGTGGGAGCCATGATGGCTCGGCGCCTTCGACATCGGAGGGGCAGGCATCGGCTGGAGGGCAGGAGGATCCAGGACAGAAAGTGTCTTCCGTGTGGCAGCGGTTGGGCCACGCCATAGATGCGGAGCAGCAGCGGGCGGAAGAGGCACGGCGCACGGTGGTCAGGGCGGAGAACTCCATGCGGAGGGCTCTGAGGCGGGCCGAGTGCCTCGAGGCAATCCGCAGGGGGTTGGAGGTGGACACGTCGACGGCCATGCGGACCCTCGGGGCCATGGAGGAGGACCGCCTCCGGGACATTGAGCAGGAGTTTGATGATGCCCTGGCCCGGGACATCCAAAAGTGAGCCGTCGGACTAGCCTGCTGCCCTTGTAAATAGTTCTGTAGTTAGTGTTAGGTTTCCTTTGGTTTTGCATTTTTTTTGGACCTTTTGGACAATGGGCCACATTTTTGTATATAGTTTTTTTTTATTAGGTAGTGTTATTAGATAGGTTTCATTTCTTCTGTTGGGATCATGGACCCTGGCTTATTCATCTGTATATAGTTGACTGTTGGATTTTCTTTTTTTTTTTCAATTTACCCATGGAGCAATGGCTTTCAATTATAATTTTCCATTGGATTTACTTTTGTGGACTGTGACTTTGGACACCATTCCTTTGGATTATGATTTTTGGTTTTGCATTATTTCACGGACATGCTGCTTTTTATTTTTTTAAATTCCCATTTCTGTTCGTTTATTTTTGATTCAATTTATGTTTCCTTTAATACATATTTGTTGTTCAAACTTCAATGTGTAGTATCATCTCATTGGTTTCATGCATATCATGATATGGGTTTTGAGTTTCACTGACACCCATTGGGTGTATGTGAGGGACATGTGTTCATTTCCAAACTTGCAATTGGGGTTCTATCATGTTATTGCCATTTCTAAGTGGGTGGATGCAATACTCGGGTGGGTGTTTGGCATTTGGAGGCTGACCATAGGGACCAGGGATCTAGATTGTGATGACATGTTGGCTGGGGGACATGAGTGGGGGCCTGGTGGAGGGTGCCCCACAGTGCTGGGGGGTGGGCGTGCAGATGGACATGAGTTGGGGGCCTGGTGGAGGGTGCCCCACAGTGCTGGGGGGTGGGGGTGCAGGGGAACATGAGTTGTGGCCTGGTGGAGTGTGCCCCACAGTGCTGGGGGGTTGGGGTGCAGGGGAACATGAGTTGGACATGAGTGGGGGCCTGCTGGCAGGTGCCCCACAGTGCTGGGGGGTGGGGGTGCAGGGGAACATGGTTTGGGGGCCTGGTGGAGGGTGGGCCACAGTGCTGGGGGGTAGGGGTGCAGGGGAACATGAGTTGGGGGCCTGCTGGCAGGTGCCCCACAGTGCTGGGGGGTGGGGGTGCAGGGGAACATGAGTTGGGGCCTGGTGGAGGGTGCCCCACAGTGCTGGGGGGTGGGGGTGCAGGGGAACATGAGTTGGGGCCTGGTGGAGGGAGCCCCACAGTGCTGGGGGGGGTGGGGGTGCAGGGGGACATGAGTTGGGGGCCTGGTGGAGGGTGCCCCACAGTGCTGGGGGGTGGGGGTGCTGGGTGACCTGAGTGGGGGTGCAGGCTAGTCCCCCGTGGTGTGGGCTGCCTGCAGGGGCCGTGGAGGTTGTGGAGCGAACACCTGGGAGGACCCACACGGCCAATTCACGTGTAGTACTCCACGGAACCCCTGAAATACACGTACCCTGCTGATATCGCGTGTGAAACTTCCCACGCACCCCAGTAATACAGGTACCCTGCTGAATTCACGTGTGTAAGTTTCCACGCACCCCGAAATACACATACACAGGACATTCACGTGTGGAACTTCCAACGCACCCCTGAAATACACGTACCCTGCTGATATCGCGTGTGAAACTTCCCGCGCACCCCAAGATACACGAACCTAGGACATTCGCGTGTGAAACTTCCAGCGCACCCCAGTAATACAGGTACCCTGCTGAATTCACGTGTGTAAGTTTCTGCGCACCCCGAAATACACGTACCCAGGACATTCGTGTGTGGAACTTCCAGCGCACCCTGATCTACACGTACCCTGATGGAATCGCATGTGGAACTTCCCGCGCACCCCTGAAATACACGTACCCAGCTGAAATAATGTGAGGAACTTCCCGCGCACCCCAGTGATACACGTATCCCGCTTGCCGTGCTGGTACAGGGTTAGCGCAGCCCTTTGCGCTGGATTGGGGATTTTGATGCCTTTTCCCTGCGCAAGGGGCGTTTTTGGGGGCGTAACTGGCGCTGCTGCAGGGTCGCTGCGCCACTGTGCGCCACGGCTGGTTTTGGTGGCTGGAATCCATGAATACGCTGTGCGCGGAAATGTATTTTGGCGCACGCGGCTGGCGCAGGGATTTGCACGCACACACTGTGAGCCAGACGCGTGTGCCACTTGTGCGCTGAATTCTATGAATTACCCCCTCAGTGTTTGCCAAATACTGCCAATTTTATCATTTACACAACTCTGAATAACCCCCTTAATGTTTCCACTAACTAGGTTGCTTCCCTCGTCTTTTCTGACCACTGTCGCCTTCCCACCGCCAAAATTTAATTTGCCTTTTGCTGGGGGTGGAACATTCCCAGTCCAAGGTGCACAAAATATGGAATTCACTCCTCAAATTGTGACTTGATCTATGCTAGATTTATAAATCAATTTATAAGATTTCTCCGGAGCTTCTATTGAGGGTGCTGAATGGGCTGGAATCTTAGGGTGCCAGTCCACGGATCCTGATATGACAGAGTGCTGTTATACCCTTGGGTTTGCGCTTTAGAAGAAGCATTAACATAACAGCTGGGCTACCTGTCATTTGTTGATTTGACTACACTCTTGTAAAGAGTGATTTTCCTCACGCTCCTCCTGTGCTCATTGTAAGCCTGTAATCTAAGGGTAGCCAAGCAAGAAATATTTCGTTCCCTGGTTTTGGCATATTTTGCACACCTGGGTATCATAATGCTAAGTGCTAAGAACAGGGCCAGGCTATCTTCCCAAAATGTCTTGTTTGTCAGCTTTCTACAAACATGAAAATGTTATGTGGCCTTTGGGGGGAAGCCTTCAGCTGCTTCTCTGAGTCGCTGGATCAGATATGTAATTGGATTGGTTCATAACATAGCTGGTATTTCCTTTCCCCTGATCCTCCACGGCCGGTCGGTCAGCCCTGCGGGTGGCGCCTTCACAGGCAAAGGCCCTGAGAATGTCCTTGAGAATGTTTGCAGGGCCAATGCATGGGCATCCCCGGGTGCCTTCAGGATGCATTGCCAGCTGCAGGTGGGACTTACCGAGGAAGCCCTGACTGCTTGCACAGTGCTGATGTCTGTCACTCTGCATTGAGGTTGTGATGCTTAAACCTGAGCAAAGTTTCACGGCTTTATTCCTTCATGCTTCTTTTAGACGCAAGCGGTCTATAGTGCATAACCTCAATTGGTCAGGAATGCAGTGAGGGAGGAGGTCCTGGGTAAATGCCTATGATTAGATTTGGGCATGATGCCAGGAGAGAATATATTGCCCATGATGCCAGGAGAGAATATATTGCCCCCAGAACTGTTGAAACATTGAGAAACTGAAATGGTCCAAATATTGTTTTGAAGGTGTAAACAATTAGTGTGACGTCCATAGACATATATGACACAGATAAGGCCAGTTGTAAAGATTGGAAGTTGTGGTATCTAACAGTTCCTTGTATGTTGTTCCACCGGAGCTAGCGGCAACTGTATCATACAAGATGGCGACACCTTTCCATTCCAGTTGCGCACATCCACAATGCAAGATGAAGCTGCTCGTCTATTTCATAACTTTGCGCTTCAAATCCATGCCCCACTTGGGTTTATATTAGACTGATGACTTAACATTCGCGCTGCACTCTATTCAAGCGCCATCTATTTCACATTTAATCTTTAAATTATTCATCAAACCGATGTAGCCATGGTTACAAGGGTTCTATGTCAGGATCCTGACTAATGGACAGCGTTTCTCCAAAAGACTCCCTTTTTTGGCCATCCGAGAGTGGCCCCCCATGGGCGGGATTTGGTACACTGCCACATTTTGGCTATTACGCCTCCACTTCCTGCCCAAGCAAACATGGTCCTCTCCTCCTCCAACACACCCCCTCCGTGTCACCCGATCCACCCCCGGCCCCTCCACACACTTAGTGTTCCCCACTGATGCCTGTGACCTTCTGCTTCCAGGCTTTAGCGGACCCCACCAGTCCCTGCGCGGTATGCAGTCCTCTCTGGGCAGCGTTTCCTGGGCGGTCTTTTTTAGAGGCAGCCAAAGAAATGCCGTATAAAGATTCTACAGCGGTTCCAAGAGCACAAGGATTTCTGGCAGCATACATCTCATTGATCAATGATTGACCCTTCTTAAGTGACTTCAATTCAGCAATCCCACGAAGTCAGTGCCTCGTCTGGGACTTCCAAGGGAAGCCCTTATTTATATATTTTTATGACAAGTTATACTCTGGATGATAAACCCTTGTATAACACCCCTCTCTATGAATCCCCCTGATCTCACTGAGCCAAGAAATAGGTTTGTTTTGCAATTTAAAAGATTTATTGGAAAAATGAAACAATATATATATATATATATCACACTTTTATAATAATTAATATTTGAAAGCACCCTTATGAATATAATGACGATCAACAATAGATAATCTGACACTAGCACACTTCTTTACAATCAATGAGGAGTTAGTATAGGAAGGATAAGGTAGCAGAAAATACTTTTATGGTTTCAAGGAGAAGCAATGAGGGAAAAATGCAGCATAGAAATAAACTTGATAAGATTTCAACAAAAGATAATATGATCACTTTTTCTTTGACAATTCCCTCCCCCCCTATGCAAGATAAGGAGATGGAAAGAGAACACACAATTCTCAGGAATACAAAATGCAATATACATTTCCAGTTCCCCCCCAGCGAGCTTAGAGGAAAACAGGTATGATTTTAAAGCAGGCAAGATCCTTTTAAATGTGGTGGCAATGAAGTGAAAAATATGCTGAAAATGCTTTTAATTCCCTCTAGAGGTTCAGGGTGAGTGAGAGATACTTTAAATCAGTTCAGGTCAGCCCTACCAATGATTCAGGGATGTTATCAGGTTGAAAACGGGATTCAGTAATGGAAGCAAAAGACAAATATTTTTACACGTGGTTGAAATGAAGCAAACTGTCAATTTGCGGCACTTTTTTCCAAGTGCGTCGATCGCGATTACGGCGGAACTATAAGCTTCTAGCACAAATGGTTCAAGAGATATGGACGATTTAGTGGAGGTAGATTTTCAGAAATGAAATTATAGTTTCAGAATGACAGATGCTCTTGGAAGGTTTGAATCAACAGGATGGACACACGATTCCTTATGATGCAGTTCCAATAGGTTACAATAGTTTGAATTAGATTATTTTAAACTAAGAGATTGGGTTGCACAGTTCTAGCTGAGTACTCACACTATAAATTTGAAATAGGCCGTCAAGGTCTGATCAGGTTTGGACTGGACTCCTGGCGGGTGGTTCTGAAGTCACAGCTCTTTGGGTCAGCACTGCTCTGCACTTCACAGGGGTCTGGTCTCTGGTTCTGGTAAAAGTTCTTGGCACTGCAGAGTGGTCTGGTCTCTGATTCTGGAGATGGTCCTTCTGGATATTGTCTGGTCCGGCAAAATGCGTCGCAAGAAAGTGGAAAGTGAATGTCTCTACCTGGGTTTTGGTGTTCCTTTTATGTCTTTAGAAAATGGGTGTGTGTGCGTGGCATAACTAAGCCTGCCCCTCACAACTTATCATTGGCCAAGTCCTCCTCTCTCCCTTGATTGGGGAAGGAAATGGAGTGTCATCGTGATGAGGTAGTTTATGGGTCAGAAGATCCACCCCGGTCAATTTGCACACAAATCTATTCTTGATCCAAATACACATTTATCTATGTACCATTTTTCTAATATTATATGTCCAGTTAACATATTTTCTGTAGCACCAAACCATCCGATCCCTCTCTTTGTAAGATGTCGTGTCCACTTCTGACAGAATTCTGCCCTTTTCATCCAGATAACGACCTCTAAACTTTTCCAGATTTTACACAAATATGCACAAGGAATATGGGTATCAGATGATAAGGTGTCAGATTTTTAACATACATACATTTGGAGTAACAACCTATTTTCCACTACTATCCCCCAGAACATACCACAGGGTCCTAATACCTCTTAAAATGTGCACAGAAAAATCACAAGAATAATGATATTAATTATATAATTTTGACAAGTCCGTACTATGAATTATCCATCTTTTTAAAATTATGCTCTGGCCCAGAGGGGTGTGGTTTCCCAAAGCACATGGTGGAATTTCTGGTTTGTCCACTTCCTCCAACTCAAGTTGCTCACAGAGGCACTGCCCCTCCCCGTTTCTCTCAAGAGGAAGCCATTTATGACCCCCCCCTAATTTAACATTTGCCTGAGCCAAGGAAGGCTCATTGTTCTGTTTCCCTGCAGTTCTAGGTGCTCCTCCCCTGATTCAATCAGGGATGTGTCATCTCCTTTTGGTGGGGCAGCAGAAGACAGCCAGGCCTGGGAATGCAGTGGCTGAGCAAGTTTCAACTCCTGTCGGGGGTAGTTGCCGGGCAGAATTCACTCTCTTCAAGCCAGGCTTCAGCCAAATGTCACTTTTGTTCCCAGTTTTTCTTCATTCAAAACAAACTTACAATTTTTACACATGCAGCTAGAACGCTGATTCTAAGTTCAAAACCATGACCTTTAAACAGTTGCAACCTATGTGACACTCAACAGTAGGTCACTCATTTATTTTAAACATTTAGATCTTAGTGGCTTTAAGTCCAATTTCACTTCAGCTGCTGACATCCACAGCTCAGCCAGTTTTGTTTAAACATTGTTTTGGGCACTTCATCTCTCCAGATTTTATATGCACACAAGACTACATTCTGCCAAATGTCTGCTGGTGTTCAGTGAGATTTTTGAATATCTTGCAATGTTTAAAATAGGCATTTTTAGCTTGCATTTTAGAGAAACAAAGGTGATTTCAAAGCGCTTTTTGAGCTAACAGGCACTGCTACATTCCACTGGCACACATTCCACTCATGGCACTCCTGGCCCATCATGCTCGCACTGGTGGGTGGCAGGTTAGGCAACCATTTTGGTGTGCGCAAAAACTGCACGGTTTTCCTGGATTCTGGCGCAATGTGGGCTTTTCCGCCATCTTGGATTTTCTAAGCCCACAGCACCAAATGTTGCAGCATAATAGCTCGAACGTGGGTCAATACACCCGACAAAGCCCCTCCGCCCGACTGCGCTTTGATTTCGAGTCGAGAGGGGGCCAGGTGCAAAAGATGTTTTGATCCACGCGCTGGGATGTCCACATCATCTTCTTCCGTTTCCGCAAATGGCAATGTTCAGCATCTTTTCCGATTCTGCAGATGGCACAGTTCAGCATCTTTTCCTTCATCAGGGTGGATCGATCAGTTCTCCTTGCCGGTCCTGATGGGAGTATTGGGCGGTACCCCGGGCCCCTCAGATCTTTGCTCCCGGTCCCCGGGTCGTCCTCCTTGGTCAGTCTCCATGGTTTCATCTCTCCTAGGATGACAAACCAAAGCGGCAATACCTATTTGTAGACATTTCTCCCCCACTATTGATATAGTGCGGCGGCATATACATTTTATAACTCAAAAGACAAGAACATATACATTTTTTTAATCAGGAGACAATTTGCATTCAGGAATCATAGAATTGTATATGCTATATGTGGAATATTTTAGGGTTGGAACTGAATTACTGTGGAGCAGCCCCCTCTGGTATTGCAGAGGACTCCTCCAGTTGCTGCAGAGTGTGCCTGGGATGGCAACACCTTAGCTGATTTATATGGACCCACTTGTCTTCCCCTTCTGCCAAACTACCTTTGGGGATGCAGATCTTGTAGGCAACTGGGGAGATCTTGTCTATAATTTCAAAAGGTCCCTTCCAGGTAGGCAAAAATGTTCGCTGTTTGACCTGGTTCCTTTGGAAATTGTATAGATAGACCCGGTCTCCCACATTATATACTTTCCTGGAAGTTTTCAAATCGTAATGGGTCTTCATGCTATCAGCTGATCTTTCTAGATTTCGCTGAGCATAGGCAAAAGCATGTTGGAGGTGTTTCCTTAAATTCTCCACATACTCATGAGTTGTGGAGGCATTTATCAACGTTTGCTCTTGGGTTCTGTAGAGCAAATGCTGGGGAAACACCATCTTGCGTCCAGTCATCAGCTCAAATGGTGACATTTTAGTTGCAGATGAAGGGGTAGATCTGATGGCCATTAGGACCAGAGGTAATCGGATATCCCAACTTGGCCCAGAATCTGCCGCAAACTTTTTTAATATGCTCACAATGGTCCGGTTGTAGCGTTCTACTGCCCCAGAAGAAGCTGGCCGGTAAGCAATATGTAGCTTCCTTTTGACCCCCAGTATTTCCCGCATCTTTGTCATTACCTCGCTGGTGAAATGGCTACCTCTGTCTGACTCAATCCTTTGAGGTAGACCAAAACGGGAAAAGATGTGGTTAATCATCAGGGCAGCTGCTGTTTCTGCCTTGCAGTTTGGGGCCGGGGGACATTCCACCCACTTGGTAAACAAGCATGTGACCGTCAACATGTACTTGTTTCCCCTACAGGAGCGAATCACGGGACCTATGAAGCCAATTTGCAAATCTGACCATGGCAGTGTCATCCCCCTCTTTTGGAGAGGCGCCCGGTGTGTGAGGGATGTTGGCTGAAATTGTGCACACACAAGACACCCCTTCAAGTATTGGTCGATGTCCTGCCCCATGTGTGGCCAGTAAGCAACCTCTCTTAAGATCTCAAGTGTTGTATGAAACCCCCTATGACCGGCGGTGGCCGCATCATGGGCATGACTTAACATCAGGCTTCGGAATGAGGTAGGAACCACCCACTGATCATGGTCAGCTTGGGATTTCCTTACCAACAAACTGTCTTGGATTCGGACCATCTTTGGACATTTCATCAACACTCTAAGGTTCTCTTTCCCAATGTTATCGGTATCCGTCAGGGGAAAGTTCTCATGGTCCTCAATGTGTTGGTAAAACTTACCATTTATTGGATACCCCTTTTGAGCCGTAATCAAATCCGCATCTGGGGTCTCCTTACTCCATTGTGCAGTTGAAAGATCATTGTGAGCATTTGTCTGGGACCTAGTGATAGCAGTGACCTGGATTTCCCCCAACAGGGACTCAATCTCTATTAGATTCCCTTGGATGGCCCGGTTTTGGCCAGCTGATCAGCTAAGTCATTTCCAGTTTTGTCTGGTCCCTCTACTTTGGAATGACCCTTGATCTTCCAATAGATGGTTATCCCATTCGATGTGACCAGATCATCAATATTTTGGATTAACTTCCCATGTTTCAGGGTTTTGTTATTAGCACATAACATGCCTCTGGTTTTCCAATTAACCAGGTGCTCCACGAACCCGTTCCGTACATAATCTGAATCTGTGATTATGACCAGTTCGTGGAGTTGATGTTGGACAGCAGTGAGGATGGCTTGATACACAGCCATCAATTCTGCCACCTGACTACTTCGGGGACCAATTTTGTACCCAGCGGAGGGTTCTGGGGACTCCTTCACCCATGCATTCCCTACGCCAGCCACCAGTTCTTTTTCCCTGCTGTTGTCAGCATGGTAAGAGCATCCATCCACATAGACAGTGGGCATTCCCTCACACTTGTCCTCTTCAAAGACTTTGCGTGGGGAATTAAGGTATGCCTCCATGTTGTCCTTGATTTTTAGAATTTCGTCCTCGAGACAGTTTTCTCTGGCACAATCATGCAAGTCAGCCAGCCCTTGCGCGAGGGGACTCTTCTTGTTTTGGCCATATCTGACCTCCACAGGAAAGCCTTGCATTGACAGAATCTAGGAAGTAATTCGGGAATTACTCACATTTCCGGCTCAGATTCTGTCACTTTGGAGATATTGCAGAGGCTGGTGTGGAGTCTCCACTATGATGTGTTCCCCCTGGATGAACGGGCGGTAATTCTTCAATGCCCACACCGTTGCCAGGAGTGCCTTCTCACAATCGTTGAATTTTTTCTCCACAGAGGATAAAGTTTTGCTCGCATAGGAGATTACTTTATTGACCTTGTCATGCTTTTGGTATAATACTGCCATCAAGCACGTATTAGAGAACCCTCCTCCACAGAGGATAAAGTTTTGCTCGCATAGGAGATTACTTTATTGACCTTGTCATGCTTTTGGTATAATACTGCCGTCAAGCACGTATTAGAGAACCCTGTCTCCAGGAAAAACACCTTGTTTCTGACAGGGTAAGCTAGGCAGGGCGCTTGTGAGAGGCTTCTTTTGAGTATTCTTACTGCCTCGGATTGTTCTGGACCCCATTCCCACTTTACCCCCCCCCTTCAAGAGATGAATCCGGGGTCTGGTGATCTCTGCGTAGCCCTCAATGAACTTTCTGCTGTAATTAGTCAGTCCAAGGAGGCTCCTTAGTTCCTGCAGAGTTGTAGGGTCTTTCAGTTTCTGAAGTGCTTCCACTTTCTTTTCTTGGGGACAGAGACCCTGAGGAGTAGTCTCATGCCCCAAGAAATTAACACAGGTTCTACACCACTGTGCTTTCTGAAAGGAAAGTTTTGCTCCGGCGGCCCTCAACTGTGTCAGAACATAACGGATCTCCGCTATATGTTCCTCCACAGATGGACTTTTGATGAGGACATCACCTACATAAGCCAGGTGACCCCTCGCACCCAGGTCGGGCATGGACTTATGTAAGAAAATGTTGAATTAATTGCCGGTGTTGAGGTATCCGAAGGGAGTCCGGGTCCATGTGTACTGCTGGCCCCCAAAGGTAAAAGCCAGTTTGTATGGGTCCTCCCTACTGACAGGCACGGTCCAGTATACATTGGTCAGGTCTATTGCAGTGAATACCTGTGATCCCTGAATCTGGGCCAGCCCTTGGTCAATGTAGGGCAGAGGCCATCGGGAAGTACAGACCCGTTTGTTGAGCTCCCTAAGGTCGGAGCAGGGTCTCCACTGGCCATTTGGCTTCAATATTCCCAGCACCGGATTATTGAAGGTGCTGTGGACTGGACGGATTATTCCCTGGGTCTCAAGGTTCTTAATTATTTCGGTAAGGGACTCCATTGATGCGAGAGGCAAGCGATATTGCTTCACAAACACTGGAGTCATGCCAGGGTCCGTGGGAATTGTTGTTGTGTGGATGTCGGTGCGACCACAGTCATATGAGTCTACCGCAAAGAGATCTTGGAAATCCAAGAAAACTTGTTTCAACTTTTGCTTCTGTTCCAGAGTCACACAGGCATCAGCTAGGTTGACTCTCTCTTCCACCATCAGCCTGGAAAGACTTCTGGTTTCTCTATCTCAGCGGCCTCCTCCAGCTGGGTGGAGAAGTCCCTGGTCAGAGTGCTGATTTGCACTGGTGGCTTCAGATGGGAAAGGCAGCCCTCATGGACCTGGAAAATCACCTCATCCCTCCTGAAGTCACAAGTCACATCTTCCTTACCATAAGGGCAGGAAGTGTACAGCAGAAAGTTCCCCGCATGCCGGGTAAAGATCCTGTCTGGTGTTGTATTGTCATCACTGTCACTGTCAAAACAGTCCTTGGGGATCGGTCCTAACAGTTAATTCCCTAAATCAATGGATAAATGTCGGTAATCAACCGCAATTCCAATAATGGTGCCCGCGGCTAGAGTAATACTCTTTAAGTCGCTGTTATCCACCTCTATTGGAATGGTGTCATGTTCTATGTTGACTAATGGTGTTGGGTTTACCCCTAACCCTTGCTGTTGGAGAAAAGCATTTAGATGAATATAAGCATCAGGGTTTTTCAATTTGTGCCTCTTTTAACTTTCACTTCCAGGGAGAATTGTCAGGTCCTTTCTGGGATGGTGACTTCCTCTTTAACCTGAATTTCAACTGCATAAGGTAGCAATTGAGCTGACCTAAATGCTTTTTCTGGATCATCAAAGCCCATGGGATTATCCGCTAATCGGGACCAAGCTTTGAAGTTTATTAGGTCCAAACTAATGACAAAGCGATTGAAAATATCACTGCCTAAGTAAAAGGCGGCAGTGACGTCTCGCATGACCCAACAATTATGGACTATGCTCTTGTTGCCAATGGAGATTTTGAGCATACACCTGCTTGGCAGGAGATGTTTGGAATTGGATATTTCCGGATCCATTTCCCATTTGTCTATCAGTTTGAATGTGGGAATGGCTGGATCTTTTGGGAGTTGGCGGAACATGGCTTCGCTGATGAAGCTCTTACCGTTGTTCACACGCACTCGGGCGAGAACAGAGTCCTTCCCATCATTTAACTGAACAGGGATGAACAACTGCTCTCCAATTTGCTGAACATCAGCCAGGCTCTGAGCTGATTTCACATCTTTCTGGACTATCGGAGTGGGAATGTCCGATTGTGAATTAGTAAAGAATTTCAGAGTGTTTCCTTCCAGTGTGGAATACCACCTTAAACTGGAAGGAAGGTTGATTTTCAGAAATAGAGAGGACCCCCCTTCACCAGTCTGTTGTCCTACTGCTAATTCTGTCACATCTGGAATTTGGTTGTTTGGAAGTGAAATTCTACTTAGTCAGATTTTTCTTCAACCATGTGGCACGTGCCGTTTAAACTAACATGGTTGACACTCTGCTTTAATTTTATTGGTCGGCTAGTCTGGGTCCAGAGGACCTTGTTTACGCAATCTATTAGGGGTGACAACCTTCTCAGGAGGTCATTCCCTAGTAAACAAGGGGTGCCCTCTGGAGTCACTACTATGACCGGGTGTTTCACCTTGTGTCGATCCAATTTTGATGTCCAAATCTGGAGTCCCCTCGACGGGAATTTCCTTCCCGTCAAAGTTCTGGAGTTCTCCAGGAAGCGAGGTGAGAGGAATACGGTAATTCTCCCCCTTCCTGCATTTAGTTCATCAAAGGCCCTTTTGGACAGAAGAGTAGCTTGGGATCCAGTGTCCACCAGTGCCAAAATTGTACCCTGCCCCTGTACTTGTACCGGAGCATAGTATCTTCCCTCCTTCTCCTCAAGGGGGCACAGATAATGCACATTTTTGGACAACTGGTGGGCTAATTTTCTGGTTGTGGATATTGAGAGAGAAGAGATTTGGGCAAAATTCTGTGGAGAGTCTCGGGAATCTGAAAGAAAAAGTTGGCAACTTGAAAGAGGATATACGAGTTCCCCTGGTTCCGGTCCTGGGCTGCCCCCCCCTTTTTGGAGGCAGTCACCAGAATGGGTTTGAACCCGGGGTTTTTGGTATTGTTGGTTCTGGGATAGGATGATGGGCGGCGACAGCTCGATCCCCACATCTACCCAGTCTATTGATTCGGTTTTAGGTTCCCCTGGTTCCGGTTCTGGGCCGCCCCCCCTTTTTGGAGGCAGTCACCAGGATGGGTTTGAACCAGAGGTTTTCGGTCTTGTTGGTTCTGGGATAGAATGATGGGTGGCGACAGCTCAATCCCCACATCTACCCAGTCTGGGTTGGAATCCCTTGGGACCCATTTTTCCTTGGGAGGAGATCCCCCATCTCTTAAGGAGAAGATCCTTTTCCCAGGATCCTCTGAGGATCCCTCTCCCTCAAATTGGAAGACCTGTACCTCCTCCTTTGTTTGGGTCCTTTGTTTCTCCTACCTCCTCTTTGCTCCTTGAGTGGCAGACTTTCAGGGGTAGGAGATTTGGTTTCCGGTTCCTGGTTTTCCAGGGGCTGTTTACAAGTTGGGAAGGAAGCTTCCTCCAAGGCTTTACACCCCCCTTCCCCTTGTGCCTTCTCCCTGGGAACCGGTGGGTTATCAGGGTTGTGCCCCCATCATTTTTCTGGAGCACCAGGCCCAGAGTTTGGGGCATTCTGCGGTGGCATGCTCATCTGAGGGTTCTGTTGAGCTCTCAGTATGCGACTCAGCTCCTGTGCCATATTTTGGACCTGGCGCTCAAGTTGGGAAACCTGCTCAGGCTGATACGGGGTTCTGTTTTCTCCCCTGGGCTGATCCCGGGAAGGGTAGCTATACCTTCTCTGGTAGTACCCCGGATTGGGAAGATTTGGGTACCCCTCACCCTTGGCGTCCCCTCTCCCGGATTAGGTTGTCTGGGCTCAGGGAATTGGGGAAAGAGGATGTATGATTTTGGGGCTGGAAGTTGGGTGGATACCTGGGGAACAAGTTCTGCCCAGGATTTGGGGAATTTCTGCCCTCCTGTGGGAAGTTAGGAGGGAAGTTCCCTGGGTCAGGTGCTTGGCTGGATCCCCCCACCCCTTGGGCTGGAGGAGTCCACACGTAACCCAGGATGGGTCTGTTTCCCTTGTAGCGGGGACTTACATAGTCAGGGGAGCGAGAGACCCCATTTGTGGGATTACCTCCTTGACTCCCTGTCTGTGACTGGCCCGAGGGCCTTCTGGGCTGTGAATTATTTGGTGCAGGCAGGTTTTTAGGCCCCCCCCATCTACAAATCTAAAATGGGGGCAACCTTTACCTCTGCGCCACCTTGGCAGCAGCAGGGGTGCTGTTGCTTTTGGGGGTTTTGGGCTGATTCTTATTTTCCACCAATTTCTGCACCTCATAGATGCGGGTGGCTTGCTCAATGACCCAGTCTAAAGATCTTTTCTCGTGATAGTCTCTCACGAGCTGGGTCATTATGTATTTGGGTAAGGCATGGAAAAACGTATTAACAAATTCCTTACTGTCGGTGCGCACCCTTTTGGTAGTTTGCGCAAAAGCACGCTTTAACTCCTGCACACATTCTTGTGGGGCCTGATCCTCCCCACATTGCAAATTGTAGGCTGCCTTGCGAGCCTCTTGGGGATTTCTGTGAACAGAAAAATGTTTCAAGATGGCCGCCCTGTGGGTGGACCATCTTGAATGATTTTGGTCCTCCAGCTCCGCAACGAAACCGGAGTATTCAGGGGAGAATGTCTATTTTACATACTGAATGCAGCTACTGCTGTCTTTCAAATGGAAAGTCTCCATCGTTTGCTCATAAAGCTCCAAGTGTTCCCAAACAGAATACTTGGCGTTTTGTGATAAGGGGTGATGACACTCCTTATTGCCTTAATCTGTTTTAAGGGGTCCTTAAGCAAGGCCCGTTTTGCCTTATTGGCCTTTTTGGTTTGGGTAACCCTGGTCCACTCATCCTCTGACTCAGAGGCACTGCTCCCAGAGGTTCCTGTCTGATCTTCCAGGTTTTCCCGGATTCTGCGAGCCTGGGAATGGCTGGCAGAATGTGGGGACCTAGTCTCCTTTGTCCTGTGATGTTCAGAGGAGTCTTCAGATTCCTCCTTGCTGCCAGGATTTGATGGGTACCCCCCCCCCACTGACCTAACTGGGCAGAGGTTTTCAGGATGCCCTTAGTGGGCCTACTCTCCGGGGGTTCCCCACTAAATTACACTGTACTTAGGTGCCCATAACCGTATGCCCGCCCATCCATTCCTGGGTGGTACTGGCCTATGAGCCCCATACTTTTGGCTGGATAGTAATCTGCCATCCCTGTGGCCCTGTGCTCATGTGCGCCAGGGGACATGGGGGTGGCAGACTCCAGGGACTAGGAGAGATGAAGGCCTCTGCTACTAGGGCTCCTGAGGTTATGCTCAGGTGTTTCCCTTTCCCAGCGAACTTCATCTCTGTCAGCCCCTGCTCCCTGTTGCAATGCAAGAGCCTGCGCTTTCAGTTACTCAGTTAAGGCCTTACTAGACTCTATCAGTCTCTCCTGCATGGCTACCTGTTGCTGGAGCCTATCATTGTGCTGACAGAGAGCCTCATTTTCTCTCTGTGCCTCCTGGTTGGTCCTGGAGTACTGGGCCAGTCTTTGCTGCAGGAGGGTTACCTCCTGGGTCCCATCCCTACTGGCCAGCTCCTTTCTTGCCAGAGCATCGTCCACCCTCCTGGTGTGCTCTAACAAGTTCTGATGCTCTTTTTGGAGGTCACCCAGCCCCTGGAGGGCCAAGTGATTTTCTTCAATTTTTTCTTTTAATTGCCAGACTTCCTGGCCTAAGGTGTCCCTTTCCTGACAAAGAGCCTGCATCTGTGCCGCCAGGTCGTCCCTCTGCCTTTGAAAGGCACCAGCTTACTGGCGTTCTTGATCAAACTCTGCCTGGGTATCCAGGTCTTTCAAAATCAGTTTATTGCTCTCTGTCTTCTCCCTATCTAGGTGACTTTGCAGGGTGACTACCTGCTCTGCGCATGCCCTATTGAAGTCCAGTTGTTGCTCCAGCTTTTTCTGGCTCTGCAGTAGGGCGTACAAACCTTCTTGGTTCTCCTTCTGCAAGGCCAGAAATCTGTTATCCTGGTCAGACTTTTCCTGTTGCAGGATATCCATATCCTCCTTTATTTTAATAATATACTGCCTACTTTCATTTTCTGACTCCTGGCTCCTCTGCAGCCTCTGCTCAGAAGAGACCAGGTCGGATTGGGCCTTCTCTAATGCCATCAGTTGCCTATTTGCCAGATCTTGGCCTTCAGCAGATTTGTTCTGTATGGCTCCCATATATAAATATAAATATGCCGCTACCCTGGCAATCTTGTTGTGCTCATCCTTGGCCTTAGGGGCCATATATAGTTCACTCAGGGCCACATGTAAGGGACCCTGATCTCTCCATATATCTGACCCTGTTTCAGTGATCTGGGGTGCGATTGCAACCAGACCGCCTAGTCCTGATGAGCACACTCACCTCTCACAAATAGCTTATGTAAGAGGTGTTCTCTGGCTATTCTGATAGCTACCAAGGTCGTCATTCTTGAAATTGATTTCCTTCCTGACTTACAGAAGTTTGTATTTTATTTTGCAAAACAGACCGTTTCCTTAGAGCATTTCTTTGAGGGGTGTTTTTACAGTGTAACACGGCGTGGTGATACAACAGGATTTGTATCCTGTCAGTTGGCACACTGTATTAATATGCACAAGTGATAGTTCTAATCCAGAATCCCCGGCTTGAGCCCCCAATCTCTTAAGTGTCTTCAATTCAGCAATCCCACGAAGTCAGTGCCTCGTCTGGGACGCCCAAGGGAAGCCCTTATTTATATATTTTTATGACAAGTTATACTCTGGATGATAAACCCTTGTATAACACCCCTCTCTATGAATCCCCCTGATCTCACTGAGCCAAGGAGTAGGTTTGTTTTGCAATTTAAAAGATTTATTGGAAAAATTAAACAATATATATATATATCACACTTTTATAATAATTAATATTTGATAGCACCCTTATGAATATAATGACGATCAACAATAGATAATCTGACACTAGCACACTACTTTGCAATCAATGAGGAGTTAGTATAGGAAGGATAAGGTAGCAGAAAATACTTTTATGGTTTCAAAGAGAAGCAATGAGGGAAAAATGCAGCACAGAAATAAACTTGATATGATTTCAACAAAAGATAATATGATCACTTTTTCTTTGACAATTCCCTCCCCCCTATGCAAGATAAGGAGATGGAAGGAGAACACACAATTCTCAGGAATACAAAATGCAATGCAAATTTCCAGTTCCCCCCAGCGAGCTTAGAGGAAAACAGGTATGATTTTAAAGCAGCCAAGATCCTTTTAAATGTGGTGCCAATGAAGTGAAAAATATGCTGAAAATGCTTTTAATTCCCTCTAGAGGTTCAGGGTGAGTGAGAGATACTTTAAATCAGTTCAGGTCAGCCCTACCAATGATTCAGGGATGGTTATCAGGTTGAAAACGGAATTCAGTAATGGAAGCAAATGACAAATATTTTTACACATGGTTGAAATGAAGCAAACTGTCAATTCCTTTTTCCCGAGTGCATCGAGCGTGATTACAGCAGAACTATAGAAGCTTAGCTTTTAAATGAAAGTTAAAGCTCGCTTCTAGCACAAACGGTTCAAGAGATACGGACGATTTAGTTGAGGTAGATTTTCAGAAATTAAATTACAGTTTCAGAATGACAGATGCGCTTGGAAGGTTTGAATCAACAGGATGGACACACAATTCCTTATGATGCAGTTCTAATAGGTTAAAATAGTTTGAATTAGATTAATTTAAACTAAGAGATTGGGTTGCACAGTTCTAGCTGAGTACACACACTATAAATTTGAAATAGGCCGTCAAAGTCTGATCAGGTTTGGACTGGACTCCTTGCGGGTGGTTCTGAAGTCACAGCTCTCTGGGTCAGCTCTGCTCTGCACTTCACAGCGGTCTGGTCTCTGGTTCTGGCAAAAGTTCTTGGCACTGCAGAGTGGTCTGGTTTCTGGTTCTGGAGATGGTACTTCTGTATATTGTCTGGTCCGCCAAAATGCATGGTGGAAAGTGAATGTCTCTACCTGGGGTTTGGTGTTCCTTTTATGTCTTTAGGAAATTAGTGTGTGTGTGGCATAACTAAGCCTGCCCCTCACAACTTATCATTGGCCAAGTCCTCCTCTCTCCCTTGATTGGGGAAGGAAATGGAGTGTCATCGTGATGAGGTAGTTTATGGGTCAGAGGATCCACCCCTGGTCAATTTGCACACAAATCTATTCTTGATCCAAATACACATTTATCTATGTACCATTTTTCTAATATTATATGTCCAGTTAACATATTTTCTGTAGCACCAAACCATCCGATCCCTGTCTTTGTAAGATGTTGTGTCCACTTCTGGCAGAATTCTGCCCTTTTCATCCAGATAACGATCTCTAAACTTTTCCAGATTTTACACAAATATGCACAAGGAATATGGGTATCAGATGATAAGGTGTCAGATTTTTAACATACATACATTTGGAGTAACAACCTATTTTCCGCTACTATTTCCCAGAACATACCACAGGGTCCTAATACCTCTTAAAATGTGCACAGAAAAATCACAAGAATAATTATGTTAATTATATAATTTTGACAAGTCCGTACTATGAATTATCCATCTTTTTAAAATGATGCTCTGGCCCAGAGGGGTGTGGTTTCCCAAAGCACATGGTGGAATTTCTGGTTTGTCCACTTCCTCCAACTCAAGTTGCTCACAGAGGCACTGCCCCTCCCGTTTCTCTCAAGAAGAAGCCATTTACGACCCCCCCCTAATTTAACATTTGCCTGAGCCATGGAAAGCTCATTGTTCTGTTTCCCTCCAGTCCTTGGTGCTCCTCCCCTGATTCAATCAGGGAGGTGTCATCTCCTTTTGGTGGGGCAGAAGAAGGCAGCCAGGCCTGGGAATGCAGTGGCTGAGCAAGTTTCAACTCCTGTCGGGGGTAGTTGCCGGGCAGAATTCACTCTCTTCAAGCCTGGCTTCAGCCAAATGTCACTTTTGTTCCCAGTTTTTCTTCATTCAAAACAAACTTACAATTTTTACACATGCAGCTAGAACGCTGATTCTAAGTTCAAAACTATGACCTTTAAACAGTTGCAACCTATGTGACACTCAACAGTAGGTCACTCATTTATTTTAAACATTTAGATCTTAGTGGCTTTAACTCCAATTTCACTTCAGCTGCTGACATCCACAGCTCAGCCAGTTTTGTTATAAACATTGTTTTGGGCTCTTCATCTATCCAGATTTTGTATGCACACAAGACTACATTCTGCCAAATGTCTGCTGGTGTTCAGTGAGATTTTTGAATATCTTGCAATGTTTAAAATAGGCATTTTTAGCTTGCATTTCAGAGAAACAAAGGTGATTTCAAAGCGCTTTTTGAGCTAACAGGCACTGCTGTTTTTCCTTTGGCACACATTCCACTAATGGCACTCCTGGCCCATCACGCTCATACTGGTGGGTGGCAGGTTAGGCGACCATTTTGGTGTGCGCAAATACTGCGCGGTTTACCTGGATTCTGGCGCAATGTGGGCTTTTCGGCCATCTTGGATTTTCTAAGCCCACAGCACCAATTGTTGCAGCATAATAGCTCGAACGTGGGTCTATACACCCGACACCCTGAATTGGCTTAAACCTAATACAGACAAAACCAAGGCAGATGGCAGTCCCTGTTTATTGGGCTCTCTGCTTTGGGCCTCGGTGGTGGGTATTGCCACTACACCCTTCTCGTCGGTGCATATTCTGGGTTTAATCTTTGCCTCAGATATGTCTTGATTACGTCAAATAAAAACAGTCTCTATAGCCTGCTTCCCCCCCTGGAAGAACTGACTAAAGACTACCTTTTTGCAGGTTTGCTTAGGCCCATGTCACTGCCTTACTTTCATTGTGGCTTGACTATAGTAACGCTCTTTATCAAGGGCTACCTGAACGTCGCCTTTCTT
Source organism: Ambystoma mexicanum (assembly GCF_040938575.1). NCBI lineage: Eukaryota > Metazoa > Chordata > Amphibia > Caudata > Ambystomatidae > Ambystoma > Ambystoma mexicanum. The sequence continues at coordinate 1,217,172,726 of NC_090933.1, read as the reverse complement.
GCCTGTGGACAATTCAGAACTCTGCAGCCCATCTCTCCCTGAACGCTCCTTTTCTAACTCTGCTTCCCTCCTATGGAACCTGTATTGACTGTCCATTCATCAAAGAATTCCTTTCCAGACTGTGGGCCTTATTACCAGTTTGGCAGTGTTCTCAACAAAAACAGCTGCCTAACTTCTTTACCGTTAGCAACGGTGAGCCTCAGAACTGGCAGTAAATCCTCCAGATTCAAAGTGGGGCTATTCCCCATTATAAAGTCCCATAGGGTTCCACTGGGCTTTGCTGGAGTTGCCCGTCCCTAAATCTCCCGGTGGTAGTACCACCAGCGATAATTCCTCCAATTGCTTTTCAAGGGACAGGGAAGGAAATACCTCCTGGAAAGTGCAGGAGGTGTTTCCTTCATTTTCTCACCAAACTCATAATATGGCAGTGTGGTAAGCAAGGTGGTAGTTCCGGTACGCATCTTTTTTGCTGCAGCACCACACCCGTAGTCATCGCCTTTATGCCTTGCCTATGATCATTTATTCCCTAATTTTCTCATCCGTAATCTTACACCTTATACTCTGTATCGCCTTCTTCACTCCGGAAGCTCGATGTGTCTTGTTGTATCCTGTTTCCACAGGTCACATAAAGGAGGTAGGGCCTTCTCCATACTAGCTCCCACCCTGCGGAATGAACTCCCCATACAATTGAATCCTCTGGCAATTGTCTTCCCTTGCATCGTTTGCATAAATCTCGCCTTATTGCTTGCTGATGTGTGCCTGCCCTTTCAGGCCCTGCCCTTTCAGACCCCGGCCCCACAAGGCTTAGCGCCAGCATGCCATTTGGTGACAGTGTGCTTCTTAAATGTTTTACCCATTACACGTTTTCACCCAAAAGCGCTTCCACTAAGTATGGTATGGAACAAAGCCTCACTCTGCTTTATTTGTAATGTTATATGTCAAAAGGGTATATTTTCAACAACTGACTAGCAGTGATGCACATTTCAAAAAACGAATCTACTTTTTATTCCCAGTACTAAAACAGGGCTTGTAAACCCTGCACCTAAGGAGATGGGGTTTTGGCAGAAAACCAAACCAACTATGGAAAGAAAATGCAATACGAAAGCATGCACAAAAGAGTCCACGCATTGCTTTGCAGCTTGGTTTGCGCTATACAAAACTCAGCATGCACACACCTGGGGCCAGATTACAGAAATTTTGCACCGGTGCAAGTACAAGGTCTGCATGGTATTAGCATTAGGACAAAGTTTAAACTATTTTAAAAACACTGGGACACAATAAAAAACCATTCCACTTCGATAAGTGCACTTTGGCATATTAAAAGCACCAGGGCTAACATTGCCCTACTGCTAAAAAGATACATTTTGGATGCATTTTTGCATCAGGGCAAAGTTTGCCCTACTGCTAATACCATTCCGTATTAGCACTAGGGCAAACTGTGCCCTGTGCAAAAATGTAGTGAAAATGCATTGCCCTGGTACTTTTAATATGCCAAACTGCACTTGTCGAGGTACAATGTTTTTTTAATGCGTCCCATTTAAAAATAAGGCAAACTTTGGTCTAGTGCTGATACCGTGCAAACTTTGCACTTGCACCTTTGCACATTTTCTGTAATCTGGCCCCTGACATACACAATAAGAAAAAGACAAGGATACATTGTTACTTTAAAATAACTTTGCTCAAAATCTGGGGCTTCACCCGATTATCCTCTAAACCAGCTTTAACATTTTAAACACTGTCAGTATAATTAAATTTAGTTTCGATTCACAACCTTTTATTATTTTTATTTCTATACATTCAGTCCATAAAACAGGGGGACCACGCTTAGAGTAAAAGAAAGTAATTAACATGGCTACTGACAGCAGGATAAAGGATATGCTGGCCTCTAAAGAAAATAGAACAAACTGGCTGCGTGGGGCATTGGAAATGAAATAAAAGCATAGCGATAATGAATTTCAAATGCAGATTTCTCTCTCCGCATGCGCTTTATTGTTCGAATGATTTATTGGCGGGTTAACATGATTTACGCGCTGCCCCTAAATTTAATTGCACGACAATTTACATAATGGATTACCATAGAGGAGCTGAAACGTTAGCATCTATTAAAAAGCGAGTATTAATATGCTACCTATAGCTTTTTCTCGATGATGCCTTAAGTAAAAATAGTGATATACTACATTTGATTAACTGGTTATTTATTGGTGGACTTTTATAGTAGATCGATTAGTCCGCAGGACTCCTGAAGTTGCTCCATCTCGACTGCGCTCCAGAGAGATCTTTCAAATCTGATGTTAATCGTTAAGCCCCTTTTGATAGTTTTAGCATTGCTACTACATCAAGCACCCTAAAACAGCTTCGACATCACCCCCAACTCATATGGTGTGCTCAGGGAAGAGGGCTTTCAGGGGCTCATTACGGGTCTGGCGATAACTGTGCCGTACCGGTGGGTTGCCGCCGCACCCATGAATATTACAACCCCGGCGGCCCGAAAAATCAGGCACCAGTAAATTGGAAGTCCCCATTGAGTCCGATCGGACTCTATGGGAATGGGGACCACGGAAGCCCCGGCACCGCTAGCAACAGTGCCCGTGCTTCTGTGATGGTCTGCCTACCGTGGCCGTTGTGCTGGCAGGGTCAGACCTGTTGGGCACAGCGGCTCCGGCAGACAGACCTGTAGTATGCTGGTCCAGAAACAATGGTGCCGATAAACTTACGGGCACCATTGTTTCCGGACCGGCAGGCTCAAAATGAGCCCCTCAGTCTCACTACGGGTGCCCTGCATCTGCCAGTGTTAATTCCATCATATTTGAGCACCGTTACTGTCAGATTTCTGCCTCGGAACTGAAGGACTTGGTTACATGTCTTTATAACGACACATTTTATGTAGAGTGCACTTATACTGAAATTTTACAACGAAAAACATAAAACTTTTTTTGTGAGTGTGTTTTTTTGGGGGGATCCCTCCCCCAATACCCTGTTTCCAACCCCTAAAAACCCATGCCAACCATTTCCCCACAAGATTTTACCCCTACGCCACCCCCACATACATTTTCGTTATGATTTGTTGTTGTACAAGTTTCGGTATATGTGCATGTCTATAAAATTCTCGCTATAAAAACTGTATAACGTCCTACTTTTTTATTATCATTATTATTATTATTATGGTATTTATTGAGCGCGGACATAGTGTCAAGAAGCAACAGAGCGCTTTACAGAGATATACAACAGATGCACAACAGAGCACTTTTCAGAGGCAACAATTGAACAGATATGCAGCGGGGGTTAGGATACAGAAGAGGTGTACAGCTGTACCGGGTGGCGGGAAGTAGAGGGGCGGATAGCGTCTTGCAATTCAGGTGGCGCGAGCTGTGACGTGATGGCCTCCTACAGATTCCGAGCAGGGTTTATTGCCCATTATGGAGCCCCAATGGGGTTATCAGAATCATTGCTTGTGGTAATTCTGCCGGCTGTAATTCCTCTATTTTATTTGGTGAAATGGAGGAGAACCCTCCACTCAAGAGATGGGGCCTTTTCCTTCCACTTCCTTACAAATTCGGAATACAGCGTTGCTATAAAAGTGGTGGTAAATCCATTACTGCCACTTTTTAACGTCACTGCCACACTCGTAACAAGGCCCACTGTAAGCTACTTGCAGGCGATACAGCTCTTGTCAATTATCGTTCCACAGACGTGAACACAATATGTATCCTTGCAAAATGCCTTGCAACGGGAGCACCACTGTGGGTTTCGTTAGTTGGGAGGAGAGGCTAAAGCTAGAGTGTTTGTATTGAGGTTGCAGATTGGAAGTACCCTGAGCTCTGCATGTTTGTAAGCTTTCTAGTTGTGTGGTGTAGGGGCTTTGAAGGCTTTGTGTCCAGAGGGGTAGACTTGTGCCCGAGTGTGGGCTTTTGTTAGCCAGGGGCTGAGTATGTCAGCTGTAGGTAGAGGTATAAGGTTGTGATGTTGGAAGAATGTTGAGAGGGTATTTTTTCAAGCTTTGTGTACGTTGCTGGTTTGCATATGTGTGTGGTGAATAAGGTGGAGAGAAATAGAGAGTTAATCTCTAGGTTGACGTAGGGCTTTTAAATTATTGGTTTTGCGGTTGGTTATATTATGGTGACAGGTGTTTGACTTTAGAGGTTGATGCGTGAAGATTTCGTGTGTTGAAGTTTCGATATTCTGGGAGACAGAGAATGTGTGTGTTCTCTAACTGTTTTTGCAGTGCCATGATGTGATGTCTTCCAGTTGTTTTAGTTTCCTGAGTGACAGGCAATGTGTTCTAAGCCAAAGGTCAGGGAGCAAGTGTGCTGTTTCCTTAGGCTGTCTTTGCGCATGAAAAGCAAACTGTTGAGAGGTGTAATTTTCAATGCTTCATGTGTGCTTGTTGTGTTAAGCATTGAAGCGCCAAGTTTTTAGACTCTTCCTGAATTTCAGGTGGTCCTTTAGGGTGCAGATTTCCCTTGGTATGATTTGTGATTTGTTATAGCGCTTACGACTTACCGCTGTGCATTGAACATTTTTGCATACATTTGTCATCCCAACCTCAAAAGGATGAAAGGCTGTGTTGACCTTGCTGGGACTCGAACCTGCAACCTGCAGATCACACATAGATTACAGCAGCCAGCACTCAACCTGCTGAGCTATCTTAGCGGCTAGCACGTTCCAGTGTTAGGCCTCCATCTTAGGTCTCTGGTTGGTGAGATTTTGCTTTGGAGGAATTCTGCTCCTTTACCTTCAGAGGCTCTGTGGGTCATGCCAAGGTCCTTACATTGTTTTGCATTGGCAGCTAGTGGAGTGCTCTGAGAACTGGTGTAATGTATCCCCTCCTGTTGAGTCTGAGTAGAAGTCTGGCTTCTGTGGATCTGTTGACATCTTTTGCATACCTAGATAAATGCTTTTAGCGTAGATGATTCTTGAAAGCATGAGAGAGGTGATGGCCAGTCCCCTGCTTGCATAAACTGCCAGATAGAGTGGTGATGCTAGAAGCACGTTTGACTGTTGCGTTGACTCTGAGCATCCAGCGTGACTCTGTTCTCCCCCAATAGGCCTAGGTTCCTGATCACTTTAGATCGTTTAGGGTAGTTACCCATTTGCAAAGGCCATGGTAGAGGTATTTCAGGTGCGGTGTGAGGTGAGATTATCATTATTGCTGTTTTATCTGGGTTGAGTTTTAGGTCGTTTCCAGTCATCCATTCAATTATTAGCATTAAAGTCCGTTTCTGAGGGTAGAGCTGTACTGTCCGTCGTCTGCCATTTTGTATATTATTTACGTGTCATCTGCATAGTTGTAACAGTTGAGCCCATAAGATTTTCTGATCTTCATCAATGGGGGCACATAGATGTTAAAGAGGAGCGCTGAGAGGCTTGATCCCTGGGGGACTCCACAGGAAATGGGTCGTGGGTTTGAACTGAAAGGGGGAAGCCACCACTTGACTTCAGTTCTTTCTATTAGGAACAATCTCATCCATTGTAGAGTTGTGTTATGGAGGTTTCTTGAGGCCTTCTAATTAGTGTACTGCGGTTAATCGTGTCGAAGGCGGCTGAGATGTCGAGGAGTAGGTGTTAAGGTGATGTTGTCATCATCTGTGACATTGACATCGCCCCAAATGAAAAAGAGTGGTGATTCTGTGCCTTTCATAGGTTGGAAACCAACTTGGGAGCAAACTTATAAAATATTAGACTATACATCTCCAGGATTTGGCTGTATACATAACTCTTGAGAATTTCATAACGAAAAGTTAAAATTATCTTACATGCACACTGGAAGATATGCTGTCCTCATTAAAATGACTGTCTTAAGTGAAATGTAAGAGAAATGACTCTCTATGGCCAGCTTGTTTATAATGTTTGCTGAAGTAAGGATACCAATATATTGGACCTTGCTTGATTGCGGCCATCAAATAGCTGGCATTGGACTCTCCCTGGCAGAGAACCAATCAGCACTTTCACAGCCTGTGAGAGACACATAACAGGACGCCACCCTGGTGCAGCTCGGGATACACACCCAGAAAGAGGCAGAAAAACTGAGAGGACGGCGAGGGGGCAGCAGTCATGTCAGCTTGGCATCTCCGTCTGCAGCAAACCGTGGCCTGCACTGCTACCAGGAACGGTGCCATTTTGGTCTTTGTTGTTACCAGTGTCCCAGGCTTCCCCAATTTAGGAGAAGGTGAATATTTGAGCCGGCTCCTGCCTCCACTTGTCCCCTGCTCCAAGCCAATACAGGCAAATACAGTGTGGGAAGAAGACTGGAGACATAACACAGATGAAGCAAACCCAGTCCTAGGACCCACCACGCGCGCGCCCCCATGTTGGTGAAGAAAGACTCAAGTCCTGTGCAGCCCCAGCAAAGGTAGACTTGATCCGCTCCTGAATATGTCTGAGCTACTGGAGAATAGGAGTTAGAGTCCTGTCCATGGCATGGTGAAGCTCGCACTTTTAATACAGGAATATCTGAAGAAAAGAACGCGGATCCCTGCGTGTGCCACAGATTGGAAGAGACACCAGTACAAAAAGTAAAAGGACCGTTAAAGAGAAGGAACACCAGCACACAAAGTGAAAGGAAATTAATAAAATGTATTCCATTGTGGACAAGCAGCAACGCACTGACCGTGGTGCATCGCAGTACTGTCAATAAAAGAAAGATGAGAAAAATACCCAACATTGTGTCCTCCCTGCCCTGTCTGTCCCTGGAGTTAACTGGGACTGACACAGACACCTGCAGGCAGAACGACCACAGTGTCTATAGAAACACGCACTGGCAATGCCAACAGTTTGGGCTTTTGTGTAGGCATGGGAAAGGCGCTTGCCAGTCACTGCCCTAGTGATATTGACTGGCTATTGATGATAGCAGGTACAAAATGATGGCAGTACATGGGCATCTGATAGCAGTGCTTGGCAAATACCTAATACTTATACACAAGCGAAAACTGTTAGCATTGCCAATGCTTGTTTTCACCAGGACTTCAGTGAAGGACATGCATAGTGCTAATAAATGGAGTGGTTGAAGGCAACTATGGTTAAGTCATTTTTTTTCACCAGTAGCGCGTTTACAACTCCAATTCAGTCATTAACTCTCAGAAGACTGCTGTATAAAAACACTGGCAGGCACTTCGAGGGCAAAGTTTGATGGTAATGAGATTTTTCCCTTGGTTACGTGCATCTCTTACTGGATGGGATTACAACAGAATCATCAGACAAACTCAGGAAGATGTTATTAGCCATGATCTAAAATAGGGAGGTTACAATGAACATCAACGGACGAACGCTCATTCTCAGCGATTGCCGCCAGAAATACACTAATATACCTCTTCCGTGTGTCATACTGACATCACCCTACGTGGCAATAGTAAACAACCTATCAAGGGTCGAGATTGGTTAAGGGAAACATCTAAATATACAATCATAAACGGAGATAGGATTGTTATGTTTTGCCTTTTGTCAAGTGGACAACCTATGCCTAACTCTTTAAACATGTCATTTAAGAAAAATCAGTTATACAGTGTTTCATTGCTTTCTTAAGCTATAAGGTCCTTCATTGGATGGGCTAATACAATTGGTTTGGCATGCTTGTGTCGTGTCTGGAACATCGGTTCAATTAGCAACACATAAGCCAAGACCCAGGAGCAGGGAGATAGGACATAAAGCTGCCTCACCACCCAATTAGCCCAACATCTCTCATCACCCATGCCTTCTGCCATAAAATATCTTTGTACTTGGCCTTGCAGAGTATTCTTTTAATCGCATACTTTTCTTCTTTACACTTTTAAGAGTCGCTTGATTCTTTACTTCATTATTTCTCCTCTAGGATCCATACATTGTCTCTATTCAGTACTTCAGGACTTCATGCACATTTTCTTGTGACATCATCAGTCCTTCTTAGTTCGGTCTTATATATCGGGGATTTCTTCCTGTAGCCATCATCGCCTCGAGGATACATTCGATACGGTTGTTTTAATGGATATCTTTTTCCAAATACTCGCTGCGGTATTGGTAGGATAGCTGGCGTGAGGCAGGGCGCGGTCTCATGTCTCCAAAACAGAGCAGGTAGGGGGGTAGGGTCTACTGCGTACGTGTATTTCTGCTCCTCTACAGTAAAGCTTGAAAATGTTTACACAAAGAGATTACGCAAGGATGTGTTTTGCGCTGGGGTGGCAGGAAGTGAGTGGGAATGGCCTTAGGGATCAGCATGCGCATGGGCAGTCAATGTGTGGGCAAATAGCTAAACATAAAGGTGATGCTAAAGTGCCACCTATTAGCCAGAACTAAAAACCTGCCGCCAGTCATGAAATTTAAAGAGGCAGGCATGCAGAGACATTTTTTTTTTTAATTCCGAGGCTCTGGGGTTTTGTTTCTGTGCCACAGCAGACTGCAACTATATGTGTAGCCGTAATGTAATTGTCCCTGTTAGGAGTAGTGTAGTCAACAAAGTTTGCCGTCTCCTATAACGGGTACCTCTAAGCAGGTCACAGAAGCATCGTTTCTAAGAACTGGTTGTACTTCAGCGACCCCCGCTTCTTTAAGTGGTTTCCTTGTTCCTTTGTCCGGTTTAGAGAACCAATTTACGATGTCTGGCTAATGCATGGTTTTGGAGGTAGTCCCTCGGTTTCAGAGATGATAAACCTAGTCCATGCAAAAGAGAACAGCTGGATACTCTCTGGCTCACCCTTTCATGAATGAACACAGAAACATGTGTCTGTGTTTTGCTTTTTCAAGTAATGTTTTAATGCATGAAAACATAATCTAGAGTTGTGATTCCTAGGTGGCATATTGGCAGTCCATGGGTCAGCAGTTATCTTCTCAGGTTTCTTTACCGCAGGAATTCAGACCTCTCCTTTTCAGAGTGGTGTAGCGCATCTTCTGTGGGTTCAGTCTTTTGCCCACATGATCGTTACAGGTAAAGCCCAGGTGCAGGTTTTTATTTCCAAGGAATTGTGTCTGGCACAACCTACACCATGCACTCCTTCAGGTCAAGCAAGGTTTACTGTACACCCTGGCGCGCATTCAAACAGGGCAAGCAAGGTTTAGCATGCATCATGCCCCACACTCCACCAGGGCAAGCAAGGTTTAGCGTACACTCTGCCCCGCATTCCAGCAGGGCAAACAAGGTTCAGCATACACCATGCCCTGCACCCCTTCATGGCAAACAAGATTTAGCATACACCATGCGCCGCACTCCATCAGTGCAAGCAAGGTTTACCATGCATCATGCCCCACACTCCACCAGGGCAAACAAGGTTCAGCATACACCATGCGCCGCACTCCATCAGTGCAAGCAACGTTTAGTGTAACTCTGCCCTGCACCCCATCAGGGCAAGCAAGGTTTAGCTTACACAACTTTCCCTGCACTCCATCAGGGCAAGCAAGGTTTAGCATAACCCTGCTCCGCACTCCATCAGGACAAGCACGGTTTAGCATACACCCTTTTCCGCATTCCAGCAGGGCAAGCAAGTCATAACAACTCCAATGGGTTCCTTATGTGTTTACATAGCACACATGGTCAAATCATGCAACAAGTGTGGGCAAAGTGGAGTAATATGTTAAACAAGAGTGGTGAAAGCTAGGACACTTGAGATGCATTGCACTCCAAATACATTCCGTCTTATTCCTCCAAAACAGATCTCTATGCTTTCCCATCCATCAGGATTCTTAAAACCTTGAAATCATTCTCAAGTCACCTTCAGATCTGCTATATGCTATCCACTGTGTAAGAGCTTTAATGCCCCTGTGAACTTCCTTCCTCTCCCTCTTCCACCTTGTATGCCAAATACCTGCATGTCCATCCCACAACATCCCTGCCTTGTGTCTTGCATGAGTATTGACATCCCACTACTATCGAAACCTTACTCAACAAGTAAACTGACCTTCCCCAAGCTTCTAATACTTATGCAACTACACCACAAACCTGGAAGTCTGCTCACTGCTTGCACTTAAATTCCCAAGACTGATGTTCTTTTATTCCCGCTTAACTATTCCCCTTCCTTTACCTGCCGCTGCCATTTCCTTTCCACCGACCTGGATCACAGTTTCCCGCTCCGCTCGTACACTGGGCGCTGTCTTTGACTCTTCTCTATCTTTTTCCTCTCACATTTCTACTATCTCATGATCCTGCCGTTTTCAAATGTACAACATCCAGAAGGCTCGTAGTTCCTCACTTTTCATGCTACCAGACCCTGCTTTCCTCTCTTGTTTTCTCTCGTCTGTTTTACTCTTCTCGCCTCCTTCTAGGTCTTACAGGTCACCAGCTAGATCAGCATAGCTCTATCTATTATTCCTCTACCTGTATTCTCTTCGGTTGACCTCCTCTGAAGTCTGTTTTTCCTTATCTGCTTTCTCGGCATTGGTTGTCCTTGGCCTCGCGTCTACTGTTTAAGTTTCTCAGCATTGTTTAAGTGTCTGCAGTGCCTTCCCCACCTGTATTTCCTCTCTCTGCTCTTTCTACTCTCCTGCTCATCCCCTCCGCTGCCCGTTTCGATTTCTTCTATTTGTCCCTCATCCCCCTGAGCTTCATCCTGTTTTTGCTCCTTGACACCATTTGCACCAACGCACTGAAATGCACTCTCTCTCTCTCTGCTGTCTATCTTCTCTTCCTCTCTGTAGATGCCACCTTAAGGATCATCTCCTCTCTATTTGACTGCTTTATCATTCATTTGTTTACACCTTTTTGAATCGTTTACTCTGTTTGTGAAGTGCTTTGGCATAAAGGCTATTAAATACAAGAAATAAAATGCAATGGAATACTGCCAGGAATCTGAACATTCCATTAAAACCCTGTACTACCCAAGAGCATGGACATTCAGACTCCAAGAACCTTGATATCCCCAAATATGTCCCTTAACAACTATTCAAGAATTTGTATTTGTATTTGATTTATATTTTATAGAGCGCCTTAGGTCAAAACGCTGTACATTAAAATTAAAGCACAGTACAATCAAATAGAATTGACAATAGAATCCAGATTACAGTCACTCAAGGATCTCGAGATAAGTGTGTTTTTGGAGAACTACGGAAAACAGAATAGACAGTGATAGAGCGAAGTGAAAGTGGGAGAGCCTTCCAGTGGAGAGAAGCAAGGAGTTCAAAAGTTCCGAAACGAGACTGAGCGCAGGGAAGACGAGGAACCAAAAATCTAAAGTGGGAAGAAGACCGCACATGGCGAGATGGAATACAGAAAGATATGAGTTCAGTAAGAGAGTTGGGAGCAAGGCCATAAAGAGATTTAAAAACAAGACAAAAAAAGATCAATTTAATTTGAGAGTGAAATTGTAGCCAATTGAGTGTTGCAAGAGATGAGGAAATAGAGTTCAGGTAGGGAAGAAGACACAATAGATGAATTTAAGAATTAAACACTGAGTCTAGATGAGCCAAGCGAGATTTGGGAAGGCCAAACAGAGTGGAAGAACAGCAGTAAATCAGTGAGGAGATTAAGAGTTTAGATGCTTGAAAAATGAGAAATGGGCGCGCTTTGCAGATGTTGTGGAGGTGGAAATGGCAGGAACACGAGAACACTGAGTTTCCTTTTAACTCCTACTCTTCTCTCTGTCCTTACCAATAAACTACACACTCCCCTCAAACATTGACCTCCTCCCTTGAGCAGCTCGATACCATCGCAACTTCTCACCTCTGACCGCATCAGCATCCACACTGCCCAAATCAGCATTAACGGCTGTCAAAAGGACCCCTGTGTCCCCAACTCCTCCTTTCCCCACTTTCCAAGACCCTTCAATCTTTCCTTCTCAGCTCATCCCATCTGTGAAATCCAGTGGGGCCCATGATATCCTGAAGAGGTTAGTCACCAAATCCTAAAAAAAAAAGACAAATGCATCTGCTTTAGTGACCATCCCACATTATATGTGTCATATTCACACTCCTAGAGATTATATGATATGATAGGTTATTTATAATGCGCTTAATACCCAGAGTTTTTTAAGCGCGGACCCGGGAATCAAACCCGTGGTGCTCCATGACGTTTTGCTTTCAAGGCGAGCACATTGCCCCTGAGCTATCCTCCCGATGACCAAGCTGGGAAATTATTGGAAAGTATAAATAGATGCACTAAGTAAAGCGTCAGGGCACTGCAGAAGAAAGAAAAGGAGAAACCCTACCATGTTAGTGTCAACAAAATGAATTGCATTGACTACCAGACTGCCATTATGGAACGGTATACTCTTTAGACCAGCATGTGGCACTGACTTTGGCAACACATGGTTCTTTCCTTACACAAGTAAACTCTAAGCACAACACTACTGCAGACAGCATGTCGAGGACTACATGATCTTGAAACATCCCTTGTTACAGAGGTAGTTCACATACCAGCTTTTTCGTCCTAGGATGGGTTCCCAGAAGGTGACCTCCTGCGTTAGTAGTGTTCTAGGTTCAGGGCCAAGTCAATAGCTGTTGTCTTTCCGTTGGCATTGGTAAATGTGAGATGATAAGGGACCTGTGGACACGTGTGGTACCTTCAAAGGGACACCATAGCAGAGGGTTTGTTGTTGATGGATGTAGGGTGCTTATCCGGTCCAGTGGTGACAGTGGGTCCATACCAGCCAGAAACAGATGACTGACTCTGTTGTGTGGCACTATAGAGGCCACTCTCTGGATCATTAGCTGTACGTTCTTGGGGATGGCGGCAATAGCAGAGTTGACTTTCTGTTGTATTAGAGATCAGTTCAAAGGCTGAGGATTCAAGATCACATTCTTGGTGTGGAGGAGTACAGGACACGACAGACTGTACGTCCACTAGACGCTCACACTGATTTCTCAGACCCACAGTCATGTGGGGTAAGGGCAACTCAGTTCACAGATTATCTAGTTGTAGCATGGTTTCTTCTTGGATCAGCTGACAGCACACTCAGATCGGGCGGAAGTTTTTGCCAGGGTGCTTGTAAGGGCCACAGCAGAAGACTCACCCTAGAGGTTGCTCTGTAGAAGGTCTGCAATGCCCTTCAGAGCCTTCTCATTAAATTCATCTGTAGATGTTCTTTTTCAGCAATGCACCTCATCAGCATCTCGTCCCTTCTTCAGAGGAATGGTGCAAAGTATCCAAGAATTAATGGGAACTGGTGCTGAAATGGGACACTCTGGGGCACCATTGAGGTGTATTCCTTGAAACACACAAGATGCTGACCTACCAGAGCCATGCATCATGGCTTAAGCTTACAGGTTTTCTCCTGGAGAGTTTTTGAAGTCAACAGGCATGTGGATTCCAACGAAGAACCCACACATTGACAAAGCCTCCCCTGATATTTTGGAGCTGCTTTTTTACCCGGCAAGCAAGCTTTGTGAAAATGTATAGATGCATCGGTATCATTGTGTACTACTTCTAATTTCTGTCTGCTAGCGGGTCTTGAATTTCTAGACAGGTTGGAAGGCATCACCTTGGGCTAATACCATGGCTGATCTCCCAAAAGATAGACATACTGACAACAATCAGTTACATCGGGAAGACGTTTTTGTACTCCATTGTGCCACATCAAATAGTGAAATGCCTCTGAATACATAGTAAATTGATTTTAATTAGTGACTTTTTCTTAGAACAAAAAATCAAAGATGATGTATTTCAAGCTCAGGCCAACACGTGTTTCACTCAAATTCTGAGCTTCACCAGGGCCAAATACATTTTAGATCACTGCATGATCAAACAGTTCCAGACATTTTCAGCAGGTCTTGTAGGCTTAAAAGGAGGCCAGGAAGAGAGGAAAGAAACATAAAATGTCTCCCTCCTCCTCTTCATCTTCTACAGCGTCCAGTTTTTTCAACTCCTCTTCTTTGCCCTCCAGTTCATCATCCTACTCAGACAGGGGAGCCCATGATCAATACCTTGATGGAGAGCAGGGGTGAAAAGGATTCTTAAGCAAATGCAAAAATCCACGGGATTCACAGAACAAGTGACTCCTGGGCCATATCAGAACCCAAAGATCAGTCAGAATGAGCATACACCTACAATGGGCCTCCCAATGATTTCAGACATAAAGGACACGATTCTGAGAGTATGGAAACACTTCAGAAAAATCCATGGCCTACTTTATGTCAAATCTCGATCCTCTGAGAAGGGCAAGCAATCAAAATTGCCAGAACACATTTAAATTGATGATATAGTGGGTAGGGTGGTGGGCAGAACAAATAAGACAGCAGGAGAAGCAGCCATCAGTGACCCTGTTCATAAGAAAGTAGATGCAGCCTTGAGCAGATCCTATACAGGGTCTCACCTGGTATCGCAAGCCAATACTTATGTCATGATCTCTGCTTCCAAAAGGTCAGGGTTTTCCCAACTCCCTTGGAAGCAGATCCATAACCCAGGTTCCGAGTGCCAACCAGTCCCAATTGGGACCTTTTGGACCCAGTCCTGGCGCCAGTGGCACCAGGCTCATAAATATGCCCAGTCCCAGCGCTGGAAGCGCCGGGCTCATAATGCTTGGGTGGACTTACCTGCAGCAGACCATGCTGCTTACTTGCCTGCCAGTTGAGTCTCTGATCCTCTTCTGTTTGGAACTACTTTTCCTGTTGGGTGGGGCAGGAGCCACTCCCTAGATTCAGAACACTGGAACTCTTCTGGAAAGCAGGAACTCTTTTCTTAGGCGTGGCTGTGGAAGGAGACACATAAGCACTACAGGAGGCTATTTAAACCACACCCGATGGATGAATCTTGCTTTGCATTATTCTGCATCCTCAGCAGCAGAACGCTCATCGTGTCTTCTGCATCTGATCCTGGGCCTAAGGAAAAAGGCTTACCATTCTGAATCCAGTCTTCAGCAACGCCTATAAAGACAAGAAAGAACAGGTTAGCATTACGGTCTTCAGTGACAGCTCTTCACTTACCTGGTCCATCGGCTGTCACCAACGCCTCGCGCTGCATTCCGGCATCAGAAAGACAAAGGCTTACCTACTCTTCGTGCGCTCCGGAGGTCTTCACACTGCATTCCGGCATCTGAAAGACAAAAGCTTACCAACTCTTCGCGCGCTCCGGAGGCCTTCGGCGCTGCATCCCGCATCTGAAAGACAAAACAAGGTGCGTTTAAAGACATTGGGGAACTTTAATACTCACGTGCCATTACTCCTTTCCACATCTAACCCAGTGGGTATTCCGGCACCCTGCAGCCGCCCCGAACTTGTACCTGCAAAATAAAAAAACAGTTGGAGCGCATCGTGAAGCAGGCAACAAGCGCTTACTTACGTGCTTCCAGGCGCTTCTATTCATCACACGGGCTCCATCTTCAACTCACTTCAGCCCGCCATCCGCCATCGCCGGAACCCTGCAAAACAAGAGACATCATTACTAAAGACTTTAAAGACATTAGAATTACTCGAAACTTACCGTTCGTGCAGTAAACGATGGACAGCAGTCCTCTGAAGTCAAGAGGCCTGCTCCCCTTATCCAGTGAAGAAACTGGTTACAGCACCCTGCCTCGAGGCAGATGGAGAGCACGGCGTTCACTTACCTAAGGTGAGAGCGTTAACCTTTGGGGTTCTACAGGAGAAGAGAAAGGGAAGAAGAGAGAGACATTCAATAACCCAGTTCATTAATCCCACATTTTCTATCTGCAGACATCTTACCCTTCGAGCCAGACATACAGTGCACAGAGGTCCAGCCCAAAGAGCCAGCCGTGTGTTACACATCACCTTTGAAGATACGGTATACGCCCAGTCAAGACCGTCGCCTCTACGGGAATCAGGTGAGCGTTACAACTTATCGCTCTTATGCAGGAGACACTGTCCTACCAGGGTCTAAGAAATTGAAGAAAGCCTTGTACCACGATTCTGCCCGTGCTCAAACCTTGGCAGACACACAACAATCTGCAGAGATCATGTCAGAACTCCTTTTATGATGGGGGTCAGAGGAACGGCCATGGCTATGGAAGCAGGCATCTCTGGAAGACGCCATATTCTCAATAGACACTGGCAATCTGAAGAATATCAGGAGGCCATAGCCATGAATCTCTCCTTCGTAAGACACAACCTATGTAGTGATAGCCTGGAGGACAAAGTCCAAAACATTTTTAAAGAAGATGAGTTGAGGAAAAGAAGTTCTACAAAAACCTGAACATCGGGAAATAGGAGTCAATGGAAATCTGAATAGTCCAGGAGTGAACATAAGAAAAAGATGATTCAGAGGAACCTTAGAAAGCCCAGCTGTCCACTCAAGAGTTCAAAAGCCTGAGAATCACACCCGTCCTGTACTTGTCTAGGGTTTGGGAAAAATCACAGTATCCCTGGGGTATTGTATAAAATTCTAGTCTGCCCCCCAGGACTCGGCAACCGTCAGAACCCAGATCCCGACTCACAAAGCAAAGGGAACAACAATGCTGAACGCAGTACAGAAACGATTGCTATAGAGAACAATAGTCAGAGTTCCAAAGGAACAAAGGGGTCAGGAATGATATACCAAAATGTCCTTATTCTAACTACAAATTCAGACTAATCATAGACTTAAACTTTCTTAACACATGTGTGGTTACAAGATCATTCAAGATGGACCCTCGGCCAAAGATCATTCCAGGGGTTTTGAAAGGGGACTGGTTGGCATCAGTGGAACTCCAGGACACATATTACCATGTCCCCATCTTCAGGGGGCACCAACAATTCCTTAGATTTTCAGTAGTGGAGGAACACTTACAGTTCAGAGTCCTCTCCTGTGGCGTGAGGTCTGGCCCTATGTATTCACCAATCCTCGGGGTGCCTTAGTGGCTGACCTACATTAGCAATGATTTGGGTTTACTCATATATAGACGACTGTATGGTCTGGGCAGCAAGTAGGCTCATGACTCTTAGACTCCTTCACAGGTTTACCAGTTTCTAGACCAGTGGGGGGTTTTGATAGATCTTGTAAAGATACGTTAGTTCTGTCACAGTAATTGCATTTCCCAAGGACACAGTATTGCAGAAACAAAGAGAGTGTTTGTCTTAGTCTGGACAGGGCCACCTCGTTATTGAAAATGTTGACTATAATCTCAAAAGTAAGGTGGTAACAGCCGTAGAGATGTTAACAGTCCAAGGACATATGGCTTCTTGACCTTTGCTGCTCTGTGGGAAGGACTTCAACATAGATCTTGAATGAGTCACTTTAACAGGTTTTGGGACCCGTCATCCCAGCAGTACGATTACAGGATCATGATAGACAGAGCCCTGAGAAGAGCCTAAGGTGGTTGGTCTCCTTGGCCAATCTCAGGAGGGGTGTGGGTTTGGTGCAGTCAAGGAAGATTGCTCTTACTACCAATGCCAGAAGGCTGTTGTGGAGCTTTGAGCATGGGCCTTGAGAGCACGACGCTGCACATAAAGAATGACAGACACGGTTGTATTCACCTCACATGTCCCGGCTCCTGTCTGCCTAAGAGAACGCAAAGCTAGCCTCTTTATTCTCCAAGGCGCATGACGTGTGGCATCATCACGCTATTCACGTGATACAACACTCCTCCCCATTTTTATAACAGCAAACTTTGACTTGTAAAACATGTCCCAACTAACAGTAAGAAACATATTGAAAGGGACACCAAATGCAATGTGCTGAAAACTCATGGTAACCCCGGACTGGAGTAATTTGCAGGGGCTTTGGATTCCCAGAGTGTCCAAGTTCAGGTGCCCAGATCATAGTCCCTCAGTCGCACCGGGGGCCCTCTTAGTTCACAGGCTGGATATCGTCTTTCGGTCTCAGTGGTTGTGGATGGTTCTGTATGATGTCCGTTTCCCTTGGGTGCTGGATCCGTTGCTCTTTCAGGGTGTGACACCGTCAGGGTATTGTCCTCTGTGTCACTCACATCGGGGGTGGGTTGCATTGTCCACACTCCACTGGTACCAGTCAGCTTGCAGTCGGGGTGGACCTGAGAGCCTCTGCTATTTACAACCTTTGCACTTGCACTACTTTGAGGGGTGATGGCTCGTGGGGGAGAGAAGATATTCCTGCTGGGCGACGAGCTCTCACTAATACTGTGTCGCCTACCGCTATGTCATGCTCTCGTACGCCTTGCCTGGTGTTCTCCTTGTGGATAGCTGTTTCCCTCCGGGCACACACGCTTTCATTGTCTATTGTTCCTGGAGTCTTCCCTTCCAGTTCAGGGAGAAACCTCTGTGGGCAACTTTGGAATAGGGCCTCTGCAAGGGCCACTCCTGTGGAGCAGTGTGGGGTGGTTCTATGTCAAGTAGAAACTGGAATAGGGTTCTTTTTTCACATGCTCCCTGACCATGCGCTATACGAAAACATTTGTTGAGTGTACGCATGAAACGTTCTGTCTCACCATTTGTGCTGGACATACGGGTGTGATTTTCCGGCGTTCAGTTCTTCCCTTGGTTAGAAATTCTTCGAGGCCAGCGCTTTGGAACGGGGAACCATTGTTCGAACATACTGTCTTGGGGAATCCGTGGGTAGCAAATATTTTCTCCATCACAGGTATTACTTTTTATAGAGATAGGCACGGGACAAACTCAACTTCACGTTACCAAGGCCACTGGTCTATCATGACCAGGTAATGTGAGTCCCTTTGCGTGGAGCCAAAATGTGAATGGTTTCCCACGGCTCTTTGTTCCGAGGCATGCACTGGATGGACGGTTCTTTGCCTTTCGGAGCTGTAGCATGGCACCATTTGCCGACACAAATGAATTCATCCACCTTTGATTCGAGTGCTGGGAACCAGATCTTGAGCCTGAGACGACTCTTTGTTTTTGTGGCGCCCCGGTAGCCGTGATGTGTAATTGCAATCACTCTGTCAGTGAACTCGGTGGGGATCACCATGTGGGACCTCTCAGGAGGAGGCCATCCTACGTGAATGTTAGCTTGCCTCATACTTTCCATAGTTGTTCCAGGGTTGTTTCCGCTTCTGGGATTCTCGTTCCTAGGTTCTCGAGAGCTGATTTTCAATGCCCTGACTCCATTGTGTCTCGCAGGATTTGGAAGCACCCGTCATCTCTTGATACTGCTTTGAGCTCTGGAATGTCCATTGACTTGGGAACTAAGCTTTCCACAATTAATCTTAGGTACTCGTCTGCCTCAGCAACCTCCCGGGGTCTGGGGAGGTCAGTGGGGGGGAGGCTGTGTTTGTCTCTGTCAGGTGGCGGGACAGGTAATCAGCAGTGTTATTTTGTCTGGGCCTGTACTTGAGGTTGACGTTGTATTCTTGGAGCACCAATAACCACTTTTCAATACATGGCGGGGGGTTGGCTGAAACACCCATCATTATAGGCAAAAGGGGTTATTGGTCCATGACTACTTTCACTGGCTTCCCATAAATATACACATGGAAATGACGACATCCCCACAGCACGGCAAGAGCTTTGCACTCAATCTTGGAATACCTCTGCTCGGTTGGAGAGAGAGTTTGGCTGGCATATGCAACGATGCATGGGGTGCCGCCTTTGTTTGTCTGTATGAGGATGGTATCAAGGCCGAAAGGGCTTGCTTCAACAATGATCTCTGTATCTTTTTGTGGGTCAAAGACGGTCAGGATGCATTTGTCTGACAGTGCCCTCTTGATGTTTTCAAACTTTTGTTCCAGGGCTGTCCACCTCCATGCTGCGGATTGCTATGTGAGTTTTCTCAGTGTTTCCGATAGGGTGGCCAGGTTTTTGATAAATCGGCCATGATAGGTTTCCATCCCTACGGATTCCAGGGCTTTGGCCTCCTGGATGTCTCTGACCTTAGCTGGGTCGGCAAACAACCCTCCTTCCTGAAAGATGAAGCCGAAAAACTCGATCTTGTTCTTGATAAATTAGCATTTTTCGTGAAGAAGAATTAGCACTAGCGTCTGGATCCTCGACAGTACCCTCTCTAAAATGCTCCAGGTGTTCACTTTCTGACTTGGCGCGTATCAAGATATCATTGCTTACATTCAGAGTTCCAGGCAGTCCCGCCAGGGCTCCGCTTATGGCATTCTGCAACACCTCGGCAGCTGACGAGATGCCAAAGTTCAGCCTCTTATATCTGTAGAGGCCAACATGTGTTGTGAATGTTGTGATGTACGGACTGTCCTGGTGAAGCAGGAGTTGGTGGTAACCTGAGCGGAGGTCTAGTTTGGAGAAGACTGTTCGGCGATGATGTCGTCCATTGTGGGAGTTAAGTGCCTTTCTCTTCTTAATGCCTTGTCAGGCAGTCGCATATCCACATAAATGCAGACACTGTCTGGTTGTTTTGGTTTGTGGGCAAGGACAATTGGGAACACCCGGAGGGTGGGCCCTTCAACGTGCTCAATGATATTGAGGTCCACTAGATTGTGTATTTCCTTCTCTACTTTATCGCAATGGTCAAAAGGTACCCTTCTGTGTTTTAGCGCCACCAGCTGGATTAGGTCATCAATGTAGAGCCAGATTGGTTTGCCCACCATCTACCCAATTCATGGAACTTCTGTAGCAGCGTCTGTACATATTTGACGAACACTCCGCTGCCGAGTAGGGTTTGGAAGGCTACCTTAGTCATGTAGAAACGGGCTCGTATGGAGACACCATGGTGTTGGACAGTTGTAATGTAGATGCCTTCTGGTGGAAGTGGGGTCTTGCCCCCAAAAGTGAATATGCGCACTTTAGTCTCTTGGGGTGACGGAGGTCTGGTACTGCTGATCGGCCATGACATTGACTGAGGTACCAGTGTCGAGAAGTACCTGGACGGGGTTTTCAGAATAGTCACTGAGCACTGCGATTGGCACTTTCCCCGGCTGCCGACTGTGAGCACAGCCGATATGAAGAGACCATCTCTGTCTTCATCCCCTATGTTTCCACCTGGTAGTTCCATCTGAGACTCTGCGGTGGTGCTTTGCATAACCTGGCCAAAGTGATTTTGGATTCCACACCTTGTGGAGGTGTACCCTTTTGCCGAGCAGTCTTTCTTGTGGAGGAGATCATACCCACACTGTGGACAGGGGGCTGGGGTCGAGGGTTTCGGTGTTTCTTCTGTCACCAGGTGCTCCTTGTTCCTTGGGCCTTTGAGGGCTGTTTCGCCACTGAGCACACCTCCTCAGGTTTGACTGACTTCAGCGCAGACTCCATCTTGGAGGGCCTGACGTCTGCCAGCTCGTGGGAGCATCCCAACTCAAGGTTTCTGTGAAGCGTGATTCCGGGTTCACAAAGGATTTGCCTCTGTAGTTTGACAGAGTGGCACCCACTATTGATTTGAAGTCTCACCTCTTCCTCCTCATCCTCCTCGTTCTCCCAGGTGCAGGTCGCAGCCAGCTGTCTTAGGCGACTGTGATATTTGTCCAGGCTCTCCTCACTTGTCTGCATGGCTGTGCGCATGACAACCTTTTCGTAGTCGGTATTCACCATGGGAGCGAAGTAATCCAACAGCGATTTAACAGCTGCATTGTAAGAATTATCGGTGGGGTGCAGGGTCTTGAAGAGCTTGTGGACCGCTGGCCCTGCTGAATATATCAGCGTACATTTTTTTGTTAGGTCATCTTTCTCCCCTGTGGCATTAAAGTACATGTTCTGGTGTTCTCGCCATAGTTCCCATCATGGTCCTAAGTTGGCCGGGGCCCCGTCAACATCAAACTCACACAGAGAAGCAAGTGACCTTCGCTGCTGCAATGTTCCTCCTTGAGGCTGTAGTTGCACGGGTGCAGCAGCGTCTTCGGCTGACATTTCCATGCACGGATGAGGGGTCCGTCACGGGAACAGGCCAGGGGCACACAGGCACCCTAGGAGGAGTCGCTACCCCAAGTCTTGGTGATGGGATGCCGAACAAGGGCACAGCTGGTGCATAGGCACTCCCTGTGAGGGGAGCCGCAGCCTGCCGCGTGTAGTGAGGGTGTACGTCCGCACGAGCACTCTCAGGTGAGAGCCGCACTTGCCCCTTAACAGTGGCATCTCCACGTGGGATGTGGTGCCAGGCAACACCTGGGTTTTCCAAAAATGTTGGCAGTAGCCAATTTCCAATGGTATGAGGAGCGTTTATGATGACTAGGGAGCACAGGGTTTCTTACCGGCATGCACTGAGCATGTGACAACCCCGCGGCTGGCTGAGGGACAGCACGCTGAGTGGATCAATAATCCAGGCGCTGCTGACCCGCCCGACTGGTGGGTGTGCACCCTGGATTCCTCGTCGCCAATGTTGTGGATCTTTGATCATGGGCCTTGTGAGCGCGACGCTGCAAATAAAGAATGACAGATGCAGTTGTATTCACTTCACACAGGCCGCCTCTGCCCCAGCTAAAAGAGCATGAAGCCGGCCTCTTTATTCTCCCTGGTGCGTGATGATGTATAACATCATCACGCTATTCACGTGATACAACACAGGCCTGGTTGTGGGGGGTGTACACTGGGAAATGAATGACATAAAAAAAATAGTTTCAGAGGGAGCACACTCATTTTTGCATTTGTGAGGAACTTGCAGAAATTGGCAGGTCTCTGAGGGTTTTCAACATGTCAATACAAAATTTATCTGTACATGTAAGAACAGACAATTCCACAACCCAGTCCCATGTGAACCAACAAGGAGGAATGAGAGTGTTAGCCTTGGTGTCCCTGGCATTGGAAATCAGCCTTTGGGCAGAAAAACACATATCGTCACTGGAGGCCATTCACATCAGGTCGACAGACAACATGATGGCTGACAACCTCAGCAGGAGATTCCCCAATCCAGGGGAGATGTCATTGCAAGCCCATATTCTTCTGGAACTATGACACAGAATCGGGACTACCAAACAGACTTATGTGTCCATTGAAATGCACAGTTCCACAGGCTCCTATCCAGATTGCAGGCCCTGTAGTTTGGGCGGTGGATGCTATGCTGTCAGACTGGCTGTCGAGATTGGTTTATGCCTTTCTCCTGATTTCCTTGATTCTAAAAGTGATGCAGAGAATCAGGGAAATTCAACTCACAGCAATCTTGGTAGTTCCATTCTAGCCAAGAAGGGGATGGTTTCCAACACTACTGGAGCTGCAGCTGGAAATGATGTGGCTAGCCAAATGGCCATCTCCTCTGAAGGTCCTCCTCTCTGAAATCATATGATCGCCACTGGGCACATTTTGTGGCTTGGTGTGGCAGCATGCATCTCCCGGCTTCAGAATATGGGCAATCATCAATTGCTCTATGAAGGGACTATGAAGGATTCAGCGTTATGATTCCTTAGGGTACAACGGGCAGCAATAAACGCCTTCGGAGAGCATTGGAACCCTACCGTAGAAGAGGACAGGTTGGTGGCAAAGATAGTTAATGTCTTGTGATTCCTACGCCAACAGAAGTATCAGCGGATCCCCTAGGACCTTCATACAGAATTGCAGATGTTCTACAGGGCTCCCTTTGAGTCTTTGGACTCAAATGAGATAAGTTTGCCAATACTGAAAACCACATTTCTGATCAAAATCACTTCAGCTAGGGGAAAGGTCGAAATAGGCGCCCTATTGTATGGACCTTTGTACTTGAAAACACTCATTCTGAAGTGTGATCCAGCCTTTATACCAAATGTGGTGTCAAAACTCCATAGAGCTAAGTACATAGTGCTCCCTGTGTTTTTTTAAGGACCTAGGAACCCTTGAGGAGGTTGCTTGGCACTGTCTAGATGTCAAGAGGGCAGTACTTGTGGAGGACTGAATCCATTGGAAACACTGACAACCTATTAGTGGCATTCGGTTCAGGGGGTGCAAGGAGAAAGGGATCCCCAGTGACCATTAGGAGATGGGTTTGATCGGTCATTCTCATGGCGTACGAGAGGGTGGATCAGCATCCAACTGGCCCATTCAGGCTAGATCCACAAGGGGCATGGAAGCATCCTGGACCTGCGCACAGAATGTGTCCCTAGTATAAATCTGGGGGGCTGCCACCTTGGGCAGTCCCATTGCCTTTATTAGACACTACAAGCTCATTAGACACTACACTGCAGGTCCATCTCGTTTGGGACTGGGGCATTACCATCTGAAACTCACTAAATGAATGTGACTTCAGAACCTTGACATTAAATAAAGATGGCGAGAGGGTGCTGCAAGCTGACGGCGTCAGAGTGGTCTGGCATGCGTCCCTTCCCATTTGGATAAGCTTGGAGATATCTGAAAGGTAAGTACTGGGATGAGAAAGAGTGACGTGGAGGTAATGACCAAATTACTTACAGGTAACCTTCATTAAACCAACACTTACATTCCACAGTAATGAAGTCTCTCCTCGCCTCACTGATATGGGGCGGTTCCAGTGATGCAGCTATGATAGTAAACTTGGGTATTGTGTGAGAAGGGGAAGTTGTATCCCCAGGGCTTTAAGAGGGGTGGGGCAAGCCTGGGTGGAGCGCTGGCAGGCTCCACAAATTGTGTTTGAAGTGGGGCCTTGTTGCGACCCTTGAAGTCCTCTGCTAACCCCAGCCCACCAGGCTGGTAGTAGGTAAGGCTCTTTTTATGTAAGCGAGAGCTTCAGGCTTTAAAAAAAATGCCTTGCCTTGTCATTGTGTCGCCGACCTCCCTGCATCTCTAATGAAAGGGGTGTCTGCGGTGGAGGGGGTGGGGGGATCGGCAACACAATGAAAAGGCAAGGCTTTTTTTGTAAAGCCTGAAGCTGTCATGTGCAAGCGAGAACTTCAGGCTTTACAAAAAATGCCTAGCTTTTCTTCGAGTCTCTGACCCTATGCCAGGCACCCATTTGATTAGAGATACAGGGAACCATTAACATCAGAGAGACGGTGAAGATCCCTGCATCTCCAGTGAAAGGGGTGCCTGGAATGAGGTCAGCGCCACAATTAAAAGACAAGGAAACACCTGACCTGAATGGTGGTGCCTGGTAGGCCACGACCCCTACCCTTTTGCAAAATCAAGCTCGGGCTCTTACAGGGGTGTGGCCTAACAGACAGCATTCAGGTGAGGTAAATGTTGCCTCCTAATTGCCGCACCAACCCCCTGCCAGGCCACGATCCCTAAGAGCCCCGGCTCGAGTGTGCGGCCACTTAAAGCACTGTGTAGCCCCCAAGAAGGGACGGGACCAAGAAAGAAAAGATTAGGAAGGAGGGTTTCTGGGATGAAGCAGACCTCAAAGGTAAGTACTGTGACGAGGAAGAGTAGAACAAGGAGTAATGAAGATTACAGGTAAGTAATCCCAGCAAGATTCAGCATATAGTTGAGCCTTTTTAAGTGATAGCAACTGGTGCACGTAGCCGGGTACATCCCCACGTGCACTTGAAATAATGGCACGCTCTTCCCATCCATCCAGTTTGAGAACATATCTTTGACCCATGCCATCTCAAGGTTCTTTTTTCCAGATTTCTCGGAAAGCATTTGTGCATCAGCTGTGGCATCACGCTCTGTGGGAAGGATGCATATTCCCCCATTGAAGAGAAGAAATGAAGGCACATAAATCAACAGCAAATCAAACTGCATCCTTTGGACACACAGATACTGATAAGGCAGGTGAGGGATGTGAGCAAAAGAAGCGCTGACGACATAAATCTCTGCAAAAAGCAGAAACACTTAAATGCAAAAACACTACTGTAAACTAGCGATTATTAATGGGGAGAAAGCAGCAACAGCAAAAAAAAATAAACTCAAGTTTCAGGCCAGCTCCTTGAAAAGGTTAAAAGTCTACCACTCTCAAGAAATTCAAATAATGCAGGTGAGAAGAATATGTATAGCACTCCATTGTTGAATTGTTCCTTTTCTAAGCGCTGTAATAATAGATGTTATTTGTTATGTACAGCACAGTGTGCTGTGCGAGCAAAAAATATTGATGTCCTCCTCCACAAAGACTCCAGTAACTGACACTCGCACAGTGAGCAGGGCACTATATACCCAAGGTTGTAACCTTGAGTGTGAGCCATAACCGAAGCAACCAAGTAAACATTCCTGGACTGCTGGGGCAACTGGATACAAAGTCTGGGTGAAAGTGAACAGGTAATTGGGCATAAGCAATGCATGGAGATATATAGCAATGCGCAGAGACAGCTATCCAAGATGCTATCTACACCCTAACAGAGAGAAATAATGTACAGATTAAAAGACACCTAACAACACTCCAGAACAATGATCTGCCCTACATTAACATCAGAAATGATGTTGGGTAAAAATGAAGGCTTAACCCTCAGAACAACCCTATCCTTATGGAAGATAGTAAAGGGTGGCTTGGATGAAAGTGCCTGCAATTGACTCACTCTAAAGTGGCATCTTTATTCTCACGTCCCTGGTAGTTAATAGAAGAGGACAACATTAACCAAAAGGAAGACGAAAGGGCTACTAGACAGTGCTGCGAGGTTCGTCCCCCTTGACACAGCCTACGATCGTTTCAAAACATAAAGAATCTTGCAGCTTCCATATAGGACCCCCTCTTAGGCATTGAAATTCACCAGAGATCGAAAATTACAAACAGTAAACCTTAAACACCACTGAGAGGTCTAAATCGGTATAATATTTTATTAAATTGACATATTAAACTGTTCAATTTTCTTACAAAAAATATATTTGTTAAAAAACAATGACTTTCACTAGAAGCCTAAAATCACATTAAGAATCTCAAAGACATTCTCACTCATAATAAAGTGCACAGTGAACCCAAAACACTTGGGAAACATTTTTTTAAAAAAATGGAAATAAACTCTGATACAAACAACTGACTTCATTAACAAGTTGTAAAACCAGAGTAAAAAAGACCCAATTTCATGAAAGAATTGTGTTTTGATACTAAACTCTGCGGAAGTCCCTATTTTACAGAGTACCACCTCTCTATAACAAATACCTGGTTCAGTGAATCCGCCTTAAGTATGATTGGCGGTTCTAAACAGTTAAATATAACTTTAATGTATTAAGATGTTGGCAGTAATACAACATAATCAAAAACCCTACATGTTTCATTCTCAAACAACGATTTATACAATTGCGAGAAATTCATCAGGGGTAGAGCAACAAAACAACAACAAACGTAATAGGTCTTGAAACTCAAAACTTCAGACAATTCAGTTAGGTTTCCTTCACAGTGATTTTCATTTACCTAGGGGGAACAATATGAAAAAAACAGCTATAAGTAAAAGCTGTCAATACTATTCAAAGCTCAAAAAACAGCAGGAATTATAGATTATGCCACTGTGAGCTTACCGTCCACGTTATCAGATAAGCTATGAAGAGACGGGTGGATAAAGGTATCTTCTTAGTAGATACAGGTGAATCTAGAACAGACAATACAGCAACGGTTGAGGAAAAAAAACTCATCACGGGATTCGCAACAAAAAACTTTTGTAATTTTAACCTAAATATTCAAAAAACAGATAAATCATAAAATGAATGAAGGGTCTCTTACAGGCGGAGCGTACTCCGAAAAATGGATAAAAAGATAAATAACTAGAACTCATCGCAATCTAAAGTTGGTTATTTATTACCTAGTTCACCTATTCTGAAGTCCACGTGAAAACATTCTGAGACGGTTAAACGTATAACATCTGTTCAACCAAAGCTTGAAGGCCCTCATAATCAGCATCGTCGCATGTAGCAACATTTACCTTGTATTCTAGGCACCTATCCGTTCACTCTCGCCAACTCCGGTGTGTGGGGACTAATACTAGCCCATTGTAAACTTAACCCCGATGGCGACAAGGACAAGATGGAACAACCACTCGGCGTAGCAAGGCTGTTCAAAGGCCGGATCTATGTTGCATGCGTTACTTGTGTTTACTGTTGAATACAATGGCAAACTCCTAAATAAAAAGAAGGAGAAGCGCCATGAGTAGGGCCATTGTAGCAGAAAAGTTGCTGTTAAAGGAATGTCTTATTGACTACTAAATAAAGTGGCAACAAGATGTTGTTTGGCCTCTGTGATCTCTAAGGTAATTAAACTCGATCACCCCTTACTTCTTGTCAGTTTGTCAAGCTTGCGAGTGTCTACTTCCGGGTTACGTATTCTGGCCGTCGTCAGCCGTATTAGCGGATGTGACGTATTATAAAGGCTCCGCGTTGGAGAATGTGAAACAAGACCACCTGTGTAAGGTATTGCTGGCTGTATCATTAAAGGGGCAACGTCTGTTAGTGAACGCCGAGGAGCCGAGCCCAAACACAAATAACGTCCTGGAGAGAAGTAGGCTCTGGTCTGGAAAATGCGGTGGAAAACTTGCACTATATGTCAATTCAGTACTGCACGGCAAAGCTAGCGAAAACTAGAAAATACGGACCTGGGATTTTAAATGTTATTCCAATCAATGGCTTCGTTTAAACCGATCTCTGTTGTATTGCACAGAAAAATTAGCCAGGTTTCTTTAGTCAATAGTCGTTTCGTAACTGAGTCGCCGTCCGAACCAGCAGCAATATGCAATAACACGGTCCATCTAAGTTCATCTGCTTTATGGTTCATAACAACGAAATGGCCTACCATAGGTGCTGTCATCACTTTATTCTTGATGCAACTCCTATGTTCGGAGATTCTTACTTTCACTTTGCGTTTGGTCATTCCTATGTACATTTTACCACAAGGGCACCAGATTGCATAAACCACATTGCTAGAATTGCAGTTAGTAAAGGTTTTCTGTAACCAAAGTTTTTTAAGGCCGATGTCGACCTGCAATGTTCTGCTGGTAAGTATACAGTTGGTACACTGGCCGCACGGGGCATGGCCCACCGTTTTGGGTAGACCCCACATTTCAGTAACACTCTTTTGTCGGTGTTGGCCTTTGGAGATGTCATTCTTCGTGAGGAGTTCTTTAAGGTTGGGTCCTCTTTTGAATGCACACATAGGTGGATCCAACGGGCACTCGCCTTGACGAAGGATGTGCCAATTTTTCGTAATAATCTTCACAATTTGATTAGCTGAAGGGCTGAAAGTACTGACAAACACTAGGTTTTTACTTTCTGTGGACCTGTCCCGATATTCTAGAAGTGCGCCTCGGTCATTGTTCGAGGACCTCTTGTAAGCACGCTTAATAATCTTTTCAGGATAACTACGTGCTCTCAATTTGGACCCTAAGGCTTGAGCTTCTTGACGGAAAATATCACGTGTAGAACTATTCCTTTTAAGGCGCAGGAATTGGCCGAAAGGAAGATTTTCCCTCGTATGTCGAGGGTGGCAGCTCTTAAATTCTAATAGTGAGTTGCGGTCGGTAGGTTTATGAAAAGGTTTAACTTTCAAAATATTAGACCCACTGTCTACCCAGATGGTAACATCTAGAAAATTAAGTTCCTTGTTACTATGGGTAGAGGTGAACTTCAGATATCGGTTTTGTTTATTAATCCATACTACAAATTCTTCAAACATGGCCAGAGAGCCATTCCAGATGATTAATATATCATCAATATAGCGTCGCCACAACCCCAGGTTATTAAAAAAGGGGTTAGAGGGGTTATAAATAACGCCTCTTTCAAAGCTTTCTACATATAGGTTAGCTGCTGAGGGGGCAACTGATGACCCCATGGCAGTGCCGTGAACTTGATGGTATAGCTGGCCGTTAAACCCGAAGTAATTTTCGGTTAAGGCCATTTCGGCGCACCACAGAATGAAGCTATTGGGTACTTTGCCCGTTGTTCTTTTGGTTAGGAGGGTTTCTTCCAATACTTGTAATGTATCCTGCTGAGGGATACAAGTGTAGAGAGACACTATATCAAGACTAACCATTAGTTGCTGATGCGGGTCGAATTGCATGTCTTCAACCATATTAATCACTTCTGTGGTATCTTGTACAAAGGAATACATGGCTGCGACATACGGTTTAAGATATCTGTCGGCAAAACGCGAGAGTGGTTCTAAAATCGCACCAGTGCCTGAGACGATCGGGCGTCCCGGAGGGTTCACCATAGCCTTATGAATTTTTGGAAGAATGTAGAATTTCGGTATAGTAGGGTCTTTAACTTGTAAGTAATCACACTCCTGTTGGCATATCCAACCTCGTTCAAGTGCCTTCTCAACTTTGCTGGTAATGAGTGTGGCTAACCGCTTAGTAGGGTCTTCAGTGATAGGTTGGTAGAAGCTTTTATCGTTGAGCTGACGTAAACATTCATTAATGTAATCACTCCTGTTTAGCATGACTACCGCTCCTCCTTTGTCCGCTTTTCGCAAAATGATATCTGAGTGACTGGCCAAGTGTTTAACCGCCAATCGTTCTGAATTACTCATATTCTGAAAAGTATGATGCGGTAGTAGATTTTCGAAACGTTCGATATCATGCCACACTCTCTTAGCAAACACAATCGCTTCGGGTGTAAAGCTGGCTGCCGGGGGGTTAAAAGAAGATTTATTACGAAAACCGCTTTCATTGTTCTGATCATCATAACTGTTCTGAGAGAAATATTGTTGCAAGTGAATTTTGCGTAGCAATTGTTCAACTTCCACGCGTGTACGGAACTTATCATAATGAACTGTTGGGACAAAACCCAACCCTTTATTAATGACAGAAACCTCTTCCGCTGATGGGCTATAAGTCGATAGATTTACTAATAGGGTCTGTTGCTGCGCAGCACTCGGGGAGCCTCGTCCCAGATGTCTGTATCCTGATGCGGGTCTAAAAAACCTAGCTGTTGCAATTGTTGTGGGGGGGGCACCTACAGGATTGCCCTGATGAGGGGAATAAAAATTATTCCTATTGCTGTTGCGGGAATTACGTGTGTTGCGTCCCGCTCTCCTTTGGTTCCTCCCTCGGTTCCGAGAACCTTTATAGCCTCTCTGTTGGAAAAAATTACTGTTGTCAGAGCTACCTGAACTGAAAGAAGTGTTGCCAAAATTGACACGTTTCTGACCACCCTGCTTTTGTCCGTTAGGATGTCGACCAGCAGAAGGATCATAACCTTCTTTAGTGTAGCGGAACGTATTTTCATGCGAAAATTGAAGAAGATCTTTCTTCATACGCGTAATGCGATCTTGTGTACAGAATTCTTTAAAGTCAATAATCTCTTTCAGAATCTCTTCTAGGCGCTTTTTGTAGGTATCGAGAGGAACTAGCTTCTTAATTTCCTCTTCCATTTTTTCAAGATCACCTGAGATCTTGATTGTCATGGCACGAGCTGTATCTATTATAAGTATAGTCCAGTCCCTCCCGCATTTATTTGCAATATAACTCCATTGCAAAATGAAGTCTCTATTGTCCAAAAACAAGCGGGGTTCATTGCGAACCACAAGGCCTTGTGGTAGGGTGCCTGACCGTAAGTATTCAATCATGATTGAACCATGAAGCTCTGTCCGGATTAGTCTTTTCTTAAGCTGCAACAATTCATCCCAATTGCTTAGATTTGCTATGAGGGACCCTTCTCCTTCATCTGAAAACAACGAAGATTGTGCCAGCAGTTCAAGGACATATTTATCGTCATAACTCTTAGTCCGTTCTGCTGCCATCATGGACTTACCTCAAAAATAACTTTTAGGGAAAAATATCTTATTGAAATGCGAATCCCGCAATGTTCATCACTCAACCATTAAGTAGTGTCAATCAAACTCAATTTACCACTTATAACAGGTCTTGCGGAGAGAACCGCTCTAAACAACATTAACCAAAAGGAAGACGAAAGGGCTACTAGACAGTGCTGCGAGGTTCGTCCCCCTTGACACAGCCTACGATCGTTTCAAAACATAAAGAATCTCGCAGCTACCATATAGGACCCCCTCTTAGGCATTGAAATTCACCAGAGATCGAAAATTACAAACAGTAAACCTTAAACACCACTGAGAGGTCTAAATCGGTATAATATTTTATTAAATTGACATATTAAACTGTTCAATTTTCTTACAAAAAATATATTTGTTAAAAAACAATGACTTTCACTAGAAGCCTAAAATCACATTAAGAATCTCAAAGACATTCTCACTCATAATAAAGTGCACAGTGAACCCAAAACACTTGGGAAACATTTTTTTAAAAAAATGGAAATAAACTCTGATACAAACAACTGACTTCATTAACAAGTTGTAAGACCAGAGTAAAAAAGACCCAATTTCATGAAAGAATTGTGTTTTATAGAAGAGGTCCACCTCCAGGCGGCTGATCACAACACTGGTCTATGTGTCCATTATTTGCCTGGGCCTGCTGGCCCATTGGTTTAAAGGGCGTAACCTCATAATTATTGTTGCCGAAAGCCGTCTCCCACATCAAGAGTTGGTCATTATGAGCCGATTTTTGTACCATAGATTCGCCATCCTGAACATTGGTCCCTTTGTTCAGCACATGTACATTACGTCGTGGCCAGCGGCAGAGGTATCCTTGCACCAAGGTACATGCGTAACGAGCCAGAGCCAGGCCTCACCCAGCCATATCTGGCCCAGGCAATACTGCACCTAGTGCCGCGGCCGCTGTAATCCAACCGGTTCCACATATCCTTGCCAACAACCGGCTCCCACCTCTTTTCCCTTTCAACATGGCCTAGGAGGCATCATCACAAGGGCCCAGGTGGAACAGATGGCAGTCCCACCCCAAAACAATCTTTTGAGAATATGGGAGCGACTGATCCTAGCATCATGAGATGTTCGCTACTTCACCTAGTGGGGGGACTAAGTCCATGTCCTTATCCCCATACTTCCTACTGCTGATGCGGACGATGACTACACAGCCACTGCTTCCCTCTCTGCACATTTCGAACCCCATATTAACATTGATTATGAAAGATTTATCCTACGCTAATCATCACAAATAGGCAAATCCCTTGATGCAAGAGTGTGACATCTTGCGAAGTCCTACAAATTAGTCTACGCAAATGACGAGAGCCATACGCAGACTACGTCATCCCAACATACTCAGAGACCCACAAGTCTCCCTGCTGAAGAATCTAGAAAGCAGCAAGAGACCATGACCCACCGGACACATGAGCCATGGATAAGAACGGGCGCATGTCGTGAACCACGCTTAAGCCATCCGGTGCGGCAAGTCACAGCAGCCCAGCATGCTCAGTAGTTCCTATACTCCACATCATCTGCATTTGAATCATGAAGCCTACCTCACCAATTCTCACGCCAGGTGCAATCACTCGGGCAGCACCGTCAGGTATTTCAAACATGCCAAGCGAGGTCCATGTCCTGCCATGCAGAAGGTATTTGCCAGTAATCCCATAGTAAGACTGATAGGCCCCTTCACTGTTGAAGATGAATCTACAGGCAGAGAAGAATCTAGCAAGGACAAAGGCTCTCGTTATAGGTTTGCCGGTATCCCGCCAGTAATTCTGGGAGTATACCAGCAAACCTACCGTACCGACTCTGCCGCCCAATATCTACCGGGATATTACGGGCGATGGAGTGTCAGTAATTTCCCTTTCCCATGGAGTCCTGTAAGACTCCATGGGATAGGATTGCCTGATTCACCCACACCGTTAGTAACAGTGCCGGTGATTCAGGCATTTATTTGCCGGTAGGGGCTTGAACTCTCTTCAGGTCATGCCTGCCGGGAGATACGTGGCCCCAGCGACAAACCTGAAGTGTGCTGGTCCAGAAAAAAGAGCCAGAATTACTGACATTCTTTCAGAACCAACACACTTATAACAAGTCCCAAAATCTTCTTTGCGCAAAAGGTATAACAGGGATGGCAGGATCACAGGATGAAAGCTTCACTTTGCAAGATGCACATTAACATACTGTGAGTATTGGCAATAATCAACACTGGAGCATGAATGAACTCTCTGACTGTCAGCATGTTCGACCTCATCAACCCAAGAGTAGCCATTTTTGCATTCAGCAGCAGGACCCCGGACCTTGCTAAAGAACAAGTTACTTACCACTGGTAACGTTCTTTCGACTGGATGTTCCTCCCACGTATTCCTGATCTTTGATATTCGATATTCAGCTTCGGCAAGTTTTTTTGGCAGAGGGCACTGTGCATCGATGCAGTTGACACAATGTTCCTCGAGAGTCTCTGTCTCGAGGATGATGTCATTGAAGGCATATATAGCACGTGCAGCACCCGTTGGCTTCAGTTCTGTTTCAACTTTAAAGGAGCGAAAGCTGTAACAGCATGGGAAATTCTACTGTGGGGTAGGTTGGGAGGGCGATGAGGAATACGTGGGAGGAACATCCAGTCGAAAGAACGTTACCAGTGGTAAGTAACTGGTTCTTCGAATCGATTGTGTCCTCCCACGTATTCCTCATCTTTGATAGACTCCCAAAGAAGTATTATAGTTGGTGGCAGGAGTAAGAATTTAGTCTTTAATGGTTTTCATGACCCGAATGCAGGACAGCTTTCCCAAAGCTTCCATCCTGACCGAGGGAAGACTCAAGGCAGTAATGTTTTGTGAACATGTGGATAGTAGAGCACGTCACTGCCTCACAAATATTTTTGATCAGTACACCCCTTTGCATGGCTGTAGGGGTAGTCATGCCCCTGGTGAAATGGGTCCTTAATCCTTCCCAGAGGATCCTTGCCCACCAGTCTGTAGCATTCCGAAACTGCCCGAATGATCCACCTGGATAAAGTCTGTTTTGTAACAGCCTGACCCAGTTTGTGATCTGCATAGCCTATAAAAAGGTGATCGTCAATATTAAGTTTTGATAGCCTAGATATGTAAAAGCTCAGAGCCCTGCGAGGGTCCAACCTATGTAATCTCTCCTCCTTTTTGCACAGACGAGGTGGAGGATAGAAAGTGGGTAAAACCATTTTCTGCCCTACATTAAAATCAGGAATGATTTTGGGTATACATCATGGTTGTCCAACATACGGCCCGCGGGCCACAATGCGGCCCGCCAAGCCAATTTATGTATTTTTTAAATGTGCCTGTGTGCAAAACTGTAACTTCCTCTGGTGACCCCATGGGGTCAACAGAGGTAGTTACAGTCCTCAGCCACGAAGTGTTAATTTATTTATTTATGCAATGTTTGTCGGATATCCGATAAACATTGCAGAAATAAATAAATTCTTCAAGAAGATTTTGATGATGATGGAGGAAGGAGAGACTAATTTGTATCACGGCATAATGAGGGTTACCTCGGGAATACAATTCATTTTCAGTGAGCACGGGTCCATACAATTGCCCAGTACTCCCACAAACTATGAACAATGGGATTAATATAGTAGCAATTACTTTGCATTTAAATATCCCATTTCAGGCAAGTAGGACCCACCATGCAAGAGAGGAACGGGCTCCGTCCCAGACATGCCTATTCCTCTCTTGCATGGTGCTCCGAGGGGCAAAAGGCGAGCCGAGATGAAGGGAGGAGGTGGTGAGGTGAGGTGAGGAGAAGAGAGTGCTGGCCCGGGCAAAGGATTATGTGGACAGGTGCTGTGCAGGAGTTCCTCTCGGCGTGGGCAGCACAGTGGATTCCTGAACCCCTGATTAGCGGTGGGCCGCTGCTCAGAGGGCCATTGTGCAGAGTTACTTTCAAGGTTTATCATCTCTGGACATATGTTTAGCAGGGGTTGCGGCGACACAGTCTGTCTGCCCCAGAAATCGTTCTTTTGAATTGCGAATGTCACCTAAGATGAACCTTTATCAGCTGAGAAACGTAACATTTGCAGTGCTTTTTTTCCTCATCTCGAGACAAAGAAGAACAGCGGGAGCTCAGTTACGGTTACCTCGAAGAACAGTGCGTAGTGATGAAAATGTCCATGCATTATACCAAGTACATTGGACATTATAGATGTGGCCAGTGGGATATCAAAGCATGGTGAATACCACATGTACAGCACAATATGTTACCCTAGTAGTGCCCCAATAACACACTGCAACCTGCAAATGGGCCTCAGTGGACCACCTTCCAAGGTTTCTGGAAGTTGCTTATGATCTTGATCTGTGATCTATGATATGATCTGATATGATAGGTTATTTATAACGCGGTTAATGCCCATGCAGCAATGATCTCAATCATAAAAGTGAAATAGGCAAGCCCAACAGGTATAACTTATTTTCACTGTTTTGGTAGTGCAGTCTGAGGCAGCCTATACCCTTCAGGAGAGGTGTGAGCTGATACAGTTGCAACACAAAAAACAATAGTACTATGTTCCCAAAATACCTTAGTTCTTGTCTTTCGGATCTCTGCAGAGCCAGGCTTTTCAGCATCAGACCAGAACCATGGGTGCCTTTGCGCTGTTGGGGCTTGTGGGTTTGGGGCTGGGTCAGGGCCTGCCTTCTCACCCTCACTTAGCGGGGCTTCCCAGAACTGATCCAACCCCTGCCCTCTTGCATGCAACTCATACTTAGCTGGCAGGGGAGAATCTGATCTCAAGGGCAGATCTCCCAGGGTGAGGCTTACCGATTGCACATCGGATTTGCTGACCCCTGCTATGTTCCCAAATGCGGGATAGACGACTGCATTATTTCTGGTAGTGGGGGACTGCGTTCGTGCTCGCCCCCTTATTTATTGGTGAAAGAAAAGGTAAAGTGTGCACTAGGCTTGCTAGGTTGCATACTTTAAGATTGTGCTCACATTGTGTTTCTTCAATTAGGTTCACCTTTGGGTGATCGCTTTTCCACATTTTATCTGTTGAATTGAATTATGCTTCTTTCATCACCACAGAAGTAATGTGTATTACAGAGATTTTTTTGTATTTATTTATTTATTCACATTTATTTAAAGCGCACGTCAGCCCGGGGGCATCGTGGCGCTGTTACATGAAGACATAGTCTGGTTACAATGGAAGAAAGATGGTTACAAAGCAATTTTTATTACAGGGCACATTTCGTAGCATACGTTTGTGAGCAAGTGTAGGTGAAGGAGGGAGGAAGTTAGTTGAATAGTGTAGTTTTGAGGGATTTGCGAAAAGAGTACACCAAAGGTTCTGCTCTGGGTGAGCTGGGGAGGGCATTCCAGAGCTTAGGTGCTATGCGTGGGAAGCCAATGCCGCCGGCTTTGGCTCTTCTTACAGTGGGTACTCAGAGTTGGTTGGCGTGATGGCTTCTTCTAGGACGGATGGAGGAGTTCTTAGTTATAGTTTCAGATAAGTAGGGGGGTGCTGTGTGATTGATGCACTTGTGTGTGTGAGTGAGAATTTTAAAGTTGATTCTTTCCTTGACTGGGAGCCAATGGACGAGTCTTCTGGCCTGTGAAATATGGTCAGTTTTGGGGATGTGTAGTGCAGCGCAGAGAGCATTGTTTTGCACTATTTGGAGCCTACTTAGGTTTTTAGATGATGTGCCTGCCAGGAGGGCGTTGCAGTAGTCCAATCTGGCTCCTATAATAGCTCTGGCTATGGAGAGACAGTTGGGCATGGTAAGGTAGGGTTTGATGGCATAAATGAGTTTGGTGGTCAGAGCAGATGCTGAGGCAATGGCACTGGTTTGTCTGGTCATGGAGAGTGTGGCGTCCAAGTAGACTCCTAAGGTCTTGACGGCAGTGGAGACAGGTATGCTAATACTGTCGATAATCATGTGAGAGTAATCTGGGCTGAGTTTAGTTAGAGGTTCGCTGGGGGCTAGGATGATGATTTCGGTTTTGTCTCCGTTTAAGCAGAGACCGTTGATAGCCATCCAAGTTTGGATAGTGGAGTAGATTTTGAGGAGGGCTTCTGAGTCACGGTCATAGTCTCCGGAGAGGGGGAGGAGAACTTGCGTGTCATCGGCGTAGTTTGTGTAGGCTATGTTGAGTGAGTCCAATAAGTCAAAGAGGGGTTTGGTGAATAGGTTGTAGAGGGTCGGTGCAGTGCAAGACCCTTGTGGGACTCCACAACCTATAGTGGTGGGGGGGGGCGCTGGCCTGGTCTGAGTACACTTTCATGGCCCTACCTTCAAGGAAGGATGTGATCCAAGTCGTTGCCTTGTGAGAGAAGTGTGCAGCGTTGAAGAGGTGAGATGTGAGAAATCTGTGGTCGACCAGGTCAAATGCTGCAGAGAGGTCGAGCAGTAGGGGGAGAGCAGGTTTGCCTGTGTCCATTATCTTGGTAATTTGATTTTTTAGATCTAGAAGGGCAGTTTCCGTCCCATGGCCTTTGGGGAAACCTGATTGTCTTTTGCCTAGGATGGTGTTGGTTTCCAGGTAATGTTGGATTTGGTTGTGTGCAGCTTTGTCTAGGATTTTGAGGAGGAAGGGGACGGTGGTGATGGGGCGATAGTTATTAGGGGAGGAAGGATCGAGAGAGGGTTTTTTCAGGAGCGGGCGAACCCAAGCTTCTTTTAGGCATTGTGGTACGGTTCCAGATGCGAATGAGGCATTGATGAAAGCTGTGATGAGGGGGGTGAGGGATTTTGAGCACTCTTTCATTAAGGAGGGTGGGCAGATATCCCCTTTGCAGGTGGAAGGTTTGATTTTTTTTAGGAGGTCCTTGACTTCCGTCTCTGAGACTTCTCTGAAAGTGAAAAGGGGTGTTTGTGAGAGAGAGTTGTTAGTGGGAGGTGTGGGCGAGCAGGTGGGGGTGTTGAGAGCTTTGCGTTGGGAGGCTATCTTGTTTTGGAGTGTGTTGACTTTATTGAGGAGGGCAGACTGAATGTCTGTGCACCATGCTTCATCCTTGATGATTTCGTCTGGGCTGGAGGCAGGTGTGGTGAGTTCTTTGAATATGGAGAATATTTCTTTTGATTTGGAGTTGGCATTAGTGATTCTCTGGTTATAGGATTCGGATTTAGCGTGAAAAATTGCTTTTTTGTAGGACAATGAGATCTCTTTGAAATCGGTAATAGAAGATTGGTTAGGCGCTGATTGCCATCTGGATAGAGCTTTGCGTTTCTTGGTGCGAAGGTCAGATAGTTCTTCAGTGAACCAAGAGTTGCAGTGCATTGATTTTTTCCCTTTTTTATCTTCTAGAGGGGCAATGAGTTTGATGGCTTGAGTGAGTGCACTAGAGTAGATGTTGGCAAGAGAAGTAGGGTCATGGGTAAATGGAGGCTTGAGTTCAGGGATGTCGAGGAGAGGGGCGAGGTTGGAAGAAGTGAGTTTTTTGGAGCTTCTTACTTTAGCGGGGAAGGCATGAGTTAAGGTTTTATGGGTGGGCGTGGTAGGAATGGAGAATTGAATGAGGTGATGGTCCGTCCATGGGAGGGCCGAGATGGAGGTGATGGCAGATGAGCAGTTGTGGTCAGCTAACCAGTCAATGGATCTGCCTTTATTATGAGTGGGTACAGTAATTTTGTGTTCAAACCCCATGTGTGATAGTTCTTTGGCGAAATTAGCGGCTACTTTGTCCTTCAGGTCAGATAAGCCAAGGTTAATATCCCCTAGAAGGATGCTTTTGGTTGTGCTTTTGAGGTTGTTGCCTATGTTTTGGAGGAGTTGCTTTTGGTAGTCAGGGGGGGTGATCCTGGTGGTCTGTAGGTGATAAAGAAGTTAATGGTGCAGTTAGGGGAGAGGGCTAGTTTAGAGGTGAGGAGATCAGCGTTGTTGTCCCATTGTTGACTACACATTCTCATGGCAAGGGTGTCTTTAAAGATGATGGCGCCACCACCTTTAGAGTTTTTACGGTCCTGTCTGAGGATGGTATAGTTTTGTGGGAGTGCGAGGAGGATAGATGGGCTGGAAGCTTCATGGAGCCAAGTTTCGGATATGGCAAGTAGGTCAAGATTGTGGGTGGTGATAAGGTCATTGATTTCGATGGCATGGGCATGGACAGAGTGCGCATTGATGAGTGCACATCTTAAATCTGGTAGTGGAGTGTGTGTGTTGGCGTTGGGGGAGCTGGAGGTGGAGGGTGCGTGTTTGGGTGTGGGAGGCTGGGGCGTGATGGATGCGGTGTGATGGGTGATAGGGTAATGAGCATGGTCAGAGAGGTGAAGCTGGGCGACTGATGTATGGGTGCGAGAGCCGAGTCTGGTGTTCCTGAGGAGTGTGGAGGATGGAGTGCTGCGGAGAGCTATGAGGGGTATGGTGCGTGTTCTTAGTCTACAGAGCCTGAGGTGCAGTGGGCGATGTCCGATCAGATTGGTATGGTGGTTGAGTGTGGATTGGAGTACAGACAATGGTGTGGTGTGTATGAGGTCAGATGGTGGAGTGGGGCATGGGTGAGCATGCGGTCTGGGTGTGCAGGCGGCATGCTGCCGATGGTCAGAAGGGAAAGGGATATGATGAAGATGCGTAGGCGCTGTGGGGTGTGTGCCAAGGGGCTGCATTTGTGGGCAACAGATGTACAGGCAGGCAGGCAATAACGCTGTTGCTCAGGGCCGCTAGGGGCAGGCAGTTCACACAATAGGTCAAGGCCGCTAGGGGCAGGCAGTAACACAATAGATCAAGGCCGCTGGGGGCAGGCAGTAACACAATAGATCAAGGCCGCTAGGGGCAGGCAGTAACACAATGGATCAGGGCCGCTAAGGGCAGGCAGTTAACACAATAGGTCAAGGCCGCTGGGGGCAGGCAGTAACACAATAGATCAAGGCCGCTAGGGGCAGGCAGTAACACAATGGATCAGGACCACTAAGGGCAGGCAGTTAACACAATAGGTCAGGGCCGCTAGGTGCAGGCAGTACACAATAGGTCAAGGCCGCTGGGGGCAGGCAGTAACACAATAGGTCAGGGCCGCTAGGGACAGGCAGTACACAATTGGTCAAGGCCGCTGGGGGCAGGCAGTAACACAATAGATCAGGGCCGCTAGGGGCAGGCAGTAACACAATGGATCACGGCCACTAAGGGCAGGCAGTTAACACAATAGGTCAGGGCCGCTAGGGGCATGCAGTACACAATAGGTCAAGGCCGCTGGGGGCAGGCAGTAACACAATAGGTCAGGGCCGCTAGGGGCAGGCAGTACACAATAGGTCAAGGCCGCTGGGGGCAGGCAGTAACACAATAGATCAGGGCCGCTAAGGGCAAGCAGTTAACACAATAGGTCAAGGCCGCTGGGGGCAGGCAGTTAACACAATAGGTCAAGGCCGCTAAGGGCAGGCAGTTAACACAATAGTTCAGGGCCGTGTAACACGGTAGTCCATTATTGTTGTAAGGCTGTTAAACAGTTAGACTTGTGCTCGAAGGCAGCGCAGGAGAGGTGGCGTGAAACACTACGCCTGAGACTTGAAAGGGTCAGGGGGGCCATTGGCTTGCTAGCAGGGGGCTGCAAGGGAAGATAAGCTGCCATATGTATTGGGCACACTGCACATGCTCAGGCAGCATCAATCATGCTTTGTACAGGACAATGCTGGCCTAAATTCGGAACAGCCAGCATAGACATGTTGCTACAGGGGCATATTGTGGGTACAACCAGCATGACAATGTGTTACATCAGTGACAGTGCTGTCTTACACTGTGGACACATTTATCATTAAAATGTGTTGTGTTGTAAAATGTCCTTTCCTTTGTTTGTGACATGCAATTTTCATGTTCCCCTTTAGAACTGATTGTAAACTTATGGCTTTTTGGTCACCTTTTCTGCTGTAAAATGCACCATTTCAACCCCATATTTGAAAAATAATTCTTGGGGGGGAACCCCCCCAAACCCTCCCTAGAAGCTTGTAGCTCCCTCGCTACGCTCGGTCGCCGCCACTATTTCAGAAAAATATTAACACATAGACACTGCAACACTGCAAGAAATAACAAGCAACTAACCTTTGATCATTGCCCATGACACCAAAAGCTATCTTTGGAACTGCATGGCTATCACTGCCTGTGATGCTATTGTGT
Organism: Ambystoma mexicanum; assembly: GCF_040938575.1. Classification (NCBI taxonomy): domain Eukaryota; kingdom Metazoa; phylum Chordata; class Amphibia; order Caudata; family Ambystomatidae; genus Ambystoma; species Ambystoma mexicanum. The sequence continues at coordinate 1,217,131,436 of NC_090933.1, read as the reverse complement.
CAAACGTCACACAATATCACTTTTTAATATACTGCTTTGGGTGAGGTTGTTGACTTTTGGCTCGCCGGCCCACTGGGTGACAAAAAGTTAATGCTTCGGCCCCACATTCAAAAAGGTTGGACAAGCCTGGTATAAATGAAGGCTTAACCCTCAGAACAACCCTATCCTTATGGAAGATAGTAAAGGGTGGCTTGGGTGAAAGTGCTTGCAATTCCCTCACTCTACAGGCTGAAGTTAATGCTACCAATAGAAGGGTTTTAAAAGTTAACAACCTTAATGGACATGAATGTAACGGTTCAAAGGGTAGACATTTTAGTACCAAATTAAGGCCCCAAACTGGAACCTGGAAGGGAGAGGGGGGAACCCATTGGTGAGCCCCTTTAGAAATTGTGTTACCAGTGGAATTTTAAAATATGAACATTCTTCTGATGAGCGCTTAATGATGGATATCCCCGTCAAATAGCCCTTAATTGTTCCAACCTGGAGCCCCAGATTGGCTAAGGATGGTAGAAAGAATAACACCTCTGGTATTTTGCACAGAAAAGGGTCAACATTCTTGTCTTTGCAAAAGCTGCAGAATTTGTTCCAACGGCAACAGGACAAGGACTTTGATGCTGGCCTTCTGGCCAAAAGCAAAATCTCCATTATGTCATCCGGGAGGTCCCAATCCTTGTATCTCAGCCTTTCAGAAACCATGCATGAAGACTGAATGTCTTGACCTCTGGATAACCAGACCCTCCTCTCGCAAGAGAAGGTCCTCTCTTATTGAAGACGTATTGGAGGGCAGATGGACATGTCCAGAAGTTCCGGGTACCATGTCCTCCTGGCCCAATCTGGGGCAATTAGGATCATGCATTTCCCGAACTTTCTCAACCTCCTGATCACGTGAGGAATGACGGGACTGGAGGAAATGCATACAGGAGTGAAAACTCCCAGTCCACTACGAACGCATTCCTTAGAGCTCCTTCTGGGGGAAATTCCCTGAAGCAGTACATTTCACACTTCCTGTTGGAACGGGTAACGAACAGATCAACTTGAGGGGTTCCCAAAGGGTGAAAATCTCTTGAAGGACTTCTTGAGCTAGTTTCCACTCGTGGGAGACTGTGCTCTGTCTGCTCAGAGCATCCGCCGCCGTGTTCTCTTCTCCAGCTCGGTGAACTGCCGATAGAGAGATTCCTTCTTGAATTGCCCAGTACCAGAGCTGCATTGCCTGTCTGAACAGTGGTAGTGACCCTACACCTCCTCTCTTGTTGAGGTAGTACATGGCCACTGTGTTGTCGGTCATTATCAGGACATTCTTACCCCGTAAAGAGGGCAGAGCCTTCAGCGCTAGCTTGATTGCCCTCAGGTCCAAATAATTGATATGTAGTTTGGACTCAGATGGAGACCAACGACCGCTGACTGTCAGATCGTTGGTGTGGGCTCCCAACCCAGTGAGTGAGGCATCTGTCACTACTGTAATCTCCAGCCATGGCTGCCAAAAGGGTTCTCCCTTCAGAATATTGACCTTGCAGGTCCACCACAGAAGATCCTGTGCAACCCTGCTTGGAACCTGAAGTAGGTCTGACATGTTTCCTGAGAACTGGGATTTGACCCCTGTGTTCTGAGGGCTCATTGAAGGGATTTCATTATCAGGCGGGCCTCTTGCACCAGGAAAATGCAGGATGCCATGAGGCTGAGCAACCTCAGAAAATCAAAGGCCATGAGAGGCTGGGCACTCTGAAACTTGGTGACCATCTGCAGAATGTCTAGAGCCCTCACCTCAGGTGGCAAGCTCTTTCCCAAGGATGTATCCAGTATAGCCCGATAAACTGGAGCTTTTGAGAAGATGTCATATGGGACTTTTTGTAATTTAGGGAGAAGCTCAGTCTGTGAAGGGAGTGGCAGGTCACGCTGAGATGGTGCAGGACTTGTTCGGGAGAACACGCCTGATCAGCCAATTGTCCAGGTAGGGGTAGATGGGAATCCCCCCTCTCCTGAGACTTGCTGCCACCACCGCCATCAGTTTGGTGAAAACCCTTGGGACGGAGGCATCCTGAAGGTCCAATGACACCATCCAATCCTGGATTTGGAGAGCCTGAAGGATCTGAGAAAGTGTGACCAATTTGTCCTTCCTGAGGAACTTGTTAAAATATCTCAAGTCCGAGATGGATATCAGTCCTCCATCCTTCTTGGGTATTAGGAAATATGGAGAATACCAACCCTTGTTCCTCTCCACTCCAGGCACTGGTTCTATAGCTCCTAGCAGGTTTAACAATTCCTGCACAAGGAGCGGATCTGGAATCCTCAAAGAGAGGCTCCTCGGCGGATTGCCCTGAGGTTTCTGAATAAAAGGAAGGCAGTACCCATGGGCTATGGTTTCCAGTGCCCAAGCATCAGATGTAATGCCTCGCCATTCTTCTAGATACTGAGACATTCTGCCTCCCACTGGTGATCTGTGACTCAAGACCTCACAGAAGTTTGGAGGTGTCTCAAGCAATGGCTGATGGTAAGGATGCCCCTGCTTGAGCGGGCTTTGCACCTCTGCCTCGTTCACCATGAGTAAATCTCCTTTGGTCTTTTTGACCAGCCATTCCTCTCGCTCTTCCAATTGAGGAGTATTAGCGAAAGGATCTACCCCTCCAAGGCTGTCCACTAGGACAAAAGGTATGAGGCTGCATAATAGCGGCACCTAAAGATTTGGCTGCCACCTTTGAGGTCTGGAACTTCTCAAGGCTTTCGTCAGCCTTGTTGCCAAAATGATGAGACCCGTCAAAAGGCATGTTGAGGAGTCTGGATGACACATCCGGGAAAAAACCTGCTTTCCTCAACCTCGCAAATCTGTGTATTACGGTGCTAGTAGCCACGGCTCTGCTGATGCTGTCAGCAGAATCCAGACCCGACTAAAGAGACTCACACATGGCTTCTTTGCCATCTCTAACAATAGCCAAGAACCTGCCTCTCTCCTCCCCCTCGGGAATGTGCTCTGCCGCCATGGAAATGCATTCCCATAGAGTGAATGAGAATTTTGCAAGGGCACATGTGGAGTTGACTGATTTAAGCGGCGTACTAACTGCAGAAAATACTTTTCTTGTCCATCCATCTATTCTCTTGTCATCCCTATCTGGAGGGATGGTAGAGTAAACTGCCTGCTTGGAAGTAGCATTAGCTGCCTGTACCACCAGACTCTCTGGAGTGGGGGGTTTACACAGGTAGTCAGGGACACTACTGGAAGGGCAGTATTTTTTGGACAGATTTTTGTTCACTGCCGGATTAGTTTCTAGCATCTCCCAATTTGCTGCCACCCTTTTTAGGAGAGCAATATGAAAAGGCAGTATAGGATCCATCTGCGTTCCCTTATCCAGGATGTCCGTCAGATCATCCTGTTCAAATGGGAGGGGAGGGCCACTCCACCCCATGTAGTCTACTACTGTTCAACATTAGCGGTCTATATAAAGCATTTGCATGCTCCGCAGCCTCAGGTCTACCAAAATCCAGCTCAGGCGAGGTGTCTACCCCACTGGCTGTCTGTAAATTATCATAAGGGTCTTTCAACCTTGACTCTTCAGAAATAAAGCTTTCAGGCACATTTAGTGTACCAAATTGGAGACCAAAAGGTGTATCATTGTCTAAAGGTTCATTTTCCTCATATATTGAGGTGAGTGACTTAAAATAATCTTTCCTTGGTAAGGGAACATAGGTTTTTTCAGGTATAGGCATCAAGGGCTTGATAAACTGTGGATTCGACGCTCGAGGAGTCGTCAACATCATTTTTTGCTTTGATGGCAACATAGGTTTAGATGGCACGGTTGGCATTGACTGTACAGCTGGGAGGGCGCAGCATGTGTCGATGGCTCTGCTGGTGTTATTGTGCAGCTGGCATTGGTTGCAAAGCTGAGATCGATGGCACAGTCGGCATTGATGGTGTTGCCGATGTCGAGGGCTTAGCTGCCGTCGAGTGAGCAGCAGGCGTTGATGGCGTTGATGGTGTCGACAGCCTCGATCTCGACTTATGTTTATGTTTACAGTTCGAAGGATCCTTCGATGATTTATCCTCACGTCAAGGCCTCAGCGACTCTCAATGAGGATCAAGCCTTCGTCCCGGGCTCAAGGGCATGCAGGATTTGGCTCAAGCCCTTTCCTTACTTGCTTCTTTGGTAGGAGCATGGCTTGCTGTGGGTTTTTGTTGTTTTTTCAGCATTTCTGCTCTAAATGCTTCCCATTCAGCAGGTGTGGAGTTTTCTGTGGGCAAGATACCCTATCATGGGAGGTGTCTGATGACAAAGTCCAAGTAGGTGACCTATGGTGCCTCTTTTTTGACTTCCTCAACGACGATGAGGAGTGGTGGGAGCCACTCCTCGATCTTGATCTTTTAACTTTCTTCCTCTGAGGAGAGTCGCCTCTTGACTCATCGGTCGAGGGTTTTTTGGTCGGGGTAGATGGAGATTTTTGGGGGTTTCTACCTACTGCCAATTTCCCCTTTTGCTCCTTCATGGCCTTTCCGGTCATAGAATGGCACTTGGAGCAGGCCGAGGTCTTATGTTCCACCCCAAAACACCATAGACATATACAGTGCCGATCGGTCAACAACATTTTCAAATCACAATCTCGACACTTCTTGAACCCGGTCTTCTAGGTAATCGGGGTTGACAAAGAAGACATATAACCAAGTAATTAATTAGATGTGCCGTATTTCTCGAAGCTGTAGCTTATGCGGAAAAACAGAACTGAAGCCAACGGGCACTGCAAGTATTATATATGCCTTTGATGACATAATCCTAGAGACAGAGGCCCTCAAGGGATATCATGTCGACTGCATCGACGCACAGTGCCCTCTGCCGAAAATTGATTTCTGAAGCAACTGAAGCTGAATATCGAATATCAAAGATGAGGAATAAGTGGGAGGGCACAATCCATTCAAAAGAAGTCTTCATACACATCATCTGTCACAACAAGGACGCAACAACATGTCTTACTTGCGGAAGTCGGCACCAATATGCTCCTTAGTTGCAAGGCCACAGAGACACTTGGACATAAAACAGGAGGTTACCCCAATGATAGGGGGGAAAACAACAGGGCACACTATAGTCTGATCAATGTCAGAAAAGTAATTCCATAGAAGGTAATGGAGTGCTAGAAAATACTATTATGTTTGAACTCTCATGAAATGTGTCTGTTACTAGAGACAAATGAACTTTTTATTTGTTAACTGTTGCCAAATGTATAAACTATTTGGACTAAATTGTTTGTTAATTGTTGTTTGATTGCATTTTCTAGCACTCCATTACCTTCTATGGAATTACTTTTCCGACATTGATCAAACTATGACCCACACATTTGCACACAGGTGCACCTAAATTTCTTTACTGATAAAACATTGTAGTTTGTCACCTGAATTACCAATATTTCCTAAGTGCACCTCTACAACCCTTGTTCTTCAGAGAGACACTTGGCCCATTACAATGCCCGTTCAAGCTGCACACGTGAGACCTGCTGATGGAGTTCACAAGCTGCTGGTGGAATTTCAGAGGGAAATGGGTTAAGCTACACTTGCACTGTTTGGTGGAGCCAAAACGTGTCCCCTTTCACATGCACCTAAAAGAGGAAGAGGAACTGGGCAAACTAGAGAAGGTTGGCATCATAGAGAAAGGCTCTTGGCCTACACCAAGGGAATTCACCCATCAGCATCGCCCGCAAATCGAAGCATCCTTAGTCCTTGTGCATATTCATTGACATGCACATGTCGAACAAAGCGATCATGCGAGAATACCTCATCACACCAACCGTAGACGATATAATAATTATCCTGAGTGGTGCCTGTTTCTTTTTAAAACTCAGCCTCAAGTCAGGCTACCACCAATTCATGGTGGACAAAAGCTTGTGTGCAATCACCATCTTCTCCATGCACGTGGGTCTCCGAAGATGCAAAAGGCTGAACTTTGCGATCTCATTGGCTACCAAGGTCTTTCAGAATGCAATCTGAAGCATGCTTGTGAGCCTAGAAGACTTCATTAACATAAATGACAGCATCTTAGTGTATTCCATAGTGGAAGATCTGTTCCACTGACTGTGAGCCGTCTACAATGCTGATGCTGAAATTCATGGATGTCTGTGATTTCACTGAATTTACTTCAACTAAAGGTGAAAAATTCAGAAAAAAAACTCTTCAATTCTGTTTTTATTATGCGGGGGCAGACCCACCTTAACCTCCATGTCACCTTCCCCCTTTTCCCCCCACCTTATCCTATTCCCCTACTTACCCCCATCTATGTTTTAAAATGTACCCACTTACCCAACCAAATTCGAGGAAAAAGAATTCAAAGATTTCACATTAGGTGAAATTGGATTCAGTGAAATGTAGGTGTCCTGAAATTCATCAGATATTTGTTCGGCCACGAGGGATGGAGCCCAATTCCAAGGACGTCAATATTGAAAAGCCATCCCCATGCCCCAAGAGTTTCTCTGAATTATGCAGCTACCTTGATAGGACTAACTATTATGGGCGCTTCATCTGGCAAACAGCCACACTCGCAGGGCTATTTCAGAACCTGATGAAGACTAACACTCCATGGGAAGGGACTAAACTCCACCAAGCAGCATTATTATACATAAAAGAAGCCCTCTCACACAAATCCACTATGGAATACTATAACACGAAGAAGAAGACAGTACGTCTAGTAGGCACCAGTACTTTCAGGCCCAAGCGTTGCTGACTTAGCGCAATAAATCAGGTAGTCCAGTGCCAGTAGCACGTTAGCCACGCCCTAACACCCACCGAGCAGCAGTACTGTCATATCGTGAAGGAGGCCATCAATGTTCTGTGGAGCATGCAAAATACCCACCTCTATGTGTATGAAAATTCATTCATGCCACTTCTTCCCATCTTGTTGGGTTCCACTCCAAGACCGCCCCGGCGGATCAAGAAAAAATGTATATAGCTACACAGCTATGACTTTACCCTAAACTTTAGGCCCGGCATCACCAACTCGGTGGATTTTTGTCCCGCCACCCCCATTAGGCCACTGTAGTATATGAAACCAGAGAAGCAGAACGTACCGAACAGTATGTGCACATGATCATTGAAGCAGCCCCTCCTAAAGCAAGAATCCCCAGCGAATTAGCAACAGAAAGAAAGGACTAAAGCCTCTGAGCGGCACTCTGGGCCACTGTCTCAACACATGGAAAAACGGCCACCTTCCTCATGACTATAGGCCTCCACATTCAAATCATGGATGACAGCCATAATGACGGTCCACTGAAGAACTCCTCTTACGAGGCAACAGAATAGTGGTTCCGACCAGGGCAGTTTCTAGCCAACTGGTGCCCAGGGCAAAACATCAGAATGCACCCCCAGACTGGCTCACGTCACTCCCAAACTACACCTCTGTCGTGCGACAAAATCCCTCCTCAATATCAATAAATAATTGCTATATAGATGAAGATAGTTTCATTACATTGCAATTCAAGTACTTCACAGAAGAGTTCTAATGTGAAAACACAGCTGTTGCTACCCATGTACATGGTTTTTCTGTCACCTGCTCTTAGGGAAGGCCTTGCCAGAATGCAGTTTCAAACTGTCCGTACTAGTACACTGTGGTATGACCAGCCTACCGCGATCTGAGGGCTCACTAACCACTGGCCCTGTTTTGCAGGTGTTCTGTTCGTACGACCTCACTTGTATTTCGCAAGGGGCAATACTAGACTAACCATATTAATTATTTTCTGATAGAAGGTTATCATTCCAAGATGGACAGTCTGGTACACTCTTATTGTACTCTTTCAAAATACCTCGCTGAGAGTGGGAAATGGGACAAATAGCACCAATAAGGATTCCTGTATGCTTTGCATTAAATCACAGAGCATTTCAGGACTATAACAGTGATCAGAGATCTCAGCATTTGAGGAACAAGTCTGTATTGTATGTGTGAATCTCTAAATGCATAACCGATGCATGGCTTGGTGCTCACATCACAGTTCACAATACTCACCATAACATTAAAATTGTTGTAATCATGAACCATACATGCTCATTTGGACAGCTTACATTTTTGGATGTGAGTATTAAATGGCTGCAACATCAGCCACTCAAATGGGGAAACAAGGGCCCTTTTGCTTCTTGTTTCTGAAGTATTTTAGATGAGAAAGGGCTGGGTCACACTTTGGGCATGCCCAACCACAATACAGAAACATCTTTAGGGAATTATATCTACAGACAGGACAGGATACTGCACAAGGGAGACCCAATAGACAATGCACAGAAAGGCTACACAGAAAGGATTGTACCTCTTACAAACTTGAGCCTGACCAGTAATAAGCTGATGAAGCGTTTTAAACAAAACCGGCTTCTAATGCATGGTAAAGGGTCCACAGTTACTCAACCACTACCTCCTCACTATTACGCAGGCCTCCGGGGTTATTTCAGAAATAAAAGAGCAGGCCCATGCTTTATCTAACAAAGCTGGCATTATTAGCATTTCTCATTAGTGCTGGCCTGCAGCTAGTGAACATCATAGTGTGGCAGTGTAGAAAGGGCGTTTGGCCTAGTGGATGTAATTTGAGGCAACGTCTTTGATTGCTTTATGTGTTTAAGTGTGGGCACAGTATGGCATGCTCGTCAGAGCCACATACACAAAACATCCCAGTGTCCACTTGTATGAACATTGGGCACATCAGACAACAACAGGTATATGTTCTGTTACATAAGGGAGCACCACATAGACACCATTAACCAACAGGGTGGCGACTTGTGTAGTGCACAAATCATTGCTTCAAACATATAACAGCATTGATTTGACACAGTCTATGGTCTGCACAGTAACACAATAAACCCTGCTTTCCTAATCAAGGTGCCAAGTGACATTGAGGTGCCATCTGGTGTGTGCGCGCTAGGCAGTGGCTTGTTTAGAAAATTAACACACCTTTGATGCTGAGCGGATGCATTTAGTCCATGTCCGCAAGCAGCCACCAGAATACTTAAGCAAGAAAATTACAGTTAACCTTCCCAGGGACGCGCCATATGTAACTAAAAAGTTATATTTTAAAAAGAAACGTTTTGTTGTGTCAAATAAAGAGACATGAAAATAAAGAAAATAGTTGTAAAATGTTCCTGTGTGGCAATTTAATTCTCTTTGAAAATTGCATAGGTTTGGTCAGCTAACTGATACTTGTGCTGGCCTGGTGAATATAAAATGCCCCATGTTCAGTTCTTAACACCGAAATGTTCAGCGCACACCGTGTAAAAACAATGGCTCGTTAAGTGAGCCATCACTTATAAATTGCCCCACTTGAAAGGCTGTCAGCACAAAGAATGAGGAGTACAGGGTGTGTGACTCCAGAGCATCTCACATGCTTCATTTGGAATATGCATTCCCTTGTTTGCATATTCCAACGCATCGCAGTCGGAAGAGAGCAGCGAGCCACACATCACACAGGAGCACACACCGGCACAGCAGGCTGCTTCATCTGTTGTCCGGCAAGGTCGGAAACACCTTTATGTGTGGGCCCCTTACTGTGCCCTCCTCCTGAGCTCTTTAGGTTCTGTGGCTCGGGCCATCGCCCGCTCCGCCCGGGCCAAGAAACGGGGCTGTTCCTGACACCCTCAAAGACAGGGTATGCAACAGGCTTATGGGGGGCCTCAAACGGATTGTCAGTACCGGAGCAAGATTAAGGTAGTGAATATGGTTTCCAAAGATCGACAAAAGTGTCAAAGTCCGAATAGCAACAAGCATCATGTCCCACACCCCATAAAGAAAGGATGCGCCTCCACCAACCCAAATGCGGAAACAAGTCACACAACCCTGGAGCAATGAGTGTGCTGAATTCTACCCTCTCTCCAATACAGGTACCTACTTTTCCTTGTGGAAGATTACTCCGCTACCTGGAGATAGTGGTTGTGCACCTAATGGCCAACAGTGCACTGATTCCAAAGCTAGGCAAAATTCTGCCAACAAATTCGATCCCCGGTCACGACAACGGACACCTATTTTGGGGTAGTTAATCGCATGAATACCTCACACGCCTAGGGATTTACCACCACAGAATCACTCCTGGCTGGCCACAGGCAAATAGCAACACAGAGCACTTCCTGCACATCTTGATCAAGGTAGTCCTCATTGCAACTGATTGCCAGCAAGACACTGAGTACAAAGTTCACAGGTTTCTACGTAACTACTGCATTATACCCCAATTGTCTATAGATTGAAGCCCAGCTGCCCTTGTCAACAATCCTAATGCACACCACAATTCCCACACATGCATCTTGGGTCCCTGCACCACTGGATCAGGCCACAGTCCAAGCTCATTGACAAAGGGCCAACTACTGATGGACATACAGGCAAGCTGGACATTGAGTTGGGGACAAGGTCTTCAAACAAAATTGCCATCCAAAAGGAAAGACAGCTATTGTCTCTGACCATCAAACACTGTCAGGGGTCACCCATAACAGCCGAGACTAGTCATGGGTTCATCACCAGAATGTACACCATTTGAAAAGACTGATGACGCAGAGTGGCGGTGAGTGGCAGTCTTGCAGCTTACTCCCACCACCCAGTCTTTTCTCCAGTTCTACTGTTGAAGGTGTGTTTCCTGCTACACCTGACCCTACAAAGTCACACTTACCCTGCGGAGTGGACACAGAGTGGCAGTGAGTGGCAGTCTTGCAGTCATTCCAGGCAAGATGGGCAAGGCTGCCCCTTCTCCTTCTTTGACGCTGCTCCTGGACCCAGAAGATACTACAGGACGCTGCCTAAGAAGCTATTCGAAGTTGTCATCAATAAAAACCACAACTACAATCTTTACACAAGACCACAAACAATCTTTTCCTACTCCTACTCAAATCACCGATGACCTGGTTATCCACCTGAGTTCGGGTCTTAATCAACCACTACACCACAGAAATGGAAACAGAGCCAGCGTTCTTTTTCCCCACAAAATAGGCAGTGAAAATCATTTACGCTTCTCCAACAATAAACTTTCTTTACTCCAAAGTGAAGCTGACTTACTTTGTGGAGGCATCATAGCCCAGGATGGCTGCCGCAACGAGATTCGCTCCTCCTCTACACCTGCTGCGACTGCTGAATCCCTGCACGCCGGCTTGGTCCTCACCGGAGCTACGTGGCCCCTCGGAGGGGGGGCTGCATCGAGCCCTCCGGTTGGGACGGCCGGCGCCCCTTTCGAGTGTGCGGTGGCGACTCTAGCCACGGCCGGCGCACAGCGGTCCCCCAGAGGGGGGCCCGCTTTGAGTCCTGCGTCGTTGCCAACTGGTGCCTCCCCTGAGCTGGCTGTGATGGTTTCCGCAGCGGCCGGCGCTCCGTGGTCTGCCGGAGGGGAGGCGGCGTTGAGCTTGCAGGCGGGGCTGGTACTGGCGAGGCGTGAATCCGACGCACTGGGGCCGAGGAGTTTGTCGCTCAGGAGAGCTGCGTGCCTGGTCTTCGGCCTGGGAGGAGAGAGGCCCAGGGTCCTAATTCCATCGAGGAGATCCAGCCCGGAGCGAGAGAGCAAGGATGCTCGTGTGTGCCGGGAGCCATATGCTCTGCGCCGGCACCTGTAAGCGAAAGCATGACAGCTCCACGTATTACTGTATTAACGGTAATAGCAAGGATCCACAGGGACAATTCCTCAAATCTATCCCTTGAAAACTTGAGTCCGGATGAAAGTACTGTCATCCCATCACTACAACCAACGATTCATGAAAAGGGGGAAACCTCACTTGAAAACCAAAAAAAAAGAATTCGACGTACTGAAGATTTAATTAAGGAAAACCATGTTCAAGGTAAAACAACCAAACAAGTAAAATCTTCGACTATCCACAAGATCACAGAAAAACAGGACAAATCCATCAAAACGGTCCGTGTTGGCCCCAAAGGCACAAGAAAGGGTATTAAAAAGCCCCAACGTCCCTTAAAACTATTATCAGACTTTTTCAATAAACATTCAAAAGCCATCCAAGAGAAATGTAAAGAGCTGACAGATGCTGAAATTCTTGAGGCAGCAGATGAAATCACACCACCCCGTAAGTATCGTAGGCTGATACAAGCACAACGAAAACCTTCTCTACCCTCCTCAAAAGAAGATAACAGGTTTGCCCATAACATAGACAGGGCTAACTGGCACTTTACAGGAAATGTGATTCCTGTAAGTGCACAAATAACACTGGCGGAGTTGGGGGTTGAGCCTGCCCGAAATATGAATTCTCCCTTAACATCTTCTCCAACAATAGCCACGCCTAAAGCCACCAAGGAAAAGGACAAACCCTCTGCCCCCACTCTAGAAGCTCCACAAAATTCCAAAATTAACGATCATGAAGCACAAAATCAAAGTTGGAACAACCTTCAAGAGGTAGCAGAGGCAAAGAGGCCCATACCCCCTCCAAACAGCCTGCTTCTACCAACGCGCTGGCGTCTTGATACAGCCAGACCAATTCAACTTTCGCCACAAGATTTGTCACTCGATTGCGATCCAAAACACTGATCAAGAGAAACTGGGCCTCATTACGACTCAGGCGGTAAGGGTTTTACGGCGGCGTAAACAGCGCCGACCCTTACCGCCTGAGTACGAGGTCCCTTAGCGCCATGGAGGTTTTAACACCTGCTTTTAGCAGGTGTTAAAATCCATGGCGCTAAGGGACCATGGAGTTAATTACGCCACCGTAATTTACGGTGGCGTAATTAACGCCTTCCCCACTCCCATTATGCCCTATGGGGCAAAATGGGAATGGGAAGGGAAAATGGGAAAATGGGGATTTACCGCCCCGCCAAGGTTGGAATGGGGCGGTAAATCCGCCAACCACCATGGCGTAAACGTAGTTTACGCCATGGTGGTAAAGTCACGGCCCAGGCGGTAACTTACCGCCTGGGTCGTAATGAGGCTCACTGACAACTATAAAGGCCAGGTACTTGACACTTCAACTTCGCCCTTAAGTGAGCCTTGCAGACCCAACAGACAAACTTTAGAAAAGGACCTCGGGAACAAGTATCCTCTGAAATCCAAAAATAGACTTCAGTTTGAGAAAACTTTAGATTCCTTTTATTCAAACTTAGACAACTACAATAACCAAAGAAGACACTCTTCAGATCACCCACCTAGAAGGCTGTTGTCTGTAAACATGCCAATTACGCGCCCACCGTCTCCAATAAGGGGTAGACCCGCCCCTCATTGTTCCACAACTTCAAATGATCCACAACCAAATAAATTTGACACATGCACCCTGATGTCAGCATTAATGATAGCCCTTAATCCATTCGTCAAACTGTATGAAACAATCAGAGACACGATGAAAGATCATACATCAATCCAAGCGTCAATGTTAAATAAATTGACTTTTCTGGAAGGTTACATCATGGCTTTAGAGGCAAAGAAATCACTGACTGTTAATAAATCCACTCAAGACCTACCTACGCCTCTAACTCAAGAACTAGTCCTGCCCACGAGATCTACGGCCCCAGGAAAGAAATCTACAAAATCAGAAGGTACACAAACTCTACCATTTATTGACCTAACAGTCCCGTCGTCTCTTCCGACTGAAAAGTTCAGGTCACCTAAAGGAAATAAAGAAGTGAATCCCAAATGTAAAACAACTTCACTATTGGAACCAATTTTCCATCAGCAAGAGCCAGCCAGATCGAAGGCGATAATTCCTCAAAAACGCCCTCCGAATCTCCGAATCCTCTGAAGTCAAAGGTGCAAGTAAAAGATACACGTGACTCATACAAGGATGAACTTGAGATACTCAACCAATCCCCGAGAGGGGTCGAAGCCTTCTTAAACAATGAGGATATGATGAACATCACCCAACACATTACCGATATAACAACAACTTCTCATTCGGAGTTTCAAGAAATCTCTGACTCCACCGTAATTCTTCCACATTTACAACGAAACACCAACAAAGAAACGGAGACCACTGAATCTCCGTTCTTTACCTTTGAAGAACGAAGACATCGAGCGATCAAGAACAGCTACGGTTCAAAAGAACATCTACCCATGGAGCCTTCCGCTACACCTCAACCCAGATCTAACCTTCGAAAACAAGAGAGAAATAAGCATGGCAGCCATACACATCGGCTGACCACAGGACAGGAAACCAGAATACATAGAAGCCCCCGGGTACACCGCTCAAAAGCTCAGCAAGAGAAACCTCCAATAAGAGACTATACAAAGCAAGCTCCAAGGACGGTCTACAAATCAAAAACTGACAAATACCATACGAAACCTCAAATTCGATGGATATTAAAACTAGAGCAAATTCCTGGGAACCACGACGAAGTGATACTAAACAGAAGAGCAGTCATTGACTTATTCAGTCAACCTTCCGAAACTATGTTCAGTGAAATCAGCCGACCTCCAGATAGTCGATCCAAGTCATCATGGCTCTAAGGCGATCTCACATCTATATATAGCGTCACTAACAACATATATTCTCCTAAAATCTTCTCTAGAGGAACTACTAATAATGGGTTACGATCTTACTGAATCCTCAAGGAAAATAAAACCACGCAACTATTGGGAACACAAAGAGACTCAGGAACATGCAAAAGTAACCGACCGACCTGGCATACTACGCCAAAAACGTTGTTCTTTACCGAAGGAAACCACCACCACTACCACCTCGGAACCTAAAGAAAGCTCCAACAAAGCTTCCCAGAAAAAAGAAACAACATTGTCTTCAAAACGTCCTGACAACCTCTTAAAATCGGTGTATAAATACTTAAAAGTCCCTGACTCACACGTCAGGACCAAACACCCAAAAGAAGACCTGAAAATTCAAAGGAAAGTCCAGAACGAGCTCTGCTCTGAGGTAACCACACTTCCCCCAAGTTCGTCACTGCACTCTATTTGGTCATGGCTGCCAAAAGCCCTAAAGATAAATCAACACAAATAGCCACTCAAGAACAAGATCTACAGCAACACAAGTGACACTCAGAAATCCAACAATCAAGACCGAATAAAAATGTGTTCATGGAACACACGAGGATTTCTCCATCTGACAGCGCCTGGTTCCATAAACCTGAATGACTACGATATTATCTGTCTACAAGAGACAGGGCTTCTCCGACCTCCAATTCTCGACAGCTACGAGACCAACATATTGTTGGCCAAGAAAGGCCCTTCAGGTCGTCCAACAGCGGGCCTTCTCATTGCAATCCGCAGCAGACGTGGCTTAACCGAAATACAAAAACAGAAGGAAAATCACTTCATGCTAATGGTGAAACTAAATTGGCTAACATGGGATGAAAAAACAGACAAAACATCGACGAAGATAATAATAGTCATCACAATCTATTGGAACCCAGCTACCATAGGCTGCTCAAAATTCATCAATACGATCGAACAAGAACTTGACCGAGCCCAAGTCATTTATCAGCCGGACCACGTAGTTTTATGTGGAGACCTTAACACTAACTGCCAACCTCCTGCCAAAGCTACGGCGACTAAACCAAAAAACTACAAACAGATCAGAGGTCAACTAAATGGCAAAATCTGATGAAATTCAGATCATTTGACAACCTTGATCAAGTCTTTTTCGACCCAAATAGATTACCAACTTGGGAAAGAGCGAACTCAAACTCAACAATCGACCATATTTTTGCGTCATGCTCCCTACTACCGCACATTACCTCATATAAGGTGGTCAAAACACTGGAAAGCGACCACAACCTCTTAGAAACAACCTGGACTTCGAGCCCACCGATTAATCAAACAATGAGTGCAAATATTGGAATAACTTTGCAGGGAACAAGACTCAGGCTGACAGAAAAGGCCATAACCTCTATAACAGCTCTATACAAAGACTGTAGTAACCAACTACCCAGGACGGATGTGGACTATACCCCACTATTGACCACCTTTAGAGTCCCACAGAGGGAAAAAAAGTCAACAATGGCAGACCAAAAACATATTTACGACAAATTGATCGCTGAAAAAAAGAGAGATCTGAGAAAAACAAAAAGGCAGGCACGGAAATTGGACTTTCAGCAGTCTTCTGTCATCATCAAAATAGCCGAAAAAACGTATAAATCATGGCTGAGGGGCCATCGACACAAGCTTTACCAACAAGATGCTGAAGACATCCTTAAGGCTATTACTGGCAATCATGCCAGAGACTTTCGGTCCCTGCTCCATTCAACAACATCAGGTGCTCGTCCATGCCAATTAAATGGAATTGGTCAATCGGCTTGAGAAGTTTATTTTGAAACTCTCTTCCAGAGCCTCACAACCATCGAATCAATGATGGGTAACAGCGAAATTCCTTGGATTCATTAGGACAACACTGAAGATATTCAAGTCTTGATTAAAAAATTGAAACCATCACGTGCTCCAGGTCCTGATGGAATTACCAACCTCGACCTGAAATCACACCCTGAAGCCTGGTCATCTCTTCTGAGCCAAATCTTTAGACGCTGTTCCTCCACTAAGTCCATCCCCCATCGTGGACATGTGCAAATGTAGTGCCCATCTACAAAAAAGGAAACAGGTCAGATCCAGCCAGCTACCACCCCATCGCCCTTCTTGACCCCATAAGCAAACTGTTCGGGTCTCTTCTCCTAAAAAACTTTACATCTTGGGCCAACAAAGCCCCCTGCCAAGACAAACTGCAAAATGGCTTCAAAAAGAACTTGGGCACAGACGCTAACATCTTAATACTGAGCTCGCTCAAAAGTAAAATTTTGGAAGGCCGACCCCGTTTATTCATCACTTTTGTTGACCTTACCCAGGCGTTTGATAAATTGGATCGCGCAAGTTTGTGGCAGAAACTTATCCAATGCAAATGTCCACCTGAAATACTTCATCCAATCAAAGCTCTCTACTCTAATACGTCCATGCGGGTCCGCCTCAATCAACAAGGGGCCCTATTGGAGGAAATAACAACAGCCAGAGGTGTCAAACAGGGTTGTCCCTTGGCTCTGGCCTTGTTTTGGTCCTATTTAGGCGATTTTCAGGAAACCGAAAAATCGGTACGAGCTTTCCCTCCAAAACTCGGAGGCGACCTGATCAGTCGCCTTCTTTACGCAGACGATCTAATTCTTTTGGACAACACTCCTATTGGCCTACAATGCCACCTCACTAACCTGCAACAATATATGACGGTAAACAACTTGGAAATGAACAAATCGAAAACAAAAATGATGGTCATTGAAAAGTCTGAGAAAAAGAAAGATAAAATTCTCCTTAAATTGGGCACGACCACAATCGAGAGAGTCACTAACTTTAAGTCCCTTGGCGTTATATTAGACAGCACGCCCAAAGAAAAAGCGATTCAATTGGCCCTGTATGCAAAAACTACTAAACTGGCAACCCAAGGAAAAGCGATTGACATCAAATTCGGCAGATTTTTAATCATTCCTGTGCGAGACTTCTACATAAAGAAGGTCATACCATCTTTGACCTATGGTGCGGACGCAATGCCGAATCTCCCTCCAGAACTGTGGCCAAAACTTGAAGCAATTTTCTGGAGATCAATCCTTGGCCTCCCAAAATCAACACCGATAACATTAATCGGACATGAACTTACCCTCTCATCTTTAAAAACAACTACAGACTGTAACAGCGTCTTGCTATACCGAAAATGTATACAGAAAGACTCCCCTTATGCTTACCACCTGATAAGTGAGGAAATCCGGCTTGGAACCTGCCAAATGCTGTCAAGATGGGAAACCAATAATCTGACCATCTTAAACTCAGTAGCATGCGACATAGAAGAGCTTATAACTAACCCAGTTAGAGTCATCAAAAAGATCAGAGATCTGGATTGGATCAACACCAACGAGACTGCAGCCAAATATAAACTCACCAGCCACCTTCCTCCCTCTTCCAAGAAACTGGATTCCGTTCAACCTTACTTAAAACTTTTTCCGAATAGGTTAGCGCAAATTTAGTTCTTAAAAACCCGCCTGAACCTTTTAGAAACTAACAAAGTTTTAGCTATCAGACAATTATCTTCATCTAACTGCTGCCGAATTTGTAAATCTCCCACTGTAAAGAAAACTATTCATCATCTCCTCCTGAACTGTCCCGCGACGCAAGACATTCGCTTTACTTACCTGAAAGACATTTTCTCAAATTTTACTCTTCAAGACGAGGAAACTTGCTGGAACAAACTGCTAGGTGGTGACAAACAGACATGGCATTTAGCCACAATAAACATCATGCAACACATCTTCAACGTGATCCTCCCTTTGCAGACCCAAACCATTGTTCCACTTGCATCTTCAAACTAATCTTCATTACCTTTCGTCTTCCAAGCACGCCGGACTGTCAACGTGTTTCTGCTACTCCAGTGATTTGTTAAAAAATCTGTAGAGATTATAAACAAATAAAAAAAAAATTCAAAAAAGACTGATGGACAGTCTGACCAGGTGAACACAGCTGGTCATGAGACTCACTACAGCCCTGAGCTGGATGCCAACAAGAAAGTGTTCATAATATCAGCCAGCAGACTGCCACCTTCAGCCCATCCCTGACCAACGTTAGCAAAACCGAGTCTTGCTAGCTGCTCTTTCGGGACGGACTTTCCACCTGTCAGGCTGAAAGTCTATGGCATGTTGTCGGATGTCATGTACAATACAATGCAATAAGCTCCTGTTCTACAGCTCACCCACACATGGACACGCACTTTCATGAGCAAGTGGCTGCTGATTTCTCCCCATGTTCCTCCAATGAATTCAAAGGATCCTTCTCAGATGCGCTTTCCTTTCAAGACCTCCTATTTTATAAGCCCCCTCTAACAGAAGGAGACTAACCTCTAGCTAGAAGACACCACCAACCCTTCCCACTGTAAGAGACTAAAGTTTGAGGTACTGTCGAAACACCACTGACAAAGCACGTAACAGTGTATTGATACCACCATACAATTGGGTCTAAAGATCCGCGCAGTACCTCCACCTCCTGTGGTCCAGTCCGAGCACAACATCATCCTCTTCTGCTTCATATTATAGCGCATTGATGCATGATGAAGCAACCCCAACACTGACAGAAGAGTCATCCATGGCCAAAGGCCTGTCAGCGGCTCAGAGCTCTCAAGTTACCCCATGTTATGTGTGAGTTGGCCACCAGTATTGGCTTTTTTTGCATTGTTGTTG
Organism: Ambystoma mexicanum; assembly: GCF_040938575.1. Classification (NCBI taxonomy): domain Eukaryota; kingdom Metazoa; phylum Chordata; class Amphibia; order Caudata; family Ambystomatidae; genus Ambystoma; species Ambystoma mexicanum. The sequence goes on along the minus strand of NC_090933.1, from coordinate 1,217,112,381 downwards.
TTTTGATTTTTTCACTTTAAAGACAGAATGCAAAATCATAAACAATACTGACTGAGCTACTCCTGCACAGGGAAACTTGAGAGGTTCACTGCCATCATGCCAAGATTCGAATTTTAACCCCATAATGCCAATGTGATCAGACTGGAACATTTCCTGACAGCCTGATGGCCATAGCAGTGATTATTGCCCAGAAGACTTGCATTCTCTCTGGTCACTAATTAGGCAAAATGCCCCGAGACTGCGGGCCATTACCGCTCGGGACCCAAAGTTACATTCCTGAGCGCAGCTAGAGGCATATTGCCATTAGTACCCCGGCCCATAAGACCGGGGTACTAATGTTTTTTTTTTCCCGGATGCGATATGCATAGTCCATTCTCCCCTTCCATGGTGGCCATTCAAGTACATTGAAAAAAATGTAAGCAGAAAAAATGCCCACCATAGAACAGGGAGAAGGGACTATGTGTGGTCCCTTCTCCCTTTCCATGGTGGCCTGAAAAAAAGAAAAAGAATAACAAAGACCAGCGCGCAAAGGGACGCGCAGGGACGTGAGCGGGTTTACCATAAGGTAAGGCTGGCAAATGCACCAATCGGTGCGTTTATTTCCTTGAAAATAACCTGCGTCAGGTACTAATGGGAAATAGTTTTAATCGCATACTGCCCAGCAATCTGCTGCTGATTCATACTGCGGAAACAGAATGGCAAAACAGCCACACTTCATTCAAGGACCATTGACATTATACTCAATTTAATTGTATGCAGTGCATGCAAAAGAAATACAGAAGTGCAGGTACTCACTATCACAAAGTACCTGTTTGCTGTTGAGAAGTGCTGGCACTATCCCATTAAAAGGATTAGCTTACTGATGAAAAGTGGAGGCCTCATTACAGATGCCAGTGGTAAATCTGCCACCAAATGGCTTTAGCATTATCACCACTTGGTCTGGTGGAATTACCGGCGGATCACAAAAGGTGATATGGTGTTGTTAGTCCCCATTTATGGCATCCATGGCAGGGGAGTTGCTAGGTCTGGAAAAGACCCGGGGCTAAGCTGATGTCGAAACTGTTGGGACTGGGGGCTAGCTAGTCTTTTGGCTGTAGCTCCTGAGATTCTATCCGGGGCTACAACCAAAAGATCAGGGGCTATAGCCCCTTATCCCACCACCCCCCCCCCCCCAGCAACGTCCCTTGTCCATGTTTTGGCTGAATTACCAATGGCAGTAATTCCGCAGATTTTGCCAATTTTTGGTGATAAGGCGGCATTTTGCTGGTGGTTTTTCCTCCACCTCATCACCAAACCTATAATACGGCAGTACTGTAATGTAGTTACCTCCGTTTTACTGCAATTTTTTACTGCACCGCCATATTTGTAATGAGGCCCACCTGTCTTTCAAATAAAAAAAGTGCAGGAACTCAGGACTGGAAAGTACCTGACCATTCAAAGCACAGGCCTTAACCAACAAGCAGCAACCATATGATTCTGGAAAGCTGTGATTCATGATGGATCTTTCCTGATCACCCACAGCCATCCAATAGGCGCGTCCTCTGACACGATAAGACACATGAAATCAAAGCCTGTAGGTCAAACATGGTTTTGGCAAGACCGCAAAGCCCCACAAGAGCCAGATACCACATTCATCCTTACCTTCTGCTGTGACTTAGGCACACACATGGGTTTAAGTAAAGTAGTAGTAGCAGTTACACAGTAAAAGCATAAATAAATTAAACAACGATTACAAAAAACATATTTAAAATATAAAAATAACAAATTATAGCGGACAAATATCACAGTTCTCAATAAAACATTTTACAAAGAATACCATTTTTACAAAAATGTACATTGCCTGTTACAAAAACGTGTGACTGCAAATACCCTCGAAACACACTTTGGAATATTACAGAAATCTTCCTTGGGCAACATTATGCAAAATGATGGGACTTCAGCCGCGGGGTCAAAAGTGAACGTCTAATGTCACGCAACACAGGACATAAAAAGAAGACATGATATTCGTCTTCATTCTCTGAATTACACATGGGACACACCTGAAAAGTATGAATAGACCAGAGGCATGTAAAAAGAAATCAATGGGAGAAAACCTAGACCAAATTTAACAAATAAATGTCTACTTTCGGGATTCCTTAACTAATGAAGGTATAGCTCAAAGACCAATTGCAGCGCGATCCTTAAAAAAATCTTGAAAGGACTCTGACTTTCACCCATTTTCAGAAAATCAGAAAATCAGACAGGATCCATGCCTCTTGTGATTCCTTTACAAGTCTCAATTTGGAGTGGTCAATAAATTCAGGATTATCCCATAAAAACCTAGGCCGATTGTAATCAGTACATTTTAACATGCAAAAATCAAGTCTAGGGTTTCACTTGATTCCCTTATAGAACACATTTGCCTCAATAAAAGAACTGGTTTGATTTATGCTACATAAGCAATACCAAATTGGCCCAGTTTCATCGTAACCTGTGAACTTAAGGTACAAAAAGGTAATTATAATAGATTCTTATAGAATGATTTTTTGTCAGTAATTTGCTACCCAATGATATGATATGATATTTTATTTATATCGTGCTCATACACGATCCCATATATAACCCCATAGCTCAGTACTACAAAGAACTGTCCATTGTGTCGGTGCCCGATGGACTTTGATAATGAGTTCAACAGCACAACCCCAAATCTTTCTCAGAGGCTTGATGCAGTACCTATGCACCTCTTCAAAATCAGATCACTTTTTCCACTTTTATTAAAAGTGACACCCAGTTATCCACATTTTCAATTTTAACACCATCTAGAATGTTGGAACGGAAAGAGAGAGAATTTGGCCTGGAACGATGTAACGGCGGCTTCACTGAGTTGGAACCCTCAGTGATAAACCAGCAGCAGCAACAGTAGTAGGATAAAGGCCTTGGAGGAACAGCATGGCTAATGTACCAGGACCCTTACTATTCCTGTCCTCACCGGAGGAATCGAATGTCTGATGAGCAGAATGGAAAGAAGGCATTATCAGATACACAGGGCCAGCAGGGCAAGAGATACTAAAATGACTGCCAGAACCCACAGAGATGGGAGACTTGAGCTTGTTTGATATCAGCTTGGCCGAGGTTGACAAACCTTATCAAAAAAAGAAAATGTTGGCTCGTTATCAGATACAAATGTAAGGACAATAGAAGAAGGTCAGGCATCCAGATAAGGCAAGTTCAATTGTCGGTCATGCAGGATGCAAAGAGTAAACGAGTACCTTAGGTCTGCTGCGAGGCACAGAAACAATGTGCCTCTATATAATATTGAGATACCATAATAAGAGAATACATTGAAATAGCCTTACCTTGTGGGTCAGTTCTCCTGCATCGCTCCACTCGAAGCAAACATGAGCTGGGCCCCTTCAGACGAAGGTGAAGAAGCAACATGTTGCCATAGAAGAGGGCTATGGACTCTTGAGATTATCTCCATGAAATCCTACCCATATCCCAGAGGGATGTGAAAAGGGGAACCCAACTATATCCTTCCCTAATTGTTTCTGCAGAAGGAAGCGTTCTCCTATGTAAAGAGTGATCCCAGGAGATGAGTTACTGATCCAATGCCGATAACCTTGAATCGGCCTCTGATGAAATAGGAGATGGTCATAACCCTGAATTTTGAAGGAAATGTCTTCCATATTTGCGAAGTGTGTTTACGTGAGTTTTCACCGGATGAGGGTGTCAAATCTAGATCAAATGAGTTGATGAGTTGAGAAGGGTGTAACGGGGAGCTTGAAGATTATGGTTTGGAGTAGTGCAGTTTGTCATCATGAAGTGAATCAGCTGAACCTACATCAATGCTTCGTGCCCGGTCTAATGTCCAGGGAGCACGTAAATAATGTGTGTCTGTAGTCAATGGAGCAGTCTGACAATGATCATTGAGACGTAAAGGAGACTTGTGTGCAAAGTCCAGCAGCCCTAGTTATTCCAATGTCCTGACACAGCTATTATAGAGTTTTCCATGTTGTGATGCAGAAAAACCTTTATCTGGGACTGCTTAATCTGCTCAGAAAGGACCGGAGGGAGCGAGAGTTTGTGGGTCATAAGATTATAAAAAGTAAATGAGAGACAAAGAGAAGGAAGGATAAAAGAGACCTTTGTAGAAATCGGTGTGAGGGAATAGGAGGGTGGAGAGGCAAGAAAGGAAAGTGTGATAATAGGAGGTACTCCTAGGGTTAGATAGGAGAAGGGGTGGTTATGGAAAAATGTCATGCCCGAAGGGTGGCTTGGTAAAGCCAAGTCTTAAGTGCTTTCCTGAAGAGGACATAGTCCCCTAGGCAACAGATGTTAATTGGAAGAGAATTCAATATTTTAGGAAGTTGCACCCCTATAATCGAGAAGATTTGGTCATAGGAATTTTGAGCAGTAGTGCAGAGGCCGATCTGAGGGTTCTTTTAGGTCTGTAGTAAGTCATCTTCTGTTGCATGAATTTGGGTGTTTCGCAGTGCAAGGCACGGTGAGTGATGCACATAGCTTTGAAAGTGACATGACGAGCAATTGGGAGCTAGTAGTGTACTTGAAGAGCGGGGTTTTGACGTAGTCTAGACTTGAGAGGAGAACTGCAATTCTTGTATAAAATCTGAGTGGGAAGGTAAGTAAAGGGAAGACAAGCCGGAGGACGCGGATGTGGTGGAAGCAGCTTTTCACCACAGAATTCATATGAAGTGTCAGCGACAGTGTTGAATCCATAAAACAACCAAGTATTTTACAATAGTAGACAAGGGGTTTTTTCAGTGAGATTGACCAATGGGTCAAAGGAAAGAGAAAGCATTATTTCCCAGAAAGCATGTTTTCCCTTGGTTCAGGAGGAGGTGTTTAGATGTAATCCAGTGGTCAATCTACAAGAGGCAACAGGCGAGGTCAGGTGTAAGTGAGGGAGGATCATTGGAGCTTTTGAAGAGGAGTTGTGTGTCATAGGCATAGATGTAACAGGATGGGCTGTAGAATTGTAATACAGCTGGCAAGGGGACTGAGGTAGAGGCTAAAATAAAAATGGTGAGAGAGAGGCCCCTTGAGACACCCTCTGGTGAACGGGCAAGGAGTGGATGAGAAGGGTGGTAAGGATGCAATACATGATCTATTGGAGAGTAAAGAGTTTGACTCAACTGGGCCTACCAGGTCAAGTGAAGTGAACACAAACATTGTCTCACTCTGGTAGAGGGAAGCCTGGGAAAGCTAGCACAGGGGAGAGCTGTGCAGAGACAAGCAATTATGAGTGTTTCACATTAAGGAAGGGCCTATTAGAAACAGGTCATCCCACGGGCTATTCATCCATGTTTTACATCTCTTCCTTAGGTTCCATAAGGCAATGGAGAAGGCCTGCCACATGTATCGAGAGTTGGAGGTAAGGAGAGGAAAGTGGGGGTCTCAGGTCCCAATCACAGGGATTTGGTTTGATTGATTTCATTCGATTTTGGAATGTATATTATGCATACAGTGTCAACCTAGCAAAGTCAATTGCCTTGAAGCATGAAAGCAAGAAAGTCAAGATCACAGTACTAGGCCTGAGGGAGTTACAGAAGAGCCTTAACAGCCTTTCTGAAGATGCTGCAGAGAAGACAGATACTAAGGGGAAGAACATTCCAGACTCTGGAAGCCTGAGATGAGAAGGTTGAACTTGAAGCCAAAGGGAATGCGCTGAGCAACCTTTTTTGGTTGAGTTCAATTTGGTCAACGCTCTTTGTTCAACCATGGTCAACCTCCCCCTCTGTTTCTGGTATGGGGAGTTCCACCATTTGCCACCCCGTAGCCCACTAGCCCCTTCCTGTTAACGACTAACAGGCCGATTCATGGAATAATTAGCGCGGCGCAAGTGGGCAAAAACGTGCGAATCGCAGTGGAATAGCGAAAATCGCAGTGCAATTGCGAAAATCGCACGAAAAGCAGCGCACGTCGATTCATGGAAGGCCGTGCGCGAGAAAACCAGCGGATGTGCGATAAAAAAGTGCGCGGCGCACGTTGGCGCACAGGCCATCTAACAGCGTGCGCCAGGTCACAGCGAAAATCGCACAGGCCACAGCGAAATTCGCACATAGCGCGGCGCACGCAACAAAAGTAGGCGGAACACGGGCGTAACACTCGGAATGGGGAACAACTTGCCAAAACGTGGGCGTCACGGGGGAAGTACAGGGCACAAGTGCGCGGAACGCCCACACGCTCGCCTACAACACGTATTCATGGAATAGAATAGGGGAAAAAAGCGCACGCTCAAACCAGCGCACAGGCACAAACACGACCGCCACAAGAAAGCAGGCGGTAGCGTCTCTGCGGCTGTAAGAAATGTGCGCCAAAAGGTGCGCCAACAAATAGCACCTATATACTGCCATGATGAATGTCCCATACTGTGGCCCTCCAGGAAAAATGACGTGCAAAGGGGTACCCACAAACACGGACACCCGCTGACAAAAAATACGTGTGCGTGTATACCGGGGTGCGCGGGAAGTCTAACACGCGATTTCAGCAGGGTACGTGCATCACAAGGGTTCGCGTGAAGTTATTCACGCGATCGGGCCTGGGGGAGCGGGCTACGTGTATTTCAGGGGTTCGCGTGAAGTTTCTCATGCGATCGGGCCTGGGGGAGCGTGCTACGTGTATTTCAGGGGTTCGCGTGAAGTTCCTCACGCGATCGGGCCTGGGGTAGCGGGCTACGTGTATTACAGGGGTTCGCGTGAAGTTCCTCACGCGATCGGGCCTGGGGGAGCGGGCTACGTGTATTCCAGGGGTGCGCGGGAAGTTCCACACGCGAATAGCCTGGGCGCGTGTATTTGAGGGGTGCGCGGGAAGTTCCACACGCAAATAGCCTGGGCGCGTGTATTTGAGGGGTGCGCAGGAAGTTCCACACGCGAATAGCCTGGGCGCGTGTATTTGAGGGGTGCGCGGGAAGTTCCACACGCGAATAGCCTGGGCGCGTGTATTCCAGGGGTGCGCGGGAAGTTCCACACGCGAATAGCCTGGGTGCGTGTATTTCAGGGGTGCGCGGGAAGTTCCACACGCGAATAGCCTGGGTGCGTGTATTACAGGGGTGCGCGGGAAGTTCCACACGCGAATAGCCTGGGCGCGTGTATTTCAGGGGTGCGCGGGAAGTTCCACACGCGAATAGCCTGGGCGCGTGTATTTCAGGGGTGCGCGGGAAGTTCCACACGCGAATAGCCTGGGTGCGCGTGTATTTCAGGGGTGCGCGGGGAGTTCCACACGCGAATAGCCTGGGTGCGTGTATTTCAGGGGTGCGCGGGAAGTTCCACACGCGAATAGCCTGGGCGCGTGTATTTCAGGGGTGCGCAGGAAGTTCCACACGCGAATAGCCTGGGCGTGTGTATTTCAGGGGTGCGCGGGAAGTTCCACATGTGATTTGACAGTGTGGGTCCTCCCAGGTGTACCCTGTACACCCTCCACGGCCCCTGCAGGCAGCCCACACCACAGGGGACTACCCTGCATCCCTGGTCATGTCCCGCAGGCAGCCCACCCAACATGGGCATGCCCCCCAGCAAAGGCACATGTCTCCTTGAACTAATGAACACCAACTCATGTCCCCTTGCACCCCCACCCCCCAGCACTGTGGGGCACCTGCCAGCAGGCCCCCACCCATGTCCAACTCATGTCTCCCACCACCCCCACACCCCAGCCACCAGGGGCACCGTCCACCAGGCCCCCACTCATGTCTCCCACCACCCCCACACCCCAGCAGTGCAGGGTCACCCTCCACCAGGCCCCCACTCATGTCTCCCACCACCCCCACACCCCAGCAGTGCAGGGTCACCCTCCACCAGGCCCCCACTCATGTCTCCCACCACCCCCACACCCCAGCAGTGCAGGGGCAGCCTCCACCAGGCCCCCACTCATGTCACCCACCACCCCCACCCCCCAGCCACCAGGGGCACCCTCCACCAGGCCCCCACTCATGTCTCCCACCACCCCCACACCCCAGCAGTGCAGGGGCAGCCTCCACCAGGCCCCCACTCATGTCACCCACCATCCCCACCCCCCAGCCACAAGGGGCACCCTCCACCAGGCCCCCACTCATGTCTCCCACCACCCCCACACCCCAGCAGTGCAGGGGCAGCCTCCACCAGGCCCCCACTCATGTCACCCACCACCCCCACCCCCCAGCCACCAGGGGCACCCTCCACCAGGCCCCCACTCATGTCTCCCACCACCCCCACACCCCAGCAGTGCAGGGGCACCGTCCACCAGGCCCCCACTCATGTCTCCCACCACCCCCACCCCCCAGCCACCAAGGGCACCCTCCACCAGGCCTCCACTCATGTCTCCCACCACCCCCACACCCCAGCAGTGCAGGGCCACCCTCCACCAGGCCCCCACTCATGTCTCCCACCACCCCCACACCCCAGCAGTGCAGGGGCACCCTCCACCAGGCCCCCACTCATGTCTCCCACCACCGCCACACCCCAGCAGTGCAGGGGCTCCGTCCACCAGGCCCCCACTCATGTCTCCCACCACCCCCACCCCCCAGCCACCAGGGGCACCCTCCACCAGGCCCCCACTCATGTCTCCCACCACCCCCACACCCCAGCCACCAGGGGCACCCTCCACCAGGCCCCCACTCATGTCTCCCACCACCCCCACACCCCAGCAGTGCAGGGGCACCCTCCACCAGGCCCCCACTCATGTCTCCCACCACCCCCACACCCCAGCAGTGCAGGGGCACCCTCCACCAGGCCCCCACTCATGTCTCCCACCACCCCCTACCCCAGCAGTGCAGGGTCACCCTCCACCAGGCCCCCACTCATGTCTCCCACCACCCCCACACCCCAGCAGTGCAGGGGCAGCCTCCACCAGGCCCCCACTCATGTCACCCACCACCCCCACCCCCCAGCCACCAGGGGCACCCTCCACCAGGCCCCCACTCATGTCTCCCACCACCCCCACACCCCAGCCACCAGGGGCACCCTCCACCAGGCCCCCACTCATGTCTCCCACCACCCCAACACCCCAGCAGTGCAGGGGCACCGTCCACCAGGCCCCCACTCATGTCTCCCACCACCCCCACACCCCAGCAGTGCAGGGTCACCCTCCACCAGGCCCCCACTCATGTCTCCCACCACCCAAACACCCCAGCAGTGCAGGGGCACCCTCCACCAGGCCCCCACTCATGTCTCCCACCACCCCCACACCCCAGCAGTGCAGGGGCACCGTCCACCAGGCCCCCACTCATGTCTCCCACCACCCCCACACCCCAGCCACCAGGGGCACCCTCCACCAGGCCCCCACTCATGTCTCCCACCACCCCCACACCCCAGCAGTGCAGGGGCACCGTCCACCAGGCCCCCACTCATGTCTCCCACCACCCCCACACCCCAGCCACCAGGGGCACCCTTCACCAGGCCCCCACTCATGTCTCCCACCACCCCCACACCCCAGCAGTGCAGGGGCACCGTCCACCAGGCCCCCACTCATGTCTCCCACCACCCCCACCCCCCAGCCACCAGGGGCACCCTCCACCAGGCCCCCACTCATGTCTCCCACCACCCCCACACCCCAGCAGTGCAGGGTCACCCTCCACCAGGCCCCCACTCATGTCTCCCACCACCCCCACACCCCAGCAGTGCAGGGGCAGCCTCCACCAGGACCCCACTCATGTCACCCACCACCCCCACCCCCCAGCCACCAGGGGCACCCTCCACCAGGCCCCCACTCATGTCTCCCACCACCCCCACACCCCAGCCACCAGGGGCACCCTCCACCAGGCCCCCACTCATGTCTCCCACCCCCCTCCCACACCCCAGCAGTGCAGGGGCACCGTCCACCAGGCCCCCACTCATGTCTCCCACCACCCCCAAACCCCAGCAGTGCAGGGGCACCCTCCACCAGGCCCCCACTCATGTCTCCCACCACCCCCACACCCCAGCAGTGCAGGGGCACCGTCCACCAGGCCCCCACTCATGTCTCTCACCACCCCCACACCCCAGCAGTGCAGGGGCAGCCTCCACCAGGCCCCCACTCATGTCTCCCACCCCCCCCCACACCCCAGCAGTGCAGGGTCACCCTCCACCAGGCCCCCACTCATGTCTCCCACCACCCCCACACCCCAGCAGTGCAGGGGCACCGTCCACCAGGCCCCCACTCATGTCTCCCACCACCCCCACCACCCAGCCACCAGGGGCACCCTCCACCAGGCCCCCACTCATGTCTCCCACCACCCCCACACCCCAGCAGTGCAGGGTCACCCTCCACCAGGCCCCCACTCATGTCTCCCACCACCCCCACACCCCAGCAGTGCAGGGGCAGCCTCCACCAGGACCCCACTCATGTCACCCACCACCCCCACCCCCCAGCCACCAGGGGCACCCTCCACCAGGCCCCCACTCATGTCTCCCACCACCCCCACACCCCAGCCACCAGGGGCACCCTCCACCAGGCCCCCACTCATGTCTCCAACCCCCCCCACACCCCAGCAGTGCAGGGGCACCGTCCACCAGGCCCCCACTCATGTCTCCCACCACCCCCAAACCCCAGCAGTGCAGGGGCACCCTCCACCAGGCCCCCACTCATGTCTCCCACCACCCCCACACCCCAGCAGTGCAGGGGCACCGTCCACCAGGCCCCCACTCATGTCTCCCACCACCCCCACACCCCAGCAGTGCAGGGGCAGCCTCCACCAGGCCCCCACTCATGTCTCCCACCACCCCCACACCCCAGCAGTGCAGGGTCACCCTCCACCAGGCCCCCACTCATGTCTCCCACCACCCCCACACCCCAGCAGTGCAGGGGCACCGTCCACCAGGCCCCCACTCATGTCTCCCACCACACCCCAGCCACCAGGGGCACCCTCCACCAGGCCCCCACTCATGTCTCCCACCCCCCTCCCACACCCCAGCAGTGCAGGGGCACCGTCCACCAGGCCCCCACTCATGTCTCCCACCACCCCCAAACCCCAGCAGTGCAGGGGCACCCTCCACCAGGCCCCCACTCATGTCTCCCACCACCCCCACACCCCAGCAGTGCAGGGGCACCGTCCACCAGGCCCCCACTCATGTCTCCCACCACCCCCACACCCCAGCAGTGCAGGGGCAGCCTCCACCAGGCCCCCACTCATGTCTCCCACCACCCCCACACCCCAGCAGTGCAGGGTCACCCTCCACCAGGCCCCCACTCATGTCTCCCACCACCCCCACACCCCAGCAGTGCAGGGGCACCGTCCACCAGGCCCCCACTCATGTCTCCCACCACCCCCATACCCCAGCAGTGCAGGGGCAGCCTCCACCAGGACCCCACTCATGTCACCCACCACCCCCACCCCCCAGCCACCAGGGGCACCCTCCACCAGGCCCCCACTCATGTCTCCCACCACCCCCACACCCCAGCCACCAGGGGCACCCTCCACCAGGCCCCCACTCATGTCTCCAACCACCCCCACACCCCAGCAGTGCAGGGGCACCGTCCACCAGGCCCCCACTCATGTCTCCCACCACCCCCAAACCCCAGCAGTGCAGGGGCACCCTCCACCAGGCCCCCACTCATGTCTCCCACCACCCCCACACCCCAGCAGTGCAGGGGCACCGTCCACCAGGCCCCCACTCATGTCTCCCACCACCCCCACACCCCAGCAGTGCAGGGGCAGCCTCCACCAGGCCCCCACTCATGTCTCCCACCACCCCCACACCCCAGCAGTGCAGGGTCACCCTCCACCAGGCCCCCACTCATGTCTCCCACCACCCCAACACCCCAGCAGTGCAGGGGCACCGTCCACCAGGCCCCCACTCATGTCTCCCACCACCCCCCAGCCACCAGGGGCACCCTCCACCAGGCCCCCACTCATGTCTCCCACCACCCCACACCCCAGCAGTGCAGGGGCACCCTCCACCAGGCCCCCACTCCTGTCTCCCACCACCCAAACACCCCAGCAGTGCAGGGGCACCGTCCACCAGGCCCCCACTCATGTCTCCCACCACCCCCACACCCCAACCACCAGGGGCACCGTCCACCAGGCCCCCACTCATGTCTCCCACCACCCCCACACCCCAGCCACCAGGGTCACCCTCCACCAGGCCCCCACTCATGTCTCCCACCACCCCCACACCCCAGCAGTGCAGGGGCAGCCTCCACCAGGCCCCCACTCATGTCACCCACCACCCCCACCCCCCAGCCACCAGGGGCACCCTCCACCAGGCCCCCACTCATGTCTCCCACCACCCCCACACCCCAGCCACCAGGGGCACCCTCCACCAGGCCCCCACTCATGTCTCCCACCACCCCCACACCCCAGCAGTGCAGGGGCACCGTCCACCAGGCCCCCACTCATGTCTCCCACCACCCCCAAACCCCAGCAGTGCAGGGGCACCCTCCACCAGGCCCCCACTCATGTCTCCCACCACCCCCACACCCCAGCAGTGCAGGGGCACCGTCCACCAGGCCCCCACTCATGTCTCCCACCACCCCCACACCCCAGCAGTGCAGGGGCAGCCTCCACCAGGCCCCCACTCATGTCTCCCACCACCCCCACACCCCAGCAGTGCAGGGTCATCCTCCACCAGGCCCCCACTCATGTCTCCCACCACCCCCACACCCCAGCAGTGCAGGGTCACCCTCCACCAGGCCCCCACCCATGTCCCCCTGCCCCCAGGTCCTGACGATACACAATCATGGCAGTAATGGGCAGCATACCCAGCACAAACACCCAGGCAAGGATTGCATCCACCCACATAGTGAATGCAATTACATGACACAACCCCAATGGCAAGTATGTAAATGAACACATGTCCGTCACACACACATACACAATGGCTGCAAGTGAATGTCAAAACCCATATCATGACATGTATGAAACCAAAGACAAAATAAGACAAGTGGAAGTAAAAATAAAAAATGTATTAAAGATTAAAAATAAGTAAACAAATCAAACATACAACTATGTGGATGATAAAATAAATGGTCCATGTTGGAGAACAAAAGTAAAAATCAAAAAACGAAAAAGGAATACAAAAACAAATGTTGACCAAAGCAATATCAAGTAGAAGCAAAAGAATGAAAAACCATTTCCACATGGTGAACACAATAATGAAAAACAGAAAATGTTCCTTCAAAAAACAAACTAAATACAGGAATGTACCAGGGTCCATGAGCCCAACACCATAAAGGAAACCTACTACTACCTAATGAAAAAAATATATACAAAAAAGTGGCCATTGTCCGAGCGGTCCAAAATAATAAAAACAAATAAAGGAAACCTAACACTAACTAACTATATAACTATATACAAAGGCAGCGGCCAAGTCCTGCGGCTCACTTGTTGATGTTGCTGGCCAGGGCATCATCGAACTCCATGTCGATGTCCTGGAGGCGGGACTCTGTCCTGGCCCCGAGGTCTCGCAGGGATAACCCCATGTTCAGCTCAAACTCCCTGCGAGCTTCCTCGAGGCACTCAGCCCGCCTCAACGCCCGACGCATGGAGAACTCCGCCCTGACCATGGCGAGCCGCTCCTCTTCCACCCGCTGCCGCTCCGCACCTATCCGCTGGACCAACTGCTCCCACACGGAAGACACCACCATCCCAGGGTTGCCCTGCCCTCCGGCCGATGCCTGCCCCTCTGATCTTGATGGCCCCGAGCCATGATGCCTCCCACGTCGAGCCCGCTGCTGCCTCCGACGCCACTGCCTCTGCCAGCACGACGGCATCCAGGCTGATGGAAACCACCGACGCCGTCGTGCACGTGCCCTGCCTGATGATGCTGTCACATCTTCCATCTGCTGGGGTCCAGTTGCTGTGTTGTCCACCCCTGCTGGACCTCCGACTCCCAACTGTGGCAGGGATGGGATCCCCACCGAGCTGGCTGCATTGGTCGGGGCAGGTCCACAGGGGGCCCTGGTGGCATCTGGGCTGGAAGACGGCAAGGAGAACGACTGGTGGATAGCCTGCACAGAGGAGGAGAGGGCCGCCACATTGGCCAACACATGCAGGAAACCCCCGAACATGGCCGATCCCAATTGGGCCACGTCGGCACGGTGCACTTCGTGATGACGTGCGTGCTCCTCCCGGGAAGCACGCACGGCATCACGAATCACAGCCGTGCGCATCGCGACCCCAATCAGGACCTTCTCCGCATGGCCAGGGGTTCCCACGTCCGCAGGTGGAGGGGAGTCAGGTGACATGGACATCCCCTCTACCTGCGGACAGGCCTGGGACGGGGCATCCCTGCTGGTGCATGGTGGTGCACTCACAGGGTCAGGGACAGCGACATGCACAGGCCCCTCCACGGTGACCTGTGCTGCCTCCTGCCCCTGGCCCTGGACTGCACCACTTGCACCAGCAGGGATGCCCCCACCAGGCCCCATGTGTGCCCCAGTGGCGGCCTCCTCCTCCTCTGTGCAAACGACCAACCTGGATGGCTCCTCACCGTCTCCCACCGTAGCAGGCCCCTGTGGGGGCTCAGCCACCCCTTCCGCTGCAGCCGTGGGGGCATCCCCGCCGCCTTGCTCCACAGCGCCGTCTCTGCCCTCTTCTTCACTAGCCGCTGCGTAGAGGGAGACAAAGAACACAAGCATCAGGGCACTGTACAATGGTCCCCTAGACAGGAAGCAATAGCAGATGAGCACCACTGTCAAAGTACACTTCCATCATGTCCCTCCACAACACATGGGTCAGTCCAGGCAAAACACACACAGTAACAGGCATGGTGCATGCCATGGACATTTCCATGCATGTCCAATGGACTCTTGAAACATTCAATGATATGTAACTCACATGCATCATGGCTCATGCCTATCACGTGCACACACTTCACCTCAGTCACATCCATCTGGCCCCAAACACACCAAACGCAGCGGATACAAGGGTAATTTGGCTGCTTCACTGAATCTGTGCATTGTCACACACATGTGTCATGCATCCATGGCATGCACAAGTCACAGACACGCAGGTCAGGCACACAGACATGGCTACCATATATGTACCTGGCATCAGCACCCATCCCTCACCCCCACCCATGTCCAGGTACAGAGACTGGCATGCTCTCATGTTCAAAATCTGCATAGGGCTCCCCATGCGGCATTTCAACACATGCAACAACCATGTGGAACACACATCACTGGTCGCACATGCATTACCATGATGTCCCTGCACACATACATGCATACATGGCCTATGGCACACATACAGGCAAGTATCATAGAACCAGCACACCGCAACATGCCCTGTCTCACACAGTAATGCTTGCACACTTACCGCTCAACTCCAGACGGGCCTCCCTCTCAAGGATCTGGGCGTGGAGCGCTGGGCGTACGCGTTCCAGGACCCTCATCTGGATGGAACTAATGCGGCCCCGGCCCCCCTCCACGAGGCGCCGGGCCTTCACAAGGGTCCTGGACCTCAAGTCCTCCCAGCGCTTCTTGATCTTCAGGACGTCGCGGGTTGCCACCCCCTCCGCGTTGATGGCAACCACACAGTCGGCCCAGATCCTCTGCCGTCCTTCCTTGCTGGCGCGGGACGATCCAAAGAGGGCATCATACTGCCACAGGACATGCTCCACCAGGACACCAACTTCGGTGACAGTGAAGCTGGTGCCCCTCTGCCCCTCTGGCCTGGGGTTGCCACTGGTGCCAGATGTGGAAGTGCCCGACATGGCAACCCCAGAGGCAGGTGTGGGTGGGCAACTGGGTCCTGGGGCTGGGCTGTGGAGCGATGTAATCCCAGTCGGGAGTCTTCAGTTCCAGCAGGGGTGGACACAGCAACTGGACCCCTGCAGATGGCTGATGTGCAGGCACCAGTGCCTTAAGTGGCACTACAAATCGAGCCGGGGCTCATCGAGGGGGCGTGGCCTAACAGCGGGGGTCTTGATGGCCCGTTAGGCCACGCCCCCTTAACGAGCCCGGGCTCAATGGGCTACTGCCACCCCTGCCAGGCAGCCTTTCGTAGAGATTAGCACCCATCCCCTATGGGGAGAGGGTGCTGATCTCTGCATTTATTTTGTTTAGGCTTGCCTGGCAGGGGACAGCGCCTGCCTATTCAGCCTTAATGGTGGTGCTGCCCCTCGCCAGCTGGGGAGGGGCAGCACCACCATTAAGGCTGAAAGGGTGAGGCCACTGGAAGCAGAGGCCTTTTTCCTAAATACTGAAACTCTCGCGAATGCGCGGCAGCTCCAGTATTTAGAAAGCAAGGCCTCTGCTTTCAGCGGCCTCACGTTTTTTCCATAATGGTGGCGCCGGCCGACGGGAATCTCTGGATTAAAGGGATGCCTCGCAGGTGCGGCGCCACCATTATGGCTGAAAGGCATTTTTTTCTGTAGCCTGAAGCTCTCGCAAACGAGCGAGCGCTTCAGGCTGTAGAAAAAAATGCCTTTTCGTGTAGTGGCCGGGGCTGCCAGGGGAGATTACTGGGCCCCGGCAGGGCCCCGCCTCAAAACGAAATTTCGGAGCCTGCCGGGGCCCAGCCCCGGCAGGCCCCGGCCCACTTAAAGCCCTGGCAGGCACCAAATGGCAGGGCACGGTGGCAGCAGGCAGGCAGGCAGGCAGGCAGGCAGCAGCAGATGGCACGTGGGAGGCTGCTCGGGGCACTGGGGGGCAGTAACTCGGCCTTCTGGGCAGGAGCGTGGTCTTCCGTGTGTTTTCGCGTGGCCAGCTTGATACGGAGTGATTTGGCACGTGAAAATCCTGCACGTCAGCGTGAAATCCGAGGAAAGGCCCTTAGCGCGTAAGCGCGTCAGCACGCATACGCGATTCTATTGGACCAGAGTCCCTCAGCGCGTAAGCGCGTCTGTGACGTGACCCGCACGGGTGTTCCCCACTCAGCACGTGATGACGGGGCACACGTGGAAATACTGCACGTCAGAGTGTCATCGCGTGTAATTGGACAAAAGTGCGCGTACACGCGATTGGCCTATGTACGTGTATTTAATGGGTGCGCGGGCACTTACACACGCAAGTACGTCAGCGAACCTGTATCCCGTGGTGCGTGTGAATTTCCACACGCTATTGGACTGGGAACTGGATTCCAGGGGTGCGCGGGTCACACGCTCGCCTAGAACACGCGCAAAGCATAAATTTGCGGACTTTAACAATAACAAGCTCAGACGCCAGGATGAACATACCGTTCCTAGCAGCAGTGGCAGTGGGCTACCAAAGGAGGAGGAGGAGGATAGTCAGGGCCAGAATATTCACACCCAGAACCAGCCTTTTCGGGATGCCTGATGACCAGGTGTATGGGAGGTACAGGTTTCCACCACACATTATACTGGACCTGGTGAGTGAGTGGGAGGATGACCTCACATCACCCACCCTGTGCTCCCAAGCACTCAGCCCCCTGGAGAAGGTCCTCAATGTACTGCACTTCTTAGCCACTGGATCATTTCAGCGGACAAGTGCCATAGTGGGTGGGGTGTCACAGGCCACCCAGTCACGCTGCCTACACCAGGTCTTGAACATCATCACTGCACGCCCATCAGTCCGCAGGCACATATACCTGCCCAGAACACCTGCAGAAAGGCATGCTGCCGCCCTGGATTTTTACGCTGTGGCACGATTCCCCAAAGTGCTAGGTGCCATCGACTGCACCCATGTGGCTCTACGTCCCCCCAGGGCATCTGAGCACATCTATAGGAACCGCAAGCACTGGCATTCCATCAACGTGCAGGTAGCATGTAATGCCAAGGGAATCATCACCTCAGTATATGCCAACTATCCCGGCTCCACCCACGACAGCTTCATTTACCGAATGTCCACCCTAAGCCGGGACCTAGAAGCTGGGCGGCATGGCGATACATGGCTGCTTGGTGAGTATGTATGCCACTGCACATGCATGCATGTTGGATACTGAGCAAGGTCACAACCCCACCAATGATACCAATCACCACCTCCACAGGGGACAGTGCCTACCCTCTCAGCCCACACATGATGACGCCAATTCGGAACCCCACCACGCCACCCCAGGTAAGATATAACACAGCCCACATTACAACCAGGGGCATAGTGGAGCGCACATTCGGAGTGCTAAAGGCACGCTTTCGCTCCCTTTACCGTTCTGGCGGGCAGCTGTTATGCGCTCCCCCAGTAGTGTGCAGGATCATAGTGGCAGCATGTGTCCTGCACAACGTTGCAACACGCCGGGGCCTGGCCGTGGACATGGTGGTGGCCCCACATCCCCAACCACATGCACAGCCGCTGCGCATGGGAGGGGAAAGGGCACGGGGGGAGGCAGCCCGTACACAGCTAGTGGCTAATTACTTCACATAGAAATCACACCCCTGTGGAGTGCACACTGCCCTGGCACATTCCATCTGACAATCAATGATGACTCAACCTGACACTGATCCTGAATGTCTGGAGAATGAACCGGGAATACCATGTCAGCCTGAGATTGTTCACCTGGAAGTGTCACAATGTGTGCATCCCTACCCACACAGACACCACCAATGCAGTTTTGTGAAGTTACACATTGAAGCAGCTAAAATGAATACCCACTTGCAAAATGCAACAAGAGGACAGTGCCATGTCAGCCAACCCAACCCCAGCACCGCCACACGACACACCGTGCCATGTCATGCTAATTGCAGGTAAACAAAGTAATCCCCACAACATGACATCAGTCTCACTATGTACAGTGGCACTATTAGAAACCTGCAACACCTGAAATGCTCACAGCAATGCCGGACCAACAACATACTTGAGCACGTACTACCATTAACATGACATCACAAATGTTACATATTAGTAGTCTCACCACCTGGAAATGCCTGCACTCCCAACACTACCAACTGTGCAGTGTTGTCGCCATGTAGAGTTGTAGGTGCACTGCTGCCAACATGGACCCCATCTCCAGACTAGAGGTCCTTGTGTGGACATGAGGAAGGGACCTGCAAATTGGGAGGTAGACACAGAAGAATAGTTACACATCAATGCAACATGCAGTGTACAACACAACAGCAATATGCACTAGGAATGTATACACAGTATTGACTACAGACTGCCCACACAGCTCATGGGAGTCCAACGTCACTGTGTAATTCACTGTCACTTGGGCACACCCTTTGCAAGCCCATGGGAACGGGAAGCAGGAGGGGTGTGTGTGACTCAAACCCAAGCATCTGAACCAAATACATTACAAGCCTGCATGTGCCCAGCCACAATGCAGCGTATGCCCACAGGAACCACGGAAGCCAACAGATCGTCCCAAAAAAATTGGGAATAAAAGAAATCAAAATTAAAATTAAAATAAGAAACAATCAAAAATGGCCATTGATGGGCCCGGGGGGGTTGGGGAGGCCACCCAGGAGGTCCGAGGACAGGATGCACACCAGAACCCACCTGCGTGGATCCTGGGAAGATAAAACACCTCCATGGGCTCATGGCCCACACGGCTACCCTATTGTGGGAGTATCACTGCTGTCGCTATTATCACCCTGTGCAGCTGCATCCGGAGGTGGTTGCACTATGGGAGGCAGCCCACGCAAGGCCCTAGTCTGCTCCTCCATGGCTGCAAGCATGCGGGTGTGGTAGGTCTGGTTCTGGAGGATGAGTGTGCGGAGGTCCCCATGCAACAACTCACGGGATGCCCGGACCTCCGCCCTCGTTGCCTGCATCTCAGCTGAGAGCGTACGGGTGAGACGCTTCAGCTGCTGTTCTGTCCTTTGGTGTGTTGAAGCCTCAAGCTCAACAAGAGTCGTCCTGAGGTGAAGGAGCTCCTGCCTCAGGGCTTCCCTGTGGCCCTGGGACTCAATGGAGATGGCCTCCTGCAGAGTCGCCAGTGCCGCCCGCCTGTCCCTGTTGGACCCCAACATGTCCTCCCTGTGTGACTGGCAGATGGAGTCGGTTGCCTGCTCTAGTCGCTCCATCAGCCTTTCTGGGGGGACAATGGAAGTGGCCACCCTATCCATGGCCTGAGCCATCATCTCGGATGATGCAGCCTGTTGGGTTGCCATACCGTAAATGGATTGCTCCCATGCGGTATTGCCGGGTGGCGTACGGCCACCACGTCGGCGGGCACCACACCTGTCTGGGGCAAGGCGAACTGCGCCTTGCTGTGCCGGCACTGCCTGAGGCTGCAGGACTGCATTCCCCCTCTGATCTGCTGGCCCAGGAACAGGATCAGATGTCGCGGAGTGTGACCCTGCATCCGTAACCACCGAAGGCGTAGCTGCCAACACTGACATCCCCATGGAGGGTTCTGACCCTGGTGCAGGTGGGTGAGACAGAACAGAATCCCTCCCTGGAACACTCACCTGCGACGGCACGTAGGTCTCATCCGAATCAACACCTGAGTACAGCTCGGGGGAGGTGCAGCCAGAGACACCCCTTGAGAGCACGACCTGCAGCACTTGTGGGTTCTCCCCCAGCACCACACCACGTCCCTCACTGGTGGTTGGTCGGCCCTCCGACCCCTCCTGGGTCTGCACCATCTCCACAACCCCAGCAGTATCAGGTGCGTCTTCCCCTGCAAAGACATGAAAACAAAGAAATGGAAACAGGCATTAGCACCATGGCACACAATGAGGGCTGAGAAGCAAGAGAACCAGTACTTGATTGACACATGTCCCACATGACTAAAACCCTCCCATGCATGCACCCTCACTGCGTATGAAGTGCAGGCAAATGGCACACACTGATGACACCAAGATGGAAGATGAACACATTTTCTGCATGCTGCCTGGCAGTGGCATCACACATTGGCCTGTGATTGCCAGGTGAAACACACATGCCATCACACAGATGGCATGTACCATTGCTATTGAGTGAAGATGGAGAGGAGGGCAGCACCTATTCATTCAGTCCAGTTCCCGCTTTTCTAATTCTAACAGGTCAGATTTTTCACCTGGAGCTGCCAGTCTGAAATGGTCCAATTGCACAGGGACATGTGTGTACAAATGATATCCAGGTAACATAGTCACTCCACTTTACCATACCCATGTCAGACATGTGACTAGTGGACAGCGACATGCCTAGTGAAAGTGGTGGAATGCAAACAAACTGACTGAATGAACAGTGAAAAATAAGCAAATATGTTGTGGCAAGGTGACACTTCAAGGGCAACTGGCGTGCAGTTGGGCTAGATGTCTACTGTTGGCAGAAGGGATACTGCTATGGCCAAATGCAGCTGCGCAGGAAGTATTGCATGAAGCACATGGCTGATCCATACGACTCAGGCGCACACACTCTCACCTGGCACACAAACAGAAGCCCTCACACACACACCATGCACATGTATGACACACACATGCATGTGCACTCACCGGACAATGCCTCGTAATCAGCCAGATCTCCCACGCCTTGGATCTGTTCCTCCGTGACGTAGGTCACAGCGACTGACTCATGTGGAGTGAGTTCCATGTCTACTACTGGAGACCCACCTCCAGTCACTAGAGTTGCGGCATGACTTGAGGCCAGCTTACTCTTTGCCCTGCGCTTTAGGTCATTCCAGCGCTTATAGCAATCATTGGCTGTGCGCCTCACGATTCCAAGGGCACTTACGATGTCCGCAATGGTCTGCCAGTGTGCCTGGCGTTGTGCAGGTGTGGTCTTGGATCCTGCAACAATGACCATCTCGTTGTCATGTCCGGACACATACTCGACAAGTGCATTCAGTTCGTCATCCGTGAAGCTGGGCTTCCTGGACGGGCCGGACTGTGTAGCCGTGTCTGGGGCATCAGCCTGTGCCGGACGAGCACTCTTCCTCTTCCGCTTGGAAGGTGGTGGTGATCCTGAGTGTCCTGCGCCGCTCTGGACACTAGGGGCAGGAGCCCTGGTGGACTCTGTATCAGGAGTGTGGGATTGCACACTCAGCATGGGAGTTGGTGCAGGCATTGGCTCTAGTGTGATGGTGTCAGGGGGAATGTCAGCAGCATGGACTAGGACCGACACTGTCCTGGCTGGGTGTGTGAGGGCTGGGGTGGATGGAGCCGCAGCTTCCCTGCAGCCTCTCCGCCCTGCCTCCTTGGTGCAGCAGATGACCTTGCTGCCCCAGATCCACGTGGCATGATGGCATCAACGTGCACCAGCGCACGTGTCGTAGCCCTGCTGACCTGGAAGTCAGCCATGGAGTCAGCCAGGTCTGGTGCCACAATGGGCTGGTCCAACAAGGGCTGAGCATGGATGGTGTCAGCCACATCAGCCTCAATGGGAGGGGGGGGGGATTATGGGTGCCCGTGACTGGTCCTCCACACATGGGGGGACAGGCTCACCCTGCAAGTTACGACCACGTCCCCTACCGGATCCACCACGGCCACCACTTGTGGCTCTTCCACCTTTGCCACCCTTACGGAATCCTCGCCTCCCAGCCATGGCACTGATGTTAATGTGCGTATGGGAGTGGATGTAGACTATTGTCCTGGGCAATTGGGGGTCAAAGGGTTTGGGTACCAGATGGTAATTGTACCCTAGTGCTCTAGCAAGGCTGAATGTAACCCCTGGGGAAAGATGACGGGTCACGCAACGCACAGGAGGCCCAAAAAAGGGAGATGACGTGCACGCAACCCCTCCTAGACCACGTGTGCAGAAAGAAAAACCTGCACTACGCTGTGGCACCCAGAAACACAAGAATGAACGTATGCGTGTCACACGCAGCCTAGAATGACCTCTGAAGGGGTAGGCTACACACGGGGCAAGCACAGATGTTAGATACGTGCGTGACTCACCGTCTGCCTGGTAAACGAGCGTGTAAAAGGAGCACGTTTGGTTGGCAACACCCCCGCCAAAAGAAGATTTGTACGCTGTCTGAGGAGACAGGACAACAGTAGAAGGGAACACTGTTTGAGGGAACAGGCCCAGGTAAACCAGTAAAAGCGAAAGAAGAGAAAAAGCTGTCAGAGGTAACAGGGAATACGAACTTGAAACGCTGTGAAGTAAATCGCGTGTGAAACAACAAGAAGTACAGAATTCACCCACTCGCTCTCCACGAAAAGCACGTACAAGGAAGTGGTGTTCTACGCGTACCTTTTATACAGGCCCACACGTCCAGCGTCACTTACGCGGCGTGTACGCGCTAGGGCCATTTCCACCAATTACACGCTTTGTCACTTCTGCGTGTAGGGACATTTCCTCCAATTACACGCTTTGTCACTTCTGCGTGTAGGGCCATTTCCACCAATTACACGCTTTGTCACTTCTGCGTGTAGGGCCATTTCCACCAATCACACGCGATGAGACTCTGACGTGCAGTCTTTCCACGTGTGCTCTGTCATCACGTGCTGTGTGGGAAACACCCGTGCGGGTCACGTCACAGATGCGCTTACGCGCTGAGGGCCTTTGGTCCAATAGAATCGCGTACGCGTGCTGACGCGCTTACGCGCTAAGGGCCTTTCCTCGATTTTCACGCTGACGTGCAGGATTTTCACGTGCCAAATCACTCCGTACCAAGCTGGCCACGCGTAAGCACACGGAAGACCACGCTCTAGCCCAGAAGGCCGAACTACTGCCCCCCAGAGCCCCGAGCACGCTCCCACCTACCATCTGCTGCTGCCTGACTGCCTGCTGCCCACGTGCACTGCCATTTGCTGCCTGCACATCAGCCAGGGGTGCTGTTGCTGTGACCACCCCTGCTGGTACCGAAGACTCCCGACTGGAATTCCATCGCTCCACAGCCCAGCCCCAGGACCCAGTTGCCCACCCACTCCTGCCTCTGGGGTTGTCATGTCGGGGCAAACACCATCTGTGACCACTGACAACCCCCGGCCAGAGAGGCAGAGTGGCACCAGCTTCAGTGCCACCGAAGTTGGTGTCCTGGTGGAGCAAGTCCTGGGGCAGTATGATGCCCTCTTCGGAAGTTCCCGCGCCGACAAGGAAGGACGGACTCGGATCTGGACTGACATCGTGACTGCCATCAACGCGGAGGGGGTGGCAGTCCGGGACTTACAACATGTCAGGAAGCGCTGGGAGGACTTCAGGTCCAGGACCCTGAACAAGGCCCGGTGCCTCTTGAAGGCAGCGGACGCCAAGGGGCGCCGGGGCCACTTGTCGGAAGAACAGATGGGGGTCCTGGAACGCATATCCCCAGCGCTCCACGTCCAGGTCCTGGAGAAGCAGACCCGTCTGGAGTCGAGCGGTGAGTGTACATGCATCCTGATTGTGAGCAGTGCGTGTGGTGATTATTCGGTATTGTGCAGGTTGCACATCTGTTTGTATGGGGTCGAGTATGGGTGGGGGTGTACATGGCCGTGGGGCTGACACATGCGATGGCTGTAATGTGTGAGACATGGATGGTGCTTGTGTGTGTAGGCTTGCATGGCAAATGCAGTTGTGCGTGCACACATGTTTGTATGTATGTGTATGTAAGTAGACATGTCCGTGATGTCACGCATGTATGTTGTTTTGGGCTGCATGTATGAGCACTGTGTACATGTGCATGTGTGTGTATTTGACAAGGGTGCAACAGTGATGCAACATGGATGCATGTGACTGCGGTATGTGTAAGCCTGATTGGCAGATGTGACATGGATGCCCGTCTGAACAGTGCGACACTTGGCAGAGGTGTACACATGCATGCAAGTGTGGTGGTGTGTGTACATGTGTGGTGCACTTCCTGTGTTGCATGTGATGTCTGGGTCACCTTTGGCTGCTCATGCTGTTGTATGTGTATGGATGGTGGTGGCAGTTGCGATATGGCTGTGGTATGGCTCATGTGTGCGAGTTGCAATGACGTGTGTTGGGGATTGTGATGACATGTCTGAGGTTTGCCAATGCCACTCATGTGCAACTGTCATGTGTGTATGTGTCCATTGTACAGTGCCCTGATGCCTGTGTTTTGTTTCTCCCTGTCTGCAGCGTCAACTGATGAAGAGGGCGGAGAAGGTGCTGTGGAGCACAGCGGCGGGGATCCGACCGCCAGCCGGAGACGCAAGGCCCGGCTCCCCTCCCGTGTTGTCATCTCGTCGGGGAGTGAGGAGTCCGGTGCCGCGTCCCAGGCCGCAGCTGCCGGGGGGAGGTCCAAGAGGCAGAGGTTGGAGTTGGACTCCTCGGCAGCAGAAGGGGCAGCTGGGACCCCACAGGGCCCAACAGGGGAAGATGGCACGGAGTCATCCAGGTTGGTGGGGGGTCTGGTGGAGGAGGAGGCCGTGCAAGCACCAGAGACGGGGTCTGGAGGTGGGGATCCCACTGGTGCTAGTGGTGCAGTCCAGGACCAGGGACAGGAGGCAGCACAGGCCGCCGCGGAGGTGCCTGTGTGCAATCCTGTCCCCGATCCTGTCCCTGCATCATCTTGCACCAGCAGGGATGCCTACGTCCAGACCCGTTTCCAGGCAGGGGGTGAGCTGACGTCAACTGGCCTTCCTCTGCCTGCGGACGTGGCTATCCAGGTCCGGGTTGAGCCTGTCCTGGCTGGTGTGGCGTTGCGTCAACGGGCCATGCGAGGTGACCTGCAGTCTTTTCATGGAGAGACTGCACGTCATCTCGAATGGCTCGTTGACCACGTCAGCCTGCTGGGACAGGTCACCCAGACCGGATTCCTCCGTCTGATGGGGCTTGTTCCGACCCCCTCCTCAACTGGACCCCCTACGTGCCAGTCGTCCTCTGTGCCATCTTCCCACCCATCAGTCACCTGGGTGCCCTGTGGAGCTGCCTCTGACAGTGCAGCCAGGCTGGTGGAGGAGGCATCCCTGCCACAGTCGGGAGTCGGACGTCCAGCAGGGGTGGCCACATCAACAACTGCACCCCAGCCGGCGGAGGATGTGCAGGCAGCAGGAGGCAGTGCACGGGCAGAGGCAGAGCAGCAGCAGCAACATGGTGGGAGCCATGAAGGCTCGGGGCCTTCGACATCGGAGGGGCAGGCATCGGCCGGAGGGCAGGAGGACCCAGGACAGAGAGTGTCTTCCGTGTGGCAGCGGTTGGGCCACGCCATAGGTGCGGAGCGGCGGCGGGCGGAAGAGGCGCGGCTCACAATGGTCAGGGCGGAGAACTCCATGCGGAGGGCCCTGAGGCGGGCCGAGTGCCTCGAGGCAATCCGCAGGGGGTTGGAGGAGGACACGGCGTCGTCCCTGCGGACCCTCAGGGCCATGGAACTGGACCGCCTCCGGGACATCGAACAGGAGTTCGATGATGCCCTGGCCCGGAACACCACGGAGTGAGCCGCTGGACTTGCCCGCCGCCTTTGTATATAGTTCTTTAGTTTTAGGTTTCCTTTGTTTTTTCTTATGATTTGGAGTCGACGGACACTGCTCCACTTTTTGTATATAGTTGATATTTAGGTAGGTTTTTTAGGAGGTTTCCTTAGTTCAGTTGTGATGATGGACCCTTGTTATTTTTGTACATAGTTCTTTGTTGCATGGAGAGTTTTTACATTTCACTTTGGACAAAATTTTATGGATTTGATTTTCTACTTTTGTGTTTTTATGCCGACATGCAGCTTATTTTTTCACATTTACATTGTAGTTATTTTTCTTTCTTTAACATTCGTATTTTTGTCCAATACATTTTTTTTTCCATTGTTCACTGTGTGGTTTCATCTCATTGGTTTCATGCATGTCATGTTGTGTGTTTTCCCATTCAATTTGAAAATCTGTGTGTGACGGACATGGGTTCATTTGCTTCATGAACATTGGGGGTGTAACATGTGTTTTCATTTCCATGTGGGTGAATGGGTTACTTGGTAGGGCTTTTTGGCTGTGGAGGCCATTACGCACATGATTGGGGATTGTGAGGACCTGGTGGAGGGTGCCACTGGTGGCTGGGGGGTGGGGGTGGTTGGAGACATGAGTGGGGGCCTGGTGGGGGCTGCCCATGGTGGCAGGGGGGTGGGGGTGGTGGGAGACATGAGTGGGGGCCTGGTGGAGGGTGCCCCTGCACTGCTGGGGGGTGGGGGTGGTGGGAGACATGGGTGGGTGCCTGGTGGAGGGTGCCCCTGCACTGCTGAGGGGTGGGGGTGGTGGGAGACATGAGTGGGGGCCTGGTGGAGGGTGACCCTGCACTGCTGGGGGGTGGGGGTGGTGGGAGACATGAGTGGGGGCCTGGTGGGGGCTGCCCATGGTGGCAGGGGGGTGGGGGTGGTGGGAGACATGAGTGGGGGCCTGGTGGAGGGTGACCCTGCACTGCTGGGGGGTGGGGGTGGTGGGAGACATGAGTGGGGGCCTGGTGGAGGGTGACCCTGCACTGCTGGGGGGTGGGGGTGGTGGGAGACATGAGTGGGGGCCTGGTGGAGGGTGACCCTGCACTGCTGGGGGGTGGGGGTGGTGGGAGACATGAGTGGGGGCCTGGTGGAGGGTGACCCTGCACTGCTGGGGGGTGGGGGTGCAGGGGGACATGAGTGGGGGCCTGGTGGAGGGTGACCCTGCACTGCTGGGGGGTGGGGGTGCAGGGGGACATGAGTGGGGGCCTGGTGGAGGTTGACCCTGCACTGCTGGGGGGTGGGGGTGGTGGGAGACATGAGTGGGGGCCTGGTGGAGGGTGACCCTGCACTGCTGGGGGGTGGGGGTGCAGGGGGACATGAGTGGGGGCCTGGTGGTGGTTGACCCTGCACTGCTGGGGGGTGGGGGTGGTGGGAGACATGAGTGGGGGCCTGGTGGGGGCTGCCCATGGTGGCAGGGGGGTGGGGGTGGTGGGAGACATGAGTGGGGGCCTGGTGGAGGGTGACCCTGCACTGCTGGGGGGTGGGGGTGGTGGGAGACATGAGTGGGGGCCTGGTGGAGGGTGACCCTGCACTGCTGGGGGGTGGGGGTGCAGGGGGACATGAGTGGGGGCCTGGTGGAGGGTGACCCTGCACTGCTGGGGGGTGGGGGTGCAGGGGGACATGAGTGGGGGCCTGGTGGAGGTTGACCCTGCACTGCTGGGGGGTGGGGGTGGTGGGAGACATGAGTGGGGGCCTGGTGGAGGGTGACCCTGCACTGCTGGGGGGTGGGGGTGGTGGGAGACATGAGTGGGGGCCTGGTGGAGGGTGACCCTGCACTGCTGGGGGGTGGGGGTGGTGGGAGACATGAGTGGGGTCCTGGTGGAGGGTGACCCTGCACTGCTGGGGGGTGGGGGTGGTGGGAGACATGAGTGGGGGCCTGGTGGAGGGTGACCCTGCACTGCTGGGGGGTGGGGGTGCAGGGGGACATGAGTGGGGGCCTGGTGGAGGGTGACCCTGCACTGCTGGGGGGCGGGGGTGCAGGGGGACATGAGTGGGGGCCTGGTGGAGGTTGACCCTGCACTGCTGGGGGGCGGGGGTGGTGGGAGACATGAGTGGGGGCCTGGTGGAGGGTGACCCTGCACTGCTGGGGGGTGGGGGTGCAGGGGGACATGAGTGGGGGCCTGGTGGAGGTTGACCCTGCACTGCTGGGGGGTGGGGGTGGTGGGAGACATGAGTGGGGGCCTGGTGGAGGGTGACCCTGCACTGCTGGGGGGTGGGGGTGGTGGGAGACATGAGTGGGGGCCTGGTGGAGGGTGACCCTGCACTGCTGGGGGGTGGGGGTGGTGGGAGACATGAGTGGGGGCCTGGTGGAGGGTGACCCTGCACTGCTGGGGGGTGGGGGTGGTGGGAGACATGAGTGGGGGCCTGGTGGAGGGTGACCCTGCACTGCTGGGGGGTGGGGGTGCAGGGGGACATGAGTGGGGGCCTGGTGGAGGGTGACCCTGCACTGCTGGGGGGTGGGAGTGCAGGGGGACATGAGTGGGGGCCTGGTGGAGGTTGACCCTGCACTGCTGGGGGGTGGGGGTGGTGGGAGACATGAGTGGGGGCCTGGTGGTGGTTGACCCTGCACTGCTGGGGGGTGGGGGTGGTGGGAGACATGAGTGGGGGCCTGGTGGGGGCTGCCCATGGTGGCAGGGGGGTGGGGGTGGTGGGAGACATGAGTGGGGGCCTGGTGGAGGGTGCCCCTGCACTGCTGGGGGGTGGGGGTGGTGGGAGACATGAGTGGGGGCCTGGTGGAGGGTGGCCCTGCACTGCTGGGGGCTGGGGGTGCAGGGGGACATGAGCAGGTGTGCAGGGTAGTCCCCTGTTTTGTGGGCTGCCTGCTGGGGCCGTGGAGGGTGTACAGGGAACACCTGTGAGGACCCACCCAGCCTAATTGCGTGTGATAATTCCCGCACACCCCTGTAATACACGTACCTGGCCAAATCGCATGTGAGAATTCCCGCGCACCCCTGTAATACACGTACCCAGCCGAATCGCGTGTAGAACTTCCCGTGTACCCCTGTAATACACGTACCCAGCCAAATCGCGTGTGATAATTCCCACGTACCCCTGTAATACACGTACCCTGGCCAATCGCGTGTAGAACTTCCCACGCACCCCTGTAATACACGTACCAAGCCAAATCGCGTCTGATCATTACCACGCACCCCTGTAATACACGTACCATGCCAAATCGCGTGTGATCATTTCCGCGCACCCCTGTAATACACGTACCCAGCCGATTCGCGTGTAGAACTTCCCATGTACCCCTGTAATACACGTACCCAGCCAAATCGCGTGTGATAATTCCCACGTACCCCTGTAATACACGTACCCTGGCTAATCGCGTGTATAACTTCACGCGTACCCCTGTATTACACGTGCCCTGGCTAATCGCATGTAAGACTTCCCGCGTACCCCTGTAATACACGTTCCCTGGACAATCGCGTGTTGAACTTACCGCGTACCCCTGTAATACACGTTCCCTGGACAATCGCGTGTTGAACTTCCCGCGTACCCCTGTAATACACGTTCCCTGAACTATCGCGTGTTGAACTTCCCGCGCACCCCTGAAATACACGTACCCTGGCAGCCTGGCTAATCGCGTGTATAACTTCACGCGTACCCCTGATATGCACGTTACCCGCTTTGCGTTCCTTGTTTGGCAGCCCTGTAAACTGGTCCAGGGTTAGCGCAGCCCTTTGCGATGATTTAGCGATTTTGATGGCTTTTCCTTGCGCGAGGGCGTTCTTGGGGGCGTTACTGGCGCTGCTGCAGGGTCGCTGCGATACTCTGCGCCACGGCTGGTTTGGGAGCCTAAAATCCATGAATACGCTGTGCGCGGAAATCGGTTTTAGCGCACGTACCTGGCGCAGACAATCGCACGCGGACACTCTGCGCCAGCCGCTTGCGACACTTTTCTGCGAAATTCTATGAATTACCCTGTAAATACCCCTAAAACCGTAGTAGCTGGCAGAAGCGATCAAAATGTTTTAACCAAATTGGACATCACCAAACCTTTATCGTTGTAACCATGGCATACTGAGCTTAAGTGATGTGAAGCTCAACAAAAAGGAAGGCATGATATCAGGCAGGTAGGAATCCCAGCATAGATGGAATTGGCATAATCCAGTTTGGTGTTCATTAGTGACCACACCATGGCATGGTTCTGGTTGCTAGGTATAAAAGTAAGGGCATGCCTAAATTGGTACAGTCTGAAGAAGGGTCTCTTCACATTTGCGCTTGCTTGGGAATCCAAAATGTGATTGGATGCCAAGATTCTCGCTAGGTTTCTGATCTTGTGGCAAAGGTGTGCAGCTGGCAAACAAGGAGAGGGAGAACTGAGCAGTACGAAGGATTAGCATCAGATGATGAGGACCCAAAAGAAGAACCAATGTTTTGGAAGAATTCGATTTGATCCCACTGCCAATTACCTACTGACTAAGGGATTCCAGAATCAAATAAAAAAAGGTCCATTAAAGCAATCAAATGTGTGAGTAGTTAGCATGAGAATTAACAAGTCCCTAGGAAGTGGCATAGATGGGGTGTAGCTGAGGGGCAAGGCCCACCTTTATTGATCTAGCACCCAACCTGCAGTTTTGGCTGTGAACGCTGATGGGCCCCGAGGGAGGGAGGAGGATTTGTATTGTGACAACGTCATAAAAGCATATGGTTATGTGCAGTTTCAATATATATATGTAAATGAAAATATGGGGAGGAGTATCTTAGGATGATATCTGAATACCTGAATTGTCACTCGCTTCATATAGCTTGAGTGTTTATTATTTCCCTTTTAAATCATAGCGACGTTGGATAGGAAAATCACAATCTCTTGGCTTCTTGTAATGCTTGCCCTCGAGGGCTCTCTTAAAGGATATGTGCTGTAGGACTGCAGAGGAAGCACTTTCAGAGGCTCTCTGGGTAACTGGGTGAAGGCCACTCAGCCACCATCTTTGGATTAGACCGGCTTTAATTGGTCAGAACAGTGGAGCCTTATTCCTTGCCGGAAACATGTCATGGATGCAGTATATCGTCAGATCGGAGCAACTGAGGATACTCAAAAAAGGATGCATTCCCAGAATACGTAGGATGCACGGGTGCCAGTTTGTGTAAAAAATCAGGGGATAGGGTGAAGCCCAGAAATGAATCGCGAGAGATGAGTGACTGTATGGGGAGAGTCCTTATTCCTGTCATGATGACTCTGCTGTGTTTCTGGTTGTTAAAAGTGAACCCCTTCCCTCACAGGTTCGCAAAGGAGTGGAGTCAACGAATATGTGGAGCAGGGTATATGTTTAGGCGGTTTAGTCGTTCTTCATGTGACTTTTTGTATTTTTTGACTTGACGCAAAAGGCCGACTCACTTTTTAAACTGAGGGATGTTTACGTTGGACAAACTGGGAGCCCTAAGGAGTGCTCTGGAGGCAGAAGGTACAAAGGTATCTGTAGAGCAGTGGGGAGCATTTGCCACATTGTTGGAAGAAGCAATGACTAGAAGGAATGACAGGAAAATGAGAGGACTGGGGAGATTAAGTATCGACTGAAGGGACAAATACATTTTCTGAGATACAGGAGGTGGAAGAGTGGAGTCCGTATGTACTCCGTTCTCCTGGATAGGCTGTTCGGCCCTAACAGAGGATTTTCAAATAGTTCTTGGCTATCTCTTGGAGTAATTGATTTAGTTCTTCTAGGGGACTCTTCCACCCTCCTAGCATCCTCTTTCCTTTCAGAGATGACCCTGTTCTCCTTGCAATATTTGTGTGTTCTCCCCTTTGGGCTACGTCCTCTTGAAGTGTCTCCATATGGTTCCCTTTCCCCAACACTTTAAATTAACCAAAATTTCTCTTCTCTTGATCTTGACGCTCTGTATTCCTTTGCTTCCTTATTTCTCCAAAAACAACATGCTTTACACACATTTTATCTTGATTTTTAGAAAGGCTTGCTGTGTCAATGGGACAGGTAGGCAGAGTATCATAGTTTTTCTCACCCTTTTAGCACTTGTTGTGTTATTGGGGCGAGTAGGCTGAATCCCGTAGTTAGTCTCACATTTATAAACACTTCTTGTTTCACAGGGACGAGTAGGCTGGGTCCCTTCATTAGTCTCACTCTTATGAACACTTTTTCTATCGCTGTAATGAGTAGCCCGATTCCTGTAGTTAGTCTTTCACTTATAACACTTCTTGTGTCACTGGAACATCATGTGTCACTGGGACGAGTGGACTGAGTGTGTTCCTGCGCCCCGTATCCCTCTTCTGACTTTCCCGTTACCTTTTTGCTCAGCGGAGCAACTCTTGGTGTTGGAACAACCTCAGATGTCACACCAGCTCTTCTTGGTTCTTTGGTGTGGCACTGCATAGCCACCTCTGTAGTGTCTGAGCTGTTTCTGGACTGAACAGTCCACCTTTCCTAGGCCGCAACCACTCCCTTGGTTCTCTTTCCTCAGGGTTCTCTTCCCCTGTACAACACGGATCTCTGGTTTCCCCATGCCTCATCGGTACGTCCACTAGCCAGGTCCTTGCGACTGGGGCTCTCTCGTCCTCAGGCGCTCCGAGCTCTTCCAAGATTTAAACTTCCCGGGCTTCACCATCCATCTTCAGTCCTTCTTTTATTTCTATATCCAAGTACTAGGTCCTCCCCAGTGTAACATCAAAGTATTTTCTCCCTCTTTGATAAGTAATCTCTCTTACTCGTCTGGGCTCCTTCGTCACAGTTGGATTAATTCTAGAGCACAGACTAATCTGTATTTCTCACCCATCTCTCTTCTTTGTCACAGTGGTTTTGTCAGCTGTTTCTTCAAAAGGCATTTTAGGACTAACATCAGAATAACAAACATTAGTTTGTTCTGATGGACTTCTCTGAAGCATGGACATTATTGATGGTTCAAACGAAAGGGTTTTAGGGAGTTCCTTAACATAATGGGAGTGCTTACTGTGAGGAGTCAGTAATGCGAGGTGGACAACTTCTTGTAGATTTCTCAAAATATGCCATTTTATTAAAGAAATTATAATAAGAAAATACCTTGCTTGCACTACTCTACAGAGGAATTCCCTACCTAGTCTAAAGGCTATGGGAACAATCCCTAGCATGGGAAAACAGGCCCTCACACTAAACAACAAACATACAAAGGAAATTATATTTAGCAACACAATATAATAAACAATATCAACACAATCTCCAAATGGCCTTCTCTAGTCCTGGATAAGGTCCCCTGCCCAGGCTTTAAAGTCAACTTCCAAAAATGTTCATCAAAGAAAAAGAAAGGTTTTGAAACCGATCTTAATGGTTCCAAATTAAACAAATGTTCAACAAACAAAAATCCACTAATAACAACTGTTCCTAGATGAAAGTATCCCCTTGCAACTTCCAGAAAAAGAAATAGCACAAATGGTAATCCTGGTTATGATGATAAATTGTCTTTTCTACTAGATAATTTGGCACAGTTCAAAAGGAGGTGTAATATTCCCCAATGTCAATAATACACAATTATTTAGGCAGTTCTTCAGTTACAACTTTACATTTGGTATATTTGTCAGGATGCTTTCTCTGTGCTGCTGCTTCTATTTTTAGCAACCACACTTCTATTGTTGGTACTATGAGAACAGCCACCTGTGTCCCCTCAGTGTGTCACTACTTTAAACCTCTTCAATGTGACATCTGCTGACAACTTAATATACCACCTCAGTTAAAGTATTTCTACTACTGCTCAGTACTTTTGAAGTATTAGGTAGGTTTCAACAAGACACTTCAACCTCTTCAGGAAGGCAATGCACTCTTCCTTTTAATGGTTTTCACAAAAGAGGCAATCTCTTTGGCTCTTCGTCTGCCTTACTACCGCAAAAACAACCTGCTTCTGCCCACAAGGCTCTCTCCTTTCTGGCTTCAGCAGTCTTCAGCACCACAGGTTGTATTTTACTTCCCAGTATTCATTACAAGCATTTGGTTCTCCTTCCCCGGCTTTGATCTCACCTTTCTGCCAGTTATTAGCCTAAGTAATTACCCTGAAGCTTATGTGCCACTCTTTCAGCTTCAGGTAACAATTAAGATTACCCCTGCTAATTGTGCAGGGAGTCTTGATTCCATTAAAGACAGGAGGCAAGCATTATGCTTCAACTACTTTTATTCACTCTTTAGCCGTTTCAACAACAAAACATAAGAAAACTGAAAAGGTCTCCCTTTATGCCTTTTCTTTTGTTAAACTAAAAAATCCCACTGTCTCTGTAGTCCTCTTCGTGTCAGTCCAGCTTATGACCCACTTCCTGTACTTGGACTCCTCATCTTCTTTGAATGCTCTGAACTGCATCCTTTAAAACTTGAACAACTATGTCCATCCACCGTGGTGAACCATTCGAACTGATGCAAACTCTGCTTCATTGCTTTGCGGGTGCAGCGCTCAACTACTTCCAGGCTTCGCTGCCTAAGGATCCTCACAAATCAATTCTTCTTCTTGGCGTCTTTCAAGTCTATTCTCATTAGCCAGTTCCCTTCTCTCAGGGTGTCCCTCAATTGATGTATGCCTTCCTTCTTGAAGTGATGGTATACTACCCAGCCATTCAGTTCTCTCAAGTTCATGACTGGACACACTTTTTCTTTCCTGTGGACCAGAAACATAGAGCTCACGAATCTCGGGGCTGCACTGCACTTCTCTATGGCTCTCTTCAATTCTAGCTGGCGAAGCTCACCTTGTAAGCTCTCTCGCTCTACCTGCGCTAGCTGTAATTCTTGGGGCCAATTCTCTTGTACTGGCTCTTGTATAAACTCAAGCTGCAGACCTCTGACGGTTTGCAAGACCCATGCATCACTGGAAAGCGCGCACCTGTTTCCCCAAAAAGGTTGTGTTCTCCCCCCACTGGAGGATAATTTGGTGCTCTCACCTGGCGTAAAACGACCTCTCAGAAATAAGAACGAGTCCTGCTGCTTTTTCTCCCAGTACCGGGTTCTGGAATTATGGGGCCTTCTGCCTCCGTGGAACTGACCAGCTGCTCGACCCCGATAGCGGCCAGTCCCGGCAAAAACTCTGCCCGGGAAGATCTTGCGTATAGATGCCTGTGCCTTCTCCAGAGATGTATAGGTGCCTATGAACCTGCCCATCTCCTTGCCAAAGGTCTCCCCGAAGAGGAGACACTGCACTGCTTCCCCGGCTTAATAGGAATCTAGGTCACTTAATTTGGCATCTATCTCAAGCAGTAGGCCTCTCCTCCTCTCTGAGGAGATGGTGCAGTTTGCATTACCCAATAAGCAGACCGCTCTCTGAGTCCAATTTGCGAGGGCCTCCGGGTCGATTTCTTCCCGGGTATCTCTGGCTCTTTCGGCCAGGTTATTTTGGCCAGCGGCCTGGAAATATCCAACACTTGCTAGTCTTTGAGAAGAACGCCAGCCTTTTGGGGTTCAATTCTGGCGGTTCTGCCACCTTACCAGGCAGGTCCGGCCGGGGACATTCCACCCCCAAGCGCTGCCTCACTTCCTTTCCTTGTCAAGTTCTTTTCGCAGTCTTAGGCTCATGTACCTCGTCACCCTGGGGAAGGGCTGCCAATCAGAGTAGCTGGGGTTCCTAATGCTGTCTGGATGAAACATGTCCGACACTTCTTCTGGCTCTTCGTCCAGATGCTTCTCCTTGCAGGCTTTTTTGCCTCTACTGGGACTTTAAAATTCTTCTTCTGTCTTTTCTTCCTCTTCTTGAGAGGACAGATTGCCTTTGGCTGGCTCTTCTTCCAAGCCCGGGTCATCTCTACCCATATTTTCTTCCCCTGAGGAGGGGGTTGTGAGTCTTGGCACTGCTGACCTTTGCATGAATGCCTCTCTTAGCTTTGCAAATCGTCGTCTGCCTCTGGGGCCTTTTCAACTACCCTGTAAGGTCGACCCGGGGGGTCAGTAGAGGGTTTCCTCTTGCGGGTCTGATTACTCCCCTTCAATCCTCTTCTCGAGGACTCTCTGGGCATGCAGTCTGTCTCTACGATGCTCTCTCAGGGCTGGTTTAGTATAGATTCTAGTGTTTCCAGGCTGTCTTGTAAGGATTTCACCCCTTGCACCACAGCATCGACCAATGACCTTCCCAGCACTTCTTTAAAGCTGGAGGCGAGGTCCAGAGATTGCTTCTCCTTGCTCCACTCAAATTCAGACATGATATTTGACTGCTGTGTACCTGATACCTGTGCTAGGTGTCTTGTGCACACCCACTGCTCCGTTGGGTCGATGTCCTGGTATCCTGGAGGATAACCTCCTATGTGCAATAACATGATATAACAATTATTATTTTCTTTTTTCTTTTTATGTGGCTAGCACCTTTATTTGTTCCCATCTGATTCATGGGCCCATTGGCACCACTTCTAGGCTGTTCACAGCCGTGTTCTTCTGAGAGTTGTTATCTCTCTAGTTCCACGTGTATATCGCGCAGACTTATGCTCGTCTGAGTGTGACGATTCCACGATCCGACCTGGGATTATCCGATCGTATGAGGTTGCCTTTATGTTTATAGGCTGTTTCACTCTGTTCGTTCAAGTGAAATATGTGTCACCGCCGGGCCCGGCTTTCTTTAGAACTCCTGCGTGCCTGCACTGCTGTCGCACAGACAATGCGTCTGAGTGGCGCAGACCTCGGCTCCACCTCTCTGTCGGAGGGGGCTGCCGCATCGCACTCGCTCTTGCTCCTCCCCTGCGAGGATGGGGGGCGTAATGCTCCTGCCCGCCGCGATGGAGGACGAGCAACTGGGCGTGTCGGGTATACGACACGGGGCTCGCTTCCTTCTTGCCGGTGCCTAGCTGTTAATAAACCTGTTACCAATCTTTTTAAATCCTACCGTGCTGCACTGTACCTCGCGGACACTACTAAAGCAAGTTTGTTTTGGTTTTACAGGCACTGCGATCCATGACTTCCATACCATTTTTATGAAATTCTGTAACACTACAGTGCTTGCCTCTCAGCTCACATGTTATTTACATTATTATATGTCTCTACTACATACGAAAAATCATTTAAACATGCTGTGTTTCTCAGAATGGAGGTGAAAGGGTACTTATCTGCTTGAAGAGTAGGAAAAGAAGAGGAGTCCAGTAACAGGAAGTGGGTCATAAATTGGACTGATACGAAGCAGACTACAGAGACATTGAGATTTATAGTTTAGGAATAGAAAAGGGATGAAGGGAGACCTTTTCAGTTTTCTTATGTTTTGTTGTTTAAACTGCTGAAGAGTGAATAAAAGAAGTTGAAGCATAATGCTCGCCTCCAGTCTTGACATAGAATGGTGTGACAAGACTGGTTTCACTATGAAAAGGGCTTGTCTCTTGGCTAGGGTATTGCTTGTTCTTTTCCTTCAATACTTTAGACTCTTTACTTACTTGAAAGAGAAAGAATGGCACTTCTGGATACAGTATGGAGTTCAGTCTTTCAAGTGAAAACACAAATTGGCACACGCAACCTCTCTTTAAGATAGATGTTAAAGTTTAAAATGAAAAGAATTGTATTCCCGTGTAATGGTAAAGGATGCAACTCTGTCTTCCATTGGGAAACACAATTGGGTACATGATGGAGATTTCACTCATAGTTACTTGTAACTCATGTAACGTCAATGTTAGGTATCCGTTAATGGTCTTTAAAGTGTTCCTTTTCCTCATTTAATGACACCTGACCACTTGGTTATCCAACAAGTTTTAACAGTATTAAACAATGGATTTAAATATCTTTTCTTTCTCACACGAGTGGTAAAGCTTTCATGATAAGCGCGAGTGGTACAAGTCCATTGTTTAACAAGAATTCAACTATGCCAAACAGCTTTTACTTCCTTCCAGCAATACGCTAGTCACTTCGGAGCTGGCTTCTATTACCGGTAAGGCTTGCGCAATGTATCTGGACGCTGTGCTTTACTCAGCGACTTCATAGATACTGCTTTTGCCGGTTGCACTGCTTTCCCGACTTCCTTGACCACTTCTACAACTTCTAGCTCTCTTGGGACCCACACCCTTCTCCGGCATGGGTGTCTTCAGTCTGGCTACTTAAACTGGGGGTTCCTTTTTCTCCTGAGACCCTCGGCTTGCCTTCTGCTTTTAGCCTCAGTCTCCTGCACGTTCACAGCTCTGCAATCACAGCAACACGGCTCACATGGGGAAAACGCAGCCTCCTGCATGTGTTCATCTGATAGAATAGTAACTACATTTAAGGTTTTGCACACTGTCCTTCATACATTATGGGTTCAGAAAGCTAGAAGGTTCAATTCCCATGATGGGCGGTTTAGGTCCATCTGCCATCGATATGGAAAACGTGGCGTTTTATGATTAAACGTGGAAATTGAGTGTTTGAATTAGACAGGAGGAGGATTGCAGATGGCATAATCAGAAATATATTTTCCTGGAATGAGAGCATTTTGGCTCAGTGATGAAGGATAGTGTGGAAAACTTTAAATATAGTTACTATTCTATCCATACAAGCAAAACCCTGGAAAGTGGACCTCAAATTGGCCACGCACAATTGTTTTGACCAAGCCCTGATAAAGACCTGAGGTATTCAGGTTGAAACATGTGTTGGCTACCTATTAAAACAGAAGTGCGCCAACAATTTACAAGTGATTGTGGTAGCGCTTTGGTACTATAGTTCTATATACGCTGTTTGTGTTTGATGCCGAAGGGATAGTGTCACTTGCTATGACCATTGCAGGCTTTCACCCCCGCCCCCCACGCTTGTGAAAGAAGTGTTCTTTTTTTAATAACAGTCTTTAGCTTGATGGATTATTAGCCCCAACCTGCTAGTTTTTCTTGGTATAGCCTGATTTTATAATCTTGGGTTTCACAACCTTAGAATGAATATAAGGTTTAGAGGCATAAAAATGACAATAGGCCATAACCACTCTAGGTACATTGGGAAGAATCTTCCTATCAGAGGCAAAGTACTGTTTCTCACCCCACAGAATCTGCTCACCACCCTCAGGGTTGGGATCAGGAAGCGTCTGCCTTCCCCTGACCACCTCGGAGGAGTCTTTAGGCAGGGTTTCAGTCAGGGATCTGTAGGATTCTTCACACTACCCCCAGAAGGGGAGTCTCTCCTGGGAGGTCCCGCTGCCTGTGGAGAGCTTGGTGGCAATGGAAGTGGGGTATCAGATTGGCAAATTTACCATGGTTATGCACCGGGTAATGGTTCCAGGATATTGTGAATTAGAAGACCTTTGTTCTATAGTAGGTAGATGAGGGGAGTGACCTATGCATTTTGAATGTTACCATTTAATAATTGCGGATGGAAGGAATAGTACCAGGTTGATGAATGTGTGTTCAAATTCTACAGATGCACAGTGTCAGTCTTTTGGAAGTTTAGACAATCAAACATGTACTATGATTTAACATTTGCAATCTCCAGAGATGGATATTGGGGAGTTTTTGAAGTACATTCAGATATATAATCAACTATTCTGGTATAACGCTGTATAACAAGCCTGTTGAACAAGTCTGCGATATCGATATATAGTGTTGAATGCAACTGTGCCAACAGTTTTGCTAACTGTCCCTGCCTCCAGGTAACCACCCATTACCCTAACTGCACTCGGGAGGGGAGGGGTCTGGAATCCATTAGGCACTGGAGCAAGAGGAGTTGTTTGAAGGACGACAGAAAAGGGAAGCAATTGCTAAAATGTGGAACAGGGCTACAACTGCACTTGCAACATGGGGAATATACAAAGGGTCAAATTTAGAAGTTCGAGTTGAGCAGGCTCATATTTGGGGCAGAGCTTACATGTACCGAGGCAAGTGTCAGCCAGATGCATGTCATTGGCACCCTCAATCAACTTACCAAGAGTGCCCTCCAAAGACTTATGGATGGTGATCTTGAAGCAGGAAGGAACCTGGAGTGGGACATGGCATGTGAGGATGAGCAAGGCTATTTGAACACCCAGTTGCTATTGATCAGAGAATACCTGTGACACAGTAGCTGGCCAAGACTGCTGAAAGATTATTCAGGAATACCAGAGCACCTAGGGCAGTGGAGACATTTCTGCAAGTACAGTGCCTGGTACTGCGAGGATAAAGAACGTTTCTTCGCTGCATACGGTCCAATCAATGAGCTGTTGGCACTGGCAAGAAGAAAACTGCGTGGTCCGTGGGCCGGGGTTAACTGGGTTGTGTGACACATCACAAGGCCTGAGAAGTTAAACCACCCAACAATGCCTTCCGATACCTTCCCTCTGCCCCGGGGATGATGCCTCATTTATGATTTAATCTTGGCTTTAACTGAGGCTCGTCGGGCAGAGTTAGTAACTTCCCCAGACACAGGTGTGCATTCTACAGTTCTTGCAGGTACTTAGCAGTTTACTGTCTTTGGCCAGCTACTGAGAGAAGAGCAGTGAAGGTGTATGTTGAATTACTGGAAGGGTGGACTAGGTTAGTGCCACACAGGTTTCAGGGTATTGAGGAAGTGGAGGAAGCAGTAAGACACATGACATATGTAGCCAAGAGTTTATAAGTACCAGAGACAGTATATAACAAAGAGAAACAGGCATTTGAAGTAGCACTCATACATCTGCTATATGCAATCCAGGAGATATTTTGGGTGCAGTGAATCAAGAAGTGTCTGAACAAACTTACATTACCACCACTGTATCTCTCACTGTAGATTCTCTTATATTGGCAGAGGTGACCGGGTGCTGAAGTAACGGTGGCCACGCTATAAGTACAGCAAGAAACTGAAAGCTGCAGAAGGAGCTGGAGCGGTTGTTGGAGCATGGTGAGAATGTTTGTGTGCACTACATAAAGTATTGATTGTAATGTTAGATGGTTTACTTGCACAAATGAAAAGCAGAGTCGGACCATAGCTGAGGGGGCAAAGAGTAGAATTCCCTGTGCAATGGGGCAAAGCTCAATGGGGTGGGACTAGTATAGGGGGAGTGCAAAGATGTAGTTGGATTAGTTGAGCAGTAAGCGCAAAAGGGGCTGTCTGTGAATGCTGAAGGCCACGAGGGAGGGGGAGAATGTGTATTGTGACAATGCCATGAAGGCATATCATGATGTGCAGTTTCAATATGTAGGTAAATGATGATATGGGGAGGAGTAGTCTGGCATGATATCTGAATACCTGATTTGTCATTCACTTCATATAGGCCGAGCTTTCCATTTAAATCCTAGTGGACATTGAATAGGGAAATCATCACCTATTTGCTTCTGGTAATGCTTGTCCTTGAGGACTCTCTGAAAGGATATGCGCTCTAGGACTGCAGAGGCAGCTCTTTCAGAGGCTCTCGGAGTAACTAGGTGAAGGACACCGGGCTGCCATCTTTAAATTAAACAGGTCCATACTGGTCAGCACAATAGAGCCTTATTCCTCAGAGGTGCCACATCAGGGGCCGGTGGTCCTACACC
This sequence comes from Ambystoma mexicanum, assembly GCF_040938575.1. Classification (NCBI taxonomy): domain Eukaryota; kingdom Metazoa; phylum Chordata; class Amphibia; order Caudata; family Ambystomatidae; genus Ambystoma; species Ambystoma mexicanum. Next base: position 1,217,071,015 of record NC_090933.1, on the reverse strand, counting down.
ACTCACCTAAAAAGGTTGATGCCAGATTTTGTCAGATCCGAGCGATTGACGCGGAAGCAGAGGACCATTTACCAAAGAATGACAAGATGGAAATAGAAGACTGATCACGGCTTTGGCGGTAACGCCGGCAGTATTAGCCCTACCACCGAACTCCCCGGCGCTAATAGTGCCGGATCACGAGTTTGGCGTTAATGTAATTCCTCATTCCCCATTGAGCCCATTCGGGAATGCCCCATTCCCCATTGGGCTCAATGGGGAAAATTTGCGCTCTTACCTCCGGTAATAGCGCGACCGCCGGATTTAAGGGTTACCACCAAAGTCGTGATGAGGCCCAGACTCTGGAAAATCACAACGGAGGTCATTGTTGTAATTTGGGGCAGGAAAGGTCAAGCGGAAATGACATGTATTGTAAGGGGCCCTACCATGAGGGAATAGAAGGGGTGGGAGAATTGGAGGTGGGTTGGATTGGCTTGGGTGGAGTGCTGGTAGAGATATTGTCCATGTATCTGCTTATAAGCTGTACTAAATGGAACCCTGATTTGTATATATTCAATGAGACGCCTTAGTTTTCTTGTTTTGCTTTTACTTCAATATGGCTCAACTCTTTTCAGAGCTGTTCCTGACAGCCAAGTGTTCAGATTTCTGAAAACAAATGCCTGTGAATGGCACAGTTTAGTGAGAAAAGTGGGCAGTGGTTTGTCGGCATTGCTAGGTTTATCATTTTTACACTAACAAATGTTGCACAAAAACTATTGTTGCATATCTGAAGAGAGCACATGTACCTATGTATGTTTGTAGGTATGTATGTATTGGATTAGCTAATAAGGAACAGAAGAAGGGAGAAGATATAGAGGGTATCCACCTGGGGAAGGTAGGTGAGGGAAGGAAAAAGGACAGGGTTAGTACCAGGTCTGTATATGTACCTCTACAGAGCTCTCTGTGGAACCTAAATGCCAATGTTCAAATTCTGACAGAGTCCCTTCTGCCCTCCATCATCACACAGTCGATAACATATGAGTCATTTAGTTGAGTAATAGTGACATCTGTTATTTCCCATGCAGTGAACATAACCAAGAAAAGGTCTACATTCGGCCTGGTCACTGTAGCATGCAAAAGTAACACTCCAGTTTAATGAATACACCTCCCTTCATTTATGGTCAGCCAGACACTTGATTACCTGTATACGGTTCAGGGTCACTCCAAAGTGCAATTCTGGCTACAGCATTTCCTGAGGTCTTAAATTAGCCCTACTGGGGGGTGGAGGGGAGCGACAGATGCTGGAAATCAAGGAAGCCCTGCAGCACCCCGTAATCAGCCACAGTAGGGTCTGGGAGAGATGGCATACATCTATTACACCTTCTTGCTGCCACCCAACCAGTGGGTGTGTGTTCAGGTTTGAATCCAAGACACCATGCAAATGTTTTTCACAGCTGGTTTTGGCAACTCTAGACCTTGCTCTCCTGGCAAGACCGAAGCCCCAAACATTGTTTTACAAAATGAATCTACAGGAGCCCTGTGCAAAAGTGAAAGGATCATCATTTTAAACGATCAAGTCAAGTCCAGGTGAATAGATCAAGTGCAGTGTGCTCACTTTCAGAACACGAGTATACGAATCTGCTGTGCGATACGGGTTTGATACCAAAGTTGGTCTGACTCAGCTTTTCATCTTCGCAAGGTTGAAAAATTGAGTTCCGCGAGTCGGTGATAATGGTGGCCCCGATTGTTGCACTGCTTAGAAATTCCAACAGTCTGGTATGAAGCGGTTTATGAGTCGCCAAATTATTATTACAACGTAGAAGGAAGACTCATCAGATGTCCCATTCGGCAAGCCCACTATGCCAATGTGGGCCAGATTTTTTGGTCAGCGTGGGACAGTTTTTGGGTCAAAGTGGGCCAGCTTTTTGCACACAGTGGGCCAGTTTGATGAGTCTTCACTGCACGGCTAGAAGCTTCGAGCAGTGTTACAGAACAAGCCATCTTTAAAGTGCGCAATTTGTAACATTTTCCACAAAAACTCCCCCTTGGGCACTACTCAGTTTGTTACAAAAGGAACAACTTGTTCTTTGCGACTGTGGGACACTTTTTCATTAATGCCCGAGCTAATTCTATGCTCCAGTCCGACCCTGGCCATAAATTCGGGAGGTGCTCCAGCGCTGAAAAGCAATCACCTGACACATGATTGAGGTAAATAGTCTTGAGCTTTGCTCACGAGGTATCAGGTAATATTACCCCCACCAATAATATTGCCATGTATATGGTCGTGGGGTAAGCTCCGTAGGCGATATTAACACATGGAACCGCTCACAAGACACTGTGTTGAGGTGCGTCAGGTACATTTGGCCCCTTAATGTATGTGTGGGATACGACCCCCATAGGCTCCGTGCCTCTTGAACAAAGGGCCATTTCGGCACAGGGTCTTCATGCAGAGCACACAATGTCTCCATCGAGACAGGCTTCTGCGCAGCTCGCGCGCCAGCCCTCTCCAGATTCCACATCTAGAAAGAAGCGCACACTTCAAGTCACGTTCCTGGAATGTCGGTGCAAGAGGAAGGGGTCTGGCATAACTCAAGGACACAAAAGAGATGGCCTTCATTCCCCCAAAGTTATTTTTCATTTTATTGGAACAAAGCCTCAGCAATAACATTCAGAGATTTAGAATAATACTAAGTGCGATTGCAGGGGAAGCAAAAATGTGGAATGCAGGAACCATCCATTTCAGAATCATTTCTGTACATATTTTACGCATTTTTGTGCTACTTTTTTAAATGTATTTTTATTCTACAATTGATGTTGACTTCGATCAGCGCTGCGGAGCATTCTGGTACATTAGCGTCTAGTGTGCGACCCTCACATGAAAAAAATCCAGAAATTCAATAAATTAGAAACATCTGTTAATCCCAAACTATTCAAAAAGTGCAGTGAGCTGGCTGGGAGGGATTACAGCGACAAAAATGACTGTTGAGGGTGACTTGTTGCGATATAGTCCCCGGTGTGTGGTTAAGGTGGTAATGTACCTTGAATCAGGGTGGAGGACGACCTGGTGATAGCCGGCCCGGAGGTCGAGCTTCGAGAAGAAGCGAGCGCCCTGCACCTCCGCAATGATGCCATCCAGCGTCGGTGTGAGGTGCCTCTCCCTCTTGATGGCTTTGTTGGGGATCCTCATGTCCACGCAGATCCGGACTGCGCCCGGTTGTTTGAGTTTCCTTGCCACCACTATGGGGGTCACCCAAGGAGTCGGGCCCTCCACCTTCTCTATAATGACTAGATCTACGAGGCTGTCCAGTTCTTTGTCGACCTGCTCACGGAAGTGGAAAGGTACCCTCTGATGTTTGAGGGCCACCGGTTGTACCGAATCATCAATGTGCAGCCGCACCGGCTCCCCGGCCATCTGCCCAATCCCTTTGAATAGGGCATGATGCTTCTCCAGCAAGTCATTAATGTCTTCCAGGTAGACGGAGTACGCGAAGCTGACGATGCCGAGAGCCTCCGCCGCTGCACAACTCAACAAAGTGTTCTTACTCACTGGGGTCACGTAGAAACGGGCTGTGATGTGGGAGCCATCATGCTCTACTTTTGCTATAAAGGCCCCGTCCAGAGGGATGGGCTCCACACCACCAAATGCAAAGATGCGGGCCTTTGGTGTGACCAGCCTGGGCGGCTGATCTATGGCGTTGTAATGTTCTCGGGCCATGACGTTCACCGATGCCCCTGTGTCCACGAGGACAGGGACTGGAGACTGGTTCACTTCGACCACGCACCTTGGTTGTCGTCGGTTCCTGCCTCTTCGAAGCTCCACACTTGAGACAAAGAATATGTTCTCTTCGTCTTCTTCTTCGGCTTCTTCCACCTGAGCCTCCTCCTCGCCCTGGTCCACCTGAGCAACATTGGACGGCCGACCTTGGCGAGTGGAGACAGCTCGGCCAAGGCCCCTTGGCACCAGTACGGGCAAGGCCGCCCTACACACCCTTGAGAAGTGGTCTGGCAACCCGCACCGTCCACAGGTCTTTCCAGCTGCAGGGCACTCCGCTGGGTGAGGCAGGTCGTATCCGCATTTTTGGAAAATCTCGCCTGCCCTCCCGGCTCTGTCCCGTGTGCCGCCACCATATCTCCTGGCACCTCTCCCCCCTCGCCACATCGCACAGATCTCTTCAGTTTTGATAGGGCGCGACCCGGCCTCCATTCTTGTAGCTCTCGCCTCTGACACCTCGTGGCACCTTCCTAGCTCAAGGATGCACTGGAGCGTTATCCCAGGCTCCCTCAGCACTTGGCGCCTGAGCTTGCCTGACGAGCACGCCTGGATAAGCATGGTCCTGATCATGTCCTCTGCATCGCCCCAGGCACAGGCGAGCGACAGACGCCTTAGGCGCCCATAGAACGTGTCCAAGGTCTCGTCATCTTTTTGTTTGGCAGAGAGCATCACGAATCGCTCATAGTCCGCGTTGGCTAGAGGCAGAAAATATGCCTGGAGGGCGGCTTTTGCATGATCGTAGGTTCCATTCCCTTGTGGCAGAGATTCAAAAGTCTCCTGGACAGAGGGCCCTGCCGAGTACAACATCGTGGCCAGCCTGGTGTCATCATCGACCACTTGCGCAGCCCTGAAATACATGTCCAGGCGGTCCACCCACCTTCTCCATCTGGGCCCCAAGCTGGATGGCGGGCCCGACACATCAAATTCGGGGATGGGCTGCAGGGCAGCATGCGCACGTACCTGTGCTATGGCAGGCGCCGCCTGCTGAAACCAGGTGCAGCAGCTGGTTGAACTGGGGGTTGGAGGGCGGGAACCGCTGCCTGACCATCTGCTGGAGCTGCCGGTTGCTGCATTGGAGGTTGTGGACCCTGCGGGGCCACCGGTGCACGAGGATGAAACTGCGCCGCCACACCGTGTGCTCCGTCCTGATCCTCGGTGTCACTCATGGGTTTGAGCGCACAGGCACCCCCATAATGCTGATCGGGGCCGCAACTCAAACACTCAGCCCAAATTGATCCTCAGCATGGACCACCTCTGGATGCAGTGACTCCTGCCACCTCTGTGATGATGAAGAGGATGAAGATAGGTGGAGTCACCAGGATGATGATGAAGGGGATGAAAAAGCAGTATGCCTTTGGTTGTTCCAAAAATTTGTAGCCAAAATAATACTTGGATTCAGCAGGCCCAGCCAAGATAGGCCTTCTCCTAGCTTCCACTCGACGTAGAAAACCCAAAATTGAGTCGATGCACTATTTGGGCATAACTCTGTGTAGATGTAGCTGTCAGCTACTGGAATGTCCAAAAATTAGGCCTGGGGTCGCTTCAGGGCCCAAACCGGAGCTCCTTGAAGTCCCACAGCCCGTTGCACAAAATGGCCGCCAGCCGCGTGGGCAACGCACTACCCGCGGCATGAAACGAAGTCTGTCTTCCGACCTCGTTTCGGTGAAAAATTATTCCGATGATCACCGCCGGGCCCGGGCATCGTTTCCCCCACTCGTCGCCACTGTTGAGGGTGACTGGCGCCCCCCGCGCGCATCGCCGCAAGCCCCGGCACCAAGGACTGAGACCCACACGTCTGTCTTGGTTCGGGCTTCCCGGTCACTCTAACGCGGCCGGGAAACACCCCGTTTATTTGTACTGCATGCGACGGCGTGCAACGTCACGCCGCCGCGTGCGCGCCCGTCATCGGGCGGCGCCACACTGACCACTATCTTGAAGTTTATATACTTTTTCTCTGCCCTACTGACACAGGTCCAATCACACAAACTGGACTCATCCTGCGGAAGAGTCTTGCATTTATCTGGCAACACTGCAAACCCAGAGTAGAAAAAGCGTCTTAATAAGAAAAGAAACCTTGGCCGGCCCGGGGGCCACAGATGTCCACCGTTACGATTGAGCCTCTCAACTCTCACACACCGTCTTGTGGGCACAGTCTGGGGACACTTCCAGCTAGGGGGGGTTGCTGAGGGGCAACGTGCGTTCCTTGGAAGCAAGACGACACGGTGCAACAGGTTCGATCCCCAGGTCCGTGCTTGGAAACCTCTGAGTATTAAGCGCGTTGTCAATATCATATCATTTGGACGCCAAGAGAACAAGCTGCATCCCAGATCCCACTACAGCAACAGCCATCTATTAAACTAATTTACAGCCTGACGGGACACTCACTCCTATCCTCACTGACTCACACGCTCACGTACTGGAACACAGTGACTAAAATGTGGGAACTCCTCCGGGCTTGGGTCCGCTATCACCCATCGTTTGCAATCCTGAATTCTCCCCAGGCATGCAGAAAATAGATTTTCTTTCCTCTTGGTCTTCAGGTGGATAACAGATCCTAAACAACTTTTTAAGGAGGGGTCTCCACTCACCTTTGAACAATGTAAACAATCGTTCTCACTACAGGAAGGGGCGTTCTCACTACAGGAAGGGGGTAGACTTAGATATTCTCAGCTGCGTCACTGGGCAAGCCATCGCATTACAAAAACGAAGAGGCACTAGAGATTTTAATGCCCTTGAACTCGCGATCGTAATGGGTTTCTCTGAAGGTAGAAATTCGGGGCTCCATCACCTGCTTGATCGATTGCAACCCCAGGAGCGCCTACCATATGATTAGCTGAGAGCGGGACTTGGGGGTCCACATTAGGGAGGATTCTGGCAAAGCATATGGGAATGGAATCCCAGGGTCACCAGATGCCCACAGACAAGGAATGTCAACTTAAACTCTGCTACAGGAGGCATTTCTCCCCCCGACAGACTTCCCCCCACATGACCCATTTATACCCCGAAACGTGTTGGAGGCGGCTGTCCGGAAAAAAAGGGCCAACTTCAATACAAAGCCAAAACGTTCTGGAAAGAGGTTCTTTCGCATATCAGTTACAGGTGGCGCTATCCCCAGGCCCCCTGGTTGTCTTGCTGGCGGATCAAGGTGATGGGATATGTCCGCTTCCAGGCAATGCATCTAAGCTGATCAGCCACCTCTCGCTCGCTGCGAAGAACTCCCTGGCCCATACCTGGAAATCCCCTCAAGGCCCTGTAATAGCGATGTGGTGGCTGGAAACCTCTGGGAAATATTAACCTTGGGAAAAAATCACAGCACTGGCAGAGGGCAAATACGTCTTATGGGTTACGTGTCTTTCCATCAAATTGTTTCCATTGAGTGTAATAAGTACCATCGAATTTTTTCCAATGAAAAAATGTGCATTGAATGCATTTTTTGGAGGGTGTGTCCCCCGCCATTCCCCTGTTTTTAACCCTTAAAAACACACCCCAAACAACATTAACCCTGTACCCTTTCGTTCGAAAACAATCGATGGAAAAATCCTCGATGGAACATTTTTCGATGGAAAGTCTGCATACCGATCTTATGTGGCGACCGGTCTTCCCTTTATCAATTAGACACAGTATTCCTATCCCGGGACTATGCTATGATCCTGTTATCTAGAGTATGCAATCTCCCTAATATTACTGAACTGTGTTGACGTTGACCTATTTTATGCTGCTTCCAGTGTTCAATACGGTATCCTGCCTACTCTGACACTGCGCTGTCTCCTGTCTGTCTCATAAAATAAAATAAAGATTGTTATTTAAAAGAATGTACAGTGAGCACACTCTTTACCACTGGATATATATTTGTTTCTAAAAATATCACAAAATAAGTACTCAGATGTAGTACAGTTAAAAGATCAGCCTTGGAGACGGAGAGCCCATGGGCGAGGGATGGGATGAGTGACTTAGTGGATAGCGGAGTGAGTGAGTTATATGAGAATGGATAGGTGAGTGAGTGAGTGAGTGAGTGAGTGAGTGAGTGAGTGAGTGAGTGAGTGAGTGAGAAAAGGGGTGAGGTAGAAGGAATGACTGAGAGTAAAGACTCGATCACTGAATGAGGGAATGAAATAAATATGTTAATGAGTACATGGCAGCATGGGTAAATGAAAGAGTGATGAACTCAGTAAGAACCTTAGAAAGAAAGTGAGAAGCATAGTGGGTTGGTGTGAAAGTAAGAGAAAAGCAGGGCATTAGTAAGGGATTGTGTGAACAAAGAACGGAGGAAAGGAGAAAGGGAGGGAATAAGCAGGAAATATGTTGTGTTTATTTAAGAGCACAGTGTAATGGCGAACAGAATGACTTACAAAGTAGGCAATAACAGAGAGGAGAGGTAGTCCGAGCGTAAGATGCCTCACTTGATGGATTGAACGATGGATAATGGGTAGTCAAGAGTTAAGAGTAGGAACATAAACAAGGGACATATCTGGAGGACATTATACATTTTTAAAAAATGAGAGCCTTCATCTCTGATTGTCATATTTGCAAATTAAAGACAGTAGTCCTAAGGGCATCATGCAGGAGAGGTGGGTCTGGTGGGTAGTTTGGGCAGCAGGGTAGGGGTTTTGTGGTGCTCCTTACAATGCTAACAGGTGGCGTTTGACCCTCGTGTTGAAGTGTTCCAATGAAGAGATTGCGTTGATGGCCTGAAGGGGAGCATTCTGCCTGAAGGGGCGCATTCCGCCTGAAGGGGAGCATTCCAGTGGACAGGGGCAAGAAGTGAAAAAGACAAAAGTCTGCGGGAGAGACTCATTCAGCAAGGTGTTACGGGCAAGAGCGTGGAGGGATTTATATACGAGTAGCAGCAATTTAAAAAAGAGGCGGTTTTGCATGGATCTCCATCCAGCATGCAGACAGTAGGTAGCGGTGGGAGCAGATCTGTGTAGGTTAAAGCATGTCCAAAATTGAGGAGAGTAAAAGAGTAAAGTAGTAGACCAGGAAGAAGGCTTAGTTGAGTAGTATGTGAGGTATGGGTCGATGTCTGTAATGTTTAGGAGGTTGAATCTGGCCATGATAAACTGAAAGAGTTTCAAGTCACTGTCAAAGAGAACTTTAAGGTTGCAAGCCACGAGTGAGGCAGCAACTCGATGATTGCTGTGGCACAGGTGGAGAAGGACATCTCGCTTGCCGTGATGTTTCATTTTCAAGCGTGGAGTGTCGGTCTAGTGTTTTCCAAGATGGCGCCCGCAAGCGTTGGCTTATCTTTCGCTGCATTTCAACCCCCTGGATTTGCTCTTTCCTTTTCGGGTGAGACGCTAGTGACAAGAGAACACTACATGATTTTTTACGCAGGATTGGCTTTTTCCCTGTTCTGGGAGTGTTGTCCTTCCATTCTGCCCTTGTGTACCTCCTGCACGAATTACAGGATACACTGTGGCGGAGGAGGAGGGCCGTCCTTTTCTCCATTCTCAAAAACGTCGAGATAAACATTAGGGCAAGACCACCCTTACTGCAGAAATTGAAGATCCACCAGAAACTGCAGGTGAAAGACGTGAGAGGTAGGCAGTTGGTGATGAGTTTGGAAATTGTAGAAGTGCATGCAGGGAAGGGGAAGAATATATGAGTATGATCAGCTAAGCCAAAGCCTCCGCCAAATCATCAGCTAAAGCCAAAGGAAGAAATGAGTTTGCTGAGGGGGGAGGAATATAAGGTGAAGAGATGCTGACCTAGGACTGACCCTTGAGGGGCACCCATGGGAAGGGGCACTGGGGAAGAGGTGTTGGAGTCCCACGAGATAGAGAAGAAACATTCATAGAAACAGGAGGACACTCAGTCGAGTCCAAGGAGGGGGAATTCAAAGGAGGGAGGGATGATCCATAGTGTCAAAGGCAGTTCACATGTCTTGAAGGATGAAAATAAAGGAGGTGAGAGTGGTAGGCAGTGGCAAGAGAACTGGGGGCATGCATGAGTGCATCATGCATAGAGTTGCCGTTCTTAGAGACAAAGTCAAATGGAACATAATATGAGTATTCCAAGTTAATTACAACAGACTTCACATTTTTATGATTGTCTACCTTTTCACATCTGTGTGATTGACTTCAACTACTCATATTATGGTCCATTTGACTTTGTCTCCAAGAAGGACAACCCTTTATATGAAATTGATTTCCCAGTCCTTCCTTGAGCAGGGTCCTTTCTCCCTTTGGTAAGTAAGAGAGACATGAATGAGTGTAGTCTCTGTCGAGTGTTTGGAGGGAGTTCAGAAAGTGGGTGCAATGCAAGATAGTTGAGTATGCAGTTGCAGACAACCATCTCAATGATTTTAAAGTGGTATGCCAGGAGAGAAACAGGTCTTTGGAATAAAGGATTGTTGGGGTCAGCAGATGGTTTCTTTAGGAGAGCTCATGCCTTTGGCTGTTGTATAACAGGCTGCAAATGTACCAGTTGAAAGAGAAAGGTTGAAAAAGGTGAAGAAGTAAGTAGAGGGGACTGATGAAATATCCATAACAATGTGTGGTGTAAAGGGGTTAATTGGAGTGAAGAATTGATTGGCAGAGCGAAGGATGGGTTGACGTTCAGTGAGGGGGTGAGGGAGAAGTGAGATATAGAGGAGAGTGTGGGGAAGATCGGAGGAAGTGAGAGTGAAGGAAAGGGTGGGAGAGATAAAAAGGTTGACAGGGCGTCTCAAATGTTGGTAATTATAATGTATTATGAGGCAATTCCATCAATGGAGTGAGGGGAGGAAATTGAGCAGTTCTAAGAAGGGAAAGCTAGGATCTAGGGCTGGAGGGTAATGGGTAGCTTGTGAGGGTGTGGGCAGAGAGAGGAAACAAGATTAGTGTAATGGGACGATTTAGCTGCATCAAGAGGTGTTGCCAGGGTCAGTAGAGAGTCCTTGTACGTAGTCAGAAGAGTGGGGGATGTCTCTTGCGTACATGACGTATAGAGCAATGCATTGCTATCTTCAGCAGCTGGATGGCTGGGGAGATCCATGGTTGAGGAATGTAGACAGATGGGGTGAAGGAGCAAGCAGGGTAGTGATCATTGAAGGCCCTAGATGGTGCAAAATGTAAGTAAAGGCAAGTTCAATGGAGTGAACAAGTGGGTGTCGGATTAAAGATTGTGTAGGTTAGCTACTCATTTCTGAGAGAGAACGGAGCCAAGCAGGAGTTGTTGGGCCTTAGTTAAATTGGAGAGATGTAGGTCACGCATTTGGAAAGCTGGAACATCTGCTGGGAGTATTTTGAGTAATATGTCAAAATCAAAGACAAAGAGGCTGAGGGTGCCCAGTGAGTGTAAGATGAGCAGTGTTGGAAGCGAGAAGTTGGACTGAGGTAGGCTCAAAGGAGGAGGGAATGAAATCAGGGAAGGGGTGCTAATGATGTGTCATTACTGACCATGTGACCAGAACTGCCACCTTTTTTGAGAGATAAGAGGAGTGAGAGAAGAGGCAAAGTTGGTGTGAAGGGCTGCTGTGGTGGCAATGCTATGGGGTGGAGAATCCAGGTTTCGGTGATGCTCATCACCGAGAGCTTGTTGTGATGGGAATGTATTCATGAGAAAGCAGTATTTACTTGTGGAGGAGTTTGGCATTCCAGAGTCCCAGGGTGAGGTAAAAAACCAGAGCAGCAATAGAAGAGATAGTTGCTGGAGAGGATAAAGGGGAGAGGGAAGCGTAGATGAGGTTGGTTGGAGTGGGTGTGAAATGAGAGAGATGGATAGGACTGAGTGGCGTTTGGGAGGTGAGTGAAAAAAGGGTAGAGGGAGACCTAGGAAGAGTAGCCAGGAAGAGAGGGGAGACCACGGGATAGAGAGAAAGTTAAGTAAGGAAGAGGAGCAGGATTGGCAGGAGCCTGTTGGGCAAGGTGTAATGGTGAAAGCATAGGCAGAGCACAAGGTTCCTAGACAACCAAGAAATGTAACTCAAAAAATCACAGCATCCTAGGCAGACAAGAAATTAAATTTAAGAAATTACAAGGCTCTATATCACCACAAACTACAATTTTATGAGATTACAGGGCTATAGGTGGCCAGGAAATACAATTTACAAGGTGCAGTTCGTATATGCATTGGTGGACCTTCAGAACAATGATTGTTCATATTCAAGGAAATGGGACTCACGAGCTAGTTCTGCATCGATGTAAAAGTGGATGCAAGGTGATAGTAGGGCAGAATGGGTGGTCCTAGCACCTACCAGGCCCAAACGCAGACAAACAGAACATGCCCTATTCTGTGCAGTCCTTTGACATGGATGCCAGGCAGTTGGGCTCTCCAGAAAGGGATCTAAGGGATGCACAAGGGTTGGAAGGGCCAATGAGGGAGCTCCCAGCATCCAGAAAGGTCACTCAAGGGCAAATGGTGGTCCAAATGTAGGGATCTTCCTCAGGGAGCTCCAACCCCACCAGGGAGTGAGAAGGTGTTGTTGGTCCTGACTGCAGGCTTCTGGCGCCTGGGATGCCAAAGTAAGGGAGGGAAGTAAGTAAAGATTGAATGAAGAAGAGCAAATAATTAAGTACGTAGGATTGGGGATGGATTACAGAAACTATGTACTAAGGAAGCTGCACTCAAACTGCACTCAAAACTAGGGCAAATCATGTATTCTTTCAATGCATTTTAACAACAGGTCAAACTACTACGCCTAGGGAAATCATTGCCGTTGTGCAAATATTTACTGAAAGAATATGGGACAGATCCCCAAAACCAGCTGCAAATAGAAAAAGTGCAGAGGAAGTGTAATTTTTGTTTGCGGTAGTTCCCCGCACACTTCAGAGGGCTTTGCATCAATGCAAAGTATGTGCTGGACAGCCTCCTTGCACACATTAGTGTCAGAAGCGTTCTCAAGACACTAAGATGGTACAGGCTCCCAGGACCCATGTGGGGTATAGTGATGGTCTTACAAAAATGCATGTCTATCCTTGTTTGAAGAATAGAAATGCAAGTGGAGCGGCAACTGTGTGAACCGTGAAAGAAATGCGTGACGCATTCCCCTGCGCCTCTTCCAAACAGGAGCAGTGTTTGGGAATATGGGATGCGCTTCAAAATGTGCAGAAACGCCCCCTGATTTGAGCAAGTGCTGTATGAGGACATTTGAATGTGCACGTCTACTATACACACATTCAAATGCCCCTTGAGAATAGGGTGCTTTTTTGGGGGCACTCATCATTTGTGCCAAAAAGTACATTGAGTATCGGGCCCTATGTTTTTTGCACTGGATGTTTTTGCACTAGCGCTAATTGCACTTGTGCAAATAGGCCATTAAAAAATGCCCAAGGACTCTGACGCAATGCTATTGAACATGCTCAAATGGTATTTGCACATGCACCACACCACATTTGCACTCTGCAATGTCTTGATAATCCAGCACTTTCCGAAATGTTGTATAGCGTGATCCAGGCCCTGCGGGTTGCGGAGGGGGGAATCGGAGCATTGGACGGGAATAAAAGAAAAACAGATACCATGAGAAAATAGATGAAAAGAACATTCAACAAGAGGGAAGGAGCTAAAGGAAAGATTAGATAGCACAGGGAGGTTGGACCAAGCAAGCAATCAAAGATCAAGAATCAAGCATTGACAGCAAACATATATATAAAAACAAAAAAGATTGGCCGTCCGTACAGGGCAGGGTATGAGCTGGGGGGCTAAGACCATGCAATCAGGAAAATGCAAGTGTCATAACAGAAGAACATCTGTAAGAATACATAAAGAATCATTGCAAATTAAAGAAATAGAGGGCAATTGGCAACAGAAAGAAGGGTCGTTTTTGCACTGGCAGTGGAAAGAGATGGGTGTTGGCTCAAATGACGTGCATAAGGAGAGAGCGGACGGCGAATGGAGGAGAGACTCATTCAGAGGGAGGAGAGCAAGCGCTGCGCAGAAACAAACCCTGGAAGCAATGAAGTCCTGGAGGGACAGAGCCTCGTGTTGCCACAGAGCGAGCAGTGGCGTGACGGACGGAAATGAGGCCGCAAGCTGGAGGCTGGACGGCGGGTGCCTTGATCGGGAGAGGCTCCAGTGAAGGGGAGAGAGATGACGGGAAGACAACCAGCTTCTCTGGTGTCGTGACCACTGAAGGGCAGCGATGGGCCTACTGCCCACGAATTGACGCCTAGACCTGAGACAGGAAAGGAGCCCGGGTTCCCGAGCTCCACCCGGCGAGCACCTTTCACGCAGAGAGAGAAACCGACTGGGAAACAGATGCTCCCAACTTGTGAAGGCGCTCAAACCAGAGCAGCTAACGGGTGCACAGCCCCGCTAAAAACAGAGTATAAGAGATACAAACACTGTAACTCAAGGCTGGTATCGCCGACAAAGACACGAGAACTTAACAGGAACTAATGTAACATGTAACTACTGAAATGTTTTCAAGTATTTTTCTAGGGCGGCTTCACTGTAACCCTCAAGTAAGCATTCTTAACCTCTGCTCCAGCGCCTCGATGTCTGCGGGCTGTTTGTGCGCTTTACAAATTCAAATAAATAAATAAATAAATAATGGGCTCATGGCCCCGCTAAAACAGAGGAAAGAGCTATGAACATTGTACATTAATAATAAGATAGGACTATTATAGAAGGACACACATAAGTCCCTATGCTAAAACAGAGTGAAAGGAAGGTGAATGGTATGCATCGAGGCTAGCAAAGTGTAGGAGGCCACGGGGACCTGTATTACCCGAGCAGGCAGGCTCCGAAGATACATTTGGTGATGAAGAAACAAGATACTTACAACAGAGCTACAGGCTGCTGGGGAATCCCAGCGCCATGCAGGTGGGAAAGAAAGAAGTGTCTTTTCAAGTAATCCTGGAGAGATTGTAATGTTTCAAAATAAGAAAATGTTTTCTTTGTCAAGGGCAGAGTGAAACCTATACAGAAGATACATATAATTGTACCCAAAGTACTCGATGCCATTATTATCTAAAGGAACGTTGAGACTGAGAGCAGCTAATTGCAGGTTGGACCAGGCAGAAGCTTTTAGGTAGGTGTTTTCTAAAGTGGTAGTGCCGGTTAGTGGTGTAGGATTCGGAAGACTTTTATTTTGGACTTGACTTGCACCCTTAGCTTTAGTTTTGCTAGGTAGGGAACTCCCCGCATAGCTATAGGGCTAGTTAGGTGGTTCGTTTTTTTATTTAAATAAATATTGTTAACTATGAAGCAATGTAGGCTGAGTCCTTGTTCTGGTTCACCACAGAATTTAGAAGCCGAAAGCTCGGTCCAGAACCCTGGCCGGCATGACCCAGGTGGTTGGCATTTTAATGATTCATTAAAAATCTATATTTGTGTAGAAGCTAGATTGGACATTCTTTTATTCTGAAGCCATTGCATAAAAGTTGTCTAGGGTGCTCACAATCCTCCTCAAGATATAGCTTGCCTTCTGCCTGAGCTACCACACAGGTAAAAAAAGGAAAAAAAGGCTTATCTTTTGGACTCTGCCTGGTTCATCGTTATGTTTGGGACCACTATTGGTTTAGTAGAAGTGTGGGGCTGAGTAGGCAATTTAGCCACTACTTATCCCTGTACTCCTGCTGAGCAGTAGTCATTTCATCACAGATGAATCAGTAAAAATTGCAGTATTTTCCAAATGCCACAGTTTTCATTGCCCACCAAATTCAGAGTGAGTAGGACAATTCCTGTAGAATATTGTCAAAGTAATTATGAGTTGGATTTGCCAAATGGAAATCTACTATTTCTTTTTTTTACCATTACCCAAAAGGTAAAGGTAGAGGAGACCACTAGGGGACGCGGAGAGTAATGGGCGCGTGATCGCGGAGCTTGGCATCCAGCCAGCCTTTAAAAAAAAGCATATTGCCCCTGGACATGGGACGACCTGTCTGAAAGGCTGAAGCCACTCAGCAAGCATAGTCAGCCAGAATCGATCGGGCCACGAGCCACCCTGGTGAGCCCATCGGTAACGGCCGAAGGAGAGAGGCCCTGCACAGGACGAGTCTTGGGGAGAGAGCAACCCTGAGGAGAGGCCATGCGTTGGCTGGGAATGCTGCACCAGATTGAGGAGGAGCCTGCCTAACATCACGCAGGAAGGCGAGACTCTGTAGCAGCCGAGAGATACTTGCAGTGCCACACGTACCAAGCGTTTTGGTGGCAGTAATGAAGGTGGCCAGCATGACAGAGATCTGCCCAGCCCGGCTCCATCAGGAGGTGACACTTGGCGCTGATGCAAGGCATCGAAGAAGTCCACCATGGGGTTCTGGGACACAGGAAAGACGTTGGGTCCCAGCACCGGGAGTAGAGGCGCGACCCACGTCTACCATGAAGGCCAGTGGGAGGCAGTATTTGCCAGCAGGGGACTGAGACCAGGCATGGCTTCCCCTGACCCCCGGCTAACACAAGCAGAGCAGAAGTGGTGGCAGCTCACTGGTACACATGCGATTTGAAAGAGGGACCTCAGCTGCAGGTGCCACCAGTGGAGGGGAAAACACCCAACAGAGAGTGCAATGCATAAGAGGTACCCTGGGCAGACAGAAAGTAGCTCTCCCTCTAGGGTGGGGAGACACCCAGATTCTTGTCTTGGGAAACAGACCAGGGGAAGCGCAGTGCCAAATGCAGAACAGGGAGCATTGTCCTCTGCCATAGATCATGTGCACATGGCAGAACGGGAATGGGATTATGAGCCGGGAAGCCTGAGGAAGAGGGTCAATACAGGGCACTGCCCGGAGGGAGCCGGGGGAGGAGTGACTGCAAAGGGGGGGAGGTCGGGGTGCCGGAGACCCCCTTTTTGACGTGGACCATCAGGTCACCCCTGCGGGGAGAAGTGTCAGGAGACATTGGGATATACTGTGGAACTGGCTAGAGATGGAAAAGGCCAAAGGAGGTGCACAGGACTTGGGGACCCTGTGGGGTATTCAGCAGGACATCCAGTTGGTGTTAATGGAGGTCAAAGCATTCTGAGCAGAGGTGCCGGTATCAATGGAAGCCCTCATAGACCGAGTAATAAAGGTGGAGGACAGAGTAGAAATGCTAGAGAATAACCAAGGCTCGGCTGATATAGTAGAGACCCAAATGGAGACAAGACATAAAGAGCTGAAAGGAAAGGGACGTCAGGAGTAAGCTGGATAATGTTTAGAACAGGGAAAGGAGGAATCATTTGAGAATATTGGGGCTCCCTGGCAAGAAAAGCGCCTCATGGAAAGAGTCCTAAGAAACGTCTGGGATCAACCCAGGAAAGATAAAACAGGTTTCATAGGGTCCAGAGAGGGGTAGGAGCGGGAGAAGGGCCACGTTCAGCCGTGGCAAAGTGCCACTACTACACTGACAAAGAAGAAATTGTGCAAAAGGTCAGAGCAATTGGTTTGTTAGAATGGGAGGACCCAAGATTAAAACCGTACAAGAACTCTCCTCATATACCCGTAAGCAAAGACGGAAGTGCAGGACCTTGACAAGTTGGCTCCAGGAAAAGGGAGTCAGGTACCAATGGGGATTCCCCTTCACATTGTCTTTTGAATACAGAGGGGAGCAGTATAGAACTGTGGTCTGGAGGGTTGCCCAGAGCATTGCCAGTGGTTAAGATTAACTCTAAACCTTCCAGCCATCACCTCTTTGTTTTTGCTATGAGCAGTATATGCTATGCCAGGTTGAAGAGGCCGATACACTCCTACATGATTTGCAAAGGGAGAGTCCGGGGCCTGAGCAGACACTCAGCACCAGCTGCGTGAGCGCTTGAAGAGCACCTTTGCACAGCCAATGGTCGCCGATGGGACAGAATCTCCAGGAGCTCCAGAAAGTTCAGGGTCCCACAACACTCACCTCAGAGATGACGGAACATGCCTAATCCCAGGGGGCTTAGTTTCAGCAAATGTATCAAAAATGGTTGTTGGTAATATTGAAACAGTGTGAAAAACATCTGGATGCCGGAATCCAAACTACCTAGTGACCTGGAACTATCTAGCTGTCTTGATGTTAAGGGATCATATACCACAATTGGTTCTAGTTTGTTTGATGTTGAATTGATGCAGAAGCAATGGGGAAGGGATGGGGAGGGAGGACAGGGTTCTCAAGTGTATGCAATGTTTTTGACAGATCTGGCTCTAAGCTGGAAGAGGGACAATCAGAGAAGTGCCATTAGCACAAGGCGCAGGTGTGGATGAGCTGAAGGTGGCTACCCTGAATGTGAAGGGCCTCAATTCCCCTAATAGGAGGTCGCTGATGCATAATATGTTTCCGGATGGTAAGCCTATCAGTCTTGTTCTTGCAGGAAACACATTTTAAATAGGGGAATGATGGCCCGCTAAGGAAGGGGGCAGTGGCACAAAGGTTCTGGGTGTTGCATAAAGACCATGAAAAAGGAGGGGGTGGGTATAGTTCTGGTGCGGTCCTTCCAGCTGAAAGCCATACAGCTAAAGAGGTGGTTTGGAGGGAGGTTTCTCACAATCAAAGGACGTCTTGGGAAAGTGACCATTACAGTGGCCAAGTTATATGCACCCAATACGGGCCAACCCTCATTCCTTAAGAAAGTCTTTGGGTATTTGAGGAATGGGGGGGGCACTTTAATGCGAAAGCCCCGGGGGTCGATTGGTGGTCCGCAATGGGAGCAGGGAGGAAATGATAGGGAAAGATAATAGGGACTTTGCGCAGCTGTTGGGGGACCATTATTGGGTCGATGTCTGGAGATTGAGGATTTCCCAAGCAGTGGGATACACCTTTTTATCAGCCCTGCGTCGAACATATACTAGGATTGATCTCTTATTGGTCCCACGAGAAAAGGGAGGGGATATGGCCTCACAGAATAGAAGCTGCCACTTGGAAAGATCACGAGATGGTCAAGGCTGGCTGACTATTGGATACAAGAAGGAGGGGCTGTAATGATGTTCTCTTTAGAGACCCATTCTTTAGGGCATTGCTGGGAAAGGAGATCTGTAGGAGATCTGTAGTTATTTTGAGATCAATGACACGGAGAGGTCCAGCAGAACATGGTTTGGGAAGCAGACAAGGGCAAGATTGGGGGTCTCCTCATAGCAGAGGGAGCACATAAAAAGCAGGAGAGGGGCTTGATGGAAAATAGGCTACGATCGGAGATAAGGGGATTGAGAACCCAGCTAAACAGGAAAGGATGTGACAGGGAAAATGTACTTACCAAAATGCGGGATAAGAGGCAGGGGCTGCATTCGACATTGATAGAAGAAGTGGTTAAGAAGATGTGATACACTAAGCTAAGCAAAGGTTCTAGGATGAAGGAAACAGGCTGGGGACACTGCTCACTGATAGGGTGGGGGTAATTGGGGGGATGGAGGGTAGATAGACTCAGGAAAGCTGATGGAACATTAATAGGTACACATGAAGGGATTCTGGGATGTTTTGCAGACTACTACGAGACGCTATACATGCAACCACCGGAACAAGGGGATGGGAAAATACACGAGCATCTGAGAGGTCTTATGAGTCAAAAGCTGTCTGCTGTGAAGGAAGCTCTGTTGGAGGCAGAGATCACTCTGTATCTCTTGCTATAGGGCGACTGAAGGCAGGAAAGGCTCAAGGCGACTTCTATAACCAATTCCAAGACATCCTTGCCAAACCTCTCGCCAAAGTCTTCCATGCCATTAGCGATCCCATCCTCATTTCTCGAAGCACTGGTTGTAGTCATCCCAAAGCCAGGGAAAGACCTCATGCTATGCAGGCATACAGACCCATCTATCTACTGAATGTAGATGCCAAATTATTTACTAGAATACTGGCCTCGAGGCTCGAATCCCACCTTCCCAGGTGGATTCATGCCGACCAGACAGGCTTTATCTTGAATAGTCAGGGAGCGGGCAATGTCCGTAAGAGCCCTCATAGACTTCACTCCACGATGGCGAGAAAGGAAGGGGCCCTGATAATGTCCCTGGATGCGTAAAGGCATTCGGCCGTGTCAGATGGAGTTTCCTGCTGGGAGTGCTCTCCGTGATTGGTATGGAGCAGAAATGTATTAGTTGGATCACTGCCCTCTACTCGATTCCCAGGACAAATGTGGTAGTCAACGCAGAGGTGTCTAGGGTGTTCTAGTTGAGAAGGGAAACAAAACAGACTGGGTGTCCCCTATCCACACTTCTGTACACTTTGGCCATGGACCCCTGGGTGCGGGAGTTCTGAGAAAATAGGGACATTCAAGGGGTTAAGTTCGGAGCAGATGACTATAAATTAAGACTCTTCACAGACGATGCTCTCCTGCACCTAACACACCCACAAAGCTCTGTCGACAACCCCTACTACAAGATATATTTTGGAAAATATGTGGAATATCAGGTAGGCCCATGGGATCCTGTAGATATGCAGTATGTAAATGGTCTGGGCTTTCCGATTCAACAGGACCGGATCAGATACTGATGAACAGTTTTATCGGTTACACATGCCGGTTTGAATACCCAGCACGCTTTGGTAGCAGCTTTTTCTGGAGATCACCTGGAAGCAGCTCAGTGAATTACTTTCATAGAAGCAAATGAGGAGTGTGGCATATTCCTGAAAAAATGAGCATCTTAGACTTATAAATTCAATTAAAATACTTATTTTTATTATTTTCCAATTGTATTTGGTCTGGATTTCTATTGTTGTGTACATCAGCAGGCTGGTAGTTTTCACCCAGTGTGCGCCTTGGTCTGCTTGACAACCTCCACTCCAGGTTCTAGAATGTACTCCAGGTATTCCTTGGAGAATTCTGGGGGTTTGTGAATCTTAACTCCAG
Organism: Ambystoma mexicanum; assembly: GCF_040938575.1. NCBI lineage: Eukaryota > Metazoa > Chordata > Amphibia > Caudata > Ambystomatidae > Ambystoma > Ambystoma mexicanum. The sequence continues at coordinate 1,217,050,622 of NC_090933.1, read as the reverse complement.
GTTCTAGAATCTAGTGCACGTTTCTCTTCTTGGAATGTCTTTGGAGAATGTTGTGTGTTTAGGAATATTAGATCTAGGTTCTAGAATGCAGTGCAGGGTTCTCTCCTTGCAACACTCTTTTGAGAATGTGTGGTTGGGAATCGTAGCTCCAGGTTCTAGAATGCAGTGCAGATTTCTCTCATCGCAATGCTTTTGGAGAATGTGTGGTTGGGAATCTTAGCTCCAAGTTCTAGAATGCAGTGAAGGTTTCTCCCCTTGCAATGTTCCTTGGAGAATGTTTATTTCGGTTTCTTAGCCCCAGGTTCTAGAATGCAGTGCAAGTTTCTCTCCACGTAATGCTCCTTGGGGAATGTGTGGTTGGAAATCTTAGCTCCTGGTTCTAGAATGCAGTGAAGTTTTCTCCCCTTGCAATGTTCCTTGGAGAATGTTTATTTCGGTTTCTTAGCCCCAGGGTCTAGAATGCAGTGCAAGTTTCTCTCCACGTAATGCTCCTTGGGGAATGTGTGGTTGGGAATCTTAGCTCCTGGTTCTAGAATGCAGTGCAGGTTTCTCTCATCGCAATGCTCCTTGGAGAATGTGTGGTTGGAAATCTTAGCTCAAGGTTCTAGAATGTAATGCAGGTTTCTCTCCTTGCAATGCTCTTTGGAGAATGTTGTGTGCTTGGGAATCTTAGCTTCAGGTTCTAGAATGCAGTGCAGGTTTCTCTCCTCGCAATGTTCCTTGGAGAATGTTGTGTGCTTGGGAACCGTCCATCCAGGTTGCAGTGTTCTAGCTTTCCCATTTTCCCAATGTTCACTAAAGGCTACTACGGGGTTGGAAAGCATTTTCACAGCTTACAGGGAACAGTGTAGTTGTTCTCCTGAAATCATAATGTTCAGTGATAATATGTGAATTGGAACCTTCCCTTTAGGCTACAGCATAAAGCATGTTTGTTCTCTTGCTCTTATTGTTAGTGGGAACCTGCCCTTCAGGTTGCTCTCTTGCTCTCACAATGTTCTGGTTTATCCGAGTGTCCAGGACAGTCACTGTTTCACTAGATACCCTCTCTCCATCTTGTTCTCTCTCGTTACCTCTACTGAAGGCATGGTCTTGGACAACAGATAAGGTTCCCTTTTCAGTTTTCCAGCACCCTTGCTGGGTGGCACTTCCCACAAGCCTCTCATCTGCACATCTTCCTCCTGTCCTTCAGCTTGAAATCACTGTGACAAAATGACTTCTGCTCTGCAGGAGCACACGGATGAGCAGTGGGTAAATGGCCTACTCAGCCGTCACACTTCTACAAACCAGCAGTGATCCCTATCATAAAAGTAAAACAGGCACAGTTAAGAGATATGTCTCCTTTGCCTTTTGTGGTAACGTGGGCTGAGGGAAGGATGTACTCTGAGAAGGGGTGTGAATGTATTGCCAGTAGCAACCCAAATAGTAAAAATACAACAGTTCCAAAATAAAAGAATGCATCGCTGGCCGAGTCAGTGCCCTGCCGTGCTCCACACCCATCTTTCCAGTATCTACAATGAATTTTCTCCTTATTGATATATTGTCACTCGCTGTCCCTCCTGACTATGTCCTCCCTACTCATGCCATTACGTGAGTACTGCTAACTAGTGGCTGCCTAGGCTCCACTGAACTCATTTGCTCTGCCTCTCAAGTCATCCACCTTGCAGATGTCCCATGCTCTTCGGTAACTCTGCATTCTGCCTTCACTCACTGTGACTCATTCTCCCTGTCACCAACTACTGTACTGCTGCGCTGCACTTCCTGTGCCAGTCCTCCAAGACTGTGCATGTTTGTGTGAAAATTGTATTTAGCTGTCCCTCCTTCCTGCATTGATAGTGCATGTTTGTGTGAAAATCATTTTTAGTTGTGCCTCTTTCCTGCATTCAACGTGCCCGTTTGCGTGAAAATCGTATTTAGCCGTGCCTCCTTCCTGAATTCATAGTGCCTGGTTGTGTAAACATTGTTTTTAGCTGTACATCCTTCCTGCATTCATAGTGCCTATGTGTGTAAAAATCGTTTTTAGTTATCCCTCCTTCCTACTTGTTTGAACTTACACCTAATACCCTTCTGGCCTATTGTACCAAGTGAAACAGGTTCAGAACTGTGCTTTGCAGCATACTCACCCCGCCACCCCTCCCACGTTCTCTCTGCCTCACTCTTCCTCCCTCATTCCATGATGGAACTCTGCATCTCCCCTATCTTCTCCAACTGCTACACATATCCTCCCGCTCTCACTAAATCGGGAAGGAAAAAGCATAAAAAAAGACATCCTTGCTGCTAACTCGGGCATCCCAATTGCAGACACCTATGTCAGTGCATCCTCAAAGGAAATCTTCACTACAGACCACTAGGGGCGCAGGAGAAGATGGCCGCATAGGCACATGGCTCCCGTCCCCTCCAGCGATAATGGTGATGAGATAATGCTTTTCTGCCAGATATATGTGCGTAGGACTGCACTGAGAACGAGACAACAGTTAACAGCTCGAGGGAGAGAAAAACAAAATCGCTAGACAAACCCAGCTGATGGGAGAGAACAGGCCAAGCAGCAACGGTGCGCCCCGCCGAAAAGGAGAGAGGGATAGTGGCCCTGTGTCCACCGCGCAAGTGACTGCATGGCGAGGCAGAGTTCGGCATCCGGTGAGCAGTGGACCCGCAGCCAACAAGGAGGAACACTGGTGGTCCCGGCAAGACGAGAAGGGTCGGACTGATGCGTGCCTCGGAGCCCGACAAGCAGCATCAGCCCGAAGGAGGAGCTCGAGGCGGCACCATGCTGAGAGGAGCTCTGGAATAAAGGACAGCGAGGTGCACCGAACCTGCAGAGTCAGACCCAGGAGAAGCGGAGGCAGAGTGGTCGAAGGTTGGGTAGGGGCAGGTGACCCCTGCGGGGTGGGGATGGCAGGAGTGAGGCAGCTTTGAAAGGGAGCAGCCACAGCGCGGACAAAGCGTGTGCCAACATTTGAAGGTACGGTCGGCCCCCTCCAGCACCCAGAAACATTACACCAGGGACGGCTTCCAGATGAACGGGACCCCGGGGAGTGGGGCAACCAGGAAACACTGAGGGTAGCCTCTGGGAGACCCTGACCCACAGAAACTGACAGCAAAACCTGCATACGGTTGCACAGCAAGGGCCAGAGGGACACGCATTCCCAGAGGAGTAACCAGGCCCGATTGTGTCAACGGTGGGGAACCCCATGGCCTAATATAGTAGAGGCATCCCTCTCAAAGCAAGAGAAAGAGCACGCCAAAGGGTGAGTCACCCTAGGGGGGCCAGATCGTGCCCGGCAAGTGGTACATCCAACCAGTAGCCCTAGTAGACATTTGCAGGCTGGTAGATATAAGGCACCAGTGCAGGGGAAGTGCATTGTGCCCCTCAGGACGGACACAGTCCTGGGCACAGAGGTATTGGAGTACCATCCCAGAGGGAAAGTGTAAAGGAGCTGGGCAGGTGCTGATCTACACTGGCAAGAGAGCGGGCCCCCTGGACTGGGCCCTCTCACTTGAAAGGACCGCCAGTCAGCAGGACTGGACTGGAGAGGCCAGAACTGCATTGTTAAGCAGCCAGAAAGAGGCGCGGGCACCGGGACATCCCTAGCCGGCATCGAGAGACGCCTGCACGTGTGAACACAGTGGGACCAGAGCCAGAGGATTGAGGCAAAGTGTAGGAAACGTCTGGGGAGTCCCATACCCCGCTGAACGGGCGAAGCATGAAAGCAGTGGAGAGGGGGAAGCCAGGGAACCAGCAAGGATAGCCGCCGGACACCCACAGAGGTGTGGGTCAGAAGAGGGTAAGGTCTGGACCACAGAGACCACTGTTGGTGGGAACAAAAAGCAGAAGTCACCACCACAGCGTAACCCAAGGGGGTGGGGAAAGCACTGCCAGATGAAGGAGTGTACGGAGCAGGAAGCCGGACACTGAAGGGGAAAAGCGAGGCGATCACGGCTGGAGAAGAGGAGTGGCACAAGTGACCACAAGCGGATGGGAATCGGGTCCGAGAAGGGGCCCATGGAGCACGCTGAGGGAGGTAAAAGAAGAAGAAAGCACACGTACCCGAGTGCAGAATAGAAGGGATCTTGAACTGCAGAGGAGACAAGAGGGGCACCCATACTATGAGACAGGAGAGAAATGGAAGGTGTGATGCAGCAAACAGGGAAACAGGCTGGGAAGACAAAGAAACAACCAGAGGCGAAAATGATGACGGAAACGGACATGTCCAGTTTGTCAACTAAGGAAGACTCAATAAACATCTTGGTGTAAATTAAGGCTCTCAGAGGGGACGTACACGCCTCACTGGCTGACCTGTCTGGCAGAATGACCACAGTGGAAAGTAAAGTGGAAGGGCTTGAACATAACTAACTCAACGCAGACATGGTCAAAATGAGGCTGGACGTCAGGATGGAGGAAGTGATGCTCAGAATGAACGACCTGAAAAATAGAAAAAGATGTAATAACATAAGGATACTGGGACTGAAGGAAACAGCGAGAGAAACCCAGAGGCAGGTGGAGGAAAAAGTCCAGGCCCTGGTGCACAAGCTCTTTAAAGCAGACGGGGGCAAGTCAGTGCAACATGAGAGGGCGCATAGACGGGGTAAACCCTATGGAAGTGGCCCCCACTCCATAGTAGCCAAATTCTTGAGCTACAAAAGCGGAACAGAAATCCTGAACAGAGCAAAGCAGCAACGAGAAGTGGATTTTGAGGGCTCAAAAGTCACCAAATACCAAGACCTCTCAAACCTCACACTCACTCGACACAGAGCCTGCAGACCACTCACACAGTGGCTAAGGGAAAAAGACATTAGGTACAGATGGGGTTACCCCTTTTCGCTGCAGTTCGAGGTGGAGGAGGTGGCCTACCATATAACGTTGGCAGAAGAAGCGGAACAGGCCCTCCGCCACCTCAGAGTGGATACCAAGCCCCCATTGCGGAGCCCTCAGAGACCATCCGCGAGCAGAGAAAGATTGAGATCCACACCAGGCCCACAAAGGAGGAGAAGAGGGCAAACAGGGAGGAAATATATTAGATTGAATGAACCATCGCCCCACAAGACACCCACAATCTCAGAGCAACGGCCGGAAAGAGACCCTGAGGGGAAGAAGGGGTGAAAGCAGATGAAGAAAAGATTCACCGGGAGGAGAAGGACAAGAATACAGATGAACTGCTGGAGGAGGCTGAATGACCTCGCTCCAAAGTGGGCCTCTGTGAGAGAGAGGGCGTCTCAGAGACCTTTACTCAATATACCAACTAAGAGTGACAAACAGTTACAGAGTTGAGTTGTGTTTTTGAAACGGGGGTAAGCTCCAGGGAAGCAAGCATCAGACTAGATGAAAAGGGATTCCAGGTAGAGGATAGAGGATGAGGAGGACACGAGAGAGTCATGCACCATGAGACAATGGAAAAGGAGGGCAAGGAGGCTAGATCACAATGGGGAAAGGTGATTAGAAGGGTCTGGTTGTGGGCACACTGACTGTGAAAGGTCTTAACTCCCCAACTAAGAGATAACTAGTTGTGATGGAATTTCTCAAGGCTTCGCTAGATGTTGTCTTTCTGGAAGAAACCCACCTGATACAAGGGGAAGAGCGAGCACTGAGGGGAGAGGGAATAGGGGAGGTCCACTGGGCATCTGGAAACAACAAAACAGGAGGTGTTGGGCTAGTCCTATACAAACAGTGCAGGCTACAGGAGCGGGTAGCCACGAACAGGCTGGAAGGGAGACTGCTGATACTACAGGGCAACATGGGTGGGCAAGAATATTTCTGGCGGCAGTTTATGCTCCCAATCAGGGCCAGGAGAAGTTCCTACTCAGGGCACTTGTTATAATACAATGCCTTGAAGAAGACCTGTACATCATAGGAGGGGATTTCAACTCATGGGCAAACAAAACCTGGGACAGGAAGAAGGGGCAGGGCCAGAAAGGGAAGAAGACAAATGGGAACACCCGGGGAGGGCCATTGAAACACGGGGCCTGGTAGATGTGCGGAGGAGTCAGCACCCACAAGAAGAGGGCTTCACCATTTTTCAGCACTCTGGCCTTCCTCCATGGGCCCCCCACCACTGCCCCTCCACTGCAGCTAGCAATCTCTGAATCATCTTCAACTCCTCCCTTCCCTGCATCGCTCATATCCAGGACATTGTCAAGAAGTCCCACTTTCAGCTCTTCCTTCTCAAAGGGACTGTTCCCTTCCTCACCTTCCCCCAGAGACTCGATGTCACCTGTGCTCTGGTTCTCTCCAGGCTAGACTACTGCAATAGACTCCTCCTTAATCTTCCTTCCTCCACCATGCGACCCCTCCATCTAACCCAGAATAGGGCAGCAAGACTTATCCTTGGCTTAAAACAACAAAATATGTCCCCACAGGTGGTTATCTATTGGTGGTATGGTATAACTATTACCTATATACACCTTATTTTCTCTGAACAAGGAGAGAAAAAAGATTTTGCACAAAACTATTTCAAAATAAAGGATCACTACTATCTGGGTTTAACAAACCGTACTTCCAGAGGGTGTCCTAATTTTGTCTATCTGTTCAGGCTAACATCTTAAATGCATATAATAGTACAGGTAAATGTCATTGTCAAAAAAATCATTTCCTTTAGTTTTGTCACTTAACTAAACATAAGCTCTGACCAGAGGTTTTTTAAAATGTTTTTCATTTTTAATATAAAACATAAAACAATCTTTTTTATCGGACCCTATGTTGCATTTTGCAAAATATTTGACAATGTTCTTTAAACATAGGCTCAGTTTCAACATATTACAAAAAGACAAACAACATAGGATAAGTCATAAACCATAAAGCATAATGGTAACTAAAAGCAAATAAGGCAAGAGCAAAAAAAGATATAACATTAGAAAAATCAACCAAGAAAAGGAAAAGACTTCTCCTTTTAGAAGAGACCACTGAGTATCACAAAAATTAGGTTTCTCTCCTATATCAGGGGATATTAAAGGAGTACTCAGTTTACACCCTATTTCAATTAAGGAAGTCCATAGATATGTATTCCAAAGATGTCAAAGAGAAGGAATTTCTAGATTATTCCTTATGAAAATTGAAGGTAGATGGCTGGTGTCAATTTAATTCATATATTCACACTTGCCAGTAGTGTCTTACAGTACTGCTCGGGTTCGGGTCCTTGGCTTAAGGCACAGGGGCTGCATCTCTCCTTCCCTGCAAAGCCTTCACTGGCTCCCGGACGCAGCAAGGATGAAATTCAAATCCCTCTGTATAATACACAAGGTTATCTGGGGCCATGGACCACTCTATCTTCAACGCTTCCTGACCAAATACTCTCCTTCTAGACTCCTCTTTTCCTCCGGCATCAACTCCCTGCGTGTTAAGCGCTTTGCTAAACAGAGAGCTGGTGGCCGATCACTTTCCTCAGCTGGCTCCATCCTGTGGAACAGCCTCCTCCTCCCTCTGCGTCTTGAGCAAGACCTCCTTAAGTTCTGAAGAAAAGCCTCAAGACCTTTCTCGTTACCCCCCTCATTGTCCTCCTCTCTTCCCAGCTAATCTTACAGCAGTGTGACTGATGTGCAGGGCCTGTATGTGTCCTTGGGGCTTTGACCCCCCACATCTCTCATCCCTAGCCGCTGTCTTTCTACTGCACTTAGTTGGTTCACCCTCTCATCGGTGGTTGAACTTACATTATTATCCTGTTAGCACTTACCCTGAACACTTCTCCATGAGCATTAAAGCACCGTATCCCTCCCTCCTCCCCACTCTGCACTTGCACATTCTGAACACTCACAATGCATAGTAGGTTTGTCTCCCCTTCCCTTATTCTCATTATTATTTGTACTATTATTGCAATTATTTATCCTTGCTGTAATTCATTGCTTTCCCCTGTCCCCACCCTGTTTGCCCTGTGGGTGCTTTGAAACAGTTTTGCTAATTGTATAATCACCTAATAAGGGACCAATAAATAAATAAAATGCTCCATCAGTTTGAGTTGTGCTCTGCTGGTTTGCAGCTGTGACCCTGACGATCCGATGCAATGTTCGTGCAGTGGTGATTTGAAGTCGACCACATGGGAAAGCTGGTCGTTCAAGTCAAATAGGTGCTGTGCTCTGCCTGGGGAAATGAAGAAGAAAGATGGTTTGCAGATGCAAAAATAGAGGTGGTTTGAAGATTGAAAGAGTGCCAAAAGCAGCACGGGTGGGTCCCTCTGGTTAGAGAACATCCAGCAAAGATCAAATGCAATTTGACCGATTCAATGCAATGAAACAGGGATCCTGTTCTGGCTCTCATGTTGCTGTGAGACCTACTACAGGGGGCACTAGGACATGATGAGTCCTTTAAGGTTCTGCTGTCAAAGCCTAAGGAGGATTTGAAGCAGAATTATGGGCCTTGTTCCTCGGCAAGAGTCACCCGAGTGTGTCCTGGAAGGGGATAGGGAGCAGAGCGTGCCTCTGCCTTGGAGCACTCCCTCATCTCAATATATGAGGGCTTTTGAAATATCAACTCACAAAAGAGGTCAAAATGATTTCTTCCTTAAGTCCTGGATGGTCCAAATGTGAATCACATAAGAGGTGGGAGACACCCTCTTCTGTTAGTGAAGGGCCCCACAGAGTTAGAGGAAATCAAGCCTGCTTTAAGGTGTCCAATCCCTGTCCTTTTGACAAGAGGTCTTTACCTGGTTTCATCATACCTAAAGTATTTTGTGCAACAGGAAGTGGAGAGTACAGGAAGTAGGGGAGGTGCAGAGAAAAACAAGATGGTGGAGACCTTCTCCAACTATACTGAGATCCCTCTAACTACACTAACCTAGCCCCCTTCTCAGCCCCTTTGGTATGCTACACTGTGGTGTGAGGCTACTCCTGTTGTTTAGGGTGCGGTCTTTGATTCATGTTTCCCAGGACAGCTCCTGGGACCACAGAAGGAATTAAAAGAAAGGCAGCTCCCATTGGCCTTGGCCTGCTGGTTGCAGCAGAGACCGCCAGTCTAGGGAAAAATGGACACAGCCTGTCCATGGCTGGCCTGGGCTCACAGTGTTGACATGAGTATGATATAGAACACATGTGGCTTTACTGATTATGTGAATTACCAGCCACCATACCCAAGCTCGAGTATGGCTTATGTTTATACACTAAATTACCACCAAGGTGGTAGTACATCATAATTATGTCACAGATTTGACACATTTTTTAAATGCAACATCTGTGATGAAGGGACTGTGTTGTCACCGTAGGTGTCAGGCAGGGCACTTCTGTCCTCTGAACCTGCTCGGTGTCACTGGAGAGCAGGCACTGCAAGTCGTGAGACTGAAGCAGCAGGGCATGTGTGTACATTATGCTTTTGGCATGGAGTTTAATGAATGGGGTCTACAGGATACCACCCTGTCTGAGATGGATTGCCTGCATAAGCTTATACCCTTGCCAGATGGCAATAGTTCACACTCACCTTCCGCGTTCTGTTCTGGCATCTTCTCCTTTCCTTTCGGCACACAATGCTCCTCGGCCCTTCGCTCGAGGTGATGTGATTCTCCTGACTTCAACCGGCACTGCTCATTGGCATCGCTTTTCCATTGTAGCAGGATCTCTAATATCCTGTTTCCTGATGGTTTTTCTCATGCCGGTTAAGCTTCGGATCCGCTCACATAATGATGAATGTTGCAAACATAATGTGTTACAGGCTGCAACAGGTAGACTTCAGAGCAGGAGCTAAGAAAGGTCATCAAGAGTGCATTCATCGAGTTGTCAAATCTAAACAGTACCTGGACTCTTTAGGCTGTACAGAGATCTGTGCAGAACATGTAGTCTTGTGTTTTTAAGTAGGTGAATCTGATTTTGTGCTCCCTTTGCTTCCTATTCAATGTGTGAGGCCAGGTGGGGTGTGCTATGCAGAATACTGGGGATTTAGCACCAAATTATTAGAGTTGGATATGTGACTGAATTGGAAAACTGCAAAATGTAAAACCTTATTTATTTTCTTTAACTCTAGCCCTCTAACATTATTGAACAGCTGAAGCAATTGGCATCACATTTCTGATGCAAAGAAGACTTGACAACATACAGGTGGCAAAACATGGACTCACTAGAGTGAAGTGCATCAATGAGAACCAGGCATTAAAACACTGCACCAGCTAGAGAGGGACAGCTTCACCTCCCTGATGAGGCCCAACCAGGCTGAAACAAGTCTGGGGTTGCTGATGGTTCTTGTTCAGGGGTGCATTGCCTTGCACTTTGGTGCTCGGCTGCTCTTGTGGGTGGGGTCAGACTGATATGCAAGTGGATGCTTCTCCTTTGTGAAGGATGCAGTGGGCTAAAACGTAGTTGTAGAGCCTCGTAAGTGGAAACATCATTCAATAGAACAGGTTATTTGAACCATGCTCGTTCTCAGTAGAGAGGCTCTGTGAGAAGCCTGATGGTGATCTCTCACCTACTCCCCCGGGATCTTCCATTCAGGTGGCCAGAGATGTGCCATAGCTTTTGGAGCCCGACCGATTTGCAATCCCATTCCATCTCTCCCTCCCCATTTCTGACAAATACTGGGAAAAAGAAGAGGCAACCAAGAGTAGTGAAGATTACCTGCATGAAACACCTTCAGAAACAAAAGGAAGACTGCACCCTACTACCAATAAACTGACCCATTAATAGGGTCAGGCAGGGTCAGGCATTTCCAGTGCTTAATTTGTGGCGGTGTTTGCCAGTCCCCAACACCGGCAGAGTTTTTCCGGCACGGGAAATCATTGGGTGCCTGCCTTCATTGCCAGATCATATAAAACGGCACTTCCCGCCTGGGGCACGGCAGACGCGGTCACCAGCTTATTTTATTTTTCTTGCCTGACCTGCACTGCCGACGTGCGGCTTGCAGGTCAGGTCATGTCACGGGTCACCTGGTTTGTGAACCTGTTGGGAATGTAATTAACGCATTCTGGTGAAGAACGAGTAGAGTGCGCAGGCCTGATTTACAAAAGGCTTTTAAATGGCATATTCCCTTTGAAAAAAGCCTTTGCAAATCAGGCCTGGTGTCTTTAAATGAGCGCGAATACATTTCCTTTTCAATACATTCTGAAATGGACATGGCACACAAACATTTGGAACCTGATTCACAAAGCGTTTCTCAATGGATGGATAATCCCATTGAGAAACCCTTTGTTAATCCGATATGTATTTGATTTGTTGTTTACACTCGCCTGTGTTTAAAGTTCTAAAAGCCTGCGTTGCTCTGAGCTGGAGTGGCGCCGATTTTTTTTTTGTTGCACCTCTGCCCCTTTTTTTTTAAGTTGTTGGCGCGCACGCCTGACGTGCTCAGTGCTGGTTGCTATGCAACCACTGTATCCATGCAAAGGTCGGCCCTGGACCAACCATGCCTACAGCGAAGCGCCGAACCCGGCCACCCCTTCCGCAGTGCACCGGCTCCTTGGTTTTTGAAGGCGAACAGGTCTCCAGATTGTAAAACGGTGTCCGCCTGCCGTCCCTTTCTCTGCCAGCGGCTCTCTATGTGTTGAGCAGCTCTGTGTCCAGGCTGCTGCTGCCACTGTGCCTGGGCTGACCAACCGAAGAAGACTCTTCTTCCGAAGGTAAGCACTGCAGCGTCAGCAGCTAGCCAAGCATTATTTTAATGTTATGTTAATGTTATGTGTATATGCCTGCTTGCCATGAATGCTGGTGCGTGTGTGCGTGTTTGTTATGTGTGTAATGTCGGAAATGTCTATATAAACCTTGAGTGAGTGACTTGTGACTGAGGGACTGTGGTGTTCTTGTGTGTGTATGTTGTTAGCAGAGAGTTAGTATAGTGTGTGCATAGCTCTCAACCATTTGTGTTTCAAAGGCGGGTGAAAACACCCGATTTTAGTTTTGGCGGGTGAGAGGCCCATTGAAACGAATGGGCGTGCTGGAGGCTTGGCGGGTGAGTCAGCTGTTTACAAGGCGGGTGACACCCGCCAAAAGCGTGTGAGTTGAGAGCTATATGTGTGCATGCAAGTGTGTCTGAGTGAATGTATGCTCATGGGTTGACTGAATAAAGTAGGCATCTATGCAATATCTACCATTACTACTGCTGTAAGGATAGATACTGCATAGATGCCAACCAACCAGGTGTGCAGTAAGTACCCAAGCATTTCGGCGGTGAGGAGGGCTAAGAGGCCTCACGGCGCATCATTCTGCAAGGGCCTTCATGCCTGCCCATTGCCCTCCTTCAATCACAGCCCTGGGTGCAAGAAAGTAGCCAGCATTGCAAGAGTGGGGGGAGGGAAGGAGGGTGAGCCACGAAATAAGTCCTGCTACAGTGCTACTTTTCCCCACAAATGAAGTGCACGCATTTGCATACGGTCTCATTCACACCCCCTAAACTGCCCACCTCTGCCCCAATCTACTTTTGTTTTAACATTAGTGCCAGATGGCATTTTAACACATAACAAAAAAAGTTAAACTGCAGAATCATAACTGATGAAGAAACTCCCCTATTGGACCTCTTCAAGGCGCTCTGGAGCAAAACAAAGGCAAACCTCCTAATTTGCATATGGATTGCACCAACAGATGTGACTTCACAGAAAAGGACTGGACATCACAATAAGCATAATCAGTCTTTGATACTTGGACGCACCATGGAAGCGAGCTCAATTGACTAAGTGGCAAATAACCTTTTGCTGCAAAATACCTAAATTGCGCTTTTATTATATATGGAGCAACTCTGTAGGCATTTGTTTTTATTTTTATAATAGCATGATATATTAACACAAGCTTTGAAGTGAATCAGAATCACTTACAGGGCTGCAGATAAGACACAGTGTGATCAAACGATCTGCCCAGGATCACACACTTTGGGTAAATGGTGAAACTGGGATGCGGACAATTTAAGCAACTGTGCACATCTTCCCAGGCTTAGTTGGTATAGATGTTTATTTAGGTTTTGCTTTGCGTTTCATGTGCTTAAATAATAATTTATTTATAGCAATGCCTTGGAAGCAACCCACATTACATATTAAACTAGCCTTTCATAGTAAACTAAATATGCACTGTATACATTGTCATAGAAATCTATTGAGCAATAAAAGTATGGCTTTTATATGGTGATTTAGGGAGGCGCTGCCACGTCTGAACAAATTTGTGTTGGCGGGGCTGACTTCCATCTTCAAAAAGGCAGTGGCTCTGAAGCTGAAGAAGCAGCTATGGCTACAGTCTACCTGGTTGACAACGAGAGCTGCATGGGCGTATAGACTGTGAGAGGCCGATCTAGGTCTCGCACTGAGCCTGCACTGGCTAATCGCACCGCGGGCAGCACCTGCCAGTGCCGGGACCAGTATTAGGGGGCCAAGATTTTTTGAACACTGGCACTTATTTTTTTACAAATTAAGCAATGGGCATTTCACACTGACTACTCATACCTGACTCCATTTGACTCTTATTCTAAGTATAAAATGAGTGGTTTTGCACAATGAAAGGAGCAAGATGTGTATCCAGAGAGAGGCCAAGAAGCCAAGGAGCAGGGAGATGAAGGGAGAGAAGCCTGGAGTATCCAGAGGAGAGCGGCGTGCTGAGACGCTGGCCCGATGCTAGTGAGGGGCTGCAGCGTGGCTAGGGAGCTGTGTCTACAGGGAGCCGGATTGTGGCAGCCCATGTCCTGCTGGCGTTGTGTGGAGAAGTACTTGTAACCTTGGGACGTGTGCCAGTCCCAAGCAGGTCTGAGTAGCAGGTGGTGAGACCCTGACCTCAATCCCATATTCCCAAAGAGGACCGCTCGCCAGTGTAATGCTACTTGCTGAGTTTCAAGCCAGAAAGCAAGAGAAACTGAGGAGCGTGCGACTAGCTGGAGCGGGAAGGGATAAAGACAGAGTTTGCAAGTGGCACGAAGCGAAGCCAAGAAAGATAATGGAAAGTGAATGGAAAATGAAAGAAAAGCACAGAGAAAGCAGAAAGGAAGAAAAGGATTTAACAGTAGATAAGAAGGGTGTGAGTGACCCTAAAGTAAAGGAAAGGTGCCAGTGGGCACTGAAATGCTAAAGAGAACAAAAAAGAAGCAAAAGGATTGAAATTACATAAGAAGGGTGCGAGTGACCCGAAGGTCAAGGAAAGGTGCAAGTGAGCAATGGAGAGCGAAAGCCAGGGGCACAGCAAGACTAAAGAAGGTGCAAGTGAGCAATGGAGAGCAAAAGCCAGGGGCACAGCAAGACTAAAGAAGGTGCAAGTGAGCAATGGAGAGCGAAAGCCAGGGGCACAACAAGACTAAAGAAGGTGCAAGTGAGCAATGGAGAGCGAAAGCCAGGGGCACTGCAAGACTAAAGAAGGTGCAAGTGAGCAATGGAGAGCGAAAGCCAGGGGCACAGCAAGACTAAAGAAGGTGCAAGTGAGCAATGGAGAGCGAAAGCCAGGGGCACAGCTGTGCACACTAAATTGAAAGATAGCAAAGGAGTGCAGGAAGCACCTGGAAAAAGCCCCGGGAAAAAGAAAGGATAGAAGAAAAGCAAGTACAGGAAATACAGAAAAGGGCCACATATCAGAGTGGTTGCGCTTAGGAGGAGCAAAGACCCTAGCATTTTCAAAAGTTTCTAATATTACCCCATGAGACTTATGTTTGTGAAAGGAACTGTAAAAAAGAAAAAGGCAAATCTTGACAAATTGAATATTGTGTTTGAGACTGAACTTGTATTTGGAGCTGAAACGGCCTGAGCTTGGAGAAGGGATCCCTAACGGGCCTAACAAAGGAGAACCCTTATTTGGTGAAGCAAGGAGGCATACACTTGTGGAAGGAAACCCTGAGAAGCCTGGAAGAAACTGTGTTATATTTTTTATTTTGTTTGAGTCTTGGAAGGATTGAAGCTTGGGGAAGGGAATCCCCAGGAACTAAGTACATTGGGGTTTGTTGGAACAGAGTGAAATAGCTTTGTGAAGTACAGCTAATGAACAACCTCCTTTTAATTGTGCTGAACTTTGATGACACTGACTAAGCCACATCTGGTGAAAAGAACACCTGAAACCAGCCTTTGAAAATATTTCTTTTTGAATCACTATTTGGTCTTTAAAGAGACTACCTACCACATTGTATCAGAGAGTGAGGGCAAGCATAGGTTTAGACACAGACAGATTTTGGTTTTGGACTTCAAGACATCGACGGCCCTTGGAAACATCAGTTGAGGGAAGCATACCTTTAGAGTTAGGGCCAGTTAGGTATTGCACCAACCCGAGCATTATAGTAAATAAAGGTTTAGAAACTATGACACTTGAGTCTCAGTCTCCCTTGATACCATGCCTATCTCACAGGCTCCCGTACTTTTGTACATTTTGTAGAATTATATGAGATACCAGCAAGTTATTGCCATGGCTCAATAGCATTATGTTGTATAAGCCAGTACATACGTTGGATATAAATTTCTAATAACCAATAGATGTGGGAAATATGCTCTGCTGAGATGAATGAAAAAGGTCCTGTCATGTATACCATGAAGAACTCCTCTAGACACCATTTCCTTGGATTTAGGATTTTATGTCGAGTAAGCCAGGATCTATTAGTAGACTATCGTACCAAGAACCTATACATGGTGCAGAAATATACATTAAGCTGGAATGCTTGAATTATGTTCGGTAACTTGAATAGCAACATCTGAGGTAAGAGGCTAAAGAAGTAGCACCCTGTCTACAACTTTCCTTTCAACTAAGCCTTCAACTCAGGCAAGACAGAATGCACTCATATGCTTCCTGCAACCTGTAGATTTGGTGCCCTAAACACAGATATTGAAGGTTTTCTGGCACATATATGACAGCACTCAGACCGAGAAAATATTTAGGATTGAATACAAGAGTGTCACTCTGTGGGGAGCTCTCAGTTCGGACAGTGGTTTAAGAGTTTTGGTAACCTATGGGTGAACCCAAGCATGTCACAACGTGCTGAATAATGGATCTCTCAGATCAGCAATGGTTCAAGAGTTTCAGGAATTTAGGATTGAACACAAGAGTGTCACTTCATGCTGATTGTTCAAATCGGACAGTGAGTTTCGGCAACTTAGGAGTAAACTCAAGTGTAGGGTGAATGACCGAAAACCTGAATGATAAAAAAGCAATCCCTAATAGGTCAAATGATCAATGTACCGTTTGCAAGGAAAACAAAATTTCTACCTGCAAAAGTATCCAGTAGAACCGAACTAACACAGAGCTCGCCCCACTGAAAGAAGTTACATCTTTTATAGTGGAAAATCACAAATTAACGAAGCTATGTATAATAAAGATTACAACATGATCCCACACTTCCCATTGGCTATCACCTATACACAATTCTAACTATCCCCTATAGTCTATTACCCTATTGGTCACACATTATCTAACACACATTCCCCTAAACACGTGACCTACGTCATCGTCACTAGGAGTTGATTAACTAGCAGGTAAATTGTTACCATAAAAATGTTCTCTAACAAGTAAAATATTCTAGACCATCACGTGATGTGCACCCCTACGTCAGATCCTGATCAAAGTGTGAATAGCGAGGTCAACTCTGCTTTGGTAATACAATAGGCATGCTCATTATACCAGACACTGTGGCATGTGCAACAGCTCCCTGCCCTTGCAGATAAATATATTGGCATCACCTCTGCTCCTCCCGTCCAAACTCATGGTACAGCCCTAGCTTGTCTCCCTCCTTATCTTTCTGGTAACCCAGGTGCCCATAAATGACTTAGTTGGTGCGCTTTTATGTTTGAATTTCGTGTATTTATTGATACCTAGAGCGTGGCACCTGCGGTTTAAATAGGATGCCTGCTCTTCCAGTGAGGGTAGTAGTGCTCTAAATCTTCCCCGGGCCTCTTGGCATCAAAGAACGCCATGCACTGCCCACATGAAGTCAACCTTCAAAAGGTGCATCCCTGCCCTTCCTCCTTGGACCCAACATTCCTTTCCCAGCCTCTCCGAGCTCTGCATGTGCACTCAATTATCCATTTCTGCACAGGGTGGCTGCCTGTGACCTTGGCAGAATAACGTCTCTCTGGGGAAGACAGGGGGACTCATCGCAGGAACAACTGGACAGAACCACAGCTCCACGTTAGGCCTATTTTTCATACTTTCTCATACGTATCCTTTAATGTGCCCTAAAATTCAACATGTTGGACCTCCTGCAACATTAGCCCTGGACCTCCCCTTTACGGAATGCTTCCCTGACTCCATCTCGTACTCCTTCCTAAGTCAGTTACCTACTTGCATATCCATTAAAACATAAAAACGTAAACTACCGCTAAATGCAAAATACATCACCCTATCTTTAACATCTGCAACCGCAACGTGAACACATTGTTGCTCCTTCTGTATGGCATTATGGAGTTTCTAATATGTGTCAAAGCTAACTACAAATAGATACATGCACATTATTCCATGCCCAACAAGAACTGCCAGCAATATGATGCCTGCTAATATGTTTTTCGCCATCTACATCTCTTCGCCTGACTGGAACATTGCACTTGTCACTCCGTGTTGAACAATGGATCTCTCAAATCGGCAACAGTTCAAGAGTTTGGGCAATTTAGGATTGAACACAAGAGTGTCACTCCATGGTGATCATTCAGATCAGACTGACATTTTGGAGTGAACACAAGTGTGTCACTCTACGCTGGACAATGGTTCTCTCATATCGGACAATGGTTCAAAGGTTTCTGCAATTTAGGAATTAACAGAACTGTCTCATTCCATGCTGATCACTCAGATCAGACAGTGATTCAAGAGCTTCCCCAAATTATGATTGAGCACAACCATATCACTCCATGGTGATCTCTGGGATCATCTAACACACAGGGAGAGATACTTTGATACACATTACCTCCAACAACAGGTATAGTATCCTTTCTGTTATCAGATATACTGTAACACACAAAACAGAAAAAGGACAGGAAGCTTCACTTGAGCCGATTTCTTTATTACGCCATCAATGCAGCCCTAACACTCTCCCTGAAAAGGACACACTATCCTAGCCCTTCATGATGTTCCTCACCCTAGAGAGCGCTGGTGCACCGACTAAGAGCGGGGGGTACATGCGGGCAGTTCTCACCCTGTTCCTACATGCGATGAGATGATTTTCACAATATGATTTTTCACAGAGATTGCATTCAACCCAATTTTTTATTCTGGCCCAAACAAGTTAAAAAGTTGCAATTACGGGAAAGCACGTTTCCCGGCTGCACACTTAAGTCAAACAGACAGTTCACGTCGGACTAGACGTCAGAAATCCAGACAATTTATTTGCCCTCCGTGAGGTGTGTCTGGTTGGCCCAAGTGTAATGTCTAAAACATTTTAAGAATATAAATATCAAAAACGCACTCTCGTCAAATGAAAATGCACCCGCTACTAAGCTCTTTCTTTGGAGTACATACACAATTAGATTGTGCGAGAGCACGTGATTCATACATAAAACAAATTACAATGTCTACAACATCAGTTCAAAATTTCCAAACTGCACAAGTCCACTTGTGTCACTCTTAATCAGGTGACATCTATATTTCAGGTCGACCGGTTTCAATGATTGTCTTTCGTATATCATCTTCTTCAGGACCCATTATTTTCTTTCTTAGACCCATTCTGCATGCCCCTCAGAAAAGGAGTTTCGACATGTTCTGTGGGGCGAAATAAGAGAAAGTCAAAATTACTTCTCTCATATATGGGATAGAGTGTATGGCATTTATTACTGTTTCTCATTTCAAGAATAATTCATTTTTCAACTAGCGAAAGAAGATCAATTTGTGACATTAAAAAGGGGCTATTTCACAGCACCCCACCACCATTGAGTGTACGACATTATTTCATTACAGCTACTGATGATCATACCTGTCCATCTGTTATATGTGCAATGGAGTGGCACATTCAGTTTCAAGAGTTTTTGCACTTTCAGTTAGTTAGATAAGGGCACCTATGTTGATTCTCGATCTGTAACACAAAGGGACTCATGTTGTATTTCCTGTTAGCATGATACAAGGTCAGCCCTACAGAGTAGGGTGCACTAGCCCCACTTTTTACACATCTTCCAATTACCTGGCATCTTTTTTAGTTGTCTCATTTCAAGAAGGTGAGCCTCTTGTGGTATGGCGATCTTGTTAGTAATGCACCTGGGGTAGTCCTGAAAGATAAGGAAAAACCCAGTTCATATCAGTTACCCAAGTTCGCAGTGCATTTTTTCACACTAGCTATGACCAGTGCTGTGTGCCTTCACTAGGTCCGCACCTACAGTGCTGCTTTCCCACAATATCTTTGTCTTTAATGGCCCATGTCAAGCTCCTATCCATGTGATCGTAAAGCATCGTTGCAGACAGTGCCTATTGTAGCGTTTCAACTTCCAAATGTGCACCCCTTGTTGGTGTCATTATGGCATCACTACACAGATATCACATTCCGTGTATAATAAATGTTCTTACTTGCTTTTTCGTTCTTCGTATTGTAGATCAGACAGTGGTTCAAGAGCTTCTTCAATTTAAGAATGAACACAAGTATGCCACTCTGTGCTAGACAATGAATCTCTCAGATCGAACAATGGTTCAACAATTTCGGCAATTTAGGATTGAACACAAGCATGTCACTCCATGCAAGACAATGGATCTCTCAGATTGGAACAAGGATTAAGAGTTTCTGCAATTTAGGATTGGACATCAGTATGTCACTCCATGCTGGACAATGGATCTCTCAGATCAGGCAATGGTTCAATAGTTACTGCAATTTAGGATTGATCACACGTGTGCCTCTCCATGGTGAGGTCTCTATCAGACAGTGGTTCAAGGGTTTGTTCAATTTAAGATTGAACACAAGTGTGCTGCTCTGTGCTAGACAATCAATCTCTCCGATTGGACAATGGTTCAACAATTTCAGAAATGTAGGATTGATCAAAGTGTGTCACTCCATGTTAGACATGGATCACTGAGATCAGACAATGGTTTAAGAGTTTCTGTAATTTAGGATTGAACACTAGCATGTCAATCCCTGCTCGACAAAGGATCTATCAAATCAGGCAATGTTTCAAGAGTTGCAATAATCTAGGGTTGAACACAAGTGACTTAGAACATACTTGACACAAGTTAATGACTATTTGGCAAGTTTCAGGCAGTCTGAATAGGACATTTTGGATCACCCAAGAACCGCTTGAAGACCTGCCACTTCTGTGCACATGTTTCTGTGGGATCATTGCACCACTCTCAAATTATCCATAGGGGGTTTACCGGCAGAGGTACTCGTGAATAATCCTATTAGAGGCACCATTTCTGCACACCCTCCATGCAATCCCAGTGATGGATCCTGCTGAGGTATTGAGAAGGAAACTGGAGCCCAAACTGGAAGAGAACATACAATGGTCTCAGTAGGTCCTTCCCCATCTTCTCAGCAAAAATCTGGAACTCGCTTCCCATGGATCTCCTCCTACCTACTGATCACGTCCTCGTCTGGTTGTTTCTGTTTGTATCTGTGTGTTATTGTGCACCCTGATGCCTGCGGGCTTCGGTGCCATATTAATAAATAAATAAAAATATAAAGAAAATGTGATGAGGCTATCAACCATGTTCGATCCAAATAGGGGAGATATTTCTATTGAGAAACTGATGTGCAGCAATCAAATTGAACATAAGATTCCAAACTAGGCCATGGCTAGTGGTGGCTTTGATAAACACAATGGCATTCACCAGCAATGGGTTGCCACACGATATTCGGAAAGCCAGTAATTTCAAGATCATTAAAGAAGAACCCCAACACAACAAGGTGGAAGATGCAGCCTCCAAAAGCAACATCGGGGCTAACAGTTGCAGTACTGGAGAGAAGCTTTGGGCAGTCAACTTTCTTATCATATATCTTCTTGGATGAATCAGATAGTGGCCTCCGCATTGCCTTCTAGAGAGTGTTGATACAATTCATGAATGATTAGATGACAGGTAGGAACATTGAGGGATATGTTCTAGAATAAGGGGACCAGTTTGAAGTGTGGATGGTTTCAGTTGACAAGTACCTGTGTGTTTTTTTTTAACTTTGAGGTGGGATGGTGTGTGTGATAATGTTCTGATCTGAGAGCACATGCTGATGCCTGTTTCATCAACACATTGAAGAAATGAAGGCAACTTCCACACATGGATGGGGTCAGCTGGATGCAAACATTCAACGTCTAAGTGTAATTTCCGTATGTGTATAGGACCTGAGTCTCAGAGTGAGTAACATCCAGATGACAATACTCTGCTTTGTTGAATAGTGAAACTCTCATTGGATGTGAGGCAATGAAAGTAACAGAGCAGCATTCTGAAAACAAATACCGCAAACGCTAAAAGCACCCCATAGGCCTAAACAATCTATATGGGTGAATGATATAAACCCCATACATTCATGCATACTACAGTGTACGCGTACATGCAGCCATGCCTGCTAGACCACCTCCATTCACCATTTTACTCTCTGGACCACACCCTCCACCTCTTTATGGGAGGGTTACAAAATCTCAGGCCATGCTAACTGTCTGCACTCTGCTGGCTTTCTATTGCCACTGTTGTCCCAGCAACCAACAGCCCCTGCCTTTCCGTCCTTTGGGGATAATGCCTTTGGGCTCTGGAGCATCCCCCAGACACCAGTATGAGGGGAGAGGACAGATGCGGCTCTCTTTTCCCCATTGTCCCTATGGCTGACCCTTGCTGGAATGCCACTGCCATAGACATCCTGCTACCCATCGCTCTGCAACATGTATTTCCCATGCACCCTCACAGTGCAGACCGAGGCAGACCTGAGGGGAGAGGGATGTGGGAAGACTACTTTCCATCATAATAGATCACGTTACCCCCACCCAAATCACCTTTAAGACACTCATAAATAAAGAGCAATGGAAACAGCCAGGAAACAGTCATAAGGAGGGTGGGGCCATCAGTCCCATTTCAGTGGCATTGCAGTGACACGTAGATGAAGCAACAAGGCGGGCCGGCATGTCATTCATTAGTGCTCCCCACTCTCTTCACTCTCTAGCCCCACTCCCTTCCATGGCATATTGGGGTGCCCCAGAAGCTCCTGTGGAGCGAGCTCGAGGGAGAGAGGGGTGGTCGCCAGCTTGCTAATGGTGCCTTTTAGGGCTTCAATGCGGCCCCTGTGAAAGCTGACGGCCCCCAAGGGAGTGGGGAGGGTTTTATTGTGACAATTCCATAAAGGCATTTTGTGATGTGTGGTCTTAACTTGTGGAAAAATGATGATATGGGGAGGAATATGTTGGGATGATATCTGAATACTTAATTTGCCACTCACTTCATATAAGCCCGAGCGTTCATTATTTTTCTTTTAAAGCCTAGCAGACATTGCATAGGAAAATCACCACCTACTGGCTCTGGTAATGCTTGCTCTCAAGATCTCTATAACGCAACATGCACTGTAGGACTGCTGAGGCAGCGTTGTCAGAGGCTCTCGGGTAACTGGGTGAAGAACACCGGGCTGCCATCTTTGGCCCAGTCCAGCCCATACATTCCAGATAAGACAATAGAGCCTTATTCCTCACTGGAACTATGTAGGGAGGCTGTGACTCTATGCCCCTCATCTAAGGAGATGGATGCCCGATATCGCCAGACCAGAGCGACCGACCTGAAAGCAGAGCACCACATGGTAATGGATGACAACACAGAAACAGCAGATGGACTCTGGAAATTCACAAGGGATGTAATTGTTATATTGTGGGGCTGTGAAATGTCAAACAGGAGTGACATGTATTTCAAGGGTCTCGACCATGAGGGAATGTAAGAGGTAGGCAAATTGGAGGTGGGTTGGGTTGCCTTTGGTAGTGGGCTTGTAGAGCTGCTGTCCGTTTATTAGCTTGCAAGTCTGTAATACATCGAAGTCCATTGTTAATGACACGCCACAGTCTTCTTATTTTGTTTCACTCCTATTGCCCCAACCCTCATGCCACAGCAGCAAGGCATCCTGTGCCAGAGAACGTGGGGAGTGGCCAGGGAGCTTAATAAGCCCAGAAGACAGAGAGGAAAGCCATGCCAAACAGGGCCAAAGAAGCAAAACAAGCAAGGAAAAACTGCATCAACTATGCAAGACCCTTTCATCTTGAAAGGCGTGCGTAAGTAATACTATTTTGGTTTTGGCCCTTACTGGCACTCACTGGTCAGCGTCAGCACGTGGGGAACGGTGATACAGTCTGAACTGAGAGACAGTGATAGGCTATGCACAGTCACATGACTTTTTAGTAGCAACAGATAAAGCATAATCCCGTGTGCGGTGAATCCAGAATGCTGACGAGTCTAATAGGCTGTGCAGTCACTAAACATCATTTTAAGATCCTTTTGTGCTAATATCTGCTTTAATAGTCATATGCAGAGGTTGTGTTTACCATCATTGCAGATTAGCAAACACATGCATCAACTGAGAAACGTATGTCCTTTCACTTAATTAAGCACTTTATTTCTTTTTCATCAGCGGTCAACACATTTCCATTTGAAGGGACACAAGGCATTTTGATTTAGTAGATTCAAGGAGTGGATAAATGATTCAATTATTAGTTCAATTAATTAGGCTAAATTAGGGCATGAGAAAACATGCAAGGCCATTAATCCTAGACGTCCTATTAGCACAATACTTAATCCAGGACACAGGCTTTACTTTTATCAATCACGCATTCATTTTGGCCCTACATTTGCAAAGAAAGCCTGTGTTCTTAAATTGCATCCAAACGTACGTTAATTCATCTTTCTTATTTATTGTAAATTAATATAATGAAATCTCTCATTAAAGGATATATACACATGGTATG
This sequence comes from Ambystoma mexicanum, assembly GCF_040938575.1. Classification (NCBI taxonomy): domain Eukaryota; kingdom Metazoa; phylum Chordata; class Amphibia; order Caudata; family Ambystomatidae; genus Ambystoma; species Ambystoma mexicanum. The sequence goes on along the minus strand of NC_090933.1, from coordinate 1,217,026,959 downwards.
CAAAGTTACATTCGGGATTGCCACCCTAAGACTATCATTTGCAGGGTTCTGCATAGCTCTTCTGTTCGTAAATATGGGTTTTGTTGTGGTCTCACTTCAATATTTTAATGTATTTATTTATTTCCTTTATAAAGCGCACAAACAGCCCAAAGGCATCGGAGCTCTGTAACAGGTAAGGTTATTTACATTAGGTGGAACATACAATACATACAAAAGGAGCAGAGCACAGAAAGTGGTTTAGTCCAGGCAAGCAGTTGTGTTTTTAGTTCTTTTCGGAATACCCAGTAAGATTTTTCTGCTCTCAGCGAAGGGGGGAGGGAGTTCCACTGTTTGACTACGATGTAGGGGAAGCTAGAGCCACCGGCTTCCGCTCATTTAACTTTCGGTACGAAAAGGCGGTCAGCGTATGGTGTCCTGGTAGGTCTTGTAGAGTGAGCTTTGGCTCTGGAAGAGGTGGGGGGCTGTTGATCTGGCACTTATGGGTGATGGACAAAGTTTTTAAAATGAAACGTTCTCGGGTGGGCAGTCAGTAGGCCTCTCTTCTAGCTGCTGAGATATGTTCTCTTTTATGAATGTTCACCGCTGCTTGGAGGGCCTTATTTTGTATTACTTGTAGTTTTTGGATGTTTCTAGAAGAGGTGCCTGCAAAGAGGACATTGCAGTAATCAATCCTCGAGCCGATGATTGCTTGAGCAATTGTTAAGCAACTATCTTTAGAGAGCAAAGGTTTAGCAGTATTTAATACTTTGTTGGCGGAGGCTGCTGAGGAGGCAATGTCATTCACTTGGTAGGACATAGAGAGGGTGGTGTCAAGGTGCACCCTTAGGGTGTTTACGGAAGCCGAGACGGGGACCAAGAGGTTATCGATCTAGAAGGCAGTGTATTGTTCATTGAGATTTTTAGAGCTCTGGGTGGTCGTACAAGCAAGATTCTGGTTTTGTCATCGTTTAGACATGACTGCATCAAGAAATGGTATTGTTGAGGTTATTGGAATCGTCTGCATAATTGCCTGTGAGTGGGAGCAAAATGTGGGTGTCGTCGGCGTAGTTAGTGTAAGAAATGCCGAGGGAATACAATATGTCGAAGAGGGGCCTAGTGAAGATGTTGTATAGGGATATGCAAGACCCTTGAGGTATCCCACATGTGACAGGGGATGGTGAGGCATTGGCGTTCACTGAGAATACCCTCATGACTCTTCTTTCTAGAAAGGAGGCGATCCAGGCAGTGGCTATAGGGGAGAAGTTGGCAGAGGTATTGAGGTGGTGGCATAAGATAATGTGTTTGTAGTGATCTCACTTCACTATGTTAACTGTTCACTATATCCTTAGCAAGGGAGTGGGAACTGTAAGAAGCTGGCAAAGCCCGTCGCTGGAACTGGACAAATGTCTGCATCTCGAATGCTACTCACTAGGAGCATGATCATGTTTGCTACGTTGAAAACATAGAACAAACATGGCCACAAAAGGAATGGAAAGTGGCCTTCTTGTAAGGCAGTGGTCTTCAACCTGTGAGGCAGGCCCCCGTAGAGGGCCCCCAAGGATGTCCAGGGGGGCGCAGGGCACCTTAAAAAGGGATTTCACTAGATGCTTTTAATGGAAAATATAAACAGTTGTAGCTTGTGAATGGCCCGGAAACAATATTTTTCTTAAGAGGTACAGTATAAAAAAGTTATCATGCCACAGTCCTAAGGGGTGATAGCTCCATTCTGTTTGTGAAAAAGGAGCAGTCTTGAACAGGAGAGGCTCAGGAGGGTAGGAGGAAAAGGCTCTTCAGAGGGAAATGCTGCGGCAGATGGACAGAAACTCAGCTAAGGGACCATGCAGACGTAAATACCTAAGGTTGCTCGAATTTGTCGCACTGCTGTTGATGTCCATGTTTCCCCGTTTTTTGTATTGATCATTAAACGGACTCCCCCTTTGCCAAACCATTGAGTTGTCCTCATTGATTGGTGTTGGAGTAAGGGTCCCTGCACCCCCATCCACCTCGAGGTGCAGCTATCTCGTCTTAAAGTACTGCAGGGCAAAACCCTGACTCTATGGGCTGGCCGGGGGTCCCTCTGTATGCAAGAACGGACCTTCATGCCAAACAGCAGAACCGATGCCCAGTGCGGCATGCAGGTCTAACCAGACTTACAGTGGGAGGAGCACACTCTGACCAGTGCTTGAGCACCAGTTCACCGTCTGAGGTAGAATATCACAATGCTTTAGTCTTGATAAAGACACGCAGGGTCGAAACACATGTCGGCTGATAACACGAATCATAATTGAAAGCAATAAACAACAAAATTAAAATAAATATTACTCAAAAATTGGTCTACACAAATAGACTCATTAATCTTTATGCGCAAGATATCCGGGCCAACCCAAAAGTGACAGACTACAATGAAGCTTGCCTCACTTTGGGCAGATGGTCCAGCAGAGCTACACACCACAGAACGCCTCACCCGCCGAAGCACAGTGAAGCAACCCCGAAAACAGGACTACTTGTCACGGGATGCATTCTGCCTAAAAGTACAGGGAACCCCTCACAGAACGGCATGCTCCAGAATAAACTGACTCTCGATAAACAAGATCACTCACAATAATACAGGTCCCACACTTCACTAAACTTCCCTGCACATTTTGCCATTTCGTGTACTGTATAAAACAAACTCATTGTCAAATGTATCAAGAATCAGAACGCGGAAGGTACAGTAGGCTCTTTTAGAATTCAAGCTTCTAACCTGCATGAAGGAAGGGTGGGTACGTGCACGCGCGCGCGTACTCATACACACAAAATCTCAGCAAGCAGTGTGTCAGCTCGTTTAGCTATCTTACCACTTGTTGTCTCAAAATCTCCCTGATGTGCCTTGCAATATCCGAGTGGCCCATTTCTCACCAGCGTGCCTTGAAATCCTCCATAACATTCCCCCAAATGTTCTCAGCAAATGTTTTATTTAAATCTCTATGATGTTTCCTGCCAATCGCTCTAATGTTCTTTGCAAAATCTCCCAGGTGTGTGGGTATTAGCATTCCAATTCAAGCGCCAGGCTTCCCAGTACACCAGTACAGTGCATTGTGGGAAATGCCGTTTTTAGGTCTCAAACATTACTGCCTCAGGAAGGTGCGAGATTCCTGTAGAGCAGTGCTTTGCATTTTGGGGAATTTATTGCTAAAATCTATTGCTGCGTTAAGACTACGTATAGACCACGCAATGTGGTGGACGATGTGATGAAAATTGCAGATTTCGATTTAGGACTTCCAGTGGACCAGCAGAGTGCATTATGGGGGCTGCAGTGTACACAATATGATTCCAGGTTTATCAGGATATCAGTAGTGTGCATTTTGTGAGATGTACATTTTTCATGCGCATGCAAAATACACGTAATTGATGAAAGTTTCTTGGGTGAAACTCCTTGAACTTTACAGTCCTGGACAACCTAATGTAAGGCCCCAGGTCAGATTTTGAAGTGGTCGCACTTTACCCTCAGTTTTTTTTAAAGTTGGAAATAAAACAGTAAATAAAAACATCCAATTTCTAATGAGGGTACTTTGTAGGTGAGTAAAAATATAAACAATCATAATTACAATAATAATTTAGTAATCAGTCACTTTAGTAATCAATACTTCTCTGCCCCTAGTAATTCGTGCAAATTAAAAGATACATTATAAACGTAAAGTTCCTCTTTAGATCAGGCAGTGATAACAGCAGAGTTCCTTCCTGTGGCTGGCAACACTGATCCGAACATATTTGTGTAGCATTGAGGTTGGAAGCAGGGGACAGGCTTCTGTGTGTCCTTTTTTTCCCATTATTTGTTCAGAGATTTTTTTACACCACATTATTTTTTTGCTGGGAGAATTTCCCTGTTTTTGTGAGGGGGGGACAAGAGGTTGGCCCCTTATCTTGTAGGGCTGGCCAAATGATTCTATATTCAGCTGGCCACAGACACAGATTCTAAGACGCATTCACGCTTATCCCAGACTTCACCCAGGCTCACTCAGAACACACTTGCTGTGGCTGCCTGTTCCCCAGCCCCCTGGCTCAGTTGAGGGGTTGGGACTCCTGCAGTTCTCCTAGCCCACTTACCCACCATCTGATAGTGTTGGTGGGATTGAAGGATGCAGAAAACAGACTCCTGCTGGGAAGGATGTAGGCAGCCACTGGAGAGGGGGGCGTTGGCGTTGTCCATTTGCCGTCCCACCTCGTTGCACCTAATCTTCCATGGGAGCATACACACTGAACAACCAATGAAAACTGATGCGTCTGCTAGCCCATCATGACTGCTAATTAGGATGCCGAGCCCTTCTCATAATGGTCCTGCTTTTTTCTAATACAAGTGCACAGGCTGACATTGGCAGGCCTTATAATAACAGCAATACCACCAGGGGTCAAGTGGGCGGACTCATCAACAAACGCAATTGGATGTGACATCGCCAGAAATTAGCATATCAAGGGGAAATATGCACATTTCATTAAATTGGCTTTGCTTACCCACCCAAATTGCACAGGACGAGTGGCATTTGCCTTTCATAAAATCAACACACGCACAAAACCAAAAAAGGATATTTTTTTCTAATAGTGTTGTTGAAAACGTTCAAACGTGTGCATGTTTTAAATTCCGAAGAACCAATGCAAACGTTTTCCCTGGAACCTGCAGTACGGAAATGGAACGCTTCACCTTTAGTTGTTGGTTATTTTTTTTTCAGGTTGTATAATGCAGTAGTGAAGTGGCTAGCCTGCAATCCTGACCACTGCGGTTCGATCCCCGTGGTCGGCTTTGATGCATACATTCAAAAAGAACATTCAATGTTTCTCATTTTAGCTGGGGGGGGGGGGGGGGGCTGAGTCGATCCTCTGAAAAAAGTGGGTGGACCCTCGATTTGAGCCCTGAATGCCACCTGTTACTAGGGGGCACGTGGATTCCTCGAAATCGCATGAAATGACACAGAGGAAAGAACGAGACCATTGATTTATATCAAATAAATAGTCAAACAACCGAGTTTGACACAAAACCCCCAATTCCTCCCCCTCCTTCTGCTTTGCCGTCTCACTAATGGGTCGGAGCATTTCCTCTTCAAACACCCCCACCCCAAACTACAGAGTGAGAACTCCCACTGAACTACATGGATACATGTTTCTTTTAAAGCTCCTTTCTCAGCTCCTTGCTTCACTGGAGCTGTGTGCCGAGAGCCCAATTAGTATGACATATAATACACATAATCAAAACGACTGCTCGGAGGCCCAGGTAGGCGCGGATAAACATTTGATTGTGGTGAGAAGATGTAAGAAGCCGTGGCAGCAATCGCTGACTGCCTTATAATTCACCCACACACAAAGTGCAGCATGTTCCTGGGCGCGACAGTAAACGGGAGAACAGAAGATTTTAATGGCCTCCAAAATACCAGATCATCAGACTGGGAAACTTCTACCCCCACTCAAAGACACATATTTAAATGATGGCAAAAAAACACTTCAGATCCGATAATGGGACTCATAAATTGCAGAAGTAGGATCTGAAGGGAGCGTGTGTGGGGCACGTGCAAATACTCCCTGCCGCTGCGCAAAGCGATGCGGCACAAAGATGGCGGGAACGTTATATACCTGATGAAAACTGCACATCATGCATTCAACATTGAGAATGTGTTTATTTATTTAGGATTTATATCGCATACATCCTGTCGAAGTTTCTTCATGGCGCTAAGTGAGGCGAGGAGAAATTATTATTAAGCAGCTAGGTTAGATAAATGCGTGAGAAAAAAGGAGAGAAAAGAAAGAAAGAAACAAACAAACATTAGCACTCGGACGGGGGGAGACAGCCAATCAGGTGGCCAGGAGCGCAGGCTTCAACCGCCGGTCTAAGCCCGCGTTCCAAGTCACCTGATGGCCGGCTCCCCGCCGCCATTTTTTCCCCGCAACTCCATCTCCCCTTTTTGTATTTTTAATCCCCCACACGCCAACTTACCTTATTGCGGCTTTGGCGGCACTCACAAATGCACCTTCCTCCCTGCTCAGAACGGCCCCATGGAAAGGGAAGAAGGGCTCCGGAAAGAGAGGTTGCCTTCCCGCTACATGGCGGCCATGTTGGTAAAGGATTTTCCCTCGTACAACGGGATGCTGCGCGCGTCCCATTGTAGTAAGGAAAATCCATTTTTTGTAGCACCGGGGGTGCCGCTTTGGTAACCTGGGGTGCTAATGGCCTTAACACCCGAGCCGGCCTGCTGGGAATGACACAAACTAACCAAGAGACTGATTATTTGATTCAATTGTTTAAAAAGACATAAGTTAGAATGTTTGATATACAATGGTCGAAATCCAAAAGAGACATAACCTCATATGGACTGTTAAAAGCAGACCTTCCTAATTTCAGCATTGTTTTTAGTTTTAGCTTATAGATCACACCTTACTGCCACCTGGAAGCCAGAAATATTTGCATAAGAGTATAGTTAGAAGGGAGATGGGATGTTAGGAGGGTAACCTGTGGGCGTTGTTGGGCTTTTAACCCACCCATTAACCATGCATGGCCATTCCACCCACTACTCACCACTCCCTGAAATCTGTTTGAGCTAGCATCCAACTGGGTGATGGTCTGTGGCTGCCACTGTTATTCTTATGAAGTCTTCTGAATGTTAAGCCTTAATTGAAGCTACAAGATAGATTCAGATGTAAAAAGATGCCTTAACAAAATATACCTTGAGGGCTTGAATTATAAGCAACAAGTTTAAAATGTAAAAAGACCTAATGAATTAAGGAGAAAACTGATGGCTACTGTTTAATGATGCAGTACTGATTATGCATGGGCAGCAGCGGGAACCAGCATGTGATCTTCTGGAATTTTACATTTAATTTCCCATAGACCATTGCCATTTGTTCAACACATCTCACTGCATAACTTTCAGTCTTGCATCCGAAGCAAAGGTTCAATGTGCCCATAGGATTATTGCCCTTTGCTTTCACTGAGAATGCAGTGTTTACATTTATAAAAGCATATCTAGAACTTGGTCAAGCACAGAAGCAGCAGCTTACAAGCATCAATGTCACCTGCTAGTGAATTGTTCATAATCTACACTTCCTACTGGAGCCAGAATCCCATTGCTAGATGTGTCTGTTTGCTGTATGCACCCAGACATCCTATTTAAGCTGCTGTGCTTAATTGAGCAATTACAGGTGTATAGACTGGCGCAAGGTTGGTCGCTTTGTTGATTTGATTGTCGCTTGACAAGACTTTCCTCTCTACGCAATTCAGTGGCTCTGTGTTTCTTAGCATTAGATTTCTCACTGCAGGATCTGGAGATTCTATAAGATATCTTTAAGGATTTAAGTACTCATACAACAAACGTGTCACCATTTGGTATGATGTTAATATCTCTAAATGCGTAAAGTTCAGTTTCCAATCCCACAAAAGAATCTTCTTATTGAAGGAGTGTTTAAGCCTGTAATAGTCAATCCTGTCCCCAATATTATAAGTGGTAGGGGACCAAGACTTTTGTTGAGCAAGGCAAAGTTAACCCCTTTTATCTTGGCTTCCTTCTCATAACACCCTGCCAAAGTACCTAATAGAGGACATCTGGGAGAGTTGACAGATTTCAGGTACAACTCACCTCCACGTCTCAGTGCCAGGGCTAGGATAGATGTCAAGCCCAATTCCAATCTTAACATTGCCATGGGGACTGACTGTGGAAGATTTAGCATAGGTTTCCAGAAACAGTCTTCAAGAACATGAAGCCAGTCATACAGTGTGCCTTGAAAACGACCGGATGGTCGAAACACGTGTCGGCTGTTCATCAGAGACAAATAAATAATGTTTTTTTCTCACAAACATCTGATTAGTAACAGTGATATACATGTGTAACTTTGGTATAAACTGTCAGTAGGCAGAGCGCGAGATACCATCCCAAAACCTTCAATTCATTGTTCCAAATGTACAAACCTTGTGGGTGGTTTGTGGGAATAGCGTACTGGCTGATGCCTTTTTTCCCTATTCCTTTCTATTCCAATAACTAGTGGTCAATAGCGCACAGGAATCAGATCGAACCCACTTGTTGATTCTCCAGTCATAATCAGGTACCACTACTGCCTCCAGATGATCATAAAGAATTGCTGGCAAGAAGCACTGGATTTAGAGTTTCGTGAGACCAGCCAGACTATAGCCTGCCATCCGTTGTGCAAAACTGTCAATCAAACAGTCAGCTGTGCAGCCCTCCTCATCTCCATAGAGAGCAATTCAACATAACACCCTGACAATCCCAGTTCCAGACCCAGGTATGTATAACTGGTAACATATTCTATAGCATTGCAGTCCAGAACCACAAGTTACTTATATTTAGGGCGAGGAGAGTAAAGCATGGCTTTAGATTTGTCGTAATTTATATCAAATGATTCTCCCGAGCATATGTACCGAGAGCTTTTCGTTATCTTAACATGCCTGTATGCGTATGATCAAAAATGACCAGATCATCTGCATATATGAGTGTGGTCACATGGACCATACCCAATTTAGGAATACAATGGGAAATGGCACTCGATTGCAGTGGGAAATCGGCCATCTACAATAGGAGGGCCAACAAGCAACCTTGTTTAACCACTCCTGGTGGTAGTTATCAAATCCGTACAATGGCCGACACCATACAATTGGACCTGCACCCTTGTGCATGTATATAGTTGTATCGAGATCCAAATCAGATAGGCTGGTCAACTGATCCCATCAAGCTTGCGCCAAAGTTGAGCTGATGTACTTTGTCAAAGGCTGCACGAAAGGTATTACCCAAATTGTTCGTTTACAATTGTTCGAATGAACAATTGACTGAATTTAAAGGGTCACAATTGACCGAATATATATATATATATATCGGTTTGGTAATATATATATATATATATATATATATATATATATATATATATATATATATATATATATATATATATGGGTTTTGGGGGGTTTGGCGTTGGGTGGGGGGTTGTGGGGGGTTTCCCCCCACATATATGGTACAATTGACCTTCACAATTTGGTCAATTGTGTAAAGGTCAATTGTCATTCGAACAGTTGTAAAACGAACAATTCGTATACAACCACACGAAAGTCAATATACTTAACATAAAGGCCTGTGCCGCCTCTGACATTTGCTTTTCTTATAAGTCCATCAACCAGGCCACAAATTGTGGGAGGTGGAGCATCCCGGACGAAAAACCCATTTGGAAATCATCAAGGAGGTGAGAACCATCAGCCCACTTTTGAAGTTCACGGAGGACAAAATATGAAATAATCTTCCTTGTCACATACAACATGAATAAGAAGCAATAGTTTGAGGGAATGGTAAGCAGGCCCTTCTGATAGACTGGGGTCAACATTGCACTCCTCCACGACTGTGGGATAGTACGTGAATGGCAAACACTCCTAAACAGTATCTCCAAAATGGAGGCCCACATTTTAGGATCTTGCTTGAGAAAGATGTTTGCTAGCATGTTAGGGACTGGGCCTTATATCTTTTTAACTTCCCGATAACAGTCAGTGTCAATCTCGATCCCAGTCCAGAGCTTGATCCACTTTAGATTTTAAATTCGCATACCAAGATTCTGCATCCTGTGAGAAACCAAAGGGTGTCTCACCTGCTAGTCCCCGGGGATCTCTCTATCAGGTGCCCAGGGCACAGACATTGCTTTGGATCCAGACCAAACTTAAATAGTGTTGTATCATTGTATGTTGATGATATATTCTACAGTAAAGAACCTAAAGCTAATCGGCAAACACTAGTAGAAATTAAATCTTCAACCGGGATTGTCCATAAATTGGGACAAATCTGAGATGTTCTCGGTGACTGTGTCTGCCACCAGCTCGATAAGGCATAACTTTGGTGCTCAAGGTCTTTTAGGCATTTGAGAATCAATGCTGCTGCAACTGTGACCGATCTATATGTACTGACATATGTCCCGCTATTCCAGTCTCTGAATGAACGGATGGATAAATGGAACACTCTGGTTAACTGAGCCCTCTGTGACTCTTGAATAAAGCGCAGGTCTCCCTTGAAGTTTGTGCTGGGAGCAGACTTCCTGTCTCTCCCAAATCACGTCCTTCATTCCTCTGAAAGGGGTCTGCTCTGCAGGGACACCTGCAGTAACTGCTGGACCTAGACAGGCCATTCACTGCCTTTCATACGGAGAGGTGGGAACTAGCTTCAAGTTGACACATTACATACCAAAGGGGCATTATCCCGCCTTTCCTGTTGTCTCTTACAGCAACCAAGCCTCTCAGGCTTGCCTCAATTATCTGGTTAGCATGCACTACCACCAGCCGGATTAGACAAAAGGAATGCAGATCCATGGAGCCTTTGATATTTAAATTAGGCTGCCCATGGCTGGTGGATGGTGTGCCTTTCTCCCTTCTTGAGATGCTTTGATGTACCCTGGGCTGTCACATTCCAGCTGAATATGACAGGGGAAGACGATGTCTGTAGGCTGTGTGTCCTCGGAGTACACGTGAATATGCGTTTTGTGTGGGAAGCAGATGAAATGTGCGTGGAATGGCCTTGCACATTTCTCGGAGGCTGATCTCCCCTTATTCATTTTCATTATTGAAAATTCAAAAAGTCCAGGCGAGCGCACTCTCCCCATGTGGATGTTTGAATTCCTCACAGCCACTGTATTGAATTTAAATTATTTTTTTAGTACAGCCACTGTATTGTATTTGGCCGAACTTATGAGTCCTGCACCTGTATTGAATTTAGCCAAAATTTGATGCAACTGTCCACTAAAAACTCTCTAATATCCTGCATACTCGCCCTTAAACAGAGAACAAAAAGCACTCATATCTCTACGGCAGCAAAAACCTAAAAGCACCAAAAACTGCACATGCATCAACACCCAACACGCAACTAAAGCAATTGCACACCAATCACCCCATACACACTCATATAGCAAACACCACATAACGTCTACCAACTAAAAACAAACAAGCACACAGTGACCGTTATTTCCAAATTGAAGTTACCAACAGCACATCAAAGCTCTCTTGTGCATTTCCCTCTTATTCATTTTCATGGCTCTCAGCTGCTGCAAGAAAATGTGGTTTCTCTTTGGTTTGGAAATGTGTTTACTTGTATGCATGTCTTGCGCATTGTTTGTTGTTTACTTTTTACCCTAATATTAATAATTTCCTACATTTCCTACATGACCTTAATACACGCCGTTATGAATAAAAACATACAGAAATGTTACAAATGAAATAAAACGAACCGATGAAAGGCATGAGACAACCATTTCTGAATTCTCACATTCGTGCATGCAGGTTACCCAAAACTCTTCAGACATTTGTAGGGATGTCATTTCACCAAAATGCCAGTAGTAGCAGAAGTGACATCACATGACCCTTGACCTCTGATTACACCACAGGAAGTGATGTCATTTTACCCCACCCCAAAGTGACATCACGTGAAGTGATGGCACACAACCGTTTACCCCTTGACAAAACAGGAAGTGGCATCACATAGCATTGTTTCTAAGTACACTATGAAAAATATGATTACAATATCACTGTAAAGTGATATACATTTCACACAAGAATGAATCACCATACGTATAGGCAGAAAATAACATGCCATAACTGCAACTTGCGGAAAGCAAAATACATAGTCCGAAATTAATGCTTATTCTACTCTAAATGCTTTTTGGAGGATTTTGGGGGTCATTACGACCTGGGTAAGGAGACCAGTGCCAGTAATCCCTTACCGCCCTATTCCAAGGTGCCTTGGCGGGGACCGTAAGCAACGTGTGGTCTGACCACACGTCCCTTACGGGTCCCACTAAGGGACCAGGGCGCTAATAACAGGCTTGCAAGTCGCAAGCCCCTTATTAGCGCCCTCCCCATTCCCATTGAGCCCTATGGGGGCTCAAATGGGAATAGGGAATGGTTTGTTCAATGGGGACTTACCAGTCCCGCCAGGGTCGGACTGCAACGGTAAGTCCCCATTGAACAACACTGATGCCGGACCCGTTATTGGAGGCAGTCATGGCGCAAATAGCGCCATGACTACCACCAATCTCGGAATGGGGCCCTTTGTCTGCATTGTGAATTTGAGGTGTTTAAGACCAGACTAAATCAGTGACTCACCCCCTGAAGTGTGCCTGAAATAAACCTTTAATAAGTCTAGCGATTATTGTATAGAATTCCAGAAAGACCAGTTATTTGTTATTCCTATTCTTTCTTATTTAGGGACACTGTTCAAAATGTTACATGTGTGTGGTAACCCCTGCTTTTTGTAATAAGCCTGAACAAGAAAGCCAGCCACTCCAGAAACAAAGAGCCACATGGCATTGGCCACAGCCCAGGAGCTTGAATTTGTAAAAGAAAATTTAAAAAATGATTTTTTTTAGGGGTAGCAAGGGAGACCACAGGGGTAGCAAGGGAGACCAAAGGGGGTCGCAATGGCGACCGCTGGTGACCACTAAATGACGTCCCTGGACATTTGAATATACTTACTGGCACTTCTGCTGCACAACAGGACTCTCCATGCAAAGTAACTGCTCCATCAGAGAAGTCTAAAGCCCACCAAATCTAGAAATGCATAGACGTCACTGTCGACTTTTTTCCTCTAGCAACAGCACTCATTCACACTCCTGTTTCCTACAAAAATGAAATTGCACAAAGAGACCACTAAAGCTATTTTCTGTAAATGCTGGTGTTTTGAGAGCATGTCATTTGCATTTCCAGATACATTATCAATGCTGGACTCCAGTCCCAGAATGCAACATGATATGAGCCTAAAATCTAGGAATGGTGGGTTATTTGGCACCCGTCTTTGGCAGCATGCGATCGCGTAAACTGTCTTTTAAGGAGGGTTACTAAGCTCAAAGCCAAGCCTATCCTGGAAGAGGGTATGTGATAAACCCACCTGCTTGTAGTTACGGTTTGGCAAGGGAATGTATGTTATTGGTATGCACAATGCTCACAAGCTTTTCACATTAAACAATCAAAATGAACACTTAACAAGAGCTTAGTAGCTTAGTAATGTTAGAGGAAAGACCCACTTCTACACTCTGCCGTTTTTGCTGCAGACGTGATTACACCTGCTGCCCATTAGAGGTGCACTGCTGGAAACAGAGTGAATCAATGGATGGTGCAGTGCCAGTGCAGGGGGCCTCATGACTGCTTTTGCACAGGTCCACTTGCATTCGCAAATGCACATGGGGCAAACACTGTTGCGTATGCGCAAATTGCACTTGAGGCCTCCCGATTTATTGATAAGGGGGCCTCAGAAGGCCTGCAGGAAGAGTGGGTGCAACACTTTATACCAACTGCCGTGGCCACCTGACTCTGCCCCTCTGGGGGAGTCAGGGGGAGGAGTACGGGCTGTGGAAGCTGCCAGGCCATCCATACACTACTGGAACCAGATCTCTGTATTGTGATCCTGCACTGCCCTAACCGGTGATTCCTTAGGCAGGGAGCGGAAAATCCCATATGCAAATAGGCCGCGACACAAGGCCTGATTCACGGAGCGTTTTCCAATGGGATTTTGCCGTTATAAAATGCTAATCCGCCACTCCTGTCACACGCGCAATTCATGTGATATGAATATACGAGTTTGCTGGCGTAAAGAAAGACAAAAAAAATACATCTTGATCAGTGTCATTTTTTAAGACACCTCTACAAGAGGATACGCTGTTGAGAATCTTCGTTATTTGACGATTGAGGCATTGGGCCTCATTACGGGTTCGGCGGTAAACTAGACATAAATCTGTGGAATTACCGTCAAACACATTTACCTGTGTGGCCACTCTGTCCCGTAGCATTACCACTGGATTACAAGTGGTGATATGGCGGTGCAAATCCCCCTTTTCGGAGTACATTGGATCCCATGGGATTCCCTGCAAGAGTTAATCATGTGGTAATTATGTCTAGTAAATCTTCCAAGTTTTGGGGGTAAACTGGACTATGTACCCACAAATGCATAATACTGCGGTGTGGTAATGTGGCGGTAAAGTAGCAGTACCGGAATTACTGCCCCATTACTGCCATTTTCACTGCACTGCCGTAGTGCAACAGTCAGAGAGCAAATTCAGAGACCGCATTATGTACATAAAAGTGAGTGAAACCTCCAAGCACTGCGGCTGACCCGAAGTCTAATTATCACACCATGCTGAAGATTCAAAGTGCCAGGTGGAGACACATGTCAATCAGTCACGCATTATTTAAAGTGATTCACTTCAAACACCCACGCCTTTGAGATTTCCAGATTTACTGGAGGTTTGCGTCACCGATTGATAAGCGCGCAATGATTCCTTTCATTTGCATTTTATGCGCAGGATCTAATGGACTTTTTATAAATCTGACCCCGCCTCCCCCACCCTCCATATTTGTGGAATTCAATGAACAGATTGAGTGCCATGCCCTTGCAGTGTTATGTGCTTCACGGATGGAGAGGGAGTTATACATATTAATCATTCTGTTGTGTTGGTTTCTCATCTGCCGGGATAACGAAGATAATTCATTTAAACATGAAGAACTTATTTTGATATAATTCATGTGAAACTATTTTGTATGTCTGAAATAAACAGTGTTTTGTGAAGTCCAACATTTGAACTTGAGGCTGAAGATGGTACAACCTTCGGGTCTCCTACTGCTATGTTGCCCTGGTTGTCTTAGTAGCCGATAGGCTAATTCGGCTGTGTAGAGAAGGAGCAAACAACAAAACTTTTTGCGATTGGTGGGGCCCAGCCACTCAACAGAGGAATGTGGGGTGGTCCCTGTGGGGAAAGAATTGGGTGAAAAAAACAATACAACACTGTGTGCCAACAGCTAATCATATTTCTTTTACTTATTACCATACTTTGTTCATCACCTGAGAAGTTTGGGGAGGGAACAGGTGAGTTGGCTCGACCGGGGTATCAAATCCATTAAGCATTGGAGAGGGCTGTGGAGCAGCCGTCTAACATGGCGGGTTCCTTTTGAGATCCGTCCAGAGCGGGCGTTCGCACTGAAAACCGCTGAGCCCATCATCACTGGCAGCCACGATTTCAGGGCATACGGACAGCGGAATGGTTGCTGATCCCTCCAGTTCACTTCCCAACACTGCAGGGCCAAGGGGTTCCGGAGTACTGGGCTCTGTTGGCTTATTGTGGGCGCAACACAAAACCGAGCTGTTGAGGTAGTGCCGGGAGAGAGCTGGCCCGGTGAGGCAAGAACGCACCTCTGCTACTCCGTGTGACTGCAGGCTGGCTGGCGTGCAGCGGGCACCCGCTTCTCCATCGACACAGGATGTCTGCCACAGCCACAGCTGACAGCGGGTTTCCAAACTGAGCTCTGGTCTCCCGAGTTTAGGACTGGGCCTGGTGGCACAACGAAGGGGCTCAGATCACATGTGGAGCGGGGAGTGCACAGGACGGCTGTGTGGAGGAGCGGATCTGGGCCTTGGTTAGTGGTGGGCCAGTGAGCCAACACTGATTTAATACCCTGGCTTGGGGCCCCACACGTCTGCATCACAGGTGGTGGGCATACCGCCTGCCATCACATCTCTTATTTGAGGCTGTACCTCCGGAGGCGGTGGCACTGGCCCCCGGCACAGTGCCACAGACATCATGGTCGCTACTGGAGAGGCTCTCATCTGCCCCTCCCCCTTTTTTGGGTGGGTCAGGGGGCTTTCACAAGCTAGTGGTATGGCCCAGAGGCTGGGGTGACACACAAACCCCATTAGCTGGTCATTGCCTCTGCCCCTCTGGTGCACCCTACACTGGGAGTTGAATCCTCTTCCCCATTAGCTATTGGCCTGCCGCCCCTGCCGCAGAACATTGACAGCTCCCCGCTGGGCTGCGGGACCCAGTATAACTAAAGGCGCCAGGGCCAAGAAAGGAGGGAGGCATGGACCGTTTCACTGAGGCAACTACACGACAGCCTGAGGGGTGACAGTTGCACAGGGGAGGTCATAGAAGCCTGAGCCCTCCCACCCCCACCATGGAGCCCCTCAACATGCAACAGATGTTGGACATGATACAGCAAAGCTTTACCTCAGTTAACCAAAATTGGGTGACATAACCTCCAACGTTGCATCTATCCATATACAACATGAGAGGAAGACGCAAAGATCACAGCTGCAGAGGGCAGAATTACTGCGGCAGAGGATGGCATTGTAAGCCTGCAGTCAACTGTCACCTCCCTGTCAAAAGATGTGAAGGCACTAACAACTAAGTGTGAGGACCGAGAGTCGTGACCCTGCAGAAACAATATCTGCATCATAGGGGGGCCCGAAGATGCGCTGCGTGGTAACATGGAGGTGGCAGTGGAGAATTTACTCAGGAAGCACCTGCAGGACCCAGTGCTGTCACCGCACTTCACAGTGGTACGCGCTCACCGGGTGCTAACATCTAAAGCCCAGGCCAGGCGGCATGCCCCATCATCGCACGTATCTTGAACTATAGGGACAGGGACCTGATTCTGCGCCACGCCAGAGACATGAAAGAACTCAGACTGGACTTGCACAGCATTCACATATACCCAGACTCTACAGTTGTGCTTCACCTTCTTTGGTGTCAAGAAGCTACTGTGCGAAAGGAGCATACTGCATGCAATACTGTTCCCGATGAGGCTTAAATTTCAATACAATAACCAATCCTACTTCTTTCCGATCCCTGAGGAAGCTATATTCTTTATTGAAGCCAGATACCAATAGGTAGGCCTCGACCAGCGGGATCTGCTTCTCCAGATTGAACTGGTGGACAACAACTATAGTTAACAGATGCTAGCTCTATATATGTTCATTGTAATGTAAGCTTGTGTGGGCTTGCATTTTTTGATACTATTATTGCTATGACGCAGTGTGGACGGCCGCTCTGGTCAGCGATAGAGCGAATGTTGTGGGGTTTTTAGGTGGGGAGTGGCTAGGGATTAGGGATTGTTCTTGGGGATGGGTTGACATTTACCTAATTGGTAGAGCGGTGAGCTAGGTAAGGGAAGTTGGCACTGGTTGGGCGATATGTTATAGAAAATCGCACTGACAGGCAGAAGACTTACCTGATGCATGCACTCAGAGCACCAGTGGCACAAATACATCTCTGGGAAGCTGCCGAGCTCTGCAATAACACTAAAGCCAGGAAGATAGTGCCATGTGCCGCTAGACACAAAGTTAACATCTTACTTCTTCAAGAGACGCACGCCACTGCTGCAGCCTCTAAAGGGGTGGCTGCGTCTTGAGGGGGCAATAGGTTCTTCACATCCTTCTCCACTAAATCCAGGGGAGTCCTCATCCTGATTCACAAAACGCTCAAATTCATATTAAAAGGCACACATATTGATCCCGATGGCATATACTTAAACATACATTGCATTTTAGAAGGTACAGAGTTGCGCCTGGTCAACACTTGTGGGGCAAACATTGCTACCCCCACTTTTATTGAGGAAACATTATCCATTTTAATTGTGTGCCCCGTGGTCTCCATAATATGGGGGGATATGAATATCATTCTGGACCAACATAAGGATAGAACAGGGCAGGCCCACAAACTCCCCCAACCTGTGGACCGCGAGTTTACTTTCTACTCATCTGTCCACAATATGGTGTCACAAAATGACATGTTCCTGCTCTCATGGCTGCTACTGGGGAAGGTTACAACAGCGGACACACTACCACAGACACTGTCCGAGCATTCACCTGTAGCGCTACAGCTCACATTAGGGAGCCAGGCTTAAACAAGTATGACCTGGAGATTTAAATCAGACGTGCTTCAAGACATTGCGTTTAAGGCGGATATAGAAAGTGACATACGTACATACTTTGTACACAACACCCCTGATGCCACTTCATACAGCACCATATGGCAAGCATTTAAAGGATATGTCTCTCGGATAGCCATCTCCAGGGAATTTGGGGTCCTTAGAACCATATGGCGAGATCTACAGGCTAGTGAAGCTGTTTTTAAAGACCTGGAAAATAAATATGCCACTGCGCCTAGCCCTGCCCTCTTAGATTGCACCTGTGCAGCCTTAGATTAATTCAGGGAGCATGCACATTGCGAGGCCCGTTACTTTGCAAAACCTGCAGCATTGAGGAAGTATGGGTAGGTGGACTGCCCGGGAAGGACGCTGACTGATCTGGTGCACGCCGAGCAGGGCTCAACGCAAATTGATTGTATACTAGACGCACATGGAAATAGTACATTCATGGACCTGGAGATACTAGGGGTCTTCTGCCAATTCTATGAAACTTTGTACAGTGCTGCACCATTAAAGGGCAAGCAGGTCATACACGGCCTACTGGCAGATGTACCAATATCCCAGCTGTCTCCGGCAGCCATGGAGCAGATTAATACACCGTTCACCACTAATGAGATCATGCAGGTCATTAAAGATCTCCCCATGGGCAAATCTCTGGGCCCTGATGGGATTACTGTGGAATTTTATATCGCATACAATGCGTTGCTGGCCCCCCACCTTTTGGGCGAATGGGAAGAGCCGTTAAAGAACCCCCTGCTGCCAGAATCATTGCAGGAAGCCCCCATCACCTTTCTGCTTAAACCCAGTAAACCCAATGACAAGTACAGGTCTTATAGTCCTTTGTTGCTCATAAATGTGGACACAAAGATATTCACGAAGATGCTAGTGAACAGGCTTCTACGCTTAATGCCATGCATGTTGTATAATGACCAGGTGAGATTCATACTTGGCAGGTCCACTGCTCCTAATATCTGCCGCCTATGTCCCAATTATTACTTGGGGTTTCGGCCGCGGCAGTCACCTTATATGCGCAAAAGGCATTTGACATGGTGTCCTGGGAATATCTGTTCGTGGTGCTGGTGAAGTGTAGTATTGGGGCTCAAATGCTTGTGTGCTTTCGCCCGATTGCCAGACCTGGTCAGTAAAAAACATGCACATTGGCGGATTCGACTGCTAGGCCCACCAGAAATAATATCTCTCTATGCGGATGATGTGCTGCTCTATGTCAGGGACCTGCATACACACCTCAACCCCATAATGAGTGACATCACACACTTTGGAGAGTACTCTGGCTTCACTGTGAACTTCACCAAATCTGAAGTTGTTCCACTTACTGACAAAACAGCTAGGCCAGTTGGTATTTTCTCTCTGAAGTGGGCGCTCGACAAATTAAGTACCTGAGAGTTGTGGTATCTAGGAGCAAAAGGTCGATTCTCTCCAAAAATTAAGCTGTGCATAAAATGTACACACAGGGAAAATTGGACTTCTGGAAAACAATGCCCCTATCTTTGGTGGCAAGACTAGCTTTGGAGAAGATGATCCTTCTTTCCAAGCTTTTGCATCTTTTTGTGAATGTCCCTCTGTGGCCAGAAAGGACATCTTCGACAGGCTGCATAGATTAGTGTCAATTCCTGTGGCACACTGGGGCGGTTTGTAAGAAAGGGACAGAGATGATGCTACCTTACATTAAGGCGGGTGTTCGCCGCCCCACATTTTGAGATCTATTGGTTGGCAGCACAGGCACAGTTTGTTTCTTTCTGGTATGGTGGTGACAGTGCCCCACCACATGCGTGGCTGTAGAGGATGGCGGGAGATCCGGCCGACACTAAGACACAGTTGCTCAGCCTAGCATACAAAGATGAGTGCCCATTTGACCCAGTGCAGACCAAACTTTCTGTATGGCGGGCCATATTCTTGAGGGTGGGGGTTGTTCATTTATACTACAAGTGGCTACCTCTCTGGAACTGCCCCGGCCTCCCTCCCACATGGGATGGCAGTCTCCATATGCATTGGGAAAAGCTAGGTTATAGACCCTTGTGTGACCTGTTCACAAGGGTAAATTCCTCACACTACACACCTGGAAGAAGGGCCACAGGGGTACGACCTCAGACATCCTGCTGTTCTACAGGTTAAAGTCAGTGGCCACCATGCTGTGGGAGGGGTATCTGTTAGAACCCCAGAAGATGGGCTCCTTAAATACATTTCCAACTCATATGGCTGTCACAGGCTGCTATCCTCACTGTACACCATGATCATTAACAAAGGGGTGACCCAGAACGCAAAGGCACACAGCAAGTGGGCACTATATATGGGGCTAGATATTTCTGTTGGTCAGTGGGACGCTATCTGCTCATTGACTAAATTTGTGTCATTGTATAGCAGATTTAAACTGATACAGTTCAAAGTGCTCAATAGACCACATTATACCCCCAGGATGATTGGTAAAATCTACCCGGGAGCTGAGCACAGATGCCCCAGATGTCGAGGTGATGGGGCTGGCCACTGGCACATGTTTTGGGGTTGTACCAAGTTGTCTGATTTCTTGAGACAAGTGTTTGAAATCTTGTCCAAAGTTGTGAACTGCCCATTGCCATGTTTCCCTAGGAGTGCATTGTTGGGGGTGTGGGAGGATGTCACAGAGACACGTCCCAGGTCCTTCCGCAACATTGGCTGTCTCATAGCGAAACTTAATATAATGATGAAGTGGAAGGATGCTATAACCCCACAAGGTAGAGGATGGCTTAAAGACTGGATGTGGGCTGAAGACTGTGAGGAGCTCTTTATTAATATGCTGCCTACAGGGGTCCATATAATACATTGAATCAGAAATGTCTGATGCTGAAAATTACGGACATTATTTCGAAATGTGTAATTTGTTAGAACACTTATTTCTGTTACAATGTGTGATTCAGCAACAAATAAAAATCCTTTAACATACATTTGCTTACCCCTACTTTCGTTTCCATCGGCAAAGTTCCCCATTCCGTTTAACACACAGTTGCTTACAATACAATTGTTTCTATTTTCTAACTTCTGATTCTGTTTTCTCGCGAGAAATAACGCGAAGATGGCAAATCAGGAAGTGCACTGCAACGACATCAAAGGGCTGTTAAACTGCCATGCGTAGTGCCTGACTGACATCAGACTACATGTTTTCCTATTCTTTTAGAGTGCCTGACTGTTTTCAAACCATTTATTTTGTTATTACATGGTCCTCATCAACTTAATTCCTCTTATTTCTCTAATACATGACAAGTAAGTTATACTTTATAGCCAATTATCAACTCGTTTGAAATATCCAAGATAATATTATGATGTATTAATGTTTCTGCATTGTAATAGGTTTCAATTGATCTATGCAGAAAGCAAAATATGTCCTTTCTCATAAGGGCAGAAACCAGTTTAAACATCTTGTTTTTTTTATATAATTAGGATCGCTCTAAAAAAGAGATATCTTGGTGGAAATGTAATGATTATGTAAAAAGAGATTGCAGGGGAAGAGCCTGGACTGTTAATGAGCTGGTAATGTTTGTGAAGGATCACAATCACGACCCCATCACTAGTAAGATTGAAGCTAAAGAAACGTTAAATGTGCTTAAATCAAAAGCAATTTCACAGGCTAATACCAGTGGCCAAGTGGTCAGCGAAATATTAGGGGAATTATCGACACATATTGCGTGTAAAATGCCATCTCTAAATTTACTGAAACACCAAATGATGTATCAACGAAAGTTGGAAAATAATTGACCCAAAATGTCCAAAACTCTGAATGAACTTCAAATTCCCCTTCTCGTACAATCCACTCTATGGGGAGATAACGGCCTACTTTTCGATACTATGGATGATGGGAACAAATTTCTTATCTTTGCTATAAAACAAAATCTTGCAAGATTGTCTAAAAGCCTAAACTGGTTAATGGACGGTAAATTTTAAAAGTTGCCCAAAACCTTTCTCACAATTGTACACTATATACAGAGATGTCAATAAAGATCTTTTCCCCTATATTTATATTCTGATGTCCAAAGAAACTGAATAAGCATACCAGCAACTCTTTGCAAAAGTCAGAGAAAGCTTGTCTAAAACTTGTCTTGATTTTGAGTTGTAGGCAATCAAAGGTGTAAATCATATTGTTCCGACCACTGAAATTCAAGGTTGCTATTTTCACTACAGCCAGGCTCTCTGGAGGAACCTACAAAAATATGGATTGCTGCATGGATATAGCTCTGACAGCGAGTTTCCGTATCATCTTCGTAAATTGTGTGCAGTCACATTTTTACCAAAAGGTGATGTTGTTTCTGGCTACATGACAATTCTACACAAAAGTTACTTTCAGCGTAATAAAAGCAAATCATCCCAATTATTGAATTATTTGGAAGAAACCTGGATCGGTTCGCAAACTCAATTTGGGCGAAAACAACCTTCAAATCGACATCTGGTATGGTTCTCCCAGGACGAATAATAAGCTTGAAGGCTGGCATCACAGCCTTAATGTTGCATGGGACATTCTAAGCCATCCCTCTGGAAATTCTTACATGTACTGCAAACTGATCAAGGCGTACATGCAAATACGAGAATGCAATTGTTGAATGGGCAGAATTTGCACACAAAAAATAAGAATATTCAGAATATGAAACGCCTGAAGGACATTACAGACAAATATTCCACATTAAGCATCTATGATTATATCTCCAGCATGGCTTTCAATACATTTTTCATCGTTCATTAAAAAAAACGGTGTTTAAGCTATCTCAAAATGTCTTTCTGCTTTATATTTGCACTGTTTATTGCTTACTATTAGATGGTCACACTATCATTTTAGCCCAATAATTCTTCATAAAGGTTCAACTGTTCATTTTGAAATCGCTGAGACTATCGCTGTTCATTTCCGATTTTTCTTTTTTTACATTGTAAATTAAAAACGAATCCTTATTCAATAACACGGATTCTGCTGGTTAATCAACAGTAATTCGTCACATGAATAAATCGTTTTAAAAAGAAAAATTGAAATTCAACTCCAAAATAACGTAAAGCAAACGCAAGGATCCTTGATATGGCTAAGTTAAGCGAATTAAAGAGACACGGCATCTGGTAAAAAATGGTGAGTAGATGTATGCATGTTTTATCTGTTCTGCTTTACATGTACTCTGTCTTTTCCATATATTTCATAGAATAGCCGATTAGTTTCTGCACTTTTCTTTTCTTTTTCGCTTTTCACACATCATTCACGCTTTGCAGACAAAGCACGGTTTATCCATCGCGCTCACATTTTAGTTACTTCCGGCATTGCGAAACGCTTGACGTTCACAAAATGTTTAACTGTGATGTGCATTGTCATTTCTATCCTTAAATACTTTAATGGTCTGCATGTTAACACTATTTGTGTATACATATCCAGAACATATGTGAAATACACATCTCTCACCGCAATGTTAATATGCTTTGCTCAACATTCTGATTCAAAACCAAATGCTTTTCTGCCATTCAAAACCTGATTCCTATATTCCTTTCTCCCTATTTCAAACCCGCGTCTTTTTTTGTTTTCTTTGTTTTTTTATAAAAACATAACTAACCTTAAATCATGATTCTCGAATGGGAGAAATGGTCGAAGTTTTTGCATATTCAGTCTTTTCTTATATGCGAAATTCGATCATTTCTCCCATTTGTTTTTTTATTTCAAATCTTTTCATTGTAAACCATGCCTACCACGACCAGACCAAAGGACGTTTGGGCTGAATTTAGACTATACTTAGCATCATTGCAATGTTACTCAGGGATTTCATGCTGGCATGGCGGCCCCACACTCTATCATGTTCTGTTTCTTCACACCTGTGTTATATGCCCTTCCGCTAGTGATGGCAACTACTTTGTAGCTCTGTGCCTGTACCCAATGTCTGTTCTAATATGCTGAAGTACGTGTTGATGTGTTGTCTGCTTGTCAAGCTAAAATAAATCTTCAGAAAGAAAATCCATGATGCATGACATTTGGCCTCACTACAAGTTTCCCTGTATCCTGACGGGGATTCTGGCAGGATACCGGCAAACTGCCCCTACCGTTTCAGCCGCCAGATATCCCGTAATTACTGGGATATTACAGGCAGTGGAAAGGGTGGTAATTCTGCTAATTCACACTGTGTATTTCATTGGTCCCAAGATGGCAGTGATCCCTTTGATCCTTCCTACTCCAGTTACCCTGGCAGAACTAGGCATTGTGAGACAGCCAAGGCCTTATGTGATTGTCCCAACTCCACTAGCTTATGTGGAGACACCCGATTCTGTGGCAATAGTCCCTAGAAATGCTTATGCAGGAAGGACTTTTATAGATATACTTACTGAGCGCCAGACACAGATTCTGAGAGAGAGACAAAGAAAGAGACCTAAGAGAAGTACAAGGGAGGATGATTATGAATGTAATGATTATTTGGACAGTACAGCACATTTGGGGAACAATATGTGGTATCAGCACATGAAAGGAGTGGGAAAGAGAACCTCTGAGGAGGATTGCTATGTATGTGTACTCCTGCCTTATCTTATGGGAAAGTCTAAGATATTCATAGCTATTGACATAGATGTTCAAATGGCTCATTGCCTTACTCACCTTGCACTCTGCCTTACAAAAGGTCCATTCCAAGGCCAAACAGCATTTTGATAAACTTTGATATGGGTAACAGAATGGTCAGCACCGGATGAAGATGACTATGTGCAAGACATAAAGGCAAGAGCAAGAGCACACACCAGAAATCATGTGATAAGATATGAACAGCCTGGCATGAAGGGAGAAGGAATTAAATGAGAAATAAACAGAAGACTCAATTGTCAAAGAAAAACTCATGAAGTGGTTCAAAACTGCAAATAAAGAGGCCAGATGCAGATCTGGGGAACAGTGCTTTCGCCAGACGGATGGGAAGAAGGTGTGGTCATATGCAAGGCACATGCAATAAACGGATCGCACAAAACAGCTGTAGAAAATGCGGAACAATTGGGCAAACCTCTATGGCCAAGGATTGCAAAACGTTTGACATGGGTCGAAGACAAAGGAGGTCCTTCGCAGATAGTACCTTTGGCTAGTGCAGAACTATACTTCAGAAACAATGGCACGAGAAAAGTTGGAGAGAATCAGCAATGCGGATGAATCTTTGATGTACCAGGAATGAAGGACGGGACAGCAGTGATAATGGATCACTATTGGGCCTGTGGATCCAGAGCTTACATGAAGCTGCCCAGAGATTGGGGAGGACTATGTTCTATAGTGATTGTCCATGTCCCAGCGTTGGTGATCCCAAAGTGTGACCTGAACATTGGCGAATTTCCAAAAGCATATGCTGAGGAAGAGGAGATCTACTGAGCTTCTGAATCAAATGAAGAGGGAGAACAATTTCCCAGCCAAATCGATAGAAGCCTTTGATGCCGTTCCATATGAAAACAGATTGTTCAGTCAGACATCAGCAATATTCACGACAATCTTTATGCCTAGGATCCAGGTGATGACCAATGCCAAATAGTTACAAATAACCAGATGGGAGCTTCTGCAGACTATCAAACACCACTATAAAGGGTTTCAATGCTATCAAGGAGGAGCTGAGAGCCATAAGACTGATGATTCTTCAGAACAGATATGTCCTGGACATGATTACAGCTATGGATGGAGGTGTTTATGTCAAAATCGGAGAATCATGTTGCATGTTCATACCTTCTCATGACAACGAGAATGGCAACTTGACAGAGGCCATTACATTGCTGACAAACCTACATCTCAAGATGGAGGATGAAGTGGAAGACATTGCTGATGACAGCTGATTTGGGCCAATGTTCCCGTGGGTTCCACAATGAATGGCGAACATTTTCAAGTTACTTGGAGCCCTGTTGGTGATGATCATGGTTGGATTCTGTGTGATCAGGATAATAATCACACAATGCAAGAAGACTGCAAAGACAGCAGTAGGAATGAAAATTGTGATTGATGTCGAGTCAGGATTTGAACCAAAAGAGCTCACAAATGAAGAAAGTAGAGACTACGTAAAGGCCAGTATCCATGCACCTGAGATGCTTCCTGTATCTCAGGAACCACAAGAAGTATGTGGGGAGATGAATATACTGCAGTCCCAATGGACAATGCATGCTCATGTCCTGGAGTGTTGATGAGCATGGGAAATCAGCAGGGTCCCAAAGTAGCACTTCTTCAGACGAGTAGGCTTGATGTGAAGACTGATGTGAGAGTGGTCGATGAATCGGCCAGAGAGGGGAATCTAGAGATGTAGTCAAGTACTCGCACAAAAATCTCCGCTTCCTTGTTGCCTATATGTTGGGAGCCAGTAATTTAGACACGTGCAGTACCAGTGAGGCTGCCCATACCGCCGAAAATCCTGGAAACAAGGTATCCATTGAGAAAACCATGTATGCATTCATGAAGAAGTAATGGCCTTTTGGACAAAGTCGCGGAAGAAGTGTGAAAATG
This sequence comes from Ambystoma mexicanum, assembly GCF_040938575.1. Taxonomy (NCBI): domain Eukaryota; kingdom Metazoa; phylum Chordata; class Amphibia; order Caudata; family Ambystomatidae; genus Ambystoma; species Ambystoma mexicanum. Next base: position 1,217,000,836 of record NC_090933.1, on the reverse strand, counting down.
AGTGAAAGAGAAGACTGGTGATGTCTTGCGGAGTAGAGCTGACACACCTAGAAAATATGCATGAGGTAAAATAACATAGACGTTCTATAAGATCTGAAGAGGAGGCGTCGAAGGTGAGCAACATTTCCGACTCGAGATGAAGATGCTCATGCTACAGAAACGATGAACAAAACGCATCTCAGTTTACACTTGTACAGATGCAGTAACGCAAGTAGACAAAGTGATCTTAAGGCTGGCTACATAGTAAATAGTTTGTTGCGATGCACCAATGTATATACATAAGAATGTATAGAACCTGGATATTCCATGATGCACTTTAGCAGGGCCTGAAACCTTGTGATTGGAAAGTTTTCAGTGGGCGCAGTTGTAAAATTACTGATGGCAGAGAAGAAATTGAAGAAAGGCTTGGCTGGCCGAGCACCAAGAAGTCGAGGCTACAGAAAGAAACAAACTTCTGTTTGAGGTGGAATGGAAAAACACTGAAGGCATCAAACGTTAATCATTTAATAGAATTAAATGCAGCAAGGAGCTCCAAAACGCAATCTCCAGTCACATGGTCAGATCAAAATAGACATTGGCTCGAGCTACACCGAAACCAAGAAGATACTCTCTTTCATTTACAGGCACAGAGAGCTTCTGCAAGGTCAAGTTCAAAGGCCTTAATTGACAGGCAGACTGCAAGGGTGATGATAGATGTTGGGCTAATTGGGAGGGACGCATGATCACACCGACCCTCCCTGCACCTGGTATGGTAGACTGCATGCTGCTAACATGTGGAATATTCCAGAAGGGCACAAGGGTGCCAAACCAATAGTATAGGGCCATGTATCAAAGAGCCCTATATTTTTTGTAACCAATAGATTGTCGAGTATTAGTGTGACACGGAAGATGACTTGCACTTGGGATGGGCTTAGACACCCACCTGACAGTAGAGACCCAATCACTTCCCACATCAGTATGGAACATATACCCAGATGTTCCCGGTAAACCTATCACATCCCCAAGTAGGTTGTTGTAGTTTGCCACATAGTGTGACGTCACTTATGATGAGTTTTGACTATAAGAGATGTATGCGCCGAGTAAATTCGAGCGAACTTACGTTGATTGTGTTAGGCAGAATTATATGCAGTACCCTTTGGGAACACTACACACAATTAAGACTACATGTGGCAGTGCAATTACACCTTTGGTGCAAGCCTGTACTACACAGTTATAGTGGTAGCAGTAGCGGAGCAGCCAGACTTATCTCAAGAGTAAATGAGCAGTACAAATAGTTACACAAAGGACAGCAATTACTATGATTCAGGCAAACACTGACTCAAGGTTTCTAAGTAAAAGAATATATATTTATTTACTCAACAGTTGTATAGCATTTCACTATTCTAAGCAAGTCAAAAATCACAATCATAAATACACCCTTAAATTCCAGACGTTAAGCTCATTAAATTAAGTGGGAGAAAAATGGCACCTCAGCAGTTTAAAAGGAAGGGAAAGACAAAGTTATTAGGAATTAGGCAACACCAACAGGTAAGTAATCAGGGCAATTGAACAGGAGGGACTACAAGGTTAAAATCAGATACAAAAGGCTTAGGACCAAAGTCTCAAAAGTCTTTTGCTCAAGATATTATGGTTCAGTGTAGTTCGCGGTAAAGTTTGTAACACAGATTCCGGACGAGGTTGATTGGTAAAAAAGTTAGTTCAAAGAGAAGAGAAGGACAAGCCCTCTGATAGGAGAAAGATTTCAACCACTTTCACCGTGGCTGAGTGAAACGCACAACCGGATTTGCACAGTATCTTAAAACGGAGAGGGAGCTGTAGCTGAGGCGGACGTTCCTGGTGGTTCCTGCAGGCTCACGGTTCCTGAAGCGACTGTCGTACTGACATGAAGTAGGATGACTGAGGGTCCTGCGCCACCCAGGGAAGAGCAAACAATGAATAAAAGGGGCGCTCCTTAAAACCCAAGCAGGGTCCAACCTTCCTGGCTATCCGGCCCACTGTAGCTCTGTACAGCGAATTCGATCAGAGGAGGGGTCCTGGGTTGGTCCCACCAGCTCAAGGGAAGAAGTTTCCTGGAGGATCTTCTCTGTTGGATTTGGAGATTCTGACCTGTTGCAGGGCTTCACCAGGCTGTTCAGTCGTGGTAGGGGTCCTCTTCTTCCAGTTCCTCATTGGTTCTTTCGTTCCAATGGTGACTGCTCTTGCAGTCCCAGTGACTTGCTTTTTATGCAGTTTTCCCCCATTCATGCAGTCTGGCTGTCAATCACACAGCAGGGTGGCTGGCCTGACAAGGCCAGTCCCCCTAGCCAATCAGACAAGAGTGTGGCTTGAGTTACTAAGGCAACCCAGAGCAGGGGTCTGAAGATCCCTCCCTCACATCCTGCCTACCTAGACTATCAGGTGCCTTAAGGACAGCGAACAAAGGAATCATCCACGGTTTGGCGTGCAGAAAAAAACACGAGAAAGACTTTCACAAAAAGAAATAGCGAATAAACCCAGCCGGAAGCAAAATAAAATGTATTTGGTCAAGCGGGTTTATGTTCGAGGCTAATATAACAGCCTAAAACAATACCACGTTTATATAATATAATCGCAGTAGAAAAGTTAGGGTAGATACCACTGCCACCAGCCAAGTCTTAAAGTGAAGGGAACGAAACAAGGCTCCAAGAGGCACAGACAAAAAGGAATAAGAATTAACCCTTTCCAGTACTCCATGTGAGATGGGGTGTACTGGGTCTGCAGTTTAAAGTGACTATATAAAGTTAATGGCAACTTTACTTGTTTCTGGGGGACAGTAGTAAGCCCCAGAAAAATTGAGTCATTGGGAAGTCTCAAAGACAACCCTGTGTCACTGCACTGAAGGTGCTGTGTAACACACACAAAAGTGGTGCACATGGAGTAGGTGAGGCTCCAGTGCCCAAGATCACACAAACAGTTAAAATACACATAGCAAAACACATGTAAGAGTGGGAAAAAGGCTCACACTCTTACCAGGTGGAATAATTAAACCCTAGAAAACCACCAAAGCTGCTGGGGGACTCTTTAGGTAAGGGAAATCAGCCATTTATGAGAATTCTCCCTAACACTCACCCCTCCTCCCCAGACTAAGGGACAAGAGGATTTGATCCACTCCTGGATGAATCTCTACCTCGAGTTGGTTATAAACATCCTAGAGAGACCATCAGCATTTTGGTGGTGACATCCTGCTCTGTGCTCAATGATAAAATCAAACCCTTGTAGGCATATTGACTATCTCAGAAGTTTTGGGTTTTCCCCTTTCATTTGCATTAACCATCTCAAGGGTGGGTGGTCAGTTTGAATCACAAAAGTAGATCCATAAAAGTATGGTCTAAACTTCTTCAAACTCCACACAATGGCAAAACACTCACGCCCACCTTGTTTCTGGTTCCTCCAGTTTCCTACTGATGAAGCAAATGGGGTGTTCCCTACCTTTCTCATCCAGTTGACTAAGGACTGCACCTATACCTATATTGGAGGCAACTGTCTGCACAATGAAGGGTTGGTGATAATCAGGAGCTCTTAGGACTGGAGCTTGATAAAGGGCTTTCTTCAGGCTTCCAAAGGCTTGAGTGCACTCCTCATTCCAGCTAACCCTATTAGGGAATTTTGGAGAGGAGATCACATTCAAGGGAGGATCTATGGTCCTATAGTTCTCAATGAAATTCCTGTAGTACCCAGTGAGACCTAGGAAATCTCTCACTTGGGTTTGAGAAGTAGGGGTGGCCCAGTTTTGCACAGCTTGTACTTTGCTGGGCAATGGCCTTATCTCACCCCCTCCTACCTCATGACCAACGTAGACCACTTTACTCTGACCAATTTGACATTTGCTTGCCTTTATGGTCAGGTGGGCCTGCTCAAGAGCCTGCAAAACATTTCCTAGGTGATCAATATGTACTTCCATGTAGGGCTGAACACTGCAATGTCATACAAGTATGCCATGCAAAAGTCCTCCATCCCATTCAGAACTTGATTAACCATCCTTTGAAATGTAGCAGGTGCATTCTTTAGTCCAAAAGGCATTACCTTAAACTGGTAGAGGCCTGCTGGGGTAGAAAATGTAGTTTTTTCCTTGGCATGGTCATTGCCAATAGCCTGAGGTTAGATCAAATGTACTGAGGTACTTGGCTGAACCAAGTCTATCCACCAGTTCATCTGTCCTTGGCAAAGGATGGGCATCAGTCTTAGTGACTGCATTTAGAGCTCTATAGTCCACACATAATCTCAACTCCTTGGATCCTGCCTTTGGTACTAGAACAACTGGACTAGACCATGAACTTGTAGAGGGCTCCATAACCCCGAGATCAAGCATCGTGTTGACCTCTCCTGTGATATGGGATCTCACATGTTCTGACATTCTGTAACCTCTGCTTTTCACAGGTAAACAGTCACCAGTGAGAATATCATGCTGGCCCCAAGTGGTTAAGCCTGGTGATAGTGAAATCAGGGAGGCAAACTGATTCAACAGAACTTTGCACTCCTCTTGTTGTTCAGAAGTCAGCTGGAAAGAGAGATTAACTCCTATCTGTTCATCTAAAGGTTGGCCTCTGAGGAGGTCAGGTAGAGGTTCACTCTCCTCTTCCTCTTGAGCTGAAGCTAGAAGCAAAGCTCCTACATCTGGTCTCGAGACATAAGCCTTTAAAAGGTTGGTGTGAAAGACTCTGGGAGCCTCCTTAGGTCTGCCTAAGTCCACCAAATAGTTCACCTCTCCAGGTTTGCCCACAATCTTGAAGGGTCCTATCCATTTGTCCTGCAAGGCCCTCTGCCTTGTTAGAACCATAACTAGTACAAGCTGGTCTTGAGTAAACTCAACCATGTTGGCCTTCTGGTCATGCCAATGTTTGACCAGAGACTGACCTGCTTTCATGTTATCACTTGCTTCTGCCTTCATGTGGGACGTTCTCCTCCGGAGACCTATCACATAGTCAGTCACTCTGACTGGCTTGGGGGAAGGAGTACTCTCAAACCCCTCCTTGATCAGGGCCAATGGACCTCTGACTGGATGGCCATATAGAAGTTCAAAGGGACTGTAACCAACTCCCTCCCAAGGGACTTCTGTATATGCAAAGAGAAGGCATGGCAGTAGAAGGTCCCACATTTTCTTAAGGGGTTCATCTAAAGCACCTATCATGCTCTTCATAGTACGATTAAACCTCTCTACCAGTCCATTTGTCTGTGGATGGTAGGCTCTAAAGAACTCGTAAGTGACACCACAGTTTTTCCACATGGCTTGCATGTAGTGGGACATAAAATTGGATCCCCTGTCAGATATCACTTCCTTAGGAAACCCTACTCTGGTAGAAATACCAAGTAGAGCCTTAGCCACAGTCTGAGCTATAACAGTTCTCATAGGTATGGCTTCTGGGTATCTTGTAGAATGGTCTACTACAACCAGGATAACCTGTTCCCTGAAGATGTGGGTGGGTCAAGGGGACCGACAATGTCAATTCCCGCCCTCTCAAAAGGAACTCCCACCACTGGGAGAGGCACCAGGGGTGCCACATTCTTGGCTCCACTCTTGCCAGAGGTTTGGCAAGTGTGACAGCTCCGACAGAATTTGTCAACTTCTGAACCCATTTTAGGCCAGTAGAAGTAGAGAGAGAGCCTTTCCTTGGTCTTCTTGAAACTCAAGTGACCAGCCAAAGGTATCTCGTGGGTTACCTGTAGGAACTGGAGTCTGTTAGCAAGGGGCACTACAATTCTTTTGCAGTCCCCAGGGATAGACTCAGTTGGTTCACTGTAGAAGAGGCCATCTTCTCAGCTTAACCTGTGCTTTCCAACTTCTTGCCCATCAAGTTGGTTAGCAGCTTGTTGTCGAAGACCTTGAAGAGTAGGACACTCTCTCTGTCCTTTGCTCAAGTCTGCCCTGTTGGGACCACCTTCTGCCAGTAAAGACTGCAGCTCAGGATGTTCAACAGGGTCAAGATCTCCAACTAAGACAGTGTCTTCCTCCAGATCTGACTCTTCAGATGCTGGTTCAACCACACAAGATTGCACCTCACACCCTGCCTCAGCAGGTGGAGTAGTCAAAGGAATGGCTTTGGACAATCTTGGTGATGTCCTTGTTGGAAGCACAGGGGTGCTGTCTGACTTTTTCCTGGAGGTCTTGGGTTTCCCCATTGACTCTGTTTTTCTAGAAATGGCAGTGAGCAACTCCTGTGGAGTGGGAGTGATATTTTCTGGAGAGCCTCTCATGGTTCTCTCCCTTGCAGACCTTATGAGCTCCTGTTTCCTTTTACTGGAAGGCCTTGGGGTGCTTGACACTACTCCAAGAGTTTTAAGGTCATTACCCAACAGAACTCTCCCAGGCACTTCACTCTGCACACTAACAGGTATCCTGACAGTCATATCATTACACTGGATGAGAGCTTGTAACTGGGGAAGCATTTGCACCGGGCCTCCAGCTAACTTGGTGAGGTGTTTGGGTGCCTTAGCAACATCCTCCACCTTGAAAAATGATTCATCCACCACAGTTATACTGGCTCCAGTGTCTCTGATGGCAGGGGTTTCCTGACCATTCACAAGAACACTATCTTTATAATACTCTTTAGTATTATGTGGGATGGAATTATAGACATCTAAATTATGTTGTTCCCACAAGCCCAGGGACACTAAAGAAACACTGGTTGAGACTCTCATGGGTTCTTCAGCCAATAGGTGAATGTTTCCACTTGCCATAGGTACTTCTTCCTCTGGGGAGAAGGCTAACGAGACAGTGTGGACCCCTGAATGTTTACCCTTACATCTGGGACCCCCTTTCACATGGTCAGTTGACCCACAAACATAACATTTCCCAAATGTCTTGATGAATGGGGGTTTGTTCTGACCTCCATCTGGTTTGGGACCAGATGGTGCACTAGCCTGATTTGGTTTCCCTTGTGGTTTACCCTTATGTTACTGTTTGTGGCCCTCTTTTGGATTGGAGGTATTAGAATTCTCTTTGTTGTCTTTCTTTGGCTGTTTCCCTTCATCCTTTTTCTGTGTAGCCCCAGAATCCTTGTGAGTAGCCCTGTTGGCAACCCACAAGTCAGCAGCCTTAGCTAGCTTCTTTGGATCTATCTCCTTAGAATCAGCCAAGTGCTGTCTGAGTTCATGAGCACAGACATCAAAAACAGACTAAACATAAAAAGATTTCTCATTCCTTCATAAGTGTTTACTCTGTAACCCTTAATCCAACCACCTAAGTTTTTCAAACACTCACATACCCAGGTAGCCCAAGGGGTACAATCATGCTTTTTGAGGGTCCTAAACCTCTTGAGGTACTGGAAGGGGTCTTCCCAAATCTAGCAATTAGAGCTAGCTTCACACACTCATAATCTATCTTATCCACCTCCCCCAACTCCATTACAACATCATATGCAACAGTGGGTAGCCTAGAGAAGAGCCAGGGAAGCAAGTGATTCCCTGTGAGACCTTGAATATAATGGTTATAGTCAAACATTGCCAACCAATCTAAAATATCAAGCTTAACCTCATACATACCCACAATTTCTATAAGCATTCAGGGGGCCTGATCACGACTTTGGCAGTAACGCTGGCGGTATTACCGCCGGCGGTAATAGCCCTACCGCCGAACTCCCCGGTGCTAATAGCGCCGGATCACGAGTTCGGCGTTAATGTAATTCCCCATTCCCCATTGAGCCCATTCGGGAATTTCCCATTCCCCATTGGGCTCAATGGGGAAAATTTGCGCTCTTACCGCCGGCGGATTTCCTGCCGGTGGTAAGAGCGCACATTTTCAGTGGATTTCCCCCCAAGAGCTGATTTGGCGGCCCCTTAAATCCGGGGGTAATAGCGCGACCGCCGGATTTAAGGGTTACCACCAAAGTCGTGATGAGGCCCAGGGTCTCTTAGGACTCGAAGACCCAGAAGACTCTGGGAGAGAAGCATTTTCAAGAGACAATCTTTTCATTTCAAGTTCATGATTCAACGCCATTTCTCTGAGTTTCAGTTCTTGATTTTTGTGTTCAGTTTGAGCATTTAACCGTTTGAATTCCAGTTCAAGCCTCATTTTCTCTAGAGCAATGAATTCAGGACTGAGTGTAGGACCTTTGGGGGTCCCATTGGACAAGGGTTGAGGCTGCTGAGCAGGCAAGGGAGAAGAGATACCTACATTAGGAGACACATCTACTTCTTCCAACTCATCATTAATAGACATAGCATCATCCTCAATACTTTCCACATTTGCTAAGGAGTCGGGCATTTCAGACACACTCCCTAGACTTGGGTTCTTTAACAACTTTTCAACTAATTCAATCTTTTTGCCTTGGCAGAAAGTTTCCTTTCTTTACACATGTTTCTTAAATAATCAGCAGTGTAACTCAGGAAGAGAAAAAGCGGAAAGGTTTTGCTAACCCCAGGACACAGAGGGCAACGACTAAACTAAGTTGTATTCCATCTTGCCTTAACTGTGGTAATCGGTAGGGTACTGTGATGAATCTGGGGAAGTCATCACGCATTCCCCAGCAGTAACCTTCTCCTCCCATGTGGCGAGGGGACGGCAGCTGCTACCTGATCCTGACCTGGTGGGCAGCTATATGGGGGAGGATCACATGGGAGGAGACAGCCAATGGAGGTGTCATGGCTCCATCAGGTGAGGCATGATATCCCCCATTTTCTCTTGAAGATAACCTCCCCATGTCTACAACCCTCATGGCTTACTGTCATGCATCTACGCCTTTTCCTATGAAGAACAGGGAAACCCCATTTTCTAAAACTTTGAACCAACCTTTCAACTTTGGTCGACTTTGCCAATCTGATGAAATCACATTTTTTAATTCCACTTGCCAGCCAATCAGAACTGGTTTGCCAAAAAAAACTTTTTAAAAATGCTTATTCAAATTCCATAAGCCAATTGTCAAAAATTGACTTCGGTTCTCAGAATCCTCAAAATACTGGGACGAAGAAGAGATATCACGTAATGTGGAGCAAAAGAGACTGCAATTTTGGGAGTGGGTGAAGTTCCCGTATGAATAGAAGTCGTGGCAGGATAGTATACGAGGCAGTCACAAGTGTGGTAACACCAGAAGCCCTAGTAGCAGAGTATACCAGGCAATTTCATGTGGGTGAATCAGAAGCTCGGGCAGGAGAGTATACCAGACAATTTCAAGTGTGTGAATCAGAGGTGCTGCCAGGAGAGTATACCAGGAGGCCTTTGGAAATAAATTTGATGATATTCTGCACCCATTGGCTTTTGAATATGGGGCACTTGGAGGCAAGGTATGTGCTGTCCAGCATAGTTGGGCGCTTCACCTTAGGTATTCTCTGAGAAGGCTGATGTGCAAGTTTAAAAGTGATCCTTGGTGCAGGTGGCAAATCTGGAGGGCCTGGCCACAAGTTAGCAGATGATGACCTCGACACTGGCAGGTTTTCCGAGATGAAGGATCAGTATGAACTTTGATGTTGCAGGCTCGAGTACCAGTGGGGGGTGTGCCTGCTTCAGACCTGGTGCATAGTTGCTTTTGAACCTCAAGTTGCCATAACAATGCAATAACTAGAAGTGCCTCACATCTGGTGATCTAAGACACTATCCTCATTTCCCAGAGAAGGGGTTATCCCACCTGAGTCGCCTTCCTTTCGCCTCTGATGGAGCAGCGCAATACTCAGTTTGGCGCCCTGTGAGTCTTCGTGCACCTGTTTCGTCTTCGCTTTCTTGCTGCTAGGCCGCCTAACACAACTATCAAGTACTCTTGGCAGGCTTCTCTCACTTCGGAAGACTCTCCATGCATCAAACTACCCACCCTGCCTTCAATGACCTGGGACGTCTTGTGCACCTGTATTGTCTGCAACTCTCTTGCTGCTAGGCCGCCTGGTGAGTTTGACGTGCATTGTGCAATTTCTCTGTGTATTTGTGTTCTCTGTCTCTCTCTCTGTCTGTCCCCCTCTCCGTCTGTCCCCCTCTCCGTCTCTCTACTCTCTCCCTCCATGGTGCTCTCCATCTCTCCTATATACTGTAACTGCTACTCTATCACCTATCCTACCTCTCTCTCGAAGCCTGGAAGGAAAAAGTTCAAAATAGATCTCCTGGTTTCCAATTCAGGCCTGCCTATCACTGACACATATGTCAATGTTTCTTCCAGGCAGACTGTCACAGACATCCTCTTTGTCGCTCCCTCGCCGGACCTATGGATTCCCCATATGGTCTCTGTCCACTCCCCTTTCTCCTCATCGCCCATTAATGGTGGCACCAGATGGGAAATACTCTTACAAGGCTTCTCATCCTCTAGGTGCAACATTAATGTTTATCAGAATGGCACTGTCATGGCCTAGGGCTCTCAGTCCAAGCTCCTCCTTCTTGATAGGTGTCTTCCATCTCTCATCAACTTCCTCCCTTCTCCTGCCGCTCCTCTGTCCGCCACCCCTCTTACCCCGTCTCCACCACCAATGTGCGTACCACGTCCCTGTACCCCTCCTCAGAAGACCTTCAAAGGTGGCAACCAGTTTCATCTAGCTATCCTCAACTCTCTCTCTGCTGTTAAACACTCCTCTGATATCTGTCTCCTTCTTGAAGACTTTGACCTTGATGTTTATCGCTCTCACTGAGACGTGGTTCACTGCCAGCTCTGTCACTGCTTTTGACATTCTCCTCCCTGAGGTCTACAAGATCGTCTCTAAGCACAGGCCCAAAAGGTCTGGAGGCAGAGTTGCCTTGATCTTCCCTGAATGGGTCCCTGCTACTATCATACCCACTCAGACCAACTCTTCCTTCAAATGCCTCATCTGCAGGCTTGGTGTCTCGCCAACCCTCCTGTTGACTCTCACCACCATCTACAGTACCCCTGGTCCAGACTCCCTCTTCCTCTCGAAGAGGTCTGACCTCACCTCGCCTCTTCTTGCCTCCACCTCCAAGCTTCTCCTACTCTGAGATTTCAATATTTACCTTGACACTCCTGATTCAGCCTCTGGACACTTCCGCAGTCTCTGACTTTCTTTCCCTCACCATTCATCCCTCTATTCTGACGCATTCATTCGGACATACCTTAGATGCTCTCATCTCAGTAGACATCTCCATCTCCAACCCTCTCACTACACCTCTCTCCTGGTTCGACCATGCTCTCCTGTCCTCTCACCTGGATGTCTTAGGTACCCCGGCTAAGCTTCTGCCTGCAATGACGGTCTCCTTCTCTGTCATTCAACCAATGAAGCGAGTCTCAGTTTGCCGCAACTTTCATTCACCCTCATTCCCCCTCCCACTCCTGCTATGGACTCCCACACTGACTCTGCCCATGCCAATCTGCACTTCTCTATCACCAATACCCTGGAAATCGTTGCCCCTGTCATGAGAATCTGCATGAAGCCTGCCTCCAGGCGCAACATTTCACATGACTCCGACCTTAAGCCTGCATCTCTGGGGCCTCTAATAACATGGGCAAACTGTTTAAAATCTACAAGGAACTCGCCAATCCTACTGCAGTCTCCACTTCTCCCCTACCATCCCTGACCCTCTGTACTTCACTGGCCTGCCACTTCTTAACCAAAACTCAGAACATCCCTTGGCCCCCCTCTTCCCTTCCCTACAACTCTCATCTTTCTGGCCCATAGCACCAGATGAGGTCCCTAGGAAAGCCCTCTCTATGAAAGTCTCCTCCAAACAGGTGATCCCCTGCTCCTCCAGAGAACTATCAAGGACAACATTGCCTCCCTTGTGCCAGCCCTGTCTGATTTCTGTAATCACTCCTTTGCCACTGGCTCCTTCCTGCTACCCCTGAAATATCCCCTTTTGCATCTTCTCCTCAAAAAGCCCTATGCTGACACCTCCTGCCTAACTAACTAGCGCCCCATCTCCATTACCCCTTCCTGGGCAAGCTTCTGGAGAAACTGGTCATCTCACAACTGATCCAACACACTTAATCTGTTGGTTGTCTCCACGACCACCAGTCTGGCTTCAGAGCAGCTAGAGGCACTGAAACTGCTCTACAGAACACCTGTGTACGCTCCCTAATCTCGATTCCAACTCTCCAGCCATTCCTATCCTTCTGAATCTTTCCTATGCCTTCGACACGGTCGATCATCCCACCCTGACAAATCGTCTCTGTGACACCCTTGGCATCACAGGCCTGGCACTGAAATGGTTGACCTCATTCCTCTCCGATCGACTTTCCCAGGTTCAGCTAGGCCCCTTTCTCTCCCCTGGTATCAAACTTTCCACCTGTGGCGTCCCTCAAGGCTCTAGTCTCTCGCCATGGCTCTTCAACATCTACCTTGCGCCCCTGGCCCACCTGATCTCTTCCTTCTCTCCTCACTTACAGTGCTATACAGATGACACACATCTCTCCTTCAAGCTCCCCTCTACTGTCTCCTCTTCCTCCTCTCTCATCTCTGTCTGACTGCCATTAAGTCATGGTGTGCTGCCAATGGTCTCTGCTTTAATGCAAGTTAGACTGAGATCCTTCTCATTGGAACCCCAGCTCTTAACTTCCCTCCTACCCTCTGGGCCCCCTCATTGGCTCCTCTCGCTGAACCCTCTTGTGAGGCAAAAAACCTTGGTGTCATCTTTGACTCCTCTCTCTCCTTCTCTCCTCACAGCGCGGACCTTGCCAAGAAGGCCCACTATCAGCTGCACCTCCTCAGAGGCATTCTCCCTGTCCTCACCTTCCACACAAACTCAATGTCTCCTGAGCTCTGGTCCCCGCTAGGCTGGACTACTGCAACAGCCTCTTCCTCAATCTTCCTTTATCCTCCCTTTGCTCCTTTAACAAATCCAGACAAGGACTGCAAGACTTATCCATGGCCTCAAGTCCAGGGAATGCAGCTCTCCTGCCCTGAAATCTCTCCACTGGCTCCCGGTTGCTGCAACAATCAAATTCAAGACCCTCTGCATCATCCACAAAGCTTTCTGGGACCTGGGACCCTGCTACATCTAACTCTCTCTCCCCAAATACCTCTCTGTTAGAGCCCTTTGGTCTTCCAGCTCCAACTCTCTGCAGATCTGACGTTTCTCTAAGCAGAGTGGGGGGTAGCTCTCCCTCTCTGCAGGAGCATTCCTTTGGGATGGTCACCCTGACCCTCCTAGGCTTGAGCCGGATCTCCTTAAGTTCGGGATGCTCCTCAAGGCCCTCCTTTTCTCTTCTTCCTTGCCTCTTGCCCTCCCCTGCTAACACCTCTGTCTACCTCTGAGTTCTATGGGGCACCAGGCCCTCCGGCCCAATCCACCCCTCACACTTAGCATGCTTACCTGTACCTCATGCAATCCCTGGCACTTGCCCTCCTGGCCTCCTCTTACCACCCACCTAGCCCCTTTTACCCTCTTCCTCCCCTCTGCCACCCACCCCCCTTTTCACTTATACTCTCTCCTCTTTACCCTGCACTGCCGTTCCCACCCTAGCACTTCGACTTTCGTGCCGTCCGGCACTCCCCCATCTCCCTCACACTTCTTTTTACTTCACTTGCATAATCCAAATGTCACAAAGCCTAGGAGAACCATTATTGTTATCTTTCTCTCTTGACCCCCCACATTTTTTGTCTTGTGGTGCCTTGAAACACCATTTGTTGTATAGGCGCCTTACAAATATTAAATAAATTAAATCAATAAAAATGTCAAGTGTGTGAAACAGAAATCCTGGCAGGGGAGTATGCCAGGCAATTGAAAAGGATTGTGTTAAACAGGAAAGAAGAAAACACACCACCTGATAGATAGAAATGCCAGGTGTCCTGAAAGAAACCAAAATTGTAAAGTCAGACAGTTTTTGTGTGCAAGTTTGGCAATTGGCCAAGAGAGGCCCCAAGAACTATTCTGTATGAAACCTCAAGGAGTAAAGAAGAATCCAGGGGAAGGAAACTACCCGCTGGATCCAAAACCTTCTTCCTTGAAGAACTTTTGTTTGACCCATTTATTCTTATTTTATGAACACTTTTCTGAATCTTCCAAGGTTAAAGGCATTTCCATTTTTACCTTAGAGTTTAGCTTATAGGACTTTGGACAAAGGACAGTTTTGTATTTAACAGATAGACACGGACAGATCCTTGTTTTTGGTTTAGGAAGGGAAATTCATCTTGGAGAAGGGTCAGAGAGGCCTTTTCCCAACCCCTTTTATTTTCAATAAAGGTGTTTAACCAAAAACACAGCAAACTTGTGTCCGACTTTCCTTCCTAACTCCTCGCAGTACTCTGGCGAAACTGAAAGCTTTGTGTGTAGGGTTAATTGCGAGGCGCAAGTATTCTTCCAACAGACTACTTGGCTTAATTAAGCATAACCAGTTGTTAAATTCATGCACTTGTCTATGCATTTCCTACTATTATATTCCGAGTAAGCTTCCAAGACTTCCCATCTACTTATCTTGGTAATGCCATTGGAATTAACCCAATAATTCTCTAGATTTAGCATTACCAAGGCAGCTTTAATATGTTTAGGCCATGGGTTCGATAACGTATTTGAATATTTTATGAATTTCTATTAATACTGTTCTATACACAAGGTGGAAATCACTTGAACAAATGAGTACCCAGAATAGTAGAGGCTTGAGAGCAGCCTGATCACTTGTAGACCTGAGACCCAATTCCACCTGTTATGGGACGTTCAGGGTGTTTTTTGGGAGCCACGGCAAGCTTTTTAGGAGGTTGTTCTCCAACAATGGCATTAAATATCTTTTGCAATGCCCCCAACAGCTCTGTACCACATATCGCAGATGCAATTGCCTGAGCTTTATACGCTTTCAGCACCGGAATTAAGATATTGGACCTCATTACGAGCTTGCCGGTCCGGATACAACGGTACCGGTAAGCTTGCCAGTACCATTGTATCCGGACCGGCAAACTCTGAGTTGTGCTCTCAGGTGCCTTTCATTCCGCCAGGTCTGACCTGGCAGAATGGAAGGCACCCGCGAGCACAGCATTTCCGATGCACAGGCACCGTTGATAACCTATGGGGCTCAAATGGGAATGGGGTACATTTTTTTCCGACGCCTAGGAATGGGCAAATACCGGGTCCGGCAAAGCACGGCTACCGCCAGGGTTGTAATGAGGCCCGTTGTCACCATTTTATTTTGAGGAGTGTAAAATACCCCTGCACTTTCTCCCAAATCAAGTACTAGATTTGTCTGTGTCCTACTCATTTACAAATTCCTGAGATTCTGATCCCAAGCTAGTCAAAATATTGCCCTTCAGCCAATGTATGTTCCACCTATTTTAAGATTGATATGAGTATAGAGCCCCTGCCGTTTGCCACATCTCAGTGTTTTTGCTTTCCCTCTATTGATATTAAGGCCACACAGTGCGCTAAATTTGACAAACTGTTCTGTTAACTTCCATAGGCCTGATGGACTTCTAGACATGAGCACTGCATGATCGGCGACTAACTCAGCCATCCCCTAACTCCCCATGATTATGCTGGACCTTGTCTGAAAATGTAACGCCATTTTGCCTAAATTGACTTCATAAGCATTTAATGACTCACTGCCACCTGGTTCCTGCCGTTCGCCCACAGTAGTGACATGCCCAAGCTCACACTTATTAAAATCCTCTTGCCCTCAAATCCCCTGCTATGCATAAGGAGGGCACAATGTCTCTCCAGGCTGTATGAAGGTCCATGTATAGCCAGAACGTAGTTCTAGAAATCCTCTTTCTACGTCCCCCACTGGACTGTGGGTTCCAGCAGGTTGGGAAGGAATTGGGGTGGCAGGCTCCCAATGGTACTAATGAAGCACCAAAATTCCACCAGTGAATTATCTCACCAATACCCAATACAAGGTAATGTGCACCTTGTGCACTTCTGGTGATATTATCAAATCCAGAAAAGGAAGGAAAAGGACAATTGCTAGTAGACCTTGTCCAAATCACCAGCCCACATCCCCGTGCGGATCCCATCCTCGTGGCCACTGTTATGGAAA
This sequence comes from Ambystoma mexicanum, assembly GCF_040938575.1. Lineage (NCBI taxonomy): Eukaryota > Metazoa > Chordata > Amphibia > Caudata > Ambystomatidae > Ambystoma > Ambystoma mexicanum. Next base: position 1,216,984,997 of record NC_090933.1, on the reverse strand, counting down.
AAAAAGCTAGCCGGTAGGTGGTTGACTTCTTTATTCAGTCTCACTACAGGCTACATAATACATGGGTAAGGAGGCCCCCAGATCAGCGACCGGCCACACACTGCTCCTGATCTCAACTTCCAATCATAACATCTTCCTCAGCATTCTCTCCCTCAAACATTCCAACCTGGAATGTTCACGACCATTTAACTATATACAGTGCCCACAACAGTGCAACGAGATAAATGATAAGCTTGACCAATGTAACAGGCACGTAGAAATGTCCTTGAGGATCTCTGGTTTGATGTCCCTTTTTTCTGATTGTTAGATTTCTTTTTGAGGGGGATTTTGATGTTGGCTGCAGTTTCTATTTCGGCACCTCCCAATTTGCTCAATAATCATTAGAACCTCCACTACACCCAGAATGAATCTGTTTGCCTGCTATATGCCCATTTTAGAATGGGCATCATGTAGGGGTTGGGTCTCCTCCAACAAAGGTTGCTACAATTCATGTGTCTGCTGGAAGAGCACTGTTACTCTAGGCCATAGTCCCAAGAGCCCATGTGCGATTTGATGGTGTGAAGAAACGCTTTGTGCAATGTTACTTCAATACGATGTTGTCAAACAAATTGACCATGGACGAACAAACCATGTGATAGAATCTCTATTTTGCGGAAAACGCAATAAAAGAGATGAATCCGGTGTTGACTCCGCTGAGTGCTCCGTTGAGTGCTCCGTAAAGATAGATGGTGTATTAGACAGTAAAACCAAAGTATTCAATCACCCAGTGATCCAAATTGTTAGCGGTGGTCTCAGAATCCTTATTGGCCCGATTATTTGTGCAATTTTCACAATGACCCTTTCAGGGGGAGGGGGCCCAAAGCACAATGCAGTGTCTCTCGCTCACTCTGCTTGCACTTGGAGGGGGCTTGTCCCTCAACAGTAAAACCTTTGTTATTAAAGAAATCCATGATCTTATTCCTGCACTTAGAGCTATTTAGGCCGAGATGCTATTGGTTGATAAATGGGTGCTACCTTGATGACCATCGGAAGCTACAACAAATGAGCCTCGTTCAATGATGGGGTAGGGGATGGGGAGCCTCCACTAGAGTCCCCGAACTCAAAAATCAACACTTTTTCTCCAGAGGGAGGTTATACATGGTGGGGAGGCGAGAGGTGTACTAGGTGTGGCGTATAGAAGTGGACAGCGGTAGTTTACAGTTCACAGATGTCAAAAAGTGAGCCAGACCGCTGTATCTTACCTCAAGTCCTCGTTCCCCTCAGCTCCCAACTGCATGCAACTGCACTCCTTTGCATGGCGCTCCGTGCCTATACTGTTCGTTTTGGCTTCTGCAGCTGGTGTCATCGGAAAAAGAGTCTGACGAGAAAATGGAACCTCAGGCTCGGCTCAGCATGCAACTGCACTCCTTCACACTTGCTCCGCTCAAACTCAATTTACAACTCCAAAAAGGCCCTAATTCTAACCTTGGTGTTTAGATGTCTGAACCACTCTGCCAGCCTCCTACTTGGCCTCCTCCATCCCCCTCAACTCATTCTCTCCACTCGACAAGGTACTCAACATTGCCACTCACACCCTCTATATTCTTCCCTGCTCTTCTACGCTACCTTCAAGTGGGTTGACTTTCAATGGGAAACTAAACTCTATTCAAATTTCTACTACTTGTCTTCAAATCCCTATATGGATTACCTTCCAGAATATCTCCTGCTACACTCCCCCGTGCAACTTCCACTTTTCCTCACTCTCTAATCTCTCTTTCCCTCACCCTCACTGTCCTTCCTTTTGCATTTGCTCCTTTCACCCTCCCTGCCCCATTTCATCGGAACTCGCCTACGCCTCCATGTTGAAAACTCACCCAATATGCAGTCATTCAAAAGCGCACTTAAGCTCCACCTCCTCAATCTTGAAGTCACTCCTACTGCCTATTCCCACGTTACTCCTCCTTCCCCACAGACCTTTCTGCTCACCTGTTAATATCCCTGTTGTAGGTTTTTCTCTACGCCCGTCTCTCTTACGTTCTCCTCCATGATCCAACGGCATGCTACCCTCTCTCCTGTATTGTATATCCCTGTATTGTATGCCACCTGATTAAGGTATGCCCTGTTGACTTTTACTGTTTTTGTATATGTTTTTGATTGAAATACCTGTATCCTCAATGAATACAAATACTATTTTCTGCTTCAACACAAATGCCATGAAGTGCCACACTTAGGGTATCATTACGAGTTGGACGGCATTCTGGTAGTAAATAACGCCCAACGGAATTATCGCTGCCGCCACTTGGCCTGGAGGATTTACCTCTGGATTGCAAGTGGTTGTGGCAGTGTTAGTCCACATTAATTTGGAGTCCATAGGACACGATGGTGGTTCGTTGGAATTACCACTGGCCGGATAACTGCAGCTCTGTCGTCTTGCTTCCAGGGTGAGCACGTTGACGCTGAGCGATCCTCCCTAGACGGTTACAGCGTACGGGTGTATCCTGGGAGCATACTCTGGCATAGCCACGCCTCATGGAGCAGGAGGCTACATCAGGTGTACAGGTAAGCATAACAGACAGAATTGGTAAGGCTGCACAATCTGGAAAAGCTACTCCTCATGGGGGGTGGGCTACATCAGGTGCATGATGCAGCCAGGAAAGATTGCAAGCACAGCACAGGTCTGAAAATTGTCAATCTACTAGTTACAGGTAGGATAGCTCAGGGGCAACGTGCTTGGCGTTAAGTAACACAGGTTCTATCACCGTTCCGTGCTTAGAAACGTCTGAGTATTAAGCGGGTTATAAATAACCCATTAATTTACAAGGTAAGTTAAATACAGCACAGGGCAGGGCTGAGAAATGTCAATTACATCCAGCAAAGCTCCAAATGAAAGGCGCACTCCGTACAAATAGACACAGAGCCATAGGCAGAGTTCAAGAGCACGGGCGGCAAGAGAATGGGCCTCATAATGAGTTTGGAGGTAGCCATGCCGTTTTTACCGGCATGGCTACCCCCAAACTCGGGTCCAGGTCCCGAAAAATGGGAATTTCCGGCCCATTCTGACCTTTATGGGCCCAGTAATCCCCATTCGCGGAACCTGGACCTGGTACGTCCCCATTTCCTTTGAGCCCCTATAGGGCTCAATGGGAATGGGGAGGATGGTAACAATGGTCCCGTTAATAATGGGACCGCTGCTACCATCCTGTTCTGCTAGCGGGTGCCGCTCTGCACGGCTGGGCTGACCAGACGTACAGAGCGGCCCCACGAACAGAACTCTGAATGTTGCGGCGAGGTAACAACGGTGCCAGTAGCACTACCTGCACCGTTGTTCCCTTACCCCAACACTCATAATGAGGCCCAAAGTTTGTGATCTTTAACCCCTTAAGTGCCAGGCTATTATGCAAGTCGTTGCAAAAAGGACAAGCATACTAGTACTTTTAATTTATACAAGACAGTGCAGGGTCGTAGGTGCACTCTACTTAATTTGTACTCTTTTATGTCTATTTTAATTGTGTATTTTTTGTAATCTACATTTTTCATATCAGATGTTTTTTTTTTAAAGTAACTATCATATAGCAGCACCCTGTTACAGAGGTGGCGAAGGAGCCCTTTAGAAATGGTTTAAATAAACAGATGTCTGAGGTTTCCGCTGACCCCGCATGTGAAGGCCTTCCAGTCCTGTTTTTGCCTGAAATTCTAGGACTTGAAGTTTATTTTTTATTTGTATATAATCTTTTTAGATTTTTACAAAGATGTTTTTCATGGTGCAGAAAGAAAAGAAATTTACAATTTTGGTACTGTTAAGAAGTAATAACTTAGTTTGCTGTTTGTCCCCGGCAGGATCGGTGAGAGTACTATTGATGGATAGGCGAAAGACTCCAAAAGAAAAAAACAGAAGCAGCATCTTCTAGCTAGATGACTACTCCTATTGGGGTTGTGAGACCTTCTCCAAGGCGATGTTAAGAAGTTTGGTCGATGCTATTAGCCATCTAGTTTTGGCTCCTGTGATGAGACGATTCCACCATGTGTTTTCGTCATCAAAGAAAGAGTTTATGGAGAGGGAGTCGAAGAAAGCATACCTTTCTTGTTCAAGCCATCAGGAGGTGCCTAATTGATTCTATGGATTGAGGGTCTTTGCAGAGTTTGCAGGCTTTTTCTTCAGATGATGATCTGATTGCTAACATTTCTTGGGTAGGTAACAGATTGAGGCGTGCTTTCAGTAGGGTTTTCATTAAATGTTTGCTCTGGTATTTTATGCAGTACTCCATGGGCTCTTTAAGTTTATTGAAAGCCGGTGACAAGTGACCAAGTAATTCGTTTGATACAGCTTTCTCGTTGGTTTTTATCCAATCTAACCATTCCATTTTTAATTTGATTCTTAACGGATTTTGAAGTAGTTCTTCTTCTGAACAGCCTATATCTCCTGCAATATGTGTCTTTGTGTGCTCACCCAGTTGTTAAGGAATTTGTTGCTTCCTTTGGCAATTTCCTTGGAGATCATGCAATATATTTCAAGGCTCTCGGGGTGTAGTATTTTTTGGAAGAGTTGGATCGTACTCTGGGCCACAACTGCCTCTAGGGAAAGTAGACCTAGTTCCTGTCTTATTGCTGCAGAGGCTATAGATTTGGGGAGTCTTAATGCTGCTCTCCAAATAAAGCCTTCCAGTTTAGTCCACAAAGTAGACGGGATTGCGAGTGTTGCGTCCATGCCGTAAGTTAATGATGGAATTATTTTTGCCTTATAGAACTGAATGGCCGGTAGTAGACTATATTTACCATATTTCCTATCAACTGCCCGTAGTTGGGATGTTAGGTTTTTGGTATTTGTCTATAAGGCTTGCTGCATACTTAGACTTTTCTTGGAACTGTCAATTTCGACTCCCAAGTATTTGAATGTTGAAACAATTTCGATTTTCGACTGGTATAGAAACCACTGTAAGGTTTCTTTCTTTTTGTTTCCCTGCTTCTGGAGAATCAGAATTTTTGTTTTTGATTTGTTGATCTCCAGGTTATTGTCCTTAATGTATTGTGCCAGGTTGTCAAGTTGGCGCTGAAGACCAACCTGTGTTTGATCCAGTAATATTAGGTCGTCGCATATAGAAGTCTAGTGACCCTTGTGTTTCCGACTCTAGGTGGAAATGATCTGATAGAGGCTTGGGAATCTTTAAAGTTTGAAGTTTTCCTAAATTTCAAATAAGAAAGAACACCAAATAGAGCAGCACTACTGGTGTTATTTTTCCAAAAATCATACAGGAAGCGGAAGTGACTTCCCAGTGACATATACATTGACATCACTGACACGGGTGATAGATACATTTTCTTGATTACCCTTTTGGAAAACATAACAAACACAGATCACTATCACTAATCTGACGATTTAGGGAGTAGGTGCTCTCTAGAGTTGAACACATTTTAAAAAAGAAGCATACCATTTAATTTAATTAGTTTGTCCAGATTACAAAATTATTTAGTCCTGCGGCCCGCGCTGTTCATTGGGTCGGATTTTCCCGGATCCGAGATCTGGCTTAAAACGCCTCACTGGATCGGGAAATCCATTTGCACCCATTAATGTAACGAATCACTTTTGTTTCTCGAACCCTGGGTGGAAACTGGGGTGCTCAGGTACCAAAGGCAAGAGACTTATGCACTGCACTCCGCGAACGACTGGCGACATTTTATTAATACTCCTTAATTCATCTCCCACGACACCCACCTAGGCCGGTGGGTCCCACGGATCATTTATTTTTTCCAGAACCGCCTACGGCAATGTGGGTTGGGATGCCAGTCTGCCTTCATGCTACCCCCACCGAAGACCTAATGGCATCTGTGGGACTAGCACAGTTGCTCCATTCTTCTGCTACGGAGGGGGGAGCAAACGGAATGTACCACTGACTCCATAACTAGAATTTTAGAGCGACGGGCACATCTCTGAAGCGAGCGCTTAACACGCGGAGCTAACTCACCGGCAGCCAGGCGGGCTCACTCTAAATGTTTACCGTTTTCACTGTCTTTCTCTGTGTAAGCGGCGGCTTGTTCCTTCGCACGGCTCTGTTTCTAATGCCAAACTATTGCAGTTTGTGTTCTTTGCCCTTCAAAATATCAAGACAGCCCCAGGCGGCACTGATCAAAATGAAGGGCACCTCAGCCGCGGGATATCAAGCATTGCTGTGTTGTGACCACAATAAAACGCCATACATTATTCAAGGGCTGGGCCAGGTGTTCTCTGGATCCTTTAACTTGCCTCCGAGGCACCTCATGAAAAATGAAAAGGCTGTCGGCCAGAGCGCTCGATGCCTTTTTCAAACGTTACAGCGTGCACGCGACGGGACAGCAAACAACCGGAAGCGCAGCAAACAGTCATTAATTTGAATTACAGCTGAGAGGTAGGCGCATGCGCTGAGGCAGAGGGGCATTGAGGCACGCGACCCTGACGCCTTCCGGCCAGCAGTGGTTGACCTGTGCGTCATGTGTATTTTTTTTAAAAAAATACTTCCTTTATTAAAATTTTATAACATATCAAAGACAAAAACAGTATCCTAAATTAACCAATAAACATCAAATAGACAACATAACCATATATATACAGTTATTACAAGAAGTATAAAAAGCAGAAAAGGCCAAGAAAAGATAGAGCAGACAGGGAGAGAGAAATAGAAGAATGAAGTGAAAGAAAGAGAAAGAAAAAAAGAATGACTAACATGGTCATATATACAATTCATTAAAGATATGCGGTGGAATGGAAAGTGAGCTGATTTGGCAAATTCGCCACCTTTGGTTTGGTACAGATGTCGCATCAGAGGAGTCATTTTACTAAAAATGTTAGACGGGGGCAGGAGGCATATATTAACGAAAGTTGCGATGTGGGTTAAGGGGCGGGGCATTCTGCGCAGGACATTTGGGAATTAAAGTATTTCAAGTAGTGCCTTTCATGATCAATGTTTTATGACATCGGGTATTGTATTAGACCCACAATATTCTTTGAAAAAGATAAGATAGCTCAGTGGGTTGAGCACCTCCTGCAGAGATCAACGTGTAACTTTCATGTACAGTAATAGGCTCCAGCCCCAAATAGTGTGATCACCCAGAGGAGTTGCTAAGGATAGGCCCCCTCCCCCACTCCCCTGCCTCTGATTAGCAGGAACCCTCCAATAGGCGCATGCAGCACAAAGAAAGAGTGAGAGGCATCGCATCCTGGTGAGTTCCCTTGTTCCTTTCTTGCCCACTGAAGTCATCTGGAATGTGTGAACAGTGCAGTTAACCTCAGGGTCGGACTGGGACAAGAAATAGGCCCGGACACCCCAAAAAAGTGGCCCTCAAGCCATCATCCGTGAATCTCGTCAATTCACGACTTTACAGAAATCGCTACTTACGGAAGTCTCATTTGTCTGTTGCATGTTATGTTTTGTGCAAACACTTGAAAAAGTGATAACATTCCTTTTGTTGTTTTTTAAAATACATCAACAACATCACATAGCTAAATACTTATTTTGCAGAATCAGACCCAAGGCGTGTCTACTCGTTGCCATCAGTAATGAAAATGGAGTTGCATTTAATAAGCAGTACAGTCAAATGATGACACCGGAAAGTATCTTGCCAGTTGTATTTATGCTCAAATATTACATTACAACATAACTCATGAAATAACATAACTTTGCATACAGTTCTGTGACAGCTTCCACAGCTCCGAAGGCACAGGAGGGGCATGAACCAACCACCCCACTGCGGTTTTGGGACCTGTAAGTCGATGCTTATACAGGGCTCTGCAACCCCAGCAGGGAAGGAGAGTTAGGGTGACGATGGTTGGATAGGAAGTGGGGAAGTAGGGAAACCGGAATGAGGTTTAGGGAGAGGTTATGGATAGGTTGGGTATGTTAGGGTAAGGTTTTGACCACTGCGCACACTTCCAGCGAGCTGTTACACAGCACTCAAACAAACAGTCCCTGTTTTTGGCTCTACATACACATACAATATCACTATCGCAGTATACAAAGGCACAACACACATGAGGTAGTGCAGCGCTTAGGTTAGTTGTCAACCAGAGTGTCCCTTGTTGTCTCCTGCTATTTCATTGTGCCAGGATGTACCCGGTAATTTGTGTGCCCCTTTCTTTGTGTTTTATCACAGGTTATATTTATAAAGATGTTATATTCTTGTCAAACTGCTGAATCACAAATACATGCTTCTGCTGTGCTGCCAGCAGTTATCAGGAAATTAAACTGTGGGTTCATGGGTGCCAACATTGATTTTCAATACAGGGGTAGAAATACCCCCATCTCTGCCCTGAACATAAGCAAACGACCAGCCCAACCCATTCCTTGGCCAAACACATTTTGTAGCACAAGTGTTTTCTAAGAAATTGCACAAAGTCATACGATTAACAACCAGTTTTTAATGTATAACATCTCAGCAACAATCTCTCAACCTGCTGAGCTACCCCGTTAGCCTGCTACTGTAGATCATGTCCATGGATCCCTTAATGTACTAAAAATCACTGCATTACAAGCAGTATTTAGGGTGCACCACTGCCATGGAAGTGATTTCAAGTGGAATTGATGTACATTGTGGAGTTTGGAAAAAAGGAGCATGAAAGAAATTGTCCCATTTTAAAACTATTATTTTGAGCAATTCCTTTGAGTTGAGTTCAACTGCCAGCCCCACCCCCCTCCAAGGACCACCCCCACCCCAGAACTTGTGCGATCCCCCTTTCCATTTTTTCCATTTCCACCACTGGGTACCAGGCCAGAGGCACTTAAAATGAACACAAGAGCCATCATACAGTCAGATTTTATGTTATGCATGGGCTTTACATGTTCCAAAGGAAGGCGAAATCCATGGAGGCCTGTGGATACAGAGGGAGGAGGACATGGGTGAACATGTGGACTAGAGCTCGGAGGTTAACCAAGGGGTGCACAAGAGTTTGATCACGGTCAGAAAACACAAACTATAGTGATAGCACTCACTTCATGTCGGATTCCTCCTGCTTCTAAGCGCTGTGACATAGGTGATGTTATTAATGGTTAACGCTACTCAGTTTTACAGCCACCCCGGGTGCTGGGAGTCAAACCTGCATCCTACAGGCTGAACAGAGATGTATGGGGATGCTAACTCGCTATGCTGCCTTGCGAGTTACTGAAAAAAGGCAGATGCACGCTTTCATACCATCCTTGCAATTAGGTTCATGCCATGCATGTGAGCTGCGGCTAATACACGTGCCAACAATCTGAACCCATCTGTAACGAATATGCTGAGATGGACATGAGCATGACCTTTGCCCACTACGGTATTTATTCGGTTTTTGCTGCTTTGTAATGCACCATCAACAGTACAAGGGTGCTCTGTGGCACCCCAAGGGGAATGAAGGGGTAAAGACAAAGGGGGAGGACACAAAAAATGTAATTCACAGCTCTTGGAGCTCCTGCTGTCACTCTACTACAGGGGTCTGCAACTTGCTGTTCTTGAGATGTTATAGACTCCAACTCTCATGATCCCTCACTATGGATGATGCTGGATAGGGCTGATGGGATTTGTAGTCCAAAAACATCTGGGTCACCAAAAGTTGCGGGCCCTTGAGTGTGCTCGGATGGAAAGGCCGCGTGAGCAGGGCTTGCATTTGTACCAGGAAGAAGCTCCAGTTAGAGCACAACGTGAAGGCGCCCATCATACAAAGTGGTGCTACCTTTTCCTCCCTTGCAATGGATCCATATTTTATTTTTTTTCAATGCCCAAATGTATCCCGTTGTGCCTAGAATTGCCTTACTGTAGCGCCTGTCGGGAGAAAACAATAGCTTCTAGACACTGAACACCTGGGAGATTGTGCATCATATTTGAAGCTGTAGAGATTGGCCAGTTATGTCCTGGGACGACTTTTATTCACCTTTTTTGTGGGTCTATATGATTTGCTTATTGAATGTTTCTTTTCTAAATTGAATTATCCTTAATATGATTTCACTTGGGAAAAATAGAGAAAAGATCTACTTAAACAGATCCACTTTGTAGTGGTGACACCGAAAACTGCCTATCAGGTTCATTTCATGAAGCTACACATTTGTGTCCAATCGCAAAGCCCTTATTTGTACCACCATGCCCAGGCTGGAGGCCTCATTTTCACTAATGTGTCCACTTCTGGAGGCTAAGGGTTCTGGAGGCCTTTTTTTGTACTATGGTATGCACTCCAGCCCTGGAGGCCTCACTGGCCTTACCGGCACAACTGTGGCAACATCTCCAGAAAACTGGTCAGACTGAGGACACTTGGGTGACTTCAATGGTGAACCGTGGCAGAGTCACAAGCCCCACGAGGAAGGAGCTGAGGAATGTAGGGGTGAACACATCACTGGGGAGTGGTAGAGGGGGTGTTTAAATTCCAGAAAGAATAAACACGGGACTGGTGGTGAAGAAGGCAGCGGGCGGTTCCCATGTTCCAGTGGATGCGAGGAGAAGTGGGGGTGGTCGGGGGCGGTACTCGCTGCACCATGCCCCAGTATTAAAGGACGTGTAAAGCATGGGAAGCAGGTGGGCAGAAGTAATGGAGAAAAGCATCAGTGATTGGTTTGCGGAAGGCTGGTGAAGTCATGGTGCAGGAGTAAAGCCGGAGACCAAGATTGCTATAGGGCAACAGGGCAATGGGCGAACCAAAAAGGCAAAATGCCAGTTTGGGCCAATTTATTTGGTCGAAGTGGGCCACTCCTTTGGCCAATATAGGCCAGTAACAGTTTAACTAGTTACTTCACCATGTGGCTATTTGTGTTGACCATTGCTGCTGAATCAATATTCTTTACATTACACAATTTGGATTACGCTTTATCAAAAAATCCTCCCTAGGGTACTATTCAAACAGTCTGCCACAAAACAAATGAATTGCTGTTTGCAACTGGGCCACTTTTCCGTTGGTGCCCGAGACAATTGTATGCCCAGCCCAGTCTGTCCCTGTAGTCATGTGTCATCAACAATCTATCCTGAATCACCCACCCAACCAGGCCCAGGCCCCCACATACTGGCCAGTGACACAGTGTCAAACAGTCGACGAGGAGAGTGCGTGCCAGTCAACCCAGGCCAAGCCCAGTGGTGGTGGTAGACTCAGGCGCTAAATTCATCAATTCCTCCTGAACCACTATGATCAAAAAGGCCCTGTAATGCCCAGGTCTTGGTGTGCCTGTGGGCCAGCACTGTGGGCCACTAGCCCAGGAGCCCTGCCATGGGATAGTCATGCAGGCAGGCAGCCGCTGGTGCCAGACACCATCCTGACCCCAAGGCCAAGGCATTGAAGGCCACAGTAAATCAAGTGGTGGTGCAGGTGGTGACTTGAGTCAGCGGCTCCTCTCCTCCAGCTAAAGCTGCTGCCTGCTGCTGAGGCTGATCCTCACGAGGGCGAACTAGTAAGAACACTTAGGTGGCATAGCAGTTTCTTTTTCCTTCGAGTCAGTGTGTGGGATATTTTGACCCACTCAGCTATGCTATGTTACATCACTTTACTGCACTGGTGCAAGAAACAGCACAAAATGGCCGTGCTGACCCCTGTGCACACCCAGATCTCGAAACTGCATTTGATCACAACCAGAAAAGGGCTGCACTACCCTACCAAACCCATTTCAGGTGGGGTAAAACAGAGTACTCACTGCAGGAATGTGCCAGGGTACTCTGCAACAATTTACATGGAGCAAAGGAAAGAAGCAGCATTACTTTGCTGTAAACCCAAAATGCCTCTTTAAAATGTAATCTTTTCAACCTTCAAAGTGCTGTTTGGCACTAAATTCATCAATTCCTCCTGAACCACAATGATCAAAAAGGCCCTGTAATGCCCAGGATCATTCTTGCGTCTCAGAGGAACCGGGCCTCATTTGAATGACAGCTACTGACAAATGTATCCTTGAGAAATCAACCAGGGACTGTGTTTTCATTTTTCATGGGAAACACAGCTATTTCTTTGCAACAAGTATGAAGAATCAGCTGTCCAGAGGAAGACTCTAAACAGATGCATGATGCATGTATCTATGCTGCAAACAACCCCAGAACTCAAGGAAAGAAATAGAGCTGCCCAAAGTGTGTATTTGCTGCAGAGGAAAATCGAATTTAAAGAAATAAGTTAAATGTGCTTTTGCCTGAATGGAAAGCAAAATCGCCTATTTTTTAAAGTATATTGTTGGGTAAAGGCTTGATTATTTAAGAATGTAAAAGGATTTGCTACTATTAGAAATACACATATCAACTGTTTTAATTCTATAGGTTTAAAGTAAAGATTTAAAATGTGAAAACTCAAAGCTAAAACCCAAGCGGAGTTGGTAAACTATATTAAAAAAAACCTGCTCTGCAAGTTGCTAGCCTTGAGAAAGGGTGACATCTCAAACTGCTGGCACAAGAAAGGCCAATTGCTAGCTTGGAGGCTTGAATACCCAGGACAATGGGGCTTTCCAAGTTGCATCAGACATTCGTCTCTGCCCCATGATGAGAAAATAGCAGGCTAAAACACTCACCCTTCAAGTGGGAGGGGCAGGAAACTTCAGTCAAGGGAGAGAGGCCTCATCCTGCTTAAAAGGAATTGACACTTGCTTACAGTTGAAAGAAAGAAAAAAAACTCTGCTTAAGGACAATAGACTTCCTTTTGGTTTTGAAATGCCTATTTTGCAACTGAACTTTCAAGACATTTAACTTTGCCACAAGAATGAGGAAAAATGTGAAAAGTGCATAATTCTAAATCTAATTTTATGCTATTCATTTGAAAATTTGGTAGAGCTTTTTACTGCGTAAGGAACAGAAGTTATAAAGAATGACCGATTACGCAGAAAGTAGTAATGTTGCAAACTTAACATTTTATTACATATCCCACGGGTAATTGCGCATGTATGTACACAATTGGGAAATGTTAGGCCAAATTACTCATGGTTAAAATTGCCAAAATGTAACAGTAAGTAAAACCCAAGTCCCACAGACTTGGGATTTGGATTGAAATCTGACCCACAAAATATGTAACCTGTGCACCTGATTTTCCTAGAGGTCATAACTACACAAATATGTATTTGTGGGAAAATGTCATGCCACGTGGCACTTGGCGCCGTGGAACCGCTGGCGGCGCGGACATTATTCCACCGTGCACGCTGGTAGCCTGTCACGCCCACCTGCAGCTCTGCCTGTGCATATGCGCGCTTATGCGGCCCGGAGTTTAAATACAGCTCCTTCCGGGTTGTGTACGCGTTGCAACGCTTCCGGTTTCCTCCGTTAGTGCTGTCTGCCTTTTTGCCTGCTCTTCCCTCGCTCGCACTTGCTGCAGTATTTACCTGATCTCTATCGGGTCCTTGTTCCTCCTCCCCTTGTCTTGCCTGTTGCCCTTTTTTCTTCTACTATTTCCCTTCCTCTCTCCTCGCCACCCTCCTTCTCCCGTCCCTTCTCTGCTTCCGTCCTTCTTCCTTATTTTTTTCCCTTTCCAGTTTTTCTCCTTCTGCCTGCCTCCTTGTGTACCAGACCTAGGCCTGTTTTCTTGTATTGCTGATTCTTCTGATTCGGATACCTTCCTCTGTGGTCTCCCGTGTACCAGATCCCGGCCTGTATATGGACTGCCTATTCTATTGTGCTTCTCCTATGGACTTGGTTCCCCTTGTGAGATTCCGTATAACCTATTGACTACCTTCCTCCGGAGCCTCATCCTTTCTTCCACGGAGTTCAGCTTCAGCCGACTGCATCTCCCAGCATACCAGCTCATTCCTTAGGAGAGTCACGCAGGTCGCTTAGGGGTTTTTTGTGCCTTTGGCTTTTTCCCCTTCCCGGCGTTCCCGGGAGGAGGCACCGGGAACCCTTTTTTGGGTGACACGGTGGCTTCCTTCCATGGGCGCCCCTACCTACATAAAAAAAAGGAGCGACCAAGAAGTAAAGGAAAGAAGGGTACAGGAAGAAGAGACGAAGGTGAGGAGTTAGGGGAGGGTGGTGAATCGGATTCTACGTTCTCTGACGAGGATATCACCGATCCTGATGACAGTTTGCAACGCCAAATTGAAGTCGAAATGGCTACGCCACAACAAGTACAGGAACTTGTAGCAGCAGTCCAGAGCTTAAATGTGGAAATGCAGAATCTCAAAGCTGCCAATGCCACCCTACAGCAACGGATAACGGAGAGAGAACGACCTTTCACCGATCTACCACCGCTCCCCCTTGTGTCGGGCAAGTTTGATGGCACTCCAAAAAAGGTAAAAGAGTTTTTGGATGCGTGCCATTTACACTTCTCATTCCGCCCTCAGACCTTTTCCTCGGACCATGCCAAGGTGGGGTTTATGATAACACACATGTCAGGTAATGCCCTGGCATGGGCCACTCCGTTGGTGAACCTGCCGGATCCAGTCTTACAGGATTATGATGCTTTCAAAGGTTTGATGCAACAAACCTTTCTACGTACCGAAAGCACCTACTTGGCTTCAGAAGATCTGCTGGACATCCGTCAAGGGAATTCGGATCTGCTGACCTATATTACAACATTCAAACAGGTGGCAGCTGAAGCTGGGTGGCAGGAGCAGGCTCAATATGCAATCTTTCGGCGGGGTCTGAGAGAAGACTTAAGGGATGAGCTAGCCAGGATAGAAAGACCTGTATCCTTTGCGGAACTCCTTACGGCTACCCTCAGGATAGATTTCCACCTGACCGAACGACGTATGGAAAGAAGAAAGACCAAGACAAATGCTCCCCCTCTCCTGGAACCACACCCGTCTCCTTCAGTACCCTTCTCACGCTTCTCCAAAGAGGAGCCCATGCAAATTGGGACAGCGCGTGCTCCGCTCACCCCTGATGAACGCAAACGGCGCAGGGACGGCTGCGTGTGCATGTATTGCGGAGCTTCCACTCATATGCTACGAGACTGTCCGGAGGTTCCACCCAGAAGACCGGGAAACGCTCGCCCTCGGTAAGTGTTGGGACTCACTACCGAGGGGCTGGTTCAAGTCCTTAACAGGAAGACCAGAAGGTTGAAGGTGTGGATGGTGAGCCCTTGTGCACAGGCATGATCACCCACACCACCGAGGAACTCACCTTGTCGATACAACAGCACACAGAAAGAATTATGTTTGACATCATCAGAGCCGCGCACTTCCCCATTATTCTGGGAATCTGTTGGCTACGCAAGCACAACCCCAGCATTGACTGGTCCAAAAATCTATTGAATTTTCAATCTTTATTCTGTAGAGCCGAGTGTTTACCCGAGCCAAGATTCGAGACTGTCAAGACATCTAATAGTTGTGAGACCAAGTCTGTCCATTGTTGTGACAGAAAAGATACCTATTGAACTACCTCCACACCGGCCTGAGGACTGTTGTATCGAACTAACTCCGGGAGCTTTAGTACCATTCGGCAGAATGTTTCCTCTGTCTCTGGAGGAAAGACAATTTCTCAGAGGTTATCTGGACAGTAACATGGCTAATGGGCTGATCCGACCTTCAAAGCCTCCTGCTGGAGCTTCCTTGTTTTTCGTTTCCAAAAAAGATTCGAAGGACCTAAGACCTTGCATTGATTATCGAGGCTTAAATAAAGTCACTGTTAAGGATCGTTATCCGATGCCTTTGATAACTGAGATCTTACAAGCCGTCCACGGTGCAACAACGTTTACCAAGCTTGATTTAAGGAATGCCTACCACCTTCTTCGAGTACAGAAAGGAGATGAATGGAAAACTGCCTTCCGGACTCCGTTCGGGCTCTTTGAGTATCAGGTCATGCCATTTGGGTTGGTGAATGCCCCTTCTATTTTTCATCGGTTTATGGACAGACTGTTCTCCGATTTGTTGTGCCAAACAACTCTAGTGTATCTTGACCATATACTAGTATTTTCCAACAATGCCAAAGAACACGAGGAACATGTCAAGGAAGTTTTCCGTAGGTTTAAGAACAATCACTTATCAGTCAAACTTGCAAAATGTGTGTTCTCCGCTTCATCCATACCTTATCTGGGTTATATCTTGTCCAGTCAGGGTATCTCAATGGACCCCCACAAGGTGTCGTCTATCCTAGAATGGCCTTCACCCTCTTCAGTGAAAGAAATTCAAAGATTCCTGGGTCTGGCGAACTTCTATCGTAGGTTCATTCCCAATTTCTCCTAGAAGATCCTGCCCATCACTACTCTCCTCAAGAAATCTTCTGAGCTGTTCAGATGGTCGGCTGAGGCCGAGGATAGCTTTGGGGATCTTAAGAGCGCCTTTTGTGCTGCACCCATACTACTACAGCCCGACCAGGAACTGCCCTTCATCCTGGAGACCGACGCCTCTGCTGCTGCCGTAGGAGCTGTCCTTCTCCAAGAGGTTCGGGGAGTAGAGCATCCTGTCACCTACTTCTCGAAGACACTTAACGCCAGTCAAAGAAACTACTCTGTATATGAACGAGAATTACTAGCAATGAAATCGGCTTGTGTGGAATGGTGGCATCTCCTTCAGGGAGGCAGGTATCCATTTACTATCCGGACAGATCACAAGAACCTGCAAGTCCTGAGGCAATTCGAGTGCTACAACACCCGACAGGCCCGATGGGCCCACTTCTTCGCCCAATTTGATTTTCGCATCACTTATATCCCCGGAAGGCTGAATGTGTTGGCTGACTCCCTTTCACGGTGTTGTGATTACCTACCCGAGTCTCCTCGTGAACACATGTTTCCCCGACCCAGAACTATCGGAATGGTTTCGACGTTCCTCAGTCAGGTAATAAATGAATCGGGAGGGCGCTTTGAAGTAGAGAGACATCCCAAAGGCTTGGCGTACGAAATTAGAGATGGTCTATATCTGGTCAAGGGTAGACTCTACCTACCCACGCCTGCCTTTCGCAAGATGGCTTTGAAATGGTGTCACGACACAAAACATGCTGGTCATCGGGGCGGTACAGGCACTCTGGAATTCCTTCGTCGTCACTTCTACTGGCCTAGAATGAAGGAGGACGTGGATTGTTATGTTCAATCCTGTATCATCTGCCTCCGTAGTAAATCCCCTCGTCAACGACCCATTGGATTACTCGAACCATGTGCTGTGCCTGACGGCCCCTGGAGCTCCATCTCTACTGATTTCATTGTGGATCTCCCCATCTCACAGGGGTGCACATGTATAATGGTGGTGGTTGATTCATTTACTAAAATGGCTCACTTTTCCCCTTTGCCCGGAGTTCCCACTGCAGCCAACATGGCCGAAGTATTTCTCCAAGACATCTTCAGACTGCACGGTATGCCCTCTAAGATCATCTCTGACAGGGGAAGTCAGTACACATCTCATTTTTGGAAGGCTCTCTGTGAGCGGCTGTGGATTGAAAGAGCTCTCACGTCGGGGTTTCACCCCCAGTCTAATGGTCAAACTGAACGGCTAAATGGAACTCTAGAACAATACTTAAGGTGTTTTACTAATTCCCAACAAGACAACTGGCACTCGTTATTGGCTCTGGCCGAATTCTCCTACAACAATTCCGTGCACTCAGCTCTAGGGGTTAGTCCTTTTTTCTGTAATTATGGCTACCATCCCCGGTCTATTCTTCCTGTCTCCTGTCTTTCTACTAATGTACCATCTGTAGATTCCTCACTCACCCGCCTTAGAGAGATACACAAGAAGGCTAGGGAAAGCCTTCAGGCAGCGCAGGAACGCTATAGGTCCCAAGCCAACAGACATCATCAACCTGTACCAGGTTGGGAGGTGGGTTCTAGAGTAATGCTTTCTACGAGATACTTACCTCGTTGGGCCCATCCATCCAAGCTATCCCCGAAGTTTTTGGGCCTTATAAGATCGTACAAAGAATCAACCCTGTGGCTTTCCGTCTTAAACTCCCTGCCAGCCTGAACAGAGTTCATCCTGTCTTCCATGCTTCACAGCTTAAGCCCTTTCATGTTGATACCTGGAGGCGTCAAGCTGAGAGAGTTACTGTTCCTCAGGATTCCACTCCGGAAGAATACGAGGTAGCTCAAATATGCGACTCCAGGTATCGTAGAGGCAAACTAGAATACCTTGTACAATGGAAGGGCTTCCCCTCCTCTGAGAATTCCTGGGAACCCATCTCCCATATTTCTGCCCCTACACTGTTGTGCAAGTTTCACTTTTACCATCCAGGCAAACCAGGGGGAGAGTCCCTTGGGAGGGGGCATACTGTCATGCCACGCGGCACTTGGCACCTGTGGAAACACTGGCGGCGCGGACATTATTCTGCCGTGCACGCTGGTAGCCTGTCACACCCACCTGCAGCTCTGCCCGTGCGTATGCGCGCTTACGCGGCCCGGAGTTTAAATACAGCTCCTTCCGGATTGTGTACGCGTTGCAACGCTTCCGGTTTCCTCTGTTAGTGCTGTCTGCCTTTTTTGCCTGCTCTTACCTCGCTCGCACTTGCTGCAGTATTTACCTGATCTCTATCGGGTCCTTGTTCCTCCTCCCCTTGTCTTGCCTGTTGCCCTTTTTTCTTCTACTATTTCCCTTCCTCTCTCCTCGCCACCCTCCTTCTCCCGTCCCTTCTCTGCTTCCGTCCTTCTTCCTTATTTTTTTCCCTTTCCAGTTTTTCTCCTTCTGCCTGCCTCCTTGTGTACCAGACCTAGGCCTGTTTTCTTGGATTGCTGATTCTTCTGATTCGGATACCTTCCTCTGTGATCTCCCGTGTACCAGATCCCGGCCTGTATATGGACTGCCTATTCTATTGTGCTTCTCCTATGGACTTGGTTCCCCTTGTGAGATTCCGTATAACCTACTGACTACCTTCCTCCGGAGCCTCTTCCTTTCTTCCACGGAGTTCAGCTTCAGCTGACTGCATCTCCCAGCATACCAGCTCATTCCTTAGGAGAGTCATGCAGGTTGCTTAGGGGTTTTTTGTGCCTTTGGCTTTTTCCCCTTCCCGGCGTTCCCGGGAGGAGGCACCGGGAACCCTTTTTTGGGTGACACGGTGGCTTCCTTCAGTGGGCGCCCCTACCTACATAAAAAAAAGGAGCGACCAAGAAGTAAAGGAAAGAAGGGTACAGGAAGAAGAGACGAAGGTGAGGAGTTAGGGGAGGGTGGTGAATCGGATTCTACGTTCTCTGACGAGTATATCACTGATCCTGGTGACAGAAAAGTAGATTTTGGTTCTAGGAGGTAGGGGAGGTTTCTAGACATTGTAAAAGTAACACCATAAACATGACATCCTTTTCTGTGATCCAATCAGCGAAGAGCAAGGTGGAAACTCTGCTCTCGCCCAATCCTAGCATTAGGGGTGTGGACAGTAAGCCTGCCACTGCCATATACTTTAGTGATGTCATTTGGCATGATAAATAAGGGAACCTGACAACACACAAGGACACAGATTCCTGACTTTCTTCCTGATTTCCTGCATGGCGTCCTGTTCCTGAATTCTTCATCCTACTTAATCCCGATTCCTGATTTTCTTTGCAAAGCCAAGGCCTATGCATTGCTGAACCCTTTTTTCAGCTAGGCCTCAAACTCTAAAAATCCCAAAAACCTAAGGGAAGCATTCTGATCCACCTGGCTTGCGATTGATAAATGCATGCCTGCTGCAAACCCGCCATCCCACTGATCTCCAGTCTCCAGTAAACCAGAAGGGCTAGTCCAGGCAGTCCAGTCCAGTCCAGTCCAGTGACCAGAACACTCCAGCTGACCCTATCCCACCAGGTGTGCCCTGCTGTCCTTGGTTAGACCCGAGCCGTGTGATGACCAGAACCCTTGACGGTCCAAAATCCTAAATTAAAGTGGACTGTAAATACTAATAGGAAGCATAGAAAATCATAGCATACCTTGCCTTGTTTTGTTCCATCCCAATCTCTAAACCATCCTATCCTTATCCTGATCACTGTAATATTGTCACAACCATTCTTACCACCCTGCCTTTGATTCTTTGCACTAGTGATAACTTCTTTAAATAATTTGTCTTGTGAAATCCTAAACCCTTAATCCTCCTTTGGGTAATTGGACGGGTCCGCCAGGGTGGGCGCGGAGGTGCTGGGGTTAGTTCTGCAGATCAACTCTAGAGCTTACTGAGTTTCAATCTGGTAACCTAGCCTGAATGCCATAGTATAGAGCATAACTATCCTTGTAAAAATTGATTTCGGTTTTCTTTTTCGCGCCTTTATTTTTCAAAAACGCCTCTCATTCAACATTGCATAACTCACTCAATGCAATAGCTAGAAACTTCATTTCAACTCTGGAGTATAACTAAGACCTATAGCTACATCTCATCCTATGAAATGCACTCAAAATCAGTATATTTCACCAGTTTTTCTTAAAACCATTTGGTTAAATTTAGGCGTGAATCCGCATCTCTGCAAAGTTTTACACGTGTGATTTTTGCTTTGAATTATTTTCAACCTTCCATTAAGATTTAAAGTGTTTCCTTTTGCTCAAACTATAGCTCATGATTGTTAGCATTTTTCCAATGTTGCTCCCATAGGAATTTGTATTGATTTAAGGATTTTGCACACATTCATTGTTTTACAGAGCCACTTTCGAATGTCAAAAGTGTAAGATTTCTAACCCGTTATTCTCTTTTGTTTGGGGAGGGAAGGTTGCATTCAAATTCTGTTTACTGTTCTTTATTCCTGAATACCTGCTGCTTCCTTACATCTGTTTAGAATTGCTTATTTGTGGTTGAG
The DNA here is from genome assembly GCF_040938575.1 of Ambystoma mexicanum. Classification (NCBI taxonomy): domain Eukaryota; kingdom Metazoa; phylum Chordata; class Amphibia; order Caudata; family Ambystomatidae; genus Ambystoma; species Ambystoma mexicanum. The sequence goes on along the minus strand of NC_090933.1, from coordinate 1,216,964,467 downwards.
GAGTATTGCGGGGGGAAATCCTAACTTAAATACTATTCTTCCAAACAAGACAAAAGTGTTCTTTTCTCTGATGTTCTTTATTTCCTGTTGCTTAAAAGTGAATTTAAGTGCATCACATACCTTTTTATCTGTTATTGTCACCACATTGGTGATTTCTGCTCCCTATTCAAAAGTATATGTTTAATTAGAATTTTAAATAAATAAATAAATATTACCTTTACCAACCAGCCTGATTCCTGGTCCATTGTGACCTGGTGTATTGGGAGAAGGGTATGATATGAGTGGTATATCACTGAGAATATTGAACCTATAGACATAATAACATAAGCATTTCAGCGGGGCACTGCATACTAGGCTGAGACCAGGGTGTATCGCCTGATTGAAATATTTAGCAAGTGTATTTCGTTTTGAGCGTCCATGACTTGTTTCTGCTCTGTTCAGCTATCTTCCTAGTTCGACACCTTGCGAGCAGGTACTTACATACACTATCTGAACTGATTAAACTCAGTAGTTGCTTTTTATTGAAACATTTTTTATGTGCATATGTCTTTGCAAAAGAATATTTAAATTTCACTTTTACAAGGCTTTTTTTTTACATGTGTTCATGCAAAATTTCATAGCTTTTGCCTATTGTTCATGTTTTTGCACTATGGACTTTTGTAACATGGCAGTGTGTTCTATTCCTCTTTAACAGTAGTTCTTGTACATAAACACATTCTTATTTTTCTGACTGTTGATTTTCTACTTATTCAATATTCAGGAACTATAGCAACAATACAGCCATACCAGTACAAGCCCAGATAGACAAAGGAGGAATTAATTGAAAGAGAAAGTAGCCCAATGGCATCTTGGCGCTGATGCTACAGAGGTAAGGCCAACCAGAGGACAGAGGGCTAGAAAAGGAGGGTTTTCAAAGCCTGACAGAAAAGCGGATGGTCCTCAATGGTACATAACTAGAGAGGAAGAAGATTGCAGGCCTTTGCTGCCTCCACCGAAAATGCACAACCACCCATCCGCGCAAGTCTAGTCCTACGGGGCTGAATAATCTTCAAAGCTTGCGAGTTTGTCGAAGCAGAACTTTGCCTAAAGAAATTCTGCTCCAATTTTATGCAAAGCTTTGTGAATCAGACACAGATATTTGAATTTGATACGCTACTCAACAGGGAGCCAGTGGAGTCATATGGGCACCAAATGGAGGATGAAGAACTGCTCTAGCTGCCATATTCTGCAGTAGCTGAAGACGTTGGAGCAAATGCCGTGGAATAGCAAGATACAAGGCATTACAGTAATCAATATTACTGATGACCAGGGAGGAAACCACCGGAGCATGGAATACCAAAGGGATACACGGAAGTACTTTCCGGAGGTTCCAAAGTTTAAAGTGCGCTTTCTGGCAAACAAGAGAGACCTGATCGGCCATAGGGGGGAGGCTGAGATTTTAAAACCCAGTTCTTTCATCAAGCCGTCCGGAATGGGAAAATGACCAAGACTCTCTGGCCAGAACTCAGGGGCCCAGAACAGTGAGGGCAGTGCAGTGCTCACCACCAACACCTGTTTTCTCCCCGTTCAATTTAAGACAGTTTAAGGCTATCTAATCACCAACTGCCTTTAAGCAGTTCCTCAGCCGATCCACCACCTCTGGTTGTGTTAAGTCCAGCCGCACAATAATTTGTGTATCGTTGGCATAGGAGTAACACAAGAAGCCAAAGGCATGAATTATGCCCAGGAGAGGTTGGATGTACAGATTGAATAGGAGACAAAGAGAAGCCCTGTGGAACTGCACAAAGCAGAGGTGATCAATCACCGGAGCCTGAACCCAGTCGCATGGAAGACATTTCCACCTGTGATGGTTGCAAGGTTATGACAACTGAGGTGGAGAGTTGCTGCTGCAGAGAAAACTCTGAATGCTTGGCCTACATAGCTGAAGAAGACACACCACCGACATGTGTTACACAGCAGCATGGCTTTAGGGCAGCCTGCCTCACAAGGTCTGTGTTGCGGATGATGATGGTCCTTCTGCACGAACTTCGAGCAACAGTTCACCCTCGTAATCCAAGTAATGAGTATGTTTACTCTAGATTTGATGTATTTTTGACAACTGAGATGGCAAACATTTGATGTGGTTCTCCTACATCATTGTAACTTCCATCGATCAATGACAAACGTTTTCTTTCTGTAAATTGAATACATTTCTCGTACTAATGTAAGACCAGAGTATTCATCAGCAGATTTAATGTCCGAACAGTTAAATTTTTTTCACCTTGAACTTAAAAACAATATTGCCCTAGGTCCCAAACTGTCCTTGCATCAATGGGCATTCACATTTGCAATTTTTCGATACTTCAAATCACAAGTACATTATCTTGAAAGCTACATTTTTAAGGGTAACAATGTCATCAAGTTTAGGGGGCATTTCAAACAAAATAAGTACAGTTATCTGGTTAATTCTAGTAAAAAATATCTGTTTCTCTTTCACAGGTGGTACAGGCTGGTGGACTATCGTGGGTTTACATGGTGGATTCACGGAAGGCTTAGATTCCGCATTCGACGAGTAATACCTGCCTGTGTCGTTCAAGCCATTTGTGCGAAGTTCCTCAGTGACAACGGACAGTACAAGGGATTTTTCCACACAGTACTGCAACTGCATCAATACAATATGTAGTTTGTTTGTGACATCTACATTACCAAAGTAAATTTAAAAAAAGAGTTAATATAAATAGTTGTTTGAATTTTTCAGTAAATCAACAACACGTCCAACCATCTAGGACGTTCATGAAAGTCATTTGATGGCTTTTTTCACTCAACTCATACCCATCCATCCCCCTCCAGTATCAATGGCAGTTCGCACTTTGGAGCGTGTGCATGGGGACTGGGTGCATGGGGAAGCTCATGGAAACAAACACCATATACACTTCAAAGGAATCTTCCGCACTGCGACCATTGTCCACATGGCCTCCCAAGACCCAGTGTCTCCAGACTCACCTTTGAAGACCCTGTCCCTGCAATCAACACATGTATGTATTCCTTGAACATTGTTCAGAGCCATTTGCACTCGCCTCAGGCCCATCCACCCCCCTCCAGTATCAATGGAAGTTAGCACCTATGACTGTATGCTCCCGAGGGGGCTGGGTGGATGGGGATGCTCAAGGTGCCAAACACCATGTACACCTCAAAGGGTTTACCGCACTGCAACCATTTCCATGTGGCCTCGGCAGACCCGGTGTCTTCACACTCACCTTTGAAGATCACGTCCCTGCAATAAACATATTTATGTATCCCTTGAACATTGTTCTGGGCCATTTGCGCTCGGTTCACACCCCTTCATCCCCCTACAGTATCAATGGCAGTTCACACCTATGACTGTACACTACTGAGGGGACTCGGTGGATGGGGACGTTCAAGGTGCAGTACACCATGTACACCTCAAAGGGGTTTCCCGCACTGCGTCCATTGTCCACATGGCCTCCCCAGACCCAGTGTCTCCAGACTCTCCTTTGAAGACCCCGTCCCTGCAATCAACATATGTATGTATCCCCTGGACATTTTTTCCGGGCCATTTGTACTCGCCTCACGCCCATCCATCCCCTCCAGTATCAATGGCAGTTTGCACCTATGACCGTGTGCTCCCAAGGGGGCTGGGTGGATAGGGACTCTCAAGGTGCCAAACACCATGTACAACTCAAAGGGGTTTACCGCACAGCGACCACTGTCCACAGGGTCTCCTCAGACCAGGTGTCTCCAGTCTCCCCTTTGAAGACCCTGTCCCTTCAATCAACATATGTATGAACTCCTTGAACATTGTTCCGGGCCTATTGTGCTTGCCTCACACCCATCCATCCCCCTCCAGTATCAATGGTAGTTCACACCTCTGTCTGTGGGGTTTCAAGGGGGGGCTATGTGCATGGGTATGAAGATGTCAAACATTGTCATTGAGGCTTGGTTGGTGTCAATGACCACATCACACATTCACATACACACCCACTTTTCAAAGCCTTTATAAACACCTTGATAGTTCACTACGGAACATCTCTGCAATGCACAAGGTATATCACCATCAATCTACTTGTTACCAGGCTTGCTCAATCGCTAATCTGTTGATCAACTGTTTCGTTATATAGTTTCATTGATCGCTGCACAGAAAGTTTGTATTGTTTTATACCCAATATATACCATATTCTCATTTTAATTTATCTCAAAGAGTTCACCATAATCGAGCGTTTTATGTATTTTTATCTCTGGAGCTAGCACACTTCATTACATAGCATTGTATCAGAATGTAATGTTTCGTAGTCCATGTTTTGAACACATGTTTACTTTTGGTGACTCAAAGTTTATTGAACTAGTAATACGTTACAATTTGCAATATAACAATGAGTTGTGACTAATTTGATCACTGTGATAAATAAACAAGGTTACAGAGTTTAAAAACAAATGCAAACAAAGATTACAAACAAAGCTATGTGATTGTTGCTTTTCTCACAGTGGTACTTAATTTTAACAATTGTATATATTTCTTTAACAGATATTACTGACATTTCAATGATGCTTTCATGTATTATTTCTGATTGCCCTACTGTGAGCCATGTCAAAACCCCTGGCGCAGTCCTGCATGCATTCCCAAAGGATATAGATTTAATAAAAAACATGGCTTTCAAATTGCGGATTTCCACTGTCCGAGAATGAAAGCAGAGCCAAGGATGTCTTGGAAGACGTGAGGGGCAATCAATTTCACATCTGCAGCATGTACTTCTCAGACGATATGTAGGAAGCACCCCAATATACTAAAAAGCATCACCGCAGATATCTTCGCAAATTACTTCCCAATGCAGTTCCAACTAAATTTCAACAGACGCTGGCTCCGGCGAGTAGTGGACGAAGAATTTGTTATGTATGTTGATATATAAAAAGAGTGCTCTCTATACATCTGTCTTCTAAATGATCTCGCAATCTAATAAATTAGTGTGGGGAAAAGGTAACATGATGACCATTTTTAACTTTAAGGGGAACATTTGCATCAAAGTTATATTACACATGTTGTGCTCGCGACTCAGAGCACCGTACTTTTAAAAATGTTCAATTTAGACTACTTTGTCTATCCCCACTTTTGCTCAATCTTTTTAAATGTGTTGGTTAAGATGTCTTTCTTTACGTAGAGCTCACTGAGGGAGGTACAGACCTTCACCGATGAGGAAATCACACACACGTCGATTATTCCAATGGTGAAGCCAAATCACATGCACAAAGTAATGTTTTGAGCTTTGGATGTGGTCAAATTTATAATACTAATGTACCTTTTCAATTGGACTCTTCTGACTATATACATAATAAAAAGGAGCAAGATTCATCATTGTTCACTATTCAGGTGTGAACAGCAACATCACTTACCTATCAAGTAATTATTTTATAATAATCCTTTATATGTGACTGAACAATATATGCATGTGACTTACTTCGAATGTAAACATATTGAAGATTATTATGTATAATATTAGTTATTGACAAGTAGTACCTTGTAGGTGTGTCTCTCAATATGGACCATCGTCTGCATCTGATGTTTTTCTTTTCAATTTTGCTTTTACAACCGTATTAAAACAATTACATTGTTATAGGGGGATGTTGGAACTTCAACGACAATCCCTTCCTCATTTGAAACAAGTCCGGGGTATGACATATTCTTAGTTAGAATTTACGTTACATTGGTAGTTGTGGATCTACTTTATTTGGTTTGATATTAACATAAGTGTTTTATTTTTCAAACAATTTACAATACTGTTAGAAAAGTGTAAAAAGTTAAATCAACAACCTTGTTGTATTTATCGCCCATAGACATGCAACAATGACAGTAAAACCTACCCAAAACATCATATGAAACTGAAATGCATGAAACCTTTCACGGTATGAAAGTTTTCAGATTTTTTTAATAACATTTAACTTCCTATCCAAAGCATAATACATTAAAATGAAAACATTACAGCACAAACTAATTTGGGAGGCAACATTTTAATCACTATGTTTTGCAGGATGATATCCCAGCAACTCCATGTGACATCTCACAAGGTTATCAGGTGAAATGTAAAATATATATGTTGAAAACATCACACATTCCAAGTGTTCAATGTGTAAGAATTTTCAAATTGTTTTAAACGACTAACCTTATCATTTCAGGTCGACAATTATTTAAATCAACTTTTTTCACGAAGTACTTTGTGAGATCAAAGATTGTACAATTAAATGTGCTCGATAATTAACTTAACTTTTTTTCAATTAATGTTTTGGCCAAGGACAGTACCACAGAAGCGGTTGAAATGGAAGAGTCACATAGAACCAAGGTATACATAACATAATCTGGAATATCATTTATCATCACAGCTGATTGGCATTGTAATTTTTAATATGTTCCAATGTTTTACGTATGTAAAGTAAGTTATATTTGTAGATCTGTACAAATGTTTCTTTGAGTGGAAAAGACATTTTCTAGGTTTATACATCGTAAAAATGCTTTTATTTCAGCTTGGTCTTGTAGTCGGCACATCAAAGTCCACTGTTCCAAAGAAAGTAAAGAAAACAAGGGTAAAGAGCAAACCAGTTTCTTTATGAGAAGTTTTTATGCAGATATTTAGCTGATTTTATGTTTTTCAGTTTTCAATTCGTATTGTTATTGTTATTTTGCACTTATATAGCGCCTTATATACCATTGGTATGGTCTGAAGGCGCTGGTATCTTCTGTATATGTGCCATTAATTGAGCATGTTTTTTATTTCTATCTGTTAGAGGACCAGGAGGAAGATTAGCATAAAGACTGAGACAACAACTGAAACTAATGATGTCACTTGCCAAACGGTTGTCACTATGGAGCAAATACTTTTTTAGGCACCTCACGGTCCAGTCAAGGTTCAGAGTCATGGTGCAGATGTCCAGTGGCCGGAATATGAATATAATATCAAAGATTGCATAATTGACCAGAGCCGGTCAAGTGGCATAGCGAGTAGAGCGCTCGCTTTGACATCCGTGCAGAGCCTGCTAACGCAGGTTCGAATCCCGGCGGGGCCAAACTCAGCCTTTCATTCTTCTGAGTTCGATAAATGAGCACCACACACCGTGGGTAATAATAAGCAGCGCTCAGATACCTGAGGGTTCATAGCACTATATAAAGGCCAAATTATTATTATTATTATTATTATTAACGTCACCAGCGAGCCATGAATGTACCCATGGATCATTGCTACATTGCAAAACATCGTCTAGATGAAACAGAAGACACAGAAGATATATCGGAAATGTTTGAAGACACAATGACACAATCTACACCCTCTAAAAAATGTCCACCAACGAAACATTCATTTATCCCTGTTTCTCCAATTGATGCAGAAATATCACAGACCAAAATAACTGAAGCATCTTCGCAATTCTTTGACAAATCTGCTCATGATCTCGACATCAGTATTCTTTCTTTGGGGGAGTGTCCACCACCATCGAATCGCAAACCACAATACTGCAGGATAATTGGCTTTTAAAGGAGCAAAAATAAATTGTATGCAACTGCTGCCTGCTAGAGATTATACGAATGATTAAATGTGATCATAAATTACATAGGAGGATATGTGGGGAACCATTGGTGAATTTTAGTCATGTATTGAAAGGCATCAACCTGAAAATCCAGGTCAGCTGTGTCCACCAACGTAACACATTTTCATAGTCAGCACAACCTTTGCTTGGAAAAGTGCCAGCTGGAAATGTACTTTATTCTTCTGCTTTGCTGGTCAGTGGATCAACTATAAGTTAAATGTCATGTTTCTGTCAATTTGTGGTACTTAATTGCTAAAGCACAGTACTACAAATATCAGAAGGATTTCTTGTTCCCTGCTATTTGCCAGGCCTGGAAACTCAAACAGATATCCATTGACATTACACTCTCTGGCAAAAGGGTCATGCTTCCTGGCGAGGGACAGTGTGACAGTCCAAAATACTGCACTTACCACTTTCAAGATGGCCCTCATTCCGAGATCGGAGGTAAGTACTGGTATTTTCCGGCATGGTGTAAAGTACAACACCGCCCTGGCGTCAGACCGCTAATTGCGGCCCTTTCGGAACTCGCGGACACACGCTTTTTGCCATGCCGGAAAAGAACTGAGCGGCCTGCCGCTAAACGACCCGCAAACCCCCTACCGGCATGCTGCAACACGTAAATAACAACACCGCCTTGGAAGCAGTAGCGTCAGTACATAACGGTGACCGTAATTTACGGATACCATAAATTACGGTCACCGCAAAAAAAGGAACCGGAAATTACGTCATCGCACAGGAACGGGAAGGAGAGCGGCGGCCATCTTTAAAAACACAATCCATTGCCATCCTCATTCGCCAGCACCCTTGGGAGCAAACTAAAGTTCGGAAAAGGACCAGACGACTACCAACATGCCGAAAGCTCCAAAGAAGGCTGCGGACCGCATCCGCAAGAGGAGATTCAGCCCAGCAACGACATGCGGAGGGAGTCTATCCTCCACAAAAAGAACATCTGGGCTGAACTTGCCCAGAGGGTGAGCACTGTAGGCAACACCCCCCGCTCCCCTAGGACTGCCGCAAGCGGTGGGATGACCTGCAGGTGCGGGTGCGGGGCCTCCTCTCCAGCAACCGGAGTCAGGCCATGCAGACGGGAGGCGGTCCAAGTACCCCTGTGCAACTAGAGCCGTGGGAGGAGACATGTGCGGCTCTGATTGGCACAGAATCGGGGCGTGGGGAACATGGAGTGCGGGGCAATGACTTCTGCCGAAGGAGGCGAGTGTCCACAGTGTACACTGCCAATGTCCATTGCATGATTCAAACTGCCCCAAGGGCCATCGAAGGCACCTTCTCGTGTTGCCCTCCCCATCCAACTCATCTCCCCATCCAACTAATGCAGAGGCAAGTCCCACGCAATCAAGGACCAAGTGCGAGTACATAACGCACATCAACCACAGTGCATTAACTTGCACATCCCATCATGCACACTGTGCAGCCGGCTCGGCATTGTGCCAGCCAAACTGCACATGACCAGGCCACGATGAGTCACTCCCAAACATGCGTACATGACATACTCATGCACATGTACCACTGCCGTAGCTACACCCAAAAGGCCACAAACCGCAATTGACTGAAATGTGAATGCAGCCATGTATGCAAATAGGACATCTTACAATCACTCATGTTGTCCCTCTCTTCTACCCCCACACGCACTGACCATGACAGCGCCGAGCCACAATCAAGCGGGCCAAGCACCTCCATGGGTAGTGGCAGGGTCAGGCGAATCCCTGCACCAAAAAGAACAGCCCCCCCCTGGCTCCGGAAAGGCCACTGGATGCTGCCCCACCACAATCCATCCCAGCATTGGCGCCAGCCACAATGCCAACCACAACATTGGCACAGTCGAGCATCTCTGGGGAGGCTGCTGCTACCGGCCCTGACGAGTGTGTGACAGCCCGTCACCCATCTGTGGGGTGTCCGAGGAGGAGGGCCAACACGCAGTCCACACCCCGGAGCCCTGCATTGTACCCCTGGCCTCATGTAGTGACTGTGGAGATGCACCAACACCTGTCCGTAGTCCTCAAATAGACCCGCAGGGTTATGATGATGATGATGTCGCAAGTCCATCTCTGCGGAGGCTGCTGCTACCGGCCCTGACGAGTGTGTGGACAGCCCGTCACCCATCTGTGGGGCGTCCGAGGAGGAGGGCCAACACACAGTCCACACCCCGGAGCCCTGCATTGTCCCCCTGGCCTCATGTAGTGACTGTGGAGATGCACCAACACCTGTCTGTAGTCCTCAAATAGACCCGCAGGGGTATGATGATGATGATGATGTTGCAAGTCCACCCGTACAGCCCTCGCCCGAGCATGCAGGGGCAAGTGGTTTCAGCAATGGTTTTCCATCATTCAGCACACATCGAGTGAATCAGCTGGCAGACCTCATAACAAAGTTCATGGAGGACAACCGCCAGGCCAGGGTTCAATGGCATGATGGAGTAAGGGAAATGCGGCAGGTACTCACCAACTGCACCGACCGGTTGTGTGACACTGTCACTGACAGCACAACCCGTCTGTGTCACATCCTTGGCCGCATAGCCAATGCCCTTGAGGCAGGCCATTCTAATGCCCAACCAGAGCAGGCGGACATGCCCGCATCCAGTGAGGCCACACAAGGCAGCCCAGCAAGACGCACTCGGCGTTCATGCGGTGCAGGGATATGCCTCCCCCGGGCCAGAGGAGCAAGAAACAATAGTCATTGCTGCCACATGTGGCCTTTAGGTCCTACATGGGACCACTGCTGTGGAGTTGGGAGGGGGGAGAGGGGTGGGGGTTGGGGGTTTGGGGGAGGGGGTTAAGGGGTGGGGGTCTGTTGTGGTTTTGGGGTTTAGGAGGGTGATGGTTTGTTGTGGAGTTGGGGGGAGGAGGGGCTGCAGATAATGTTCTCACTAATACCTTTTTCACAATACACTATTGGTGTTGCAAAGTTCAACCGTTGTGAACATTCATCATTGCGCATGTGTATAATGACGTCTGACAGTGCATGGTGTACAAGTATACACACATCCTGTGCCCTGTGTGCCCATGTTATGCCACCCTCTGCTGACTTGTGTTCTGGACATCTTGTCCACTCTTATTTTGGCGCATTACATGTCCCTCAAGTGCACTGCCTCCATGATGCTGTCTTGCCACTTCCTCCTCCAACTTCACCACATCGTCATGTGGTAGTAGCAGTATCATGTCAGGGAAGAGAGACGCAATAGTAGGGATGCACATTTTGTTCAGCTACACATATGACATGGGGTTTTTGGACACCAGATAGCAGTGGATGGGTCACCCACCAGTCCTGCTTCGCCAACTCATTTGTGCCTTACGCAAGCCAGGTGACTGCTTCATCTACACGCATGCGTGTGTATGGCCAGTGTTTTAGTACTCCCTGGGCCTGTTCTGTGGGTTACTGACAAGGGTCATGTACCATGGTGTCAAGGGACAGCCACCAACAGCTGCATGTCTAGCCAAATAAGGTGAGTGTTTGAACTGTCATGGTGGAGAACTGAACTTGGCTGACATGGCACGGTTTCACTGATGGCCATATGCACATGTCCATGGATGCATTCCACACATTCCTGGACACAATATGTGTCCAATACAATGTAATGCTGTGGGGGGTTGCGTCTTCAAGATGGTCCGTGAACGATGGCATGGACATCTCGTGGTACATGTTCCGTTGATGCATGCTGCTGTCCTGATGTTAGATCCATGTGGTGATGTGTACTGTGTAGAATCGTATTTGGGTGTGATGGCTGTAGTCAGTGGCTCATGGTCATCATCCCGCTCTGATACATACTATGGTAAATCTCAACACTCCTATGGGTGTGCCATGCCGGTGACGTGGTGTGGTATCCCTGCTGCCCTCAGTTCAATAGACTCTGATGTGGTGCCATGCTGGGGGCAGCCACATTGTGCATATGCAGTGTGTCTTCCTATATGCGCTTACGGTTGTGGTGGCCGCCAATGAGTGGTGCAAGTGTAGTGGGATTTGCCCTTGTCAGATGGTGGAGATGTAGTGTATTGTGAGTGCCTTATTCCATCAATGTGGTAATCTGTTCTCATGTGCCGTTGCACTGGTTCTGTGGCAGGTTGGTTGTTGGGGTGAACATCATACGATGGCTTCATCATTTCAACCCAGTTGGTTCATGCAGGCACCCACCTCATGGCACCAATTCACTTGCATGACACAGTCAGACGACTCAACAGGCAGCCAGGCACGTCATCCTGCATGTTGCACCATGTGGCACGGTAGCGTGGTGACCTGCTGGCATTTGAGTCATGTGTAGTTCTTTGATGTCGGGCCCACCCACGTGTGCGGTTCTTGGTTGCGTTGCATTCCATCTGCACGTAGGGGGAGTGGTATTGTTTGCAGTTGCTGTCCGCCACCTGCATGCCATGCTGGTCCACATTGGACACGTGGGTGCTGTCAGGAGCACCAATGTCATTTGGCATGCCTCCATATGCATGAGGTCCAGCTTTTCTGTTGTGTATCTCCTGGGTGGTCCATGTTGGGGATTGGTAGGTCCTTGTGTGCTTGGGGAGGTGAAACAGCATTTGTTTATGTGTCCGTGTAATGGACGGTTGTGACATGCCATGCATGGGCACCACTGTGTGCTGGTAGGTGCCTGTGGCATGGGTGTGGGACACAGGCAACACCGTCACTTTTGCCAGGTTAGCAGTGTATATTTGTATGCTGCTCGCTTATCTCGTTATGTCTCAGGCCAAATATGGTGGTGACGGTGTCACAGTCAAAGTGGTCAGGGGTGTCTATCTGCCAAGGGTTTTCCTTGAGTGGCCGGACATGCTGCGTGTGCATGGGGGCTGCTAGGATGGTGACGGAGGCTGCCCTGGTGCTGCATGCAGGGCCTGTCTCCCCCTCCTTCTCCCCCTGTGTCTCCTCAAAGGGGGGGCCTGGTGTTGGTACTGAAGTTTTTGTGGTTGTGCCCTTGCTGGTTCTATTGGTGCCATCTTGGTGTGGGAGGGGATGTGGTGTGTGGGTGTGTTCCTTTTCTGCTGTGGCAGACTCCATTGCCTCCACCTGTGCTGATTGTGCACCCGTGGCTCTGGGAACCACTGCTCAGGGTTCTTTACTCCTTCTCTGAGATGCCTGTATGTACTCCATGCCGGTAAGGTACTTTACGGGCTTGAGGAGGCCGTTATTTACGTGTGCTCCTTACTTGCGATCAGCTCCGCTTTACGCCATGCCGCTAATTTCGGCATGGTGGGGCGCGCGTGCGACCCAAGAACGATAATTACAGCATTGTAGTTTAGGGTGCTGTAATTAGTGGTCTGAGGGGTCAGAATCGCATGTAGTGGTAAACAATGCCGGTAAACAATGCCAGTAAATCATTACCGGCATAGTTTTTGGCTTACCTCCATGCTCGGAATGACCCCCATGGAAAGTAAAAAAATAGTGAGTTTGGTCATCGTGCAGGTGTCTGACTATACATCGTCTGTTGACATGGAGAAACATGGTTTCATTAAATCAAGCGAACTTCTGGAATCCAAGGGAATGCAAATAGGCCTGATAGCCACTGACAGGCATGTTGGAATAGCAATGGTCATGCAAGAGTAGTTTCCACACATAAAGCATCAATTTGATGTATGGCATTTTGCAAAATCAATTTCTAATAAAATTAAACCTGCCGATAAGAAATAAGGTTAAAAAAACATTTGAAAATGGTCTCAGTTGATCAGCAACCATCTTTGGTGGAGCTTAAATACTTGCAATAGATATGTCAAAATTCTACTTGAAAAATGGCATGCATCGATGCACCATTGTTCCAGCATATACCTTTGGAGAGAAAACGAACATTTCCACAAATGTGTACATGGACCTTTGACTAAGGAGCAGAAGCATAAGAAGAAGTGGTTGGTGTCAGGTTCCCCTCATCATGCAGCACTTGAGAAAATTGGGATAATCCATGGTTGGAAACAAATAGCTACATGCTATATGATTGTAATGCCTTGGTCACTGGCTATGAATTGTGTTTTTTATACTGGATACAAGACGCAAGCCACTGATTTGGAGTTTCTTAACCTTGGCCAAGGAAACTTTCCCTTGCTTTCTTATTTGGCTATGTTCAACCAATTAGCTGTGGAAACCGTATGGCCTGAAGAAAAGAAGGATGCTGTGTTCTATAGAGGTTTATCTGAAGGACTCAAGGGTATGCTTGCAGCTGTTCCCGTAGTACCCGTTTGTTTTCCTGAAGTGTTGGATCTGGTTCTGCAGATCGATGGCAAACCTGAGGTTGTTAATGCAGTCAATGGTACCACTCTCACATTTGGCACAGGTGACAGAACAAACCAAAATTATCCACATGTCTACTGACTCTGGACATCATGAACAACTCGCTTTTCATCTCATAGCAATGCCACAATACGGTATTATAATGGGTCTACCTTGGTTGCAAGCTCACAACCCTCAAATCGACTGGGTGACACAGGAGGTAGCCTTCCCTACTGCCTTTTGTGTTTCTCTCTGTCTTTCTGGTGCTCCCATTTCACGGTCTCCTTATAATGCATGCTTGAATCACTCTCTTCGGTGGGGGCAGTCATCAAGAACAGCGAAACCCAAATCTCGGACGTATGTCTGGATTACTCTGATGTATTCAATAAAAACAAGCTGAGCAACTCCTGCCTCATAGCACATGTGACTGCCCCATTGATCTGATTCCTGGTTCTAAAGTCCCTTCTGTCCGTGTATACTCCCTTAACCTTAAGGGAGATGAGGTTCCTAAGGAATGCATAAAGGACTCATTAGCCTATGGGTTCATCCGCCCTTCTAAGTTGCCTGCTGCCTCCCTGCTGTTTTTTGTAGCAAAGAAGGGAGGTGATCTGAGAACCTGTATCAACTACAGAGCACTCAATACAATGACCCTAAAGAATCAATATCCTCTGCCACTTATCTCTGTCTTGCTGGACCAGTTGGATTCCTGTGTGATCTTCTCCAAATTGGATCTCAGGTATGCTTACAATGTGGTACGCATACGGGCTGGTGATGAATGGAAAACAGCGTTTAAAACACTATAGATTGTTTGAATACATGGTAATGTACTTCGGGCTATGCAATGCTCCTGCCACAATTCAGTTATTTATGAACGATGTGTTCAGGGACATGTTAGATCAAGTTGTTGTCATATAATCCAAAACTCTTATCTCTAGTCCTGTTTATTGGCAATTGGCCATCCTGTTCTGTTAAGATGTATGCGGCACAACTGCAAAGCAGGCCTATCAGATCTAATGTTGGTCATTGTTGGAAAAGATTTTCATTTTGCACCTTTCCTTTGATTGCAAAAGAGCCCCAGGCGGTGAAGATGAGGGGGAGGGGAATGCCCATCACTGGATTGTCCTGTGGTGTATGTGCAAGAATGTGGTTGAAAACAAAATCTTATGGTGTTCAAGTATCTACCTCCTATATACTATCCATGATCTCCCTCAGAGTGCCTGGCAATTTATTTGGTGCGATCAAGACAAAGATGAGGACATTCCTGTGGAAAGAAAAACTGGCTTTCATTGCACTTGTGAACTGCAACTTTGAAGGTAATGGGGATCTGCGCGTGCCAAATTTGGTAAAATACCTTGCAGACTTCACAACAAGACACATTTGCTGGTTTATGACTGTTGGAAATATTTTCTTTTTGTACCTTTCCTCCATAGATTCCTATTGGACCCCAATATGTGCTAATTTCTTAACCATGTCCTGACTTTTGGTGGTCTGTAAAGCCTTTTGCTTTATTTCACTTGCCTGTTTTGCTTCTCCTTATGGGGAAATTGACTAGTTCTGAAGACTGCCAGTACAGAGAGAATGTCTCTCATTTAGAATTCTTTACTTTTTACAATTGCTCACATCTTGCAATGAAGTACATTTATGATACTTTGTATCCTCCTGTCTTTTTACCTAATGATTTTTTGGTTACTTTGAAAATGTGCCTAAACAAGCTTATGGCAGCTGTACCTTTACCGATTTTGAGATCTTTTTCTCATGCACTTTTACCGTGAATGGCTCCTTAAGGTGGCTTGCACCCTAAAATTGCTGTGCCATGAGATTATCGCTTTGGCTCCTTTTTTTGCTTTCTCAAGTCAGGAAATGCTATATATGGGTACCCCTTTCCAGGAGAAAGTTGCTGCTTTCATGGGCAAGTGGGCTTTGTGAGCCAGAGGAGGAGACTGGGACTCTGGCCTCCCGAAAGTCTGTTGCTGGACAGATGTGATGATTTGGCAAACCTGGGCTGTATTGAATATTGAGCCTTACATTGGTGGGCTTGCTCCTGTAGCTATTTGAGAGATCGTTGGAACTAGACTTCTCTGAAAAGGAGCAGCCCTCTAACGACACAGGGACGACTCTAACAGCTGACTGGCATAGACTCCAGTGATTGATCCAGAGAAGCCCTGCTCCTCTGCCTGATCTCAGAAGACCTTTGTTGGTGATTCGACCAGTGGGAACAAGAAGTCTCGGCCCCTTCTTGAGGATCTGTGCCTTTGAAAGTCTCCTTGGACCACCCGATGGACTGACTAGCTCCCTTTTGGTGTACTTTGCTGCAACCGTCTTCATTCCGAGCAAATCCTTGGTTACTTGCAAGATCTTGAGTTTGGGCCATAAGTCTCCTGCCCTCACAATTTCAGCCATCTCATTCCAAAGGAAGCTGCGCTGGGACTGCTTCTGTGTTCACGGCTGGATCATCGCTTGTCAGGTGTGTGTGAGCGTCACTGTGTTAAAAGTTGAATTTAGAAGTATGCCGTAATAGCGTTACTGTATTAGAGTTGAATTTAGAAGGTATTCCCAACATCATTGAGTGTACCTGGTCGCATAAACTTTACTGATTACCACAATATCACACTACTACGCTTACTCTCTCCTATACACCACCATTCAACTAGAACACAGCAGTACTATGACACATTCCGTAAAGCTGTTCTCATACTAACATGACCCATCAAACTACCCATCATCGTAATAAAACACAGCTAGCTAGCACATACTGGCTAGCTTAGGCATCTCCTCAGGCCTAACGCAGCCAGAACTCAGTCTGGGTGTCCACCCTCCAGACTGAACACATTCAACTGATCTCCTCCACACCAGCTGCGCTTTTTCTTTTTTTTTTCTTCTCTCTCTCTCTCTCTCTCTCTCTCTCTCTCTCTCTCTCTCTCTCTCTCTCTCTCTCTCTCTCTCTCTCTCTCTCTCTCTCTCTCTCTCTCTCTCTCTCTCTCTCTCTCTCTCTCTCTCTCTCTCTCTCTCTCTCTCTCTCTCTCTCTCTCTCTCTCTCTCTCTCTCTCTCTCTCTCTCTCTCTCTCTCTCAATCTACCAGCACGTTGTGATCATACCAATGATACATAAGGCGCTATACAAATGCCAAGCATTGAGCACGTCTGTTCAGTTATACAAATGCTAAGAGACAACAATCTGTATGCCAAACCTGAAAAATGCATTTTCGACACCAATGTGATTGAGTTTTTGGCATTTGACTTAACGGACAAGGGTGTAAAAATGAACAACTCCAAATTTTAGGCTGTATTAGACTGGCCTGTCCCACCTTCCATTACATCATTGTAGTCTTTTTTAGGCTTTGCGAACTTCTATAGAAGATTTGTTCATTCCTTTTCCTCCATTGCTTCCTCTTTGAAATATCTCACCAGCACTAAAATGCCCTTTCATTGGACCTTGGCTGCTCAACAAGCCTTCGATACTCTCAAGTTGCAGTTTACGACTGCTCTGGTTCTCCAGCACCAAGATCCTTTGCAACCATTTTTGGTCGAAGCTGACGCTTCAGGCGTTGCAGTAGGTGTTGTGATATTGCAAAGGTGCCCAGGGACGGGACAGATCCATCCAGTCTCCTTTTTCTCCTAGAAACTGAACCCTTCTGAGAGGAATTATACCATCACAGAAAATTAATAATTGGCAATCAAGGCTGCCTTTGTAGAATGGAGGCACCATCTGCTAGGGGCACGGCACACGATTACCGTCTATACTGACCATTGCAACCTGTTGGCCCGGAAGACCCTGAAGTGCTTATCTGCCCGGCAAGCACGTTGGCGTTCCTTCTTTTCTTTGGTTGATTTTGTTACCACCTATCGCTCAGCTGCTCATCACTCTAAAGCTGATGCTCTCTCTCTCATAGGTGTCCCTGCTGTGGAACCAAGAGAAGACCAGTACTTCTTGCTGCCTCATCAGGTAGCCTACGGTTGCATGCCACATTCATCGCTTAGGGAACAGCTCCAGATATGGGTCATAAAGTTACCAGAAGGACTCAGAGACTTAACTGCTAATATTATCAACAGGCTTCCTTACATACAGGGGAAAATCTAAATTCCTACTGAAGAGACAAGAAGGAGTGCTCTCCAGTGGTGGACCTACTAAAGAGATGGAGTTGGTGGCCCTCCATGACACGTGATGTTCTCAAGCATGTCTCCACATGTTCTGTATGTGTTCAGTGAAAAAGTCAATGCACAAAACCCATGGGCCTTTTGTGCCCTCTCCCGATTCCCCATAAACCCTGGTATATGGTATCTATGGACTTTATCGTGGAACTCCCTCCTGTACAACGTTATGACACTATCTGGCCTGTCATCGGTTATTTCACTATAATTGCCATATTCATTTCTTGTCAAGGAGTTCCGTCAGCTCCAGTATTGGCGAACCTCTTTTCCAAACACATCTTCCGATTTTTTGGTTTACCCTCTATCATTATTTATGACAGGGGATCCCAATTCACGTCCCACTTTTGGACTGATTTAACGGCCTCCCTTGGTATTGAGGATCGATTTTCTTGTGCTTACCACCCACAGACTGATGGGCAAATGGAGAGACTGAATGGCACCATTGAACAGCATCTCCGTTGTCTTTGTTTCAAACATCAAGAGAGCTGGCTATCTGTCTTGCCCACAGCTGAGTTTGCTTATAATAATTCCCTGCACTCAACTACTCAATCATCTCCTTTTTATGCTTTGTATGGTCAGCATCCCAGGTTCATTCCTCTGGATCCGTCTCTACCGATGGATAATCCTGCTGCTGCTGATTGGGTCCGTGACCTGGCTTCATTACACATTGGATTAAGGGAACATTTGACACGGGTGCAAGAACGGTCCAAGAAATATGCAGATACTCAGCGCACCCCTGCTCCCTTTCTTCTATGCGGTGGGGATGAAAGTATGGCTTTCAACTACAAACCTGAAACTGTCGGGGAAGAAGAAACTGCTACCCCGATACGTTGTTACCTATGCTGTTGCTAATGTCCTGAACCCTGCAGTGGTCCACCTAGATCGCCCAAAGCACTGGCGTATCCACCCAGTTTTCCATGTTTCCTTATTAAAACCCTGCCTACCCGATACCAGGATACATGAACCTCCAGCCCCCTGATGGTGGAGGGTTCTGAGGAGTATGAAGTACACGCTATATTGGACTCTAAAGTGTGTAGGGGTGCATGTTATTACTACATTGACTGGAAAGGTTACGGCCAAGAGGACAGGTCATGGGTACGGATGGAGGATGTTCATGCACCTCGGTTGCTGGCCAAATTCCATGACTCCCGCAGGGTTTCTGGCTCTTTTGGGCGAGGATACTGTCATGGTTCGGCATGCAAGAGAATGCATGTGTGGCAGTTGGCTTCGGGCTCCTTTATCACTGCTACGTAGGTGGCAGTTTCTGTGATGCCTACGGCAACATTGCGAACGTAGGCAAGCCATATCTGCAGCTGGACACTCGTGACGGGTAGATCCACTCATTGCCATGATTAGCTGACGCGAGGAACCGCCACGATGACGAAGGACTACCGGGAATTCCACATAGGTATTCCCATTCCGGTGATTCGGCGCTTCTGATTAAAGTTGTCCCAAAAGTTTCATCCAGCTCATTTCTTCTGAAACTCTTCCTGGAACTTTGTTCTGCATTGGTAAGTGGATCCTTATGCAAGACTAATCATCTTCTCTGTTGTCCTCCCTTCACGCAGATATCATCTAATTTATTTACCCGCAGACTCCCCTTCATCTTGTTCCTTGCTCAGCATTTTATCCGGAATCGAGAGATACCATCTACTCTTCAGTTATATGGCAAATCAACCCCTTTCAACTGACCTAGGACCGAACACTGGATTGCTTTGGATTCCCTTGGCTTTGGATTTTGGATTATTGCTTTTTATTTTTTTATTTTTCATTTTTCCCTTGCCTTTCAATGGACATTCCAAAATTGACTTGGAGGAGCACGCCCCAGGATAGACGCTCTGCTGGTTTCTGGTGCCTGCAATAGAGTCGCTAGAGCGTCCTCGTTCCGCCCGGGTAGGTCCTTACTAACCTTCCTCTTTATTTTTTTAGCCTCTACATGTTTGGATAGTTCTGCCTATTTGTTCTTCATTTGACCAGATTTGGGTTTCCATTCTTTATGATAAAGAGGGTTTCACATAAAGCAACTCCGCTTAAGACATATGATACAGGTTTTGGCGCCCACGCCATCAGGTTTGTCCTATTACTGCTATTGTACCATATTATCTTTGTCTCCTTCAGGTACTACATGTTTTCCCCTCCTTCTTTACAGCCTGGCACATACCAAGGCGCTATGAATTACTCTTTTGCTCCTACTACAATTTTGTCTGTGACCTTAAACAGATAGAGTGGTGTTTAGAGAAAAGGGCTGCCCTGTATACAGGAGACCCCGACTCACAGGGTTTGCGATTGAGAGGACTTACAATTTGTTCTCCGAATTCTTGTGAGAATTATTGTTCAGTGGTGGTGGTCGCAACAGCATGCCCAGACGTGGGTCCCTTGCTTGCTGACCATAGGAAACCAAGCGGCACCTAACTGAGGAGGCCCAACAAGGCCGAAACATGTCTGGGGTTGTTTGTGTTTCCGTGCACAGGGGCATGGCCTAGCAGTTTGGTTAGGGCTGCTCCCATTGGTGGCAGTACCGGACTCATTTGCATATGGCTGGACACCTTTTGCAATGGTGCACACAGGCTAAAAAACGATGGTGCGGAAGGTTGCTCAGAGCAATGCCATTGGTTCAGATTGATTCAAAACCTTCCACTCATAATTTTTTTTGGTTTCAGTTTGTCTCCCTATGTGAGAGATGCTATGCCCAGACGTGGGTCCCTTGCATGCTGCACCATAGGATACCAAGCTTCACCTCACGGAGGAGGCCCAAAAAGGCTGAAACATGTCTGGGGTTGCTGCTTGTGTTTCTGTGCAGAGGGGGCTTGACCTAGGAGTTTGGGCAGGGCTGCTCCCATTGGTGGCAGTATCTGACTCATTTGCATATGGCTGGACACCTTTTCCAATGGCGCACACAGGCTAAAAAATTGTGGTGTGGAAGGCAGGCCTAACGATCCACAAGTGTGAGTTCCTAAAGGAAGAGATCTCATTCTTTGGATATACCTTCAACAGTGCAGGCATCTGTGCAGACCCTCAGAAAGTAGCGGACATTGGTGATGCCTCACCCCCGTCCAAGCCAAAAGAGGTATGCAGTTTTTTAGGGATGGCAACATACTGCGGAAGATTCATCCCTAACCTGGCCACATCGTCGGAACCGCTGAGGGAACTCACCAAGGCCAGCACGAAATGGGTCTGGAGCCCCACCTGCCAGGCAGTGTTTGAACAGGTCAAGGCCTCGCTCTCGGCCGACACCACCATGGCCTACTACAATCCCTCACTGTTGACCAAACTGTACGTCGATGCCAGCCCGGTGGGCCTAGGGGCAATCTTGATCCAAGTAGCTGCCACAGGAAAGTCGCTGCTGATCGCATAAGCCTCCTGCGCCTTGACACCGACATAGCAACGATACTCCCACATAGAAAAGGAAGCAATAGCAGTACTGTGGTGCTGCCACCATTTTCACCTGTACGGCCGAAAGTTCAAGGCATATACGGACCACAAACCACTCCTCCCCATTTTCACAGGCTCGTCATCACACCCTCCAGCCAGAATAGGAAAGTGGCTACTGGAGCAGATTACAACAGACGTAGTGATCCAAAGGACAGTGGTAGTAATAACTAACAATGATCCTCATTACAAGTTTTGCAATGCAGGAAATGTTTTGGCAATTGCATGACCAGCACTTTTACCGCACCTTAAACGACAAATTTGCTGGTGGGGGGTCACCGATTTACCTCCAGCCAAGAGCTGGAGGTAAATCAGGGCCCTACTGGCAAAAAACTGCTGGTATTACCGACAATTCCACCCATTGAATCCTATGGGACTCCATGGAATGGGGATTTACCGCCCTTTCCGCCACCTGTAATATCCCGGAAATCCCAGGATATCAGGTGGCGGAAACGTTAGGTCAGTTTGCCGGTATCCCGACGGAATTACCGACAGGATATCAGCAAACTTAGAATGAAGCCCAATGTAGTTTCTAAAAAGCTCTCCAGTGTCCCAGTTCCATGTAAGAAAACACCATCCCGTCCATTTTCTTTTCTTTGAATTCTTGTATTTATAGTCATATATTTAAAAGGGAAAAGACAAAACTACAATTCCCAAGATTCCAAGAAAAAAAGAGGACTGGATGGCTTTCTCACGCATAGTAAAATTTGGGAGCCCCACCTCTAGTCAGTGCTAAACAACCACACTTTTGAAACACTGTCAGTTTATTCAAGTCGGTGGCGTTACTTTTTTAGATCATCGATAAAAGAAAGCCTGATATAAATGCGTGAAGGTTTGCCATCTGGCAAGGGTTTTGACACCCAGGCTTTCTTGATTTTTGCTAACAATGAAATGGAACAGGCAATTCAATCTCAAAAAGGGTGGTCTACTGACCTGACCTCTATCCCACAACCCCCTTTTTCAGCAAGCTCCATGCTAGAAGCTTAGTATACACCTGTGCCCTGCTGGATTAACTCCCTGATCTGCAGTGCCTGCTCACCTGTGTCACAGAGCAGATTAATGGGGCATAGGTGCCCTCCGACAGCTGCAGTGACAGCTAAATCGATGAAACGCAGGGGCTGTATTTAAGATATGCACCCCTGTTTCCAAAACCACATAACTATGAGAGTTAGTATCCTGGTGCAGTAGTAAACTTTAAATATAAGCCATACCTGAGTTAAGGTATGGTGGCTAGTATCCCTCATACATATTAAAGCTACATCAAAGTGATATCACTTGTGTCATCCCTGTAAACTCAGCTCATCTGTGGAAGGGTTATGTGTATTGTGATCAGACAGCCTAGCCCTGCCAGCTTGCAGGGCAAGAAATGAAATGAAATCATATTTTATATCATATCGCGCAAGTGTGTCAGAGCGCGACCAGGCAAAAAGGGAGGGGACAAGGGAGAAAAAATGAAAAAAAAACAGCGATCTTACTAGGCCCAGTGACATTGGGTGGGGGTACAACCCTGAGCCCCTAGTGTATGTTTTTGGGCACCAGTGTGTGGCCCACAAAGCAGGGTATGGGCTTGTGGCAGCTCCATGCTGAATTTGACAGGTGCTATGATTATCCTCCATTTTGGGATACCCAGGCCCTGGCATTGGAATCAGTTGATTCCTGATAGGAAACAAGATGGCCCCTGTGACTTATTGCTTTCTATTGCCTGTTACCTTGTTTTTCCAAAGTCCCGGGAAGGCCTGACTCTGTCCCTCCCCCCTGACTGGCTGTTGGGGGGAAGTTCCGTATATGGTGTTGAGGTGATGTCCAGGCCAGACTGGCTGGAGCCTTCACAGTGACTGTATGTTGTGGGTAAACCCTGTGGGTGGGACCTGGGTGAATGGAGTGTGTGACGAATATGCATTCTGTGTTGTGGATGTCTAGTATCTGGTGTTTGACACAATGACTGAGACAGCCCTGCCCGAAACTGGTATGAATGCACTGTGGAGTGTTGAATGGCTGGGTACTCGTCCCAATACACATAAATTGTTGTGAGTATCTGGAGAGAAGTGAATGGCCTGAATGCATTATGCACCTGATTGGATGCCTGCCTGCCTGCATGAATGCCCTTCTGACCGATTGGTACCGATTGGTTGCCTGAGTATGACCCAGCAGAATGAATGAGGGATCAACTCGTATATCTGGGGGCCTCTCAATGCTAGAATTCGTGTTCAGAAGCTGAAGAGAAACTGGAGTTGAGACTGAAGCTTAAACTTGAAGCCCTGCTGGAAGAGAAGAACTGCTGCTGCCCTTCTTCATCAATCTGAAAGCTGCTGTGTCTCCAAGGACGGACCCAGAGAGGACCTGGTAAGGCGCCCTCTTCCCGAGCTACGAAGGACCGTCGTGCACCAGCTGATCTTTGCCAAAGCTCCCTGGTAGACAGCCCTACGACAGGCTTGGGGACTACACTGTACTTAAGAACCAGCCTGCATCACCACCTGAGAAGCTAGGCCTTGATTGCTCGACTATGTTACCAATAATAGAGAATCATGCCTGGGGTCCTCTGTGCCTCTCCTCTATCATATAGAGAGCAGAGGTACAGACCCCCCCCTCCAGTCTTTACACAGTGTGAGCTGGTACCTGGGCCCAAATGACAGAGGGTGGCCAGATGCAGAATGCCAAGAGAAGAAACAGATCAACAGGGAAGAAGGGGGGCAAAGGCAGAGGCAAAGAGGAAGGTCTTGAGAAGCTTCCGGAACTGGAGATGTTTTTCCTCAAGTTTCAAGGTGGCCAGGAGGCTGTTCCAAAGGGAGCACCAGCCGAAGACAGAGATATACCCTCAGCTAATTTTTTTGCAAAACGACTAACCCTTAGGGAGTTAGGAGTAGAGGAGCGAAGGGCTCGAGAGGGGAGGTATTTACAGAGGGATAGTTGAAGGTATTTTGGGCCCAGGCCCCAGAAAGCCTTGTGGACAATGCAGAGGGTTTTAAATGTAATCCTTGCATCCACTGGGAGCCAATGGAGGGATTTCAAGGCTGGAGAGATAAGATCCCAGGGCTTGAGGCCAAGGACAATGCTCGCAGTCCTGTTCTGGATTAGTTGTAGAGGGCGCAGAGTGGAAGTAGGTAGGTTTAGAAAGAGGCTGTTACAGTAATCTAGTCTGGAAAGAACCAGAGCTTGGGAGACAGGAGCTTTTGAGGGAAGGAGAGGAAAGGCAGAGTACCTCTAAGGAGGTGAAGTTAAAAGTTTGACTTTTTGGAAACATCAGAGTCAAAGATAACTCCAAAGTTCTTAGCCGCACAGGTGGGGGTATGAGGAGTGCCAAGGGAGGCCAGCCAGAGAGTGAGAGGAAAGGATGGAGATAGTGTACCAATAAGGAGGATCTCAGTCTTGTTGGCATGTAGACATAGATCATTGTGGGCACACCAATTTTGAATGGCGATTAGACAATCAGAGGTGAGGGAAGAAGAGGAGGAGGCTGAAGGAAGCCTGAAAATGAGTTGGGTGTCACCAGCATAGCACTGGAAAGTTGAGGAGAAAAGTGAGATGCAGTAAGCAAGAGTTGCCAGGTATTGGTTGAAAAGCCAGGGCGAGAGGTTAGACCTCTGCGGGACACCATATGTGGAGAGGGAGATAGAAGATATAAAGGACCCAAGTTGTACTTGGGAGGTCCAATCCAAGCGAAAGGAGGTCAGCCAGGCCAGAGCCTGATCAGTTGTACCCAGGTTGTCACATAGACGATTGAGCAGGGTGGTATGGTTGATGGTGTCGAACGCAGAGGAGAGATCAAGTAGGATGAGGGCAGAGGGAATGTTACAAGTGAGGTTGGAAAGCAGGTCTTCACAGATGTTTAGTAGAGCAGTTTCAGTGCTTCTGGCAGGTCTGAAGCCAGATTGGTGGTCATGGAGGGAGCCAACAGAGTCGGAATGGATATTAAGCTGAGAGATGGCCCACTTTTCCAGGAGCATACCCAAAAAGGGAGTAATAGAAATTGGGTGGTAGTTTGCCAGACATGATGGATCAGCAGTGGATTTCTTGAGGAGAGGATGCACATGGGAGTGTTTAAGAGGGGAGGGGAGGGGAAAGAGCCAGAGGCAAAGGAGAGGTGTCAATGTGGTCCTTAATGGTTTTATAGGAACAGGGATGGACCTGTTTTGATGTGGTTTTCACAGATCGGACTTATCTAGCTACTTCACCAGGTTCCATGTGATATATTTGCCGCAAAAATATCGCGATGCAAAAATATCACCATATTTTTCCGGCGAAAATAACACATGGACCCTGCGGGGGACACCCCCGCAACCCCCGCATCATTTTTTTATGTGCGGGACACACCCCCGCAACACCCGCACCTAATATTTTCGACACCAAAAATATCGCCTATGGCCGTTCCCGACGACCATATGTACGGCAATATTTTTGGTGGCGAAAATATTACCTGATACCCTTCATCAGGGGAGAAAAGAGGAAAGGAGGAGAAAAGAGGGAAGGAGGGTAGCTCAGGGAGGGTCAGCGAGCTGAGAAGGAGAAGAAGGAGAGGGAGGAGAGGGAGGACAAGATTTCCTGGGTTTTAGAGATAAAGTGAGAGGCAAGGGCATTGCAAAGAGCCTGGAAGGTGAGAGGAGGGGTGGAGACAGCAGCAGGGTTGGCCAGTTCCTTGCAGATTTTGAAGAGTTTGGTCGAATTGTTAGTTGCTGCAGAGACGCGTGCTTGTATGTGGACTCTCTTCTTAGTGCGGACAGCAAGTCGGTATTGCCTTTGGAGCAGGCGGCAGGCCAGTTTGTCAGAGGATGAGCAAGAAGTCTTCCATTTCCTCCCTGCCATTTACTCGATATCTCAGCCTCTCCTTTGTGAGGTCTGGTAACACCTCTGTCCACAGCACAGGAGCTGTCCTGGGAGAAAGGCATCAAAGAGCAAACCCATTCCAAAAGGACTAACCTTACACCAGGGTCGTGCATACTAAAATGGCATTTGAGTAGCTCATCAAGAGAAGGGGGAAGGAGTTAGTGTAGGAGCTTAGCCTAGCAGAGACGTAGACAGGATAAGGCTTGAGCGGGCAAGGCCCACCCAAAATCTGTAAATGCCCACTCAGCAGCTGAGTGGGAATTTACAGATGTCAATGTTGCTGGTCACCCAGCACTTGAAATTCATAATCTTAAAATCTACAAAGGCAGGAATCTGTCTATACGTCATGGAAGGAACACATGGTGTGCATGTACACAAATGGAATGCACCTGAAAATATGTCAGCAGCGTTTTCAATCAGATGCTTATATTTTAATCCTGCATCGAAATTTTATTCAGAATGTGAATTTAGCTTTAGAGGTTTAATGTCAGGCTCTTATCAAGAAGTTTATCATTGAGGGTACTGAACCCTGGTAAAACAAAAATGGGTAATATGAGGTGGATTGCCGTTAAATACTGCGCAACATTGAGAGAAAACACACCCAATACATGTGTTGATATCCTGTGAATATTTATAATACTTTTCCCCCAGAATATTTGCAAACATCATAGGCAAGTGGTTTATTTTAAAGCATATTCCAGAGATAAAGAGTATTTAAGCACACGCTAGCAGGGGTTGCTCTCCAGCTCCTCAGCGGATGTCAGGCACCAGGAAGTTCTTCCTGTTTCCTGTCTGCGTGAGCAGCAAAGGAGGAAGCATCTTGTTGAGTCTGGAGAGAAACTTGCAAGTGGAAAAAAAACATTTTTGTCTGTGTATGTGAATGTGTGCGATGAATGTGTGTATTTATGAATATATGTTTGCATACAAAGGGGTTTCTATGTAAATGCACATATGTATGTGAGGGAGTGTCAGCAAAATGCACACGTATGAATGAATCCAGTATGAATAGTGTGTATGGGTGCGCGTGTGTGTAAGTAAAAATGCAGTGTGAATGTTCTGGGTGCTTGTGTGTGAATGATAGAGAAGCTGAATGGGTTCATGACGCGTGCGTGTGCGTGCGTGTGCGTGCGTGTGCGTGCGTGCGTGCGTGCGTCGGGCCATTAGAGCATTAACATGTTTTGACAAGGGCATGGCATGTTTTACTGGCATTTATGGGCAAAGCAAAGCCATCTTGATGAGTTTTATTACATGGAGGAGGGGTTGGGTTGGGTGGAGGGTACAACATTGGGGCTGGAAGCCGGAATCTTTTCACACTGTGGCATGGAATGGTTTACTCTCATTAAGGGCAACGCCTACATGATGAGTCTTCTTGCATGGGGAGGGGAGGGCATGTTTTCTTACTGTGACATGGCATTATTTACTGGTCTCAAGGATAAAGACACATACATATTCGTACATGGGGGAAATTGAGCAGCAGGCAAGACAATGCTTTCTTGTTGTGGATTGGCACTTTCTACTGGCATTGGGGGAAAATACAACATGATGAGTGTTCTTATACAGTGGGCATTTGTGCAACCAACAAGGACATGTTTTCTTACTGTGTCATGGCTTTCTTTTAAATTGGCATTAAGGCAAAGCCAACAGAAGTATGTTCTTATATGGGGATACTGGCATATATTGGCAGAGCCAACATGAACATGTTTTATTATGGTCATATTAATTGCATTATGGGGAAAGCAAACATGTTCTTATACGGTAATACTGACATATATTGGTTCACCCACCTGGACATATATGGAAACAATCAGAATGTGGTGTACACTAGCATAGTACTGGCATATAGTGGCTAGAGACATTATGAAAATGCATTGGAAAATGCTCCTGTCCATTGTTGGTGACATGGCATCTAATGGATTTTTTTAATGTCTTACTTGGATGGATCAAGATCCTTCCCTACCCTCAATGGCTTCTGCGCATTTAGACGGGGGCAGAACAAGCCCCCTTTGCTCTGCAGGGGAGTGGGCCCAACTACATTAGCTCTGGCCTACTTGTTAGACAATTCTGGCTACGCCTCTGCAACCTAGTGTTTCTCTCTACCTCTACCCTTCCTTCCTGTCCTTTCCACTTCCTTTAGCACAAAGCACTTTGGGTGTGATGCCAGAAGCCAAAGACCACGTGTTACAAGCACAGCAATTGGATTCCTTTAAGCAGGTTTGCATTATTCCAATCACCCGTGGACTGTCTTCCACTCCTTCTTTGGTTCATTTTGGAACATACACCTGAGGAAGAATGTATTGGGCCATTGTTGGTGGAGTTGACTTTCTAAAGCCATCCGCAAGTGAGGTGAATATTGAGTGTCCAAGATCCATCTTCAAGCCACTAGCATGCACACCCAAACTAGTTTGCCACCATATTGCACCAGCTGAGCCCATCATTGCCTTGGCTTGTAGTCCATCGTTGCACCAGCCGCATTCAAACCACCTTCTAAACCGCCAGCATCTTCCTTGCCAATCTACATCGCCAGTCGAACCAACCCTGGTGGCTTCATCAAACAGTGACTATCAAACACTGCCTGGAAATGCCTAACTCTAACTGCGATCCAGGCACTAGCATCTTTGCCATCAAATCAATCGTCAAACTGACTCTGGTGGCCCTCATGATCTACACTTAATCGAGCACCTCACCGAACCAACCACACAGAACAGCACATCCAGTCCCCAGCATCCTCGCTATCGAAGCGACTCTGGTGGCCCTCACGCTCCGTCCTTCTTCAAGAATTGCTTCGAACCACAATGAGCTTTAGCTCGACCCCTGCTCCCTGTCTGCAACAATGTGCTCACCACATTTGAGCTGCTTCGAATTCCACAAGCATCACCTAGAATCTTGGTTCGCCGTTGTCGAATCGTCAAGACCAGCAAAAGGTTCTGTTGATTGCTAACTGCCCCCTGACTGGCTCGGTCACCATTTACCCCTTGTTGCACCAGAACATATACTTTTTTAAATCATTGTGGTTAATTATTGTATTTCCCCCCCCCCTGTCTCATTACCCACACTGCTGCATCATTCTTTCTTGCATACTCTCTGTTCTCTCCACAGGGGTGTGGTTTGTGCAGGGTTTTTCTATTTAGTAATTATTGCAAATGTTGTCTTTAATTACAGTATATATATATATATTTGTATAGAACCTTGATTGGACATTCCCTTTATTTTGAATTGTTATGCTTTGCTGTTTGGATTGCTCCTTTACTTTATTTCTTATATGGGGCTAACACGCCCAGAGGCCTCAGAGCACACTAAAAGGTCAAGACAGAAAGAAACCACACACATAAATCATGAAAAGGAAGTCAGACAGTTGGGGGAGATCGTGGTCATGCTCATATACTGGATCACATATATATTTAAACCTTTGTATAATTAATTCTGATTGCCTGGACATCACCAGTTGAAATTAAGCACATTTCAGTTTACATCAAAAAGGCCAGAGTCTCAACACAAACAAACTTAACAACAGCTTGTCATTTTCTTCCAAATGTGTACATGTCTGCTCATCCAGTGCACAACTACAGGCATCCCAACGCCCACCTTCCTATGAGCCCTGGCTGTAGTTGAGGCCCCCCAATTCCTCTTGTCTGTTCACGCCCTAATACCTCTCCAAATAGAAGAAACAGTATCAGTTCCTCCATAAAGGTCACAAACCATTCTGGGGGGCCTGCTGCAAGGCACGATATTATCATTAGCCTAATGTGCTCCTCTTTTGATAGCCCGGTACCACACCATAGTTTCAGCAATCCACCACCTCTTCATATCTTCCCACCATGCTACAAAAACGGCCCCTCATGGCGATTCTGCGTTTTGCTAATATACAGGCTATATCAACCAATTTTTTCACATGTTTGCTCTTCTTCGGGCGAGGGTAGATACAAAGCAGACAGGCCCTTGTCTCTGAAATGTCATTATGCCCACCCCTTCAAACTTCACTGGATCATATTCACACCCATCCTGAGAGAATAGACTAATCGGTAAATGGAGGTATACATCCTAACTGTGCCTGTTCTACTTTTATGATTGGGTGTGCTCTTGTAGAAGTGTGAGGGCCGAATAGGCGATTTAGCTTTATGCATCATTGTACTCTAGCAGGGCAGAGGTCAGTTGGTCACACTAGTTGCCTACAGCTTAATCAGACCAAATAAAAGTGTGCCGTTAATGTTAGAATCACTGACAGGCATGTGTTCATTGCTACAATGAAAGCCAACATGAACTCTGCACATACTTTGTCAATAGGTGAGCTTCATTAGTTCTGCCAAGGAAGAGGACTCCCCTGCGGCAGTAAGGTTACAGAAGCTGAACTGTTAAAAAGCCTCCAAGCTTTTGAGGAAGCTAGGGAGGGTGGAGAGTTCCCAGGAGGCCGGTAGTAATACTTTTCCCCACCTCAGTTACCTATTTCTATGTTGGGGCATGGAAGTGAATGGGGAAAGCGATAACGATACCACTTCCCAAAATTCCACCCAGAGAGCGAGTAGTGTAGTTTTCCAGAGGTGCCAGAGGTTCCACCAGTCTCAGGCCTCAGTCAGGTCCAAGCTTCTGTGAGGTCGAAAGCTTCCATTAAGTCCTGAGTAAGTCACCCTAAAGGAGATCTAGATGAAAGAGAGTTCCTTCTAGAGTAGGTGTCTGTAACATGTGGCTCTCCAGATGTTTTTGACAACGTCTGCCATGAACCTTTGCCATTAACTTTGTTGACCAGGGTTGATGGGAGTTGCATTTCAAAACATCTGGAGAGCCAAAGGTTGCAGCCCCCTGTTCTGGAGGAAAGAAGGTAGGCGTTTAGAGTAACAGAAGCAAAGGGAAACTGTTGCTTTAGCAGAAATGAGGCAGGGGGAGGATACTGCTCTGGACAAGCAGAATCAACAAGATTTAGCGCTACTGTGCAAAACGCATAACTTCCAGTTGGGAGGGAAGCACTTCCAGTGGTGGCTCCCAGTGAAAGCCTAGGCACCACCTGTCCAAGGACTTTGTCCCACCTTATCAGCATGGGGAGTGATATTTCTCAACTGGTTCGAAAAGCTGGAGATAGCTTTCTGCCTCAATGGAGATGTTGGGGGTTTGCAGTCCTTATGAGCTGTCTACAGATGCTTGGAACTGATTTAATTATTCAGTTGGCTACATCTATGAGAATATGAAGGCTGTTGTCCTCCTAAGGTTGTACAAACCCCCCAGACAATACCTTAGGAGCTTTAAAGATCAAAAAGAAGGCTGTCAAAACTTTGAGGGGTATGCACATCAATCCTTGATATATCTGAATGGATGGTCACAGGTAACAGAGTTGACACTTTTGAGGACACGTTCAATTTGATTGAATGTGAGAGTATCAAAGAATCTAGAGAGATGGCCAAGGCTATCGATAGGTATGCGAGTACTCGAGTCCATACAAAGGTTCAGACAAGCACATTCATGCCAGATAATAAGGGGCATGGTAAAAGTAAAGAAGGAAAGGATGATAAGGACCAATGTTCCTCAAAGGCAAAGGCCCTCAAGAATTTGAGGGTAAATTCCAGTTGCATACATCCTACGCTCCCACGGCAAGGAGGAATGAGGTTGCCCTAGCACTGGGGCACCCACCTTCACAGCCCCTCAGGGCTGCCTTAGATGCAGGGATCAGAGATTTGGAAAGGGAGGTCCTGCTTGCAAGGCAAGACCCAAGCCGGCTGTAATTAGTGTTTCCCTCATGGAAGAGGAGATTGTCAGTGTGGGCATCATAGGTGATGAATTCCAACTATGCCAGGGGCTAGCTGAATGTGCCCTGGTGTTTTTGAGCGGTAAATGTTTTGGGTGCCCAACACAGGCTAATACAGAGATCTTCTTGGATCTTCCATGACCACATGCTCATAAATGGGAACCACGCCCCAGCGTCTTGAGACACTGCTGCAACTAGCACTGCTGTCCGACGACGGTGGGTGTGAGAGGACCAGATCATCCCTGGTCCTGACAAGCTAGTTAGGGGATTTGATGGCTTTATCTGGTGCCCATTGGCAATCGCAGAGTTCAGTTGTAGGGGTGAAACCTCTGATTTCCGTGTTGCTGACAAGGACGCAAGTCCGGAGAACTGTCTGGTAGGACAAGCCTGATGAAGAAATCATGAAGCAATCACTGGCACAATCACAAGGGCTAGGGCCAAGGAAGCAGCACAGGCAGCAGCACAGGCAGCTATGGGTCCAGGAGCGCTACTGGCCGGAGATGGTGAGAAACCAGCCTGCTGGAACTACACAGTCCAGATCAGGATTCCACAGAGACACCTGCTCCTGCAGGAGAGGTCCAAGTAGCCACGATTGTACCTACTGTGGCACTAGATCTCAAATGTAGCCTACAGGTGTAAAACAAAAACCTGAGATGGAGCACACAGTAGATTCAGACCTCAAGGGTCCGTCAGAATTGAGTGACTTGTCCCCAGCTGACAATCCCAGTTAGTCTGACATTTTCCAAGCAAAGCACAACTCTCCCACTCTGATAGATCTACGCGAAAGAGAAACTGGCTCAAGGGGAAACCCCTGGATGTTTATGGCATACTGGGAGAATGGACTCTTATACAGTGAGCTCAAGAATTGTAAGGCAGAAGCCAGCTGGCTGTTATTGGTCCTCCAATGCCAAAGACGGTTCCTATTGGACCTGGCTCACAACATTTCTTTGGCAGGTCATTTAGGAATGACCAAGATAGCCAACAGGCTGTCTGCCCATTTTAACTGCCACCAGATGGCGTGAAAATAAAATAATGTGTCCGGTCCTCCCACACTTGCCAAACATCCGGCAAGGCTGATGCGTCACAAAGGCCCCCTTAATCCAACTATCAGTTGTTGGGAGGCATTTCAAGAGAGTAGGCATGGACATTGTAGATCCTTTGGATCCATAGACCTCCTCAGGGAACCGGTACAGCTTGCTATTGGTTGACCATGCCACCTGCCAAAGGCTGTACCTTTAAGGATCATCAATGCCCCAAGTGGTTCGAGCGAAAATGTACAGGAGTGAGATCCCTTTAATACTCATCAACATGGCGCCCAAGTGCTCCTCAGATGTAGAGCTCTTACAACTGTCTAGTTATTCTCAAAATGGCCACTAGCAAATGGACTGGCTCACAGTCACTCAGTAAGTCTATTTACTGGATTAACACATCCAGCCTTGTGCGTTGCTTCTATCATGACCTTAGCGCTATTGTCAATATTCTGCTCCCCTTGCTATTTGCTTTGGATGCTTTTTCTTGTTCTCTTATTTCATCTTTCTTTGAGATTGCCCAGGGAATTCTGGAACCCTCCCCTGATTTCCTGCCTTCAGCGCAAATTGTGCACCAAGCCTGCTCAACTCATCCACTAAGACCTACTCTGCACAACACATTCCCCAATTCTTTAAGGAGTTCTGCGTGACTCTTTGTGTTTATACATTCACTGCCGGTAGCCGCGCGCTCCCTCTCAGCTCCTTGACGGTTCCCTGCTTACTGTTCTCTGTGCCCGCTTTCATTGGGAATCCTCATGGCTTCCACAATACTGGGCCCGTGTTATCCATTCCTTTTCCTCCATATGCTTAGCGGTCCTCCTTACACCACTTGCCGGTATTTCCATTTCTCTTGCACTGACTTTGCACATTGCACATACATTAGGAAGCCAATATTGTGGATCAGGAGTCACGCAACGCGCTTCCCACGATCAGTCCTCTGATGATACAAATCTGGTCTGCATCTCGTTTTCCCCTTGCTAGTCACGTATCTAACTCACTGTTAACAGTACTGTTACAGCCTGCCCTATATCTTGCAGTTCTAGATATGACCTCTTATGCCCTGCCTGCCTTACTAATTGTTTTTGCTTCATACCTAGTTGATCGCAGCGCCGTCAGCCTTCCTGGAAATCATTTGGTCGCTTCTCAGCTCTCTCCACTACAATCACCTTCCTGAAGAACAGCTTCTTGAACAACCTTTGGGTTTTACTCCTCAGGAGTGTTTCCCGGGCTTTCCACTATGCTCTGTTTCCACCTTTCAGGGACCGGTGGAGAGTGTGGGAGGCTTCGCTATTACTCCACTCGCAGACTGCTGTGCATTGTGTTTTCTGGGATATTGCACTTGTGGTCATAACAGTTATGTTTGACATGGGATCCTACTTCAAATTTGCATATATGAAGATCATTTGGGATGAGTGTGGAATAACTTACAAGTTCTTCACAGCCTTTCACCTAGAGACAAATTGGCTTGTTGAGCAGACAAGACCCTAAAGGGCACAATAGGTGGCTTGGAAGAGCTCCTGACGAGAAAGTGGGATCATTTCCTGCCATGCCTGGTGTTCTCCTACTGGGCAGGCAAAGGTCTAGTTGTCACTGAACTGGCAACGTAAAGACTGATTGCAGGAGCCGGTGGCAGATATATTAGTCTTCTTTGCTATCCTACCAGCTAGAACAATAGCACTAGGAAATATATAGTATAAACCAAACAAGAGGTTTGTTCCAAGAGCAGTTTATGTAA
The DNA here is from genome assembly GCF_040938575.1 of Ambystoma mexicanum. Classification (NCBI taxonomy): domain Eukaryota; kingdom Metazoa; phylum Chordata; class Amphibia; order Caudata; family Ambystomatidae; genus Ambystoma; species Ambystoma mexicanum. The sequence continues at coordinate 1,216,929,796 of NC_090933.1, read as the reverse complement.
TCCAGCCAGTGATGACGAACATATCACTTTTGTGTAGATCAGTACCTTTCTGGATCATATAAAGGCAGAGCTAATTCTGCAACACAAGTGCTCTGTTTGTGCATGTCCATAGCAGCAATGCTATAAGGCATTGGAAATGGGTTATCATTGTCTGAACACAGTGATTATTTTGTGATATATAGACACAGTAACTGCACTACAGACTTAGCCAATGGGCAGTTGCAGGTTTAAGGCAAAGGGACCCAAAGCATCGGATTGACAGATGGCCAGACATGGGGGGGATCGTTGAGGCTTAGTTTAGGGTGGGCAGACTTAATGGCGGTCATGAATGCAACAATGATGTTCTTTGTGGAAATAGTTTCAGGTTTTTCAAAGCTGTCTTTTTTTACACTTGCAATTGCAGCTAGCAAGCAACACCAGGTGGAATGAGCGGAGCCTCGTCACCAGGTTTTGCACACAACAATGGTAATATCAGACCAATACCTGAAACAAATGTTGTAAATATATAGGCTTCAAGGCAAAGGGCACCAAAGAAAATCATTTGCAGCTTTTCAAGATCACGCTTCTATTTCCTAAACTAATGGGTCAAAAAAGTATTTGGATCCAACTTTTGTAAGGATCACAATTGCGGCAGTTTTCGCAGAAATCCAAGCCTTGCAGAAATATTCCGTTAATAGCATCGACATTTCACAGTGCAATGAATGCAATTCAACAGTATTAATAGACATGTGTTTATGCAATAAGGAAAGTCAGAGATAGCAAATGAATTCTATCACCCGCTATGTTTTTCAAAGGGAAAACAAACTTCAATACATAAATAGTAAAAAAGAAAGGTTTGCAGTATTAATAGTCAAACACTAACATACACACTGGCATCAACCGATGGTCTTCACTTGATACAGGAAAACACTTGACCTTTGTGCCTTTGTCTTTGCAAATGTTGCAAGCAATTTTTATAAATCTAAATGATACAGAGTATCCACCCTATTCAATGGTAAGAAACTTAGACGCTTTTATGTCATGGTAGAGCACATGTAGTTTTTCATTAGCCGTAATGTTATCATGCTCCTCTCTGCACTTGCAAAGACTACAATACTCTGCATGGCAAGGACATTTCTGGTAACACATATTCCAAAGATAGGAAACCATAACCCGAGGTTGTCAAGCACTGCACTTGTGGGGCCTATACTTCTAATGTAGACATCTTTTGGGACCCGAAAGTAATGGGTGTTGAATAACATATGCTTGTCTAATAGCTCTGGACTGACTACACAATATTTCTTATGATGGACATTCACTTGTTTCACCAGCTCATCTCTGCTGAAGCCTGATAATCTTTGGGGTAGAAGGAAGCCAAACAATTTGCTCACTTCTTGGAATCCATCGCTCTGCAACTTCAATGTGCATTCTATCCAAGGCTCTTTTCTGCTTTTGTGATGGAGAAAGAGCCACAAACCTTTCACCATCATGTCTTGCTTTGTTTGGACCCTAACTGATTACCAATTGTCTTTGGCACATTTAATTAAATCAAAGTATGAACCATCTGACCTTAAGGATTGAGGTTTCTGTAGAGCCACGTTAAATGTTTCTGCTAACCAGACATAAAACAATTCACTTTGACTATGAGATGCTTGCCACTTCATGCATGACCGCCAGGCCTTTCTGCCACCATAGCAACTTCACGTAAACCGCCCAATCCATTGATGGTAGGCGTGCTCTTGCCTTTATCACATCCTCCCCATTGCTTCTTTGGGATAGATTTCATCCTCATTGCACTCAATAATATCCCCCAATTTCTGCTTCATTGTGTTGATGGCCTTCGGGCGAGTAAAGAAACGTGTTTCACACAGCCTTTATGCGCAATGGCAGATGGTGCTGTTTCTTAAAATCTTGGGTTCGTGAACTTGTCATCTCATTATTTAGCTCCTTCTCATTTTCCACTCTGTTGGAGGATTCCTCTTGTTGTCTCTAGGGGCATCTAAATGACACATCATCCAATTCTAACTGTGCTTTTTCTTTTGTAGCTATTGATTCACTGCCACTTGGAAGGCATCTCGTTAGTTGTGCACTTCTGGTAAGGCACTTGTTAAGAGATGCCATGAGATATCCTTGGGTGGCCTTGTATCTCTGCCAGTAGACAGTGGACTGTGACCTATGCTTTATGAGACCAGGGGACGACAGGGAGGAGTGGAAGACACAGGGCACATGCAGCTGTGGGTGCCAAGTAGACAGTAGATGGCAATAGTTCCAGAAGGGAGTCAGAGTAGTGATTCCAGAGAGGACAGAGTCCTGGTGGTGTTGCAAGGAACAACTGCATATGCTATGAGATCAAGATGCAATATCTAGAAGCCAGTAACGTGAATTACATTGCAGAGCAAAATGATGGTAGGGCAGTAATTGCATTGGGCACCTGGTGGCGAAACTTCAGAGGGGCAAAATGACAGTGGAACACACATGAGCAGACTCCAGCCAGAAGGATAACAGTGGGGCCCCTGGGAGCAGTATAAGTACAATGTAGCATGTTAGCAATGGCTGTAAACAATCAGGCCACATAAGGCAATGCATAACAATGCCTAGTCAGGCCGGACAAAGGCATGTCAAGATATAACACATTGTTAAAATTTGCAGCAAAGCATAAAGGGCCTGCCAAGGGAAAACGGCATTGTCTCCCACCATAACTCTATGACTGGCCTATGCAGACAGCTGCCATTTTTGCTTTCTCACTTTGCCACTATCAATCCCTGGCTTTCTTTCCTTCTCCATCTCAAATAGATACATCGTGTAATGTGTGAAAGAAGCCCTGAAAATTGGCAGATGAGGGTATTCTGGAAACACCCCTCATAACATCACCAGGAAACCGTGCAGGTGGCAACAGTGCACATTATAAAAACCTTTAACATAACATAAGAGGGGGACGGAGGGTTTCTGGAGTCATGTACCTTAGATTCAGAGTAAGGGTTGCCCGATATATGGAAACCCCAGGCACTCGCTTCTCCTTTCTTAGTATGTTGATCGGCAGGCAGAGTGCTGTCTGAAACCTCACATTTGTGCTCAGTGGTCCATTCTGGGACCGCCTGTGAACATCAGGCCATCAGCTATGAGGCCAGAATCCCTGATGTTTCCCCCAAAATTCTTTATCAGTGACCCCAAAAGGCCCAACACCCTCTTCAGCAGTGCAAACAGCTGCAGGCCAAAAGTGTATCACTGTACCCAAAAGTTCCATCAGTTGTTCAGAACGAGTTATGGCCACAGTTTTAGTTTCTGAAAGACCTGAAACCCTACAGGGTGCTCTTCATTGGGAGCTTCATGAGATACAGAGCAGGCAAGATGAAAGGTGGAGTCTGGATTCCTCAAAGTGCCCCATGAAGCATGGTGCACCATCCCTTCATCTAAATGGGTGTCAGGAAGGTTGAGGGAGGCATGCTAACAGAAAAATAAAGGAAGATGGGTGGGAGGAGGTGGAGGAAGGATGGCAAACCAACAACTGCAATCCTAAACGTGCAGTTTATCTCGGAGTCCTTAATAAGGACTGATATTTGAAAGACCTCATTAGAAAGCTTTGCACAGGAGCTAAAGAATGGACGATGGCAAATGCACTAGGACAGAACAAGAATGGTTCCCCTTTAGGCAAGAAATGGGACTTCTGCCCCCATCTATTGTCTTATTATGGATGGCCTAGCATAAAGTTTCTTAGTTCCGACAATGCCATCATTTCCCCATGTACTCACATAATTAGCAAGGTATTGCCCTTGGATGCCCAGGTACAGCTACCCCTTGCTAGGGGTGGCCATAATGTGCTGAGGGGCTCACAACAATGACAGATTTAAATGTTCATGTACTGACAAAGTTGCCAGATGTTGCCATCAAATGCCCATGTGCACAAATCTTGACTAGGTAGTGCCATAAAATGTTGGTTACTAAAATGAGTGGACAGGTATTGCTATGAATCCAAAAAGCACCTATTCTATTGCTTAATATTGCCACCAAATATGCAGGAAGTAACACGGCACCAGCGATGGTCATTAAATGTCTGCATGTTGCTTATGGCTATCTCCTCCACATTTTCAGTGGTTGGGAGAGGAGTACAAGCATAGATGGCAATACCAGTCACCGGTGTGAGTACCTTCTGATGATACATGTCTGGAACTAGTGTAAATACATTGACACGTTATGGCAATACGTGGCGAATAGCGGCAAATATCACAGCAAAACCAGATGGCGAAAGAACCAGAGAATGTGACAACAGCTCGCAAACATCCGGCAAATGGTACCTAGGAATATGATGACAGTAGCGTTCATGAGCCTGTACTAAAACGAATGACTTCTTTATTGCTTATTCTTTGTGTAGTAATACAATGGATTCATTACAGCACTATTATTACTTTCATGCATATATCAGATTGAGGTACTTACGGCTTGATTCACAGAAGCGTTTTATAATAATCAGATTACTTACCTGCAATCTTCATTACTCCTAGTCATACTCTTCCTCGTCACAATCCCATTGGAAAACCCTCTGTGAATCAGGCCCTTTCTGTTGATAGAGTTATTGTGATTTTCACTTTTCATTTTGCTAAGGTAACACCTACCCCCTAGTATAAAGTCCCACCCCACAATCTGGGACCAGAAACGGGCTGTATTTGGAGTTAGAACTCTTACTCTATTTGAAAGACTTGCAGAAATTCAGTTTAAATACAGGTAAGATCCTCTTTGATAAGGCCCATGATCTCTCCAATCTCCAGATATCCCAGTTTAGAGCTCTCCATTTACTTTCTGGTCTTTCCTACATATATAGTTTCTCACCTTTCCCACACTGCCATATGTTTTACATTGCAATTTCTGATTGGTGTAAACTTTCCATTGATTGCTTAACAGGTTGCCTCTCACTGAGAGTCAGGGGTCGAAATTAGGATTGGTTGACCAGGAGTAAAAAGCAGCTCCTGGGTGCCAGGCATCACCCTTTAAGCAGGAGCTATGTTTGGGGAACCAGGAGCTAATAAATAGTATGGGAGATGCAAACTAACCTTTTGTCCAATATATAATATCCAAAATGCTTTAAATGTCTCTTAGGTGTGTCTTTAATTCTCTTTTATACACATTCCCAAACCTACACACAGTTGATGTCACATAGCTATGTTTTTATGTCACCGCTATGTAATTCACTACATCTGGCGTAGCTGAAGGGCCTGATTCTGCGACTGCAACGTTTATAAAACGTAGCAGCTTGTGTTGCAAGAGGCACGCCCTACGGAGCCCATATCTCTCCGGTGTTCGGACCCTTCACTGACTGCCGCTGGCCCAATGCATCAAGTTCAAAGGGATGAGTATTTTACATCGAGCGATGCACGTTTAGGGTGCGGAATACCTCCAAGAAAAGTTAATTTGCTATCTTCCAAATCGATGGCTGCGCTCCACATCAGTTGATTTGCTTGTTGTGCCTACCTATCGGTGTGTGCGGATTGGAGGACAAGCCTTTTCCATAGCAGCAGCTGTGCTGTGGGATGAGCTCCTGCTGACCATAAAGAAATTATCCAATGAATTTCTAATGCGCACGGTCACTCTAAGGTATCTTGGCGCTAGAGTGCTCGGCAGACAGTCATAAACAAAACAAACATCACTCCGTCTTGAACAGAAGTGTCCTTACAGGTTTTCTAAAGGCCAGGTACAAAACCTGTAAAGACACTTCTGTTCAAGTAGGAGTGATGTTTTATTTTTGCTTATGACCGTCTGTCGAGCCCTCTAGCGCAAAGATACCTTAGGGTGACTGTGCCCTTTAGAAATTCATGTAACATAACATAAACGCTTGATTGGGGAGTCACAAGTAGCTCCCGATAGCTTTTGGTTTCAAGCTAGCCAGTCTCCCCTTGGCTATAACCAAGAGCTAAATAGCCCCCAGGTCCTGGCAATTTCGAAACCTGGAGAATACACCCCTTAATTTCATAGGTTGGTCATATTTTTGCACATGTGGCAGGGTTGGTTCTGGAATTTTCAACTCATTCACATATTTTCCTCCATATCTTTAGGTAGGAATTTTTCCTTTGAATTAAATATTGGTTTTTAGATTTCCCATTGAAAAGCCAAATTCATACATACGTGTCATGAACTTGTGCAATGAAATTTAATGAATACATTAATATTTATAAAATGTGTCAATTATTAATAAATACTAAAATATGTATAATAGGGCAGCGATAGTTGTCCTATAGTTAAGGTGAGTCAGACATACATAGGAACCCCTCAAAATTCTATTGTTAATAACGTTTGATTCGAGAAACGGATTCAACCAAAATTGGGAAAAAAGTTTAAAAGGCTTCGGCCCCCGCAGACTGCAAAGTTTCATAAGATTCAATAAAACATTAAAAAGTTATTAAGTGTAAAAATAAAAAAATCCGAAAGTGCGTCCTACTTCTCATTTATTTTCCCCACAGACAAAAAAGCTCAATTTTCACCAAAGGGCACAATCCAAATCAGTGGACGGATTTGGACCAGGTCTAAAAAAAACTGGGCACGAAGCGTTGACTCGCACATCATGCATAGTTTGCGGTTATTCTGTGCAGTAGTTATTTTAATATTTTATGGAGAAGGGGGTGCCGCTTCCCCATGGTGCATTGCAGGATCATGGTTTTCAGAAATGAAACGATTGCCATCTTGTTTTTCTCTTGATGCGAGAGATATCCGAGGCTATAACCTAGACTTAAAAGCAATAGGCAGGTCAGAAAACATGCAAATGCCATCAGGGTAGAGGTGGCGGGATGGCTAGAGGTCACAGAGTGACATTTGGGAGTTGGACGGGTCCAGGGACCAAGCTTCCAACACAAAGCTTTCTGTAGCCTCGGCTATAGCCACAAATAGCCGACATCTGAAAGCAAACTGCGTTACAGAAGCAGCATGTGTTTTGGGGTAAAAGGGAGAGGCCAGGGGAGGTGAGAAGGCTGTCTGAGGAGTGGGGGGAGCTGGCACAGATGAGGGGGGCATTTGGTGATGGCCTGGAGTGCCAGGGAAGCAATTATTTGCCAGTCGTTTTGCCGATATTCGCAGCTATATCTGCGGCTGCGAAAGACTACAGATATCCACGGGTAAGAATAGTTCTGTATTTGCGGCTATATTTTTGGGGGGTGTCTGTGCTTAATTTATTTTGTGAAGTTATTTGGATAGGTATAGTGACGTTGGGAGTGAAAAATCACTGGCTATTGCCAAAGGCCATGGTCAGTGATTTGGTAAGTATTAGAGAGGCTTTTATGTTTTGGCTGTGTTTTTTCTGACTTTTGAGCATGTGAGACTTTGGAGAAAAATAGAAGAAAATAGTTTAACAAAATTAATATAAAAAGGAGCAATAATAGTCTAGTTTTAGATGCGCCACACAAAGTATTTTAGGTTGTGAATTCTCACTTATGTTATTATATTGTGTGGCTGTAAAATTTTTGCCTATCGTGTTTACGGTTATGTATTATTCTCTGCTTTCATGTTTTTCATTTACATTACATAAATACATGACTAGTCTTGTACTGTATTGATTATTTAAGTTGGATGTAACCGCAGTTATTGTAAAAGTCAATGAACTGAAGCCGCAGGTATAATAAAACATGTTTTTTGTTATTATTTATTGTATTTGTGTATTTTTATATGATAAGTAGTCCTTAAAAGGACTGTTTTGGGGTACACTGAGTGTAGAACTGCAGAACATTAGGAGTACTGTTTTGATGTTATGAAGGAACACTTCATCGGTTGGGTGTACTCTGTCATGTCTATAGAAATTGGCCATGTTGAACTGTATGTTGTTGTTCGCAATGCATATTTGGTTGTAGTCTGTCATGAATGCCGAAACTGCTTTATTCTAACTACTCCTTCCCGTGTAGACTCATGCTAGAGCTTCCTCATTGAGCCTCACTGCCTTGAGTTTCCCACAGATGCAGCAACAACTCACTGTTGACAACATGGAGTCCATGTGACCAACAAAGGGGCACAACTTATGCTCACCGCGCCCCCGAAAGAAGAAAACAGAATACTACAGCAAGAATGAACACACTCAGAGGTGAGTTGTGGGGCCCCGCCACTACATGCGTATAGAAGATGAAATCGAAATATATAAGAAATTGGTGCTGAAGAAGATCATCAAATCAAGTTAGCATCGAAACCGGTCAATATACTTTAAGATTTCCGTTGACGTACAAGTAATTTATGCTTGAGGCATGATTACAGATGGGTAGGGGAAGTACACACTACGGAGGGTGAATAAAGTTTGGGAAATCCCCCGCCGTGTGTCTTTTGCCCAAATTGACCCTCTTTTTAACACTTTTGGTGTGTTATTGTGTTTGGGACAGCCCATTTTTGATCCGGGCTTTATTGACCAACCACTCATTGTAGAGTCAGAGTCAGTTCCCTCTTCTATCTATCCTCTTTTAGATGGGCGGTCCACCCAGGGACAGCCTAGGGACAGCTCCCCTGCAGGGTCAGGGTGTCCTTCCAGCCAGGGTCATAATAGGTTACACAATCAAAGTATTTCTTGCCTTTAAGAACTTTTGGAAACTGTATTTAGTTTTTTCCGGTCTTTACTCTGCCTTATGTGACACCACGAAACTGCTTTATTAACATTTCTCCAGGATTTCTCAATTTTACCATTAATCGGGTGGTCCATCTCTATTTTTTCCTTTGAGTGAGATTGGAAAAGAAAGCTGGTGTGAGGAAATAGTTCCATTAGTATTCCCATGTCTTGTTTTATCATTAAAGTAAGGGCCTCCCCTCGTACATTCTCCAAATCATTGCCCCCACAATGAATTAGTATGACATTTGCGTGCCCTGTACTACTCAGACTTAACAATTTTGGAAAAACCTGGAACCAACACATTCCCCGCAATCCAAACCATTTCATTGTAAAATCTCTCAAACCTAGGTCCATGTTGATGTTTAGTCTCTCACAAAAAGCCAGCAACCAAAATAGCCAGCTGTCTCCAATCAGCCAACTGTTTTCAAACCAGCCATGATATCTCTAGTATTTCTCTGTTTCCAGAAAAATGATTCCTAGTTTGAATTTCTAGTAGTTTGTATGAGATGGGTATGTATGATGTGTGTATGTGTGTTGTAGTCTCTAATTGGTTGATGGTGCTGTTGATATTATTCATGCCTATACAGCAACCACCCAGCGTGCAGCATTGCTATTTGTGGGTACATACACCCCTTCTGCATCCCAAAGGTTGGGTGGGTGGCATGTTATATGATATGATATGTGCCATTTATAACGCGCCTATACCCAAGTGTTTCAAGGCGCGAAGAGGCAAGGGAGGGGGAAGAAAGGGAGGACAGACAACAATCCTGCTAGGTCAGGTGTCATTCAGATCACACAAGTGCATGGGATGGGGGAAGGGGAATAGTGCATGGGGGAAACAGAAGGGGAAGTGCAGTACATGGGAATAGAGTAATAGCAATAAGAAAAGTAACAGCCAGCAGGTGGCAAGTGCAAAGGTAAGTGTAGACATCAGGTGTCAAGTGCTGGTAGTGGGACTGTAGAGATACAGAAAACAGTCCCCAAGTGCAGGGTTTGCCAGGCAGGCAGTGCAGGGGAGTGTGACTGGCGGGAGAGGGACCTGGGCCCGAGATCAGAGGGCGGCCAGTTAGGCGGTGCAGTTTCCGTTTCAGCTAGGTCAGCAGGGGAGAGGAGGAGAAGAAATAGAAGCAAAGAGAAAGGTTTTGGAGGTGCTTCCGGAACTGGGGATGATTCTCCTCAAGTTTCAGGGAGGCTGTTCCAGAGGGAGGCCCCAGCCGAAGAAAGATCTGCCACCAACTTGCTGCTTGGAGAAGTGACTGACCTTGAGGGAGTTCGAGGCGGATGAGCAAAGAGCTTGAGAAGGGAGATATTTAGGAAGAGAGAGTTGAAGGCATTGAGGCCCTGGGCCCCAGAAGGCCGTGTGGACAATGCAGAGGATTTTGAACTTAATCCTCACAGCCACTGGGAGCCAATGCAGAGCTTTCAGTCCTGGAGAGATACGATCCCTGGGCTTGAGGCCAAGGACAAGTCTTGCATGTCCTGTTCTGGATGAGTTGCAGAGGGCGGAGAGTAGAAGCAGGCAGATTTAGAAAGAGGCTGTTGCAATAGTCCAGCCTAGAGCGAACCAGAGCTCTGGTGACAGTGAGCTTCTGGGGCAAGGAGAGGAAAGGAAGAATACCTCTGAGGATGTGCAGCTGGTAGTGTTACTTCTTAGAGATGTCCGAGAAGGGAGGAGAGAAGGAGAGTGTGGAGTCGAAGATGATCCCAAGGTTTTTAGCCTCACAGGTGGGAGCAGGGGAAGGGCCAAGAGAGGCTGGCCTGAGAGCGACAGGAAAGGAGTGAGCGGGTATGCCGATGAGGTGAATCTCAGTCCTACTAGCACTAAGGCAGAAGTTGTTGGCGGCACACCACTCCTGGATAGCAGACAGTCATAGATGAGAGACGGAGAGGAAGTGGCCGAAGGTAGCCTGAAAATGAGCTGAGTGTCATCAGCATAGCACAGAAAGTTGGGGCAGAGAGCGGCAATGCCGTGGGCAAGAAGTGCCAGGTATTGATTGAACAGCCAGGGGTTAGATCCCTCGGGGACACCGCAGGTAGAGAAAAAGATAGCCGAGAGGAAGGATCCAAGTTGGACCTGGGAGGGTTAATCAGAGAGCCTGACTGGTGATACCCAGGTTATCTCGGAGATGTTTGAGTAGGATGGCATGGTTGACCGTGTCAAAGGCAGAGGAGAGATCAAGTAAGATGAGGACACAGGGATTGTTAGAGTCAAGGTTGGAGAGCAGGTCTTCACGGATGTTCAGGAGAGCAGGGGGATTGTCAGAGACTAGGGGAGTGGAGGAGAACTATGAGTAGTGGAGGGGGGCTGGTAGGCATGCTGTGGACAGTTTTGGAGTTTGGAAGAGTGGAAATGTTGTCATGTCTTAGTAGGAAGGAAAAAGACAATGCTGCAAAATTTTACAAAAATACACAATCTCAACAAGTCACAGTACAAAGGGAAATAGAATTAGGGGAAAGGTGTGTAAGGGGTAAAGTGCCAAAAGTGCTTGCAGCTACTGAGAACCCCTTTCACTAGAAAGTACAGCAAGCAATGATGAATGTGAACTTCTTTTTGTGGGTGTGTTGATCATTCGCGGCTACAGACTGCTGCGCCGTCTGATTGGACAGTCTTGTACATGCGTATGTCGTCAAACAGCGTGGGCGTAGCTGCGTCTATATATCAAAAAAGTTTGATTGGCTTGTTCGTTCTCACACATACAGGTTACGTGTAGACGCAGAGCTGCCGCGGGTGATTTCATTAGTTGGTGTATCATGCGTGAAGATTGGTAGACACGTCAAGGGAGTTTGACATCCTATTGGCTCATTACGCACACGCGGGACACGTCAGACAGCATGGGCGTATCCGCGTGAATACATCCCAACATTTAATTAGATTTTTCGTTGACACGTAGAAGTCATGTGTAGGTGCAGAGCTGCAGCGTGTGATTTCATTGGTTGGTAGATCATGCGATTGGTAGACGAATTAAAGGAGTTCAACAACCTATTGGCTCATTTCGCATGTGCGGTTTACATCAGACGGCATTGGTGTATTCGGGTAAATCCATACACTGTTTGATTGGATTGATCGTTGACCCGCATAAAAGTCCCATATAGGCGTTGAGCCGCAGCACATTATATGATTTGCTGGCGTATTAAGCACGAAGATACGTAGCCACGTTGAAGGATGTCAACATCTATTGGCTCATTTTGCAGATGCGGTTATAAAACCATTTAAAAGAAATATATATATATATATATATATAATAGTCTTGTGCATATTTATTTATTTATTTAGAATGTAGTCTTTCTACACAGTTACTGTAACACTTTAATAACTTCATGAACAGTACATATAAATACTTAAAAAAGTAAAGTACATATGCAAACACATTTTTTGTAACAACAGGTTTATTTGGAGGGATGTGGTGGCACAATTGCTTTTTATTTTACTTTCTAGACATAATACATTGTTTTGTTTAGCCAAATTGTCTGTATTATTAATGTTAATTATGAATGAAATAACAAAACCCTTGAAATTCAAGGAAAACAACTTAAGTTGCAGTAACGTTAAGTTGAGAACTTAATGCAACAAAACCATGGAAATTCAGCTAAAGCCACCTTAACTTTGCGCTGCCTGTTGCGCAGACTATGTCCACAATGATGACATCACTTGTGGCAACACTGGTGGCAAAACTAATAGTATTGTATATAATTTACATCAATAATGTAATTAGACAGATCATCATTTATAAATTAGTTCATGAAAACGTTGATTACCTTAATAATAATTTAGACCGTGGACTTGGCCATGACAAAGACTGGGGTCACTCGCCAGCACCAAAGGCCATAGCTAGTGGTCGGTTAGTGTTTAAAAAAAAGACAATGTGCATGGTTAAAAGCCATGCCTAGTGGCCCATCACTGTTTTTGCAGTGGGCAACGTTGAAAGCTGTAGTCAGTGGCCATGGCTAAAGGCCGTAGCTAGTGCACACTAATATGTCAGAATATACAGTCGGCACAGGCTAGTATTGTGTTGAAGACTATGGCTAGTGGTTGGTTAGTGTATATAATATACAAAGAGCATGGTCAAAAGCCATAGCTAGTTAGTGTTGTGTAATAGTTTAGTTTAGTTTCTTATTTATATTGCACACCCCACCCTGAGGTATCTGGGCGCATTACAAGAATATGCAGGTTTATGGTTACAGAAAAGATAGTACACACGACAGTTGCAAATAGGGGAATGTGGCAGGAATAGGTAGTATACACAATAATTACATGCAGATGAGTGTGGCAAGAATACAGTTGCACGCTTAAGCATTAGGCTAGGTATATACATACAGCGGCAAGGTGGTAGGCATAGTATACACAGTAGTTGCAATTGGTGTAAGGTGGAAATAATAGGTAGTTTAAACAGTAATTATATACAGAGGAGTGTGTCAGGGGTACAGTTACACATTTAACCAAGATGCCAGGTAAATACATACAGGGGCAAAGTCGTAAGGTGTGCGGCTACTTGGGGGGGATATGTGGGAGATATGTACATATGGGCACGGGAAGGGGGTCTAATCAGATGTGACTTTGGAGATCAACCAACATTTGGTGTCTTTCCTGACTTTGTAGTAAGATTGGTCAGTGCGCAGTGAGGAGGTGGGGGGGGGGGGTTCCAGAGTTGGGTAGCCATCACTGGGAAGCTGCTACCCCTGCTCTTTTAGCTTTGTAGTTCGGCACCCTTCGGCGGCCGGTATGGACGTCCTAGTTGGTCTGGTGATGTTGTTTTTGACACATTTTTCTGCCAAGTTTTGAGGGGCAGCGTTATTACGGCATTTATAGGTAAGGCTGTTTTGAGATGGATTCTTTCTTGGAAACAGTTGTTCCATCTAGTTGAAGAGATATGTTGCCGTCTTGAAATGCCCGAGGCAGATCTAAGGGCATTATTCTGCAACATTTGAAGTTTGTTGATAATAGTTTTGCTTGCTCCTAAGTAAAGGGCATTGCATTAGTCGATTTTGGATAAAGCTAGTGCATGCGCTAGGGTCATACAGCTTTCCAGGGAGAGGAAGGATTTTGCTGTAGAAGCTTGCACATGTATGCAATGGATAAAGCAGTTGCACTAACCTGTCTGTTCACACTCAGGGAGGAGTCTAAGTAAAATCCCAGTGTTCTACCCTCGTTGGCCACCTTTATATCGCTACCATCAATGTTGAAAGAGCGGTATAGGTTGCTCAATTTCTTCATGTTGGTGGGGGAAGATAGCAGAAGTAACTCTGTCTTCTCATCATTCAGGCACAGACCGTGTGTAGAAATCCAAGCCTGAATGATGAGGTACATTTTGTTGACAAGGGCAAGGTCGGTGTCATAATCTCCTATCAAAGGTAGGAGGATCTGGGTGTCATCTGCATAGTTAGTCTTCCAGGTGGTTCTTGTGGATTCTTATGGATTTTGGGTTGAGTATAAAAATTCGGGATGCGAGGGTTTGGCTTCTGCAGATATTTATGTGTATGATGATTACGCCAAGAATTCTCTTCAGCATCATCAAGTATTCTTTTTAGGTCGTGCATGATTCTTATTGTTGGGTCGTTATCCAATTTTCTGTACATGTTTGTGTCTGCCAGTTGTCTTTGGCACTCTGTATCATAATCTGTGGAGTTCTGTATAACCAATGCTCCTCCTTTATCAGCCGGTCTGATGGTTATAGACTCATCGCCATACAATTCTTTAAGGAGTGTTAGTTCATGTGGCTTGAGGTTCTTATACTTGGTGTTAGAAAATAAAAAAATTCCCAGATCTTTAAGTACTTGTTTCTCAAAGATTTCAACTGCAAGGGTGTTGCAGGGTGGTACGAATGTACTCTTGGATTTTAACTCTTTGTAAACTGAATTGTCTGTCTGGACTTTCTGTTCTTCCAGATCATCGAAGAAAATTTTACCCAGGAGTTCTTCAGATTAGTTGGGACGGTGCCTGTGCGAAAGGAGGCATTGATGAGGGTGGTTATAAAGGGGGCCAGTTCATTGGCTGTGTCTTTGATGACCGAGGATGGACAAGAGTCGCCTTGACAATTGGAGGGTTTCAATAAGGCAATAATGTTGATTACTTCTTGGGTGGATACTGGGGCAAATTTGAATCGCTGAGGTGGTTTCGGCAAGATGGGTGTAGGTTTGAGCGTGGTTTGCTGTGGGATTAGAGACTGTTTTTTAGCTGCCATTTTCTTTTGGAGCAGAGTGATGTTGTTAGTTAAGGCTTCCTGAATTTTGGTGCACCAGGTCTTGTCTTTGATACAGTTATCAGTAGAGGGGATGGTGGATTCAAGATCTCTTAAGATAGTAAATAATTAATGGAGCTTGAGCTAGCTTTTTCAATCCTGTTGTTATAGGTTTCTCTTTTGGCTAGCAGAATTTCTTCTTTGTATATGGCTGAGATTTTGAGCATGATGTCTTTATTGACTAGGGTTATTTCTCTAGGAAGTTTTGCATTTTCTTTGTTTCTAAAGGCTTTCGAATTAGGGTGTGCTTTGGGTTTGCTTTTTCACATTTTTAATGGGGAAATGTTGCCTAGCGCCACGGTCAAGGTATTGTTATAAAGGTCCACCCAATCTGATGGGTCGGAGGAGGCAAAGGGGGGCTCAAGTAGAGGTTGGAGGAGAGGCAAGAGTTTATCTTCACCAATGTTCTTTTTATTTCTAGTGGGCATGGGTGGGGCAATGTGGCGGTCAATGTCAGGCGGGATGCAGTCTTGAAGATTAAATGAGAGGAGGGAGTGATCCATCCAAGGTTGAGGTTCAATGGAAGTGATGGTTGTGCTACAGTTAATGTCGGCTATCCAATCGAGGATTCTGCCTTTGTTACAAGTGGGTAGAAGGACATTTGAGTGAGGCCAAGCTCCACTAAGGTGTTGGCAATGGATGTAGCCTGAATGTCAGTCGGGTCATTGAAGCCTAGATTGAGGTCATCTAGTATGAGGATTTGTGAGGTAGGTTTCATATTAGTGGACAGGAGTGCATTAATTTCTTCCTCGAACGATCCCAATATACGGGAGGTCTGTAAATTAGATGCATTGTCATGGTTCTGGAGTTAATACACAGTGGGCATGGCCAAAGGTCATCGCTTATTGCATTTCATTATTTTAAAATATACAGTGGTTATGGCCGAAAGATGTTCAAACTGCTCAAGGTCAAGGCCTTGGCTAGTGACCAAGTTATATGTTAGAATATATAGTGGGCACAGCCATAGATTGTGGGCAGTGGCCAGTATTTTGCTAAAGTCCATGGCTGGTGCCTAATCCGGTTGAACACTGTGTTGGGGCGGAGCTAGTGCTTTTCTCTAACGCCTTCCTGCACCACTCAAGCGCTTTACAATTAGGCAAGACTTCTCCAAGCACTTTAGCACTGAGAAAGTTTCTTTAATGCAAAAATAATCACAGACAGGCGTGGCAAGCCACTAAATGAAAATAGTTAGTATTTAAATATAAGGTGCAAATAACTATTTAGCTGAATACATTTGTCAAACTGTTAAATTGTAGTTAGCTTTTCTCAGAGCATGGTAACGAGTTCTGTGCCAAAAGGAATGCAGCCTGTGCCAAAAATAGACTAAAGGCATTGCGTCACCAAGGCTAGCTCTGGCAGAGCACATAAAGGAACTGAGCAGTTGTTTCCTCTCCATCAAAAGCCCATGTATACTAAGAATAGGATTATACATGCTTATGGTACGTCATACAACATTATGGAAAAATAGGGTTTTTCAGGGGAAATTACTGGACCAGATACAATATAATTATATTGAGTGGACTGTGGAGAGTATGACGGGAAGGTGTGTTTATATATAAATGTTTATAATATAGCAAAATTATGAAAAATGAAGCGACAATGTATTTTTTCATAGGCTAGCATTATGTTAAGTAGACTGTCCCAAATGGGATCCCCGGCCAGGCCAGAAGGAAGCCTGCAGCGTCCCTTTTAAGGAGAAGGACAGTTTTGGATGAGCTATGCCAGTATTCAGTAACCAAGTTGAACAGTATATAAGGCCCCTGCTTGGCATCAGTCTGCAGGAGCTTACAGCGGTTGGGGGGACAGAACCGACCGTTGAGGAGCAGAGGTCTTTGCTCCTATCCTCATTTTCTGTAAAGATTAAAGTTTATCTTTGCAAGATAAAGAATCTTGGCCTTAATTCCCTAGAGGGGTGTAGTCATTCTGGTGTGAGCGTGGTTATGGGTCCCCCAAAAGTAATTAAACCAATATTTTGATTACTTTTTTAGATAAAATGCATTAGTAAAAACACCTGACTTAAAAATGCCCATCGATGATGTGGCATAGAACCGTTTGTAGATAGGGTGTTCTCCAAACCAGACCTTCCCCTTATGTGACTACTTGAAGACTGTGTAATAATTGTCTTTAAGCCCTTTTTCTGTAAGTCCTCAACACATAATTATTTTATTGTACTGAGCTCAATGTGTTCCTTTGATTGCTGGATAAGTGGGCTGCTTCTCCAGATGTTTAATTTAGAATACCCTGGTCTGAAGGTTTGCTATCTGGTAATGGTGTGGAGGCCTTGGCTTATATGCAATTTTCATTCATGAAATGATGCAAGTAATTCTGTCTCAGGAAGGATTGCCTGCTAACAAGATCACCCTTTAATCAAAGTCCATGAGAAAAAACATTATTTTTTTTATTTTATTTTATTTATTAGCACTTTAGTTTACACAAAAAAGGAAAACCTTAGGCTATTCCAACAAACAAAAAGGTTAAACGTACCTTAACTTATTATTTCGAACGGAAACGAAAGAAAGAAAGAAAGATTTAAAGAAACAACTGTTAAAATCTAAAACTCCATTAAAAGAACAACACAACAAATCAAATGAAGGAGGCCGCGTACTTTCCTAATCTCCTAGCCCTTTCCAGTCCTTTATATTACGCAGGGTTTATGGTTGAAAGTGTCTGCTGTTGTTCATAGCCGTGTCGTACCCCTGTGCTTGGCGATTCCCCCTCTATTTTCTCAAAAATAGTCAGCATAAATTTTGCTACCGCCAAGTTGTTTGAGATTTTCTCCCCTTCCAACAAGTGTGACCACCAGAGATCAATTTCTTTGAGTCGATGGTCCTGCCAGATGTGACCCAGATAGTTCTGTCTTTCCTCTCTTAGAGTAGGGAATTCCAGCAACAGATGTTTCAAGGATTCCACAGCGTTTGAATTTTGGCATAGTCTACATTCCTTGGATTCCCTTTTATCTCTGTTTCTTAGTTGCTGGTTCTGCTTGGCCAGAGGTTAAGACGGAGTCTTAGGAATCCAGTTCTCAGGGACCAATTAGGGAATAATGTTAAATATTTCGGTAACGTGTTCAACCTTCGAGGGACTGCCCAAAAGTCTTCATAACCTTGATATTTATAAAAAGATCGTCTAAGGTTTCGATCCAATCTCTGGTATCCATTTTTGTTTCACCTGGTCCGGGTTGGCCAGTAATGACTCTTCTGATTCGTTCAGGTCACACAGGATTGCCTGACATGTCTTAGGCCATTTGGATAGTATCGGCTCCGAGTCATTGTCCATTGCTTTTTTAGGACTGCAAAACCACCCGTTGTTGGTGCTTCCAGGCATTTCCTAAAGAATGACATTATCTTCCACTCTGAAATGACTTTCAATGAAGACAGTGCTAGTTCTCTTCTGATTATTTGGATTGGGAAAGATTTTGCCAGTCCGAGGGTTGTTCGGCAAAATATGCCTTCTAGATGCGACCATATATTGGCGTCCAGAAGAAGAGAAGTTTGTGATCCGTATGTAAGGATTGCCACCACCTTTGATCGATAGAAATCTATCAAGGGTTTCAAAGAGAATCTGCAGAATCG
The DNA here is from genome assembly GCF_040938575.1 of Ambystoma mexicanum. Classification (NCBI taxonomy): domain Eukaryota; kingdom Metazoa; phylum Chordata; class Amphibia; order Caudata; family Ambystomatidae; genus Ambystoma; species Ambystoma mexicanum. The sequence goes on along the minus strand of NC_090933.1, from coordinate 1,216,911,446 downwards.
TGCCAGTAAGATTTTTGCTTGGCCCATCAAGTTGCTTAATTTCTCAGGTCTACAGATCTTGGGGTTTCATTTCGGTCGGTGTTGACGCACACCCCCAGGTACGTAAAAGGTGGACACTTCCGTGATCTTTTTGCTGTTTAAGAACCATTGCACTTTTTTAGTATTTTTCCCCTTTTTTGTATTGGCAAATGTCAAAATCCTGGATTTTTCTGGGTTAATTGTCATTTTATTTTTGGCCACATAGGATTCAAGAGCTGTAAGCTGATTTTGAAGACCAAGCGGGGTTCGGTCAATTAGGACTAAGTCGCCCACGTAAATTAATCTCCTGATCGATACATTTGCAATTTTTGCCGGAAAGATTCTTGAATCTACAAAGATGGCCCCCATGTCTGATGAGTAGAGATTGTAAAGTTCTGGCGCCAAAGGGCAACTTTGCTTTAACCCGATGGTCGTGGGGATTGTCTCAGACAGGAGGCCAGCTTGGGTTAACCTCACTCTAATTGTGGTGTTTGTATGTAGCTCTTGTATGCTGTGGAGAAGAACTTCTGGACAATTACATTTTTTTTCGTTGTCTCCACATCTCCTCTGTGTCCACTGTATCAAAGGCCTTAGATAGATCTATGAAGGGCATGAAAAATGTCGCCTCTTTGTTTCTAAGGGTACATGCTTTTAACAGGTTTAAGATGAATATGTGCCTTGTCCCTTTAGAAAACCTGGTTGCCATTCGTCTTTGTGACCAGCTTGTGCTGCCCATTTGGTCAAGGCTCTTAACAGAATGGTGGCGAAGATTTTCCCCATCACATCCAGAAGGGCGATAGGCCTGTAATTTTTCCGGTTCTGTTCTTAGGCCCTTCTTGAATATTGGCACTATTACACTCATCCTCCATGAGGTTGGTATTTTTTCTGATTTAAGGTTATATTTGTACAATTGAAGTAAAATGTTTGCCCATTCCAGTGGGTCCTTTTTTAGTCCTTCATTATTCAAACCGTCGGGTCCCGGTGCTCTCGAGTTCTTCCGTTTTTTGATGAGGCCTTCTAAGGTAGAGATTTCAATATCGAGAAGGCTTTCATCCATTTTAGCTGGTATCCATTTACTAATTGAAGGTTCTAATGGAGGTTGCCTTTGTTTGTAGCATAGGAGCCATTGTTTTCCTGGGACTGGATTGCTGTTAAAGCGTCTTGCAGAGTCTCTTTGCTGTTTATCAGAGCCTAAAGTCTCTGCGGTGTTTCTCTTGCAGATTGTGGATTTCATTTCCTGCGAGTCATGGTTTAACATTGATTTCTTGTGCATTCTTAACAAATTGTGGTACCTTTATTTTAATTTCCATTTTTATGCAATTTTATTCGTCTCATAGGATTGCTTCCATTGCTTTAGATTTCTCCTTAAAATTCTTTTCTTCGCAACCAGGGCTTGGTTGAATACGTGTCGATATGTCATTATTGGCTTGGAACTTCCTCGCTTACTTATGATTCTAAAGATTTTAAGTAGCGGGACGTAAGAAATGACCTGCAGGGTTGCCTGAGACTGGAGCTCATTTATCATCATCATCGATAAGTTACAGTCAAAGTCGGCAATTTTGCTGATTTCATTCTGAGTCTATTTCTGCCGGAGTTAATTGACAAGTTAAGTGAATACAATGCCATATCTCTTTTCACAGAGAGATTAGAACATGTCAATTTAACCGGGTTATGATCACTCAACTGTGTGGTTCCTACCTCTAGTTTTTGAATAAATGTTGAGCAATTGGATGAAACTGTAACATAATCGAGTGTTGCTTCGGATTTCGGGACACGCCATGTTGGTTTCCCCGGATTATCACCCGGCGTAATCCCATTTAGAATGATACAATCCCAGGATTGCAGGGTGGACCTCCATGTTATTCCTCTTTTCTGTTTTGCAGTGGCCTTTGTTGGTTCATCCTGAATTACATTGTTGTTTTGATCAAAACAGGTACAATTAAGGTTGCCTACCGTTATTATCCAGGCGTCATGCCTTTTCCCTTTTAAATCCTCAATTGCGCTAGCAACTTCCCTCGGGAGTGATTTGTTTGCTTTTGCACCTGGCATCCAATATATATTAATGAGGACTACATAGTGTGGATGTTGGTCTCCTTGATTCCTAGCTACTTCCGCAACTAAGATTTGAATGTAAGATGACGGGTTCAAAGAGTGGATCACGTTCCAATTTAGATTCTTTTTTATCGCTTTTAGTAGACCAGCCATTGGTCTTCCTTTTTGCCCTTTCTTGGCTGGGTTTATGCTTACAAAATAGCCTTCAATCAAGGGTTTTCTCTCAACCATGTTTCTTGAAGACATAACACGTCCGGCATGTTTTTGAGAATTCGTTTTTTGTTAGTAGGTGGTTGAAACCCCTTGTAATTCCATGTTGTAAGGGTCCATGTGTCCTTCCGGCGTTCCTTTAAGCATTATTGGGGTTTTATTTTTATGGCTGCTAGCTTTGCCAGCCATTCCCATCTCACCTGTTCTCTATCCTGAAGTTGAGTCACTTGCAATTGTTTCATGGCTTTTTTGTGCATATCGTAGGCCTCTTGGAATTGTGCTTTCTTTGATAGTATTCCCTGCTCTAATCCATCCAATTCCACTTCTTTGTTTTTTCCAGTTATCTTGAATCCCATACTCCATAGGGTCCTTTCCTCTGATGATAGTAGTTGGTGGATAACGTGTGATACTCTGTCCATGAGCGTTTTGTCAGGGAATTCGATTGGGGATATGTCACTTGAGATAATTAATCTCAATGTTGGGACATGATGGAACAGTCTTAGCACGGTGGCCCGGTTTAAAATTAGGCCATCATTTGTATGTATTAGTCTTTCCAAAAGGATACCCCTGCCTTTCTTTTCAGGGTTTAATCTTCGTATCGGCAGTCTCAATGGGCTTACCAAGAATGTTTCGTCTTCGGAGTTGTGTTACACACCTAGTTGTCTCTTTTGTTACCTTTATAGCTTAATAGCTTTGTTTGTAATAATCGAGGCAGTGGGTGGGATCAAAGGGGACACGCCCAACAGTCTCCCTATTCCAGTTGCCACTTACGGTGTGAGTTGTATGCATAACGAGATCAGTGTGTGTGCTGGCCTATGTGATGGTGTCTTGAGAATGTTATTTGGCGTTAGTAAATCAACAGTCAGGCTGCAGACTCAATCATCAAATTACCTATTATGGGTACTCACGTTATTGTCGATAGTCACAACGTGTATTCTCGATATGGTTTCATTCCTGTCCGCGGAATGGTAGACGTCCAGCATCCAGCCAAACAGCAGCGCCCTTGTCCCCGCAGCAGGCTTAACGCTGCAAGGGTGCCAGCAAATGTTTTTATATGCCTCACTTCCGGTGTGGGCATGGCCTGGCAGCAAGGTCCATAAACAGGAATACCAGGCACAATTTTGGGAGAAGAAAGCGTTGAGGGTCTACGCCGCATCAAGGTCCAGCACAAAACATAAAGTCAATCAGTGTTCTGCTGCATCAGTATCCTGGTCTGCAACGCCTGCTCTCTAGTGGCACTGAGCAGATTCAGAGGGCACAGGTGCTCTCTTGACAGCTGGGGTGACAGCAAAGTCACTTGAAACTGAGGCTGCATTTAAAACTGCACCTCTGCTCCAAAACCACATTCATTATGAGAGTTAAGATCCTGGTGGCAGTGGTCAACTTAAATATAAACCATACCCCAAGTTAGGGTATGGTGGCTGGTATTTTCCATAATTATTAAAGCCCCATTGGTATCATACATATGTCAGCCCTGTGACCCAAGCCAGCCATGGACAGGCTGTGTGTATTCATCTTAGACTGCCTGTATCTACTGCAACCAGCAGGGCAGCAGCCAGTGAGAGTTGCCTCTTTTGATCCTTTTTGAGGCCAAGCAACATCTGAACAGCAAGACAGCCCCTCAGCAGGAGCTGTCCTGGAAAAACAGGAATCAAAGTGCATACCATACACAAAAGGACTAACCTCACACCATGGTGCTGCATGCCAAAGGCACTTTGACGCTATAGGTCTGAGAAGGTGGTTGGGTTAGTGAGGAAAGAGGGAGTTCTGCACAGTTGAGGAAAGGTTCCAATATCTTTTTTCTCTACCTCTCCTTCCTACCTTTCTCACCAACTGCATTTAGCACAGAGCACTTTGGATATGATGTAAGAGTCAAATACCACTTGTCACAAGAACAAAGATTGGACTCCCTAAAGCAGGCTTGCTTTTGTACAATCACGTGTGGACGTTTAGTGATAAGAGGTGGGGGTTCTTCTACTCCTCCTCCGATTCATTTTTGGACCATCCAGGACTTGAGGAAGAATTCACTTGGACCTCTTCCCAAAGCCCTCAGCCATTGAGGTGAAGAAGGATTACAAAGCAGAGGCAAGCTCTGCTCCCTACTCACTCCCAGAGCACTTTGGGGTGACTACTGCTGAAGACCGGTACCCACCACACTGCTGCAAAGCTCCCTAGCTTGGAGAGAAGAACCTAAAAAGACACACCCTTAACCAGAGCCCCATTAGGTCTCACAACATCTGGAGCGTCAGATCAGCCATGATCCCTGTAGTAAAGCATGGAACCAGTCAAACCGCATTCAAGCATGTTCACCACAGTCAAAACCAGAGGGACCCATCAGTGCTACTGTTGGCACTTCTTTCAAATCTTTGAATGGCCACTACTTTGCACCTGTGGAAACAGCAGACAACTGCATTGCGCCAAGTGAAGCACGTCACATGTTCGGATCGAATAACCTGCTTGCGGCTGCAAACAAAACTTGAACCACTGCCTCTTAGAACCCTGCATCAGATCACCAAGGTCACTGCATTGAACCAACAGACTTTGATTTGAACCTCTGGAGCAACAAAGACTTGCAAAACGCAGCCCATTGCATCACTCCCCAACCCCAAAAAGCAGTTACTAACATCTTCAACCAACTCAAACTCGGGCAGACCCTGGTGAGCCATCTGAACTGTACAACCCAAACGCCCAACTCGACTGCACCCAACTCTCGCTTTGAACTGACCAAACACTAACTCACCACTTGACCCAGCATGAATCGCTTGATCCTACCCTGGTTTAACCCGAACTGCAGTACAGCTTGAAGCCTGATTGGACAATGTAAAACTGCCAAACATTGCACTATCGGACTTTGAAATAACCCTGTCCCTCTGGTCCTCCTTTTGAGGTCCTAGAGATTGGCTAATTCTCTACTGCACCTTTCTCAAATGAAAGACATATCCTTTTATTTAATTCCATATTACATTATTTTTTTATTTTTCTTCAATACTGTAAGGAACTCACTGTGGCAACAGTAAAGACAGACGCAAGCAATCACAGTTCAAGGGTGTTTATTAAACTGGATAGGTAGGTTGGAAACCACCTAATCTAAACCTAAATCTAAGAAGGTAGCAAGCTACAACCATCAAATTATTAATGAGGCAGTCGTGGCATCTTGTCAAATAAAAGGGCTTATACTAAAAAACCTATTGCCAATCCTTACAACTAAATACAAAAGAGTGTAGGATAGTGTTCACAAGAAAGCAAGAAGTCTTCACAAATGATAAGTCAGGATGTGCTAGCCGGGGCTCTCCTTTCCACACATTTTGAGCACTGGACAAGGCAGGACTTTCCCAGCACGAGACTACAGTTCCGTTCTCAGGTGTCAGGACCTCTGGTGGCTAAGTCTCTTTTCTACAAAAAGTCTCTTGCCTCCGAGGACCTGATTTGTTCAAAATAATAAACAAATGTTCCTCTCTGATTCACTTGGGGTGAAGATTCTTCACCCCTCGGTCCCCCTCTTCTGGGCTCAGACCCATCTCGAATATCAGCCTCCCTCCGTCGGGTTCACGATGGTTTGTAGTTCAACAATTTTCTCTGTTACATTTACATGTCAGTGGGTCACTGCTTTTCACCCATGGATCCCACTCTTCCGCGCTCACACCCTTTGCCGAATGTTTGCCTCGCTCTGTTGGTTTCACTCTAGCTTTTTCCAAAACAACTTCACTGTGGCATTCACAGGTCTTATTGTCTTTTTAAACAGTTCACTGTGGACATCCCTCCGCCAGGTCTGCTCTTGTCACCACAATGTTCATTGGGGCATCAGGTTTCACCCCATTCTATCGGCATCCCTCCGTCGGTTTCACGTTTGCCAGCCTCACAATTCCTTCTACTTTCTCACATGTGCAGGATTCACTCCCCTTAGTTTTTCCAATGGTTTGCTGGTCAAATACTTTCGACTGTACAGAGGATTTTTCTAGACCCCTCTATGACCTCTTTGAACTTTTCCTTGCAGCTCTCCTAAGGCCTTCTGGTATCAGTAGTTTCAACAATGGGGAATTAGCCAGAGACTCTCCAGCGAACACCCACCTGGTGCCGGACCCCTCTGCAGCTGGATTCCCCTTAATGTTAACAATTATTTGACTTCTTTAAATTTGCCCATGGCAACTTTGTTCAACACAGTTTGGTTTCTTATCGGTTCTCCCCTCGACTCACCGGCTGTGATGAACTGCTTGGCTTTTCTTGTCTCTGGAGTCAAGGACGATACCACGGAAGCTCCCTCGTCTCTCCCTGTCCCGATTATCTGTATAGGCATGCTCCGTGTACCGTGGACATCGGCAGCAACACACGCTGGCTATTTTTCGCAGTCTTATGATTCCTTTTTGGGAGCCTTTGCGGGTCTGCGTCAGAAAGGCTAAGGTCATTTCTCTGCTTGTCATCCCTTCAGTTCTCGACGCCTTTCTCCTCCTCTTGAATTGCCGCCCTGGGATAGCCATCTCGTCGTGCGGTCTGCCTTGCTCGCAGTTCTCTCGTGCTTTACCTTTTATCTCTGTGGGGAAGGGAAAGGGCCAACAGGTGTGTGTGTGTGTGTGATTCTGGTCAATAGCCGGACCCGTGTGTTGGGAAATGTCAGGTAAATGGTTCTGGTGTTAGTCTGTTGTCTTTTGTGATGTGCGAAAGTGATCGTGTCGAAAAAGGGGGGTGGAGCGTTGAGTATCCTACGTGGTAGGATGGGGAAAAGGTGTTAGAAGAAGGAGATACTGCATCTTCACCATCAGTGTCCCACTTTCATTTCCCAGGGACCCACCATCCTGGTGATCCTTCCTTACAGGTGCATCCCCAGGAACCGGATCCAATAGTAACAGCCGTGTCCTGGCCACCTGGATGACCGATCCCATAGACTAGTTAGGGAGATACCTTCAGGTTTCTCCCAATACTGAAAACCCAGAATGCTACACCGTTGCATTCTGCATTTCTATGTCTTTCCTTTACAAGGGTGGCTTTTTATAGTTATTTGTACACTGGTATATTTACAGTATGTATATTTTTATAGATCCTTGATTGGGCATTCCTTTTTGGACTTTGCTGTTTGGGACACAACTGGATCCCATTAACACCAATTCTCAAAGTATAGCCTACCCTCGGCCCACGTTACTGGTGAAGGAGTTATATCTCTTGGCTGTTCCTGTTTTACCTTTATGTTTGGGATCTCTGTTTGTTTGTAGAAGTGTGGGGACTGAGTAGGCCATTTAGCCACTGCTAATCCTTTTAATCTTGCAGAGAATATGTGGCACACCTATGGCCCTACACTTCCCCCACATTGTTTATTCTTTCCATGGAAGTTGAACCGAAGTGTACCTTGTATTAGGCATGCTGAAGGAACAGCCAAAAAATATTGGCAAAGTTCAGAATGGGGACAATAGCTGCTTTCCTAATATAGAACAGGCTTACTTATTCATGCTGTGTTTATAGGGTTCAAGCCATAATTTATAATTAGTTTACAGTGATTTCTCTCTTTTGCGTTCACTTGTAAAATGACAGTATACTGAATATATATATATATTAAAGGTAATAAAAAGAACCACTTTCATTTGCATTAGATGACACACTGAATGAGAAATACACTGGAGGATTTAAAACATTTCCAATTTTACACCATTATCATTCTAACAAGGAGATTAGCATGATGCCAACCAAAATGCCATTGTCTTTTCCATTTTTAAAGCAGTATTGGGCTCTCGTTGAAATCGGAGGACAGGACCATGAGACAAAAGGGGGGAATTGCTTGGTTTGTGTGGTTTCTAAAATAGATATTTCAGAAGTTCATGCTGGGTTTTCTTTGTGCAGTTAGCAGCGCTCTGCAGGTGGACGTAGCAGCAGGTGACAGTTCTGTCGGATTTCTTCTTGCGTTTCACACATGCAAATTCAGTAATAGGTCTTTGATACAAAAGTGGCTTTCAGTACATGTTAAATGAAAGTTCATTAGAACTCAGGGTGCTTTGTACTTGAGCAGACAGGTTCTTCACAGCATAAGGTTCTGGAAGATGGGCACTACTGTGTACTCCCACTATTGTATTAACTAACTTGTATATAACTTGTCTCACAATATAATGTGTTTCTGGTAATTCAAAAATAATGCTCCAGGTGCACAAGGGTACGGGAGACTCAAAAATACAACTTCTAATCAAACCAGCCTGTTGTTGCCAACAGGTGAACCAAGTGCACTCCCACTGGACATACAGTCTCTCTGTATTTCTCATGTATATAAATACAATTCACGTATTTACTTTGATACTTAGTCACATGTTTATCTCAAAATAATTCAATACTGCAAGGGCTCATAAGAAATGAATCTGTGGTTTATTTTCCGAGTGTAATCACACCCACTTCAAAAATTAAATTGTATTGCCACCTGGTTATTCCTAATGTAACATTTGACAAATCCAGAGAAAAGTATACATAACTTCACCAACACAAAATATAATAATTTTGCAATTGTGAAATTTTTAAACAGTCAACTCTAGATTGACACTGTTGCCGACACGTTTCAGATATACAAAATCCACCATCAGGGTTTAGAGTCGATTCTTTCAAAAGAAAGATAATTGCATTCTCATATTCCTGGGTGTGCCTATAGTGAATAACAAATCAAGGTACCCGGTAACTACGCTCTGTCATAATTCAATTGGTTGTTCACCAACTAAAACCATACACTCTCATCGAACACTGACCTTAAGGGTTGATGGTTGATCTTGAAAAGTATTTAACCTGTGAAATAAAATATATAAATATATTTGTTAACTAAATTCCCCCATGATCCAGGTTTCACAGTATCTCATACTATATATTCAAATGAACTGGTAAGTAAACCTGTAACACTTACCCTGTAGGCACGGGTGTTAGACCCACTGGGAAGTTTGTTCACACACACTGGGTTGTCTTAGACCAGTCTTCTGTCTCCCTGAACCAAACTGAAGTAAAATGGGCCATATTAGTGGCCGTAGTACCTGTGCATGTGAGGGATCATGCAATCCAGTGTAAAAGTACACCTCTGTTAGTCTTAAGTCGCTGCATGTATCTGCTAGTAAAGACCCACTTGTCATAGTGGTAGCGGTAGCAGGCGTATCCATATGGTGATGTGCGGCCATTGCATTACATTAAGCACATAACTCAAGGGGCTCGTGATAGCGGCCATGTTCGTCTGGTCCTAAGAAGATTGTTACACTACATTAGGGTTGGTTATAACGTGTGTGTGCGTGTATGTGAGACCTAGATTAACACTCACAATGTGGCAATGGTCGCCTCATTCCAAATAGTCCTGAAAGTTAAATAATACCAATTACGTACTTAGTTTGTGGTTACTAATGACATGACGTGAGGCAGTGGACCGGTTAACCAGTCACATGTTTATGCTCATTGTGGCCATGGAAACCAGGTGCATGCGCAGAGCACGCGCGTCGGGTGCAGCGGCCATCTTGCTATGGGAATATTCATGCAAATGTGCATATTGGTAATGAAAATATACGATGCTGTCGCTCCGAAGACCTGGTCCATTACCGAAGTCAGCCATCAAGGTGGGGTCAAAGGTAAATCATACCTGTCGGTTAAGTACGACCTCATCTGGCACAGCTCTTGGAGGGTATAAGAGCACAATTATTGCTCGTAATGGAGTAAGCTAAATTGTGTCCCAGTCAACGTCTACGTTTCTGTGTAATTTAATATAAGCAAATCCACACCGGGTGATGGCACTCCTAAGGAGCCTGCCAGCTTTTCTGGGTACCAGTAGGCTAGTTCAGTAACAGTAAAACCATACTCTCTTAATAGCTATGCCTCCCGGGCAACCACCCGTGCACAATCAAAGGACCTGATGCACAGTGTGGGTGCCTGTTGGTAGTCAATACCAGTAAAAACCATTCTCTCCGAGTACATATGCCTCATGGGCTACCTGCCCGCTCACACTGTTTAGGATCTGACGCACAACAGTGAGGGGTATTCCGTTCTGCATCTTATACAAAACACATTAGATCCCATTTGCTGTTCATCCCCCATGGTGTCAAGGAGTCCAATATGTCAATCCACACAATTTCTCTTTGAAGCAATCTCTTATGCAGGTCACACCCCCCCCCTTGTTTCCTAGTGATACCTGTTCTAGTATTACGCACTTCAGTTGTGCTATGTTGTGTCTCGCTTCTACAAAATGTGTGGCTACTGGCGACTTTAAGCTTTTCATCCATATATTTGACTTGTGCTCGGTCCATCACACTTTGGACTTGTGCATAAAGCCTTGTGGGTGATGCAGAGGGTCCTGAATTTTATCCTTGCAGCCACCGGGAGCCAGTGGAGAGATTTTAGGGCTGAAGCGATGCGGTCCCTGGGCTAAGTCTTTCAGTCCTTGGTCTCAACAAAAGCCTTGTTTGAGAGGTAGAGTACGGTCTAATGAAGCGGTAACAGGATGAGACATGAGGCAGTTGTATGATAGGAGTAATAGCTACACATCTAACTAGAAGAAAGCCACATTAAGCTGCGAAAGAGAAGCAGGAACTACTGTCAGTGAATGAGATAAATAAACAGTATATCAGGCATGCTGAATAGTCCCAATTGAGATTGAAATATGCATTGTGGGAATCTAGCAAAATGTCTTCGAGGCTACTAGTCAACCGGCAATGCAAGAAACATTGTGCCCTCCACTAAAGCTGCCTCTGACAGCATCCAGAGCGATTAGTGCCGAGTTTCAGGCATTTTTCAACAGTGTTTGCACAGAAGAAACCAAGACATTCGAAGGAGGCGGCAAAGTGATCCCTTGCCCGTTCACCTCTTGCAATACTCTCAGCAGTGAAGCCAGAAGAGTTTGCAATGCCCTCCCATATAAACCGGGCTATCTCGAGCAAACAAGCAGGTAATTCTCCGAGTCTGGACGGTCAAATGGGACGATTCCCCAATTGCTTCTAGAATCAGGATCTCACCAAGTGTGCACAACACAAAGAAAGCTACACGCCAGGCTGCCTCCCAAATGTTGTGAGGTAAACTGTGAAACATGTACTTATGTATGAGGAAAGCCGTCCAATGAATGCTGTAGCTATCGGCCAGATCACTCAAATGTGGATACAAAAATTAACCCCAAGATCATTGCAAGTGGATTGGATCTATTCATTTATAAAAAAATAAAAAAACAAACAAGTGGTATTTATCAGGTGTATGGCAACAATAAACAAAACCAACCATGGTTCCATGTAATAATATCCCCGGAAAAAACGTCCCCCAACAAAAAAGTGCAGATTTTTGCAGAGACATTCTTACACTGAACATGCAGGGGGCACCCCAGCAAATACAGTTTTTTAAATTTTTAAATGGGAGCAAGGGACATCCCCACAACCCGTCCCCATACATAATGTCATGATATATAATGTCACCAATGGCTTATCCCGGCACCTTTATGTATGGGGAGATTTTTACTTGATACCCCCCAAAATCTACTAGACCTTTAAAGGCTACCAGACAATAAAGATTTCCCTGTTGACGATCGCATTGGACACCAGAAACCCCTTTGACGTGTAAGCAGAAGATTTCAACCTGGACATAGACGCAGACGTACGATTCAGCACCTCTACAGGGCCACACAAGAGTATGCATCAGTCAGCGCAGTGAACCGAGGCTACTTCAGAATGGGAAGGTGTACCCGGCAAGGATATCAACTATGTTGTGCTTGATTGTCTCAGCACCATTAACTGAGGTGAAGCAAGCAAACGTCGGCATGACAGGAATTAACCTGTTTGGAGAAGCACACAAAACCTTGATGCATGCTGATGGCACGTGCATATCGACTTCAAGCCAGGAGACCACAATTCCTGTCCTGATTGAGATCGAAACACTTGTGTATGGGCGCGTTATAAATGTCATATCATATCCTGAGCTACTATGGTAACAATCCAGATTGCACAGTGAACTAAGCTAAATTGAAAGTCCTGCTACTGTCAGGGGAAATCGGGATCCACCTGGTGCAGTCGGAGAAGGACTTGACATATAGATGGATACTTTTGATGCAGAAGCTCCTGAGGCTCATCCCAGCATATTTGGACTCCATGGACCTTTGTCGCCTGACCGACTGTCTGGGGCACAGTAAACAGCATCAAAATGAACACATTGCCTTGCATTCTTTCTAAAGTGTGCACCATTTCCATTGCTTTGCCAGCTCGATACTGGATTTAAAATGAAAGCAATTCAAGCAAAATTCCCATGCGCCAGGAAAGAAGCCCCTTCTATCTGTGGAAAAGCCCCAAAGGACTGCGAGTTCATCAGGCTTAAACCTGCCACATCTGTGCTATATCATCAATTAATTGATCTTCAGCAGGAAAGGAAAGGACGACAGAAGACAAAAATGCATCACGCTGGAAAGAAATGCAATGTCCAGTGATGGGGCTCAGCAAATGCTCTATGGCACGTTGACACCATGGAGACTAGCATGGCTACAGACAATGAATGGCTAATGCAAGCAGAGAGCGGATATCACTGAACAAATCTTTGAATCTTGACCCACGTTTCAGCTCATATGCTTGCCAAGAGGTAGAGAGTAGGGTGACCTGACCGTCTCCCCCCTTGTGCTTCCAATGAAATGGTGACTGATGTATATCACCTGTTTCTTGAGGTGCCAGAACTGCTGTGAGCGCAGCTCAAGGAAAGATGGCATGCACAGCGTGAAACAATGTTACACCCAACCTCAGTTGAACAATATTCAGTAAAATGTCAAGAGGTGTTCCAGAGATTTAAATATGAGAAGGAAGCAACACAGATGAAAGGATAACCGCAGGGGAATTTAATCATATAGCAATATAAATAATTCCTCTTACATTTTGGGAGTGAGGGGGTGAATACCATGCAGCTCTCCTTTTTTAAAATCCCACAGGAGGCCCCAGCAAGATGAGAAATGAGACAATCAGTAACAAAATGCAAGCAGGTTTGCGACTAAAATACAGGGAGAGGCCAACAAGGGAAGCAGCTGTCCTGTTTCTTAGATCCATATATCCAGACCCCCCCTATTCGGCAACCATCCTCAAAATCCAGACTTTTGGTGGGTGTAAAATCCCACTAGTGACTGGTGGTGCAACAGACCGGGAGAGGAGAAATTCAGGCTTAAGGAAAACCAACCTGCATCGCGACACAGAAACCAATAGGATCCCACTCAGATGCACAGTTGTTGTGGACAAGGATTGCTCAGGAATACTCTTTGGGTATTATCATTGTCGCTCAGAGGGTTATTTTATTCCCCCCCCCTATCTTGTAGCCTTTTGTTATTCGGGTAAGGACTGCAGAGTTTTGCAAGGTCCCAGCGCACAAACTCAGCTCATGCTGGAATAGGTACGAGTTGACAAACACATGCCTTCCAAGTGTAAACAGTCACTGCTGCCACATATGGCCTTAATAAAACACTACTCCAAAAGATGGCTCAAGAGTTTTTGTTAAGTGCAAGTTAAGTGAATGAGTACAACGCCCTGTACACTACAGAAAGTGATCCAAAATCGAAGAATGTAGACCACCCTACAAGAGCTAGATCATCATAGCGGTGGTGCACAGGACGAGTCTGTGGAGAAGTCTGATGAAGTCGAAAACCTGAGGCATGACATGGTACTCCACACCATACCAAAGGGCTGCATCTGTGTGAGAAGAAAACAGCAGTGCAAAGTACCAGTAGGTAGCAAGAAATTAATACTTGTAGACATCATCCAACCAAACCATTGTCTGTGGAAAACCATTAAGTATTTCGGTTGACTAACTAGGTGTCATTTCAGACAAACATGCCTTATTAATAAGGGAATAATGGAGAGGGGAGGCTAAGGTGCCTTTACATAAGAGCATTGTTTGGATGAGTAACATATACCAAGGTAGCAAAAGGTTAAGCCTGAGAATGTTTGTTTCATATCGAATCGATGCTGTCCTTTGGAGTCTGGCGAATAACGACATCGTATCCCACTGATTCTATTGGGAGTATTGGTGGTGATACATGTGCTGATCAAGGTATAAGCAAATGTATGGAGGCTCCCCCTTGCTGTCTGACTTTATTGAGATAGGTGTTCGTTTTTGAGAATATAAAGATGATTGATTTGATGGTGTATGTTATGTTTATTGCAGCTTTAAAGCCAACTTTGAAGGCTATGAAGAAATGAGGCTCCTATTCAAGAGGACAAGTGTTTTTTCTCTCCATTAAATGGATATTTACTGTGCAGAGCAGGTATATTGTTGTTTGTGTGTTCACAGGGGCACCACGCTCGCCTTGGAAGCAAGACAACGCAGAGTAACACAGGTTCAAACCCCAGATCCGCGCTTAGTAAGCTTTTGGTTTTCTGCACGTAACCAATTACAATTCACAAACATATATGGTGATTTATAACATAAGGGTGGAATAATTTTTAGATGTATGAATTGAAGTCAGATATGAAATGATTGGTGACTGATTATTTTTCTCTCCCCCATTTGTTTAATGTAATTGTGCATTTGATATATGTGGTCTCGATTTTTAGAACAAGTGTTTTCATGAGAAACATCACCCAAGACCAGTGGTCGAAGTGGGCGGGAGCGGTTGGTATCGGTGCTCCTATACTTTTTTTAAATTAACTTTTACCGTTCCCATACTTGTATTTTAAAAACAAACCATTCCGGAATGATTTTCTTTTAAAATAGAAGTGTAGGAAGAAGTTAAACGTTGCACTTCAGTGCAAAGCACTGAATGTTCCATTAAATAACAAGCACGTTTGTTTGGGAGTTTATTTTGTGCGTGTGATGGAGGGCAGGGAAAGGCCAGCAGGGAACATAGTTCCACTACTAGTTTTTGTACACTTTGACCACTGCCCAAGACACAAGATTCAGAAACTCAATAAGAGCTGAAGCAGGATAACCCCTGATGAATGTCCTACCGAAGAGGTGTGAGGGACAGAAATATGTTGGGTTCTTCTTATGCAGCTACATGAATTGGATCATTATGTCAATATTTGTTCTATTGTGTCTCGTGCTATGTTTCAGAATAAATACTTTGTAAATTTCATGTTTATGAATTTGTTCGTTTTTGTATCTTGTGTTTTATGGGTGATATAAATGTGTTTTAGTTTGGTTCTTTTATGAAATATATGAAATAAAAATTGTATGTATATTTTTGTATTGTGACTACTGGGTCCATTATTTCAGGATTTACAGGAATGGGGAGTAGTAGTTAGTCACCATTGAACCTTTTCAATGTTATTTCCTAGTTTAGTTCTTTGTAGTTATTATATGCTGTCCTTCCCAGACAGAGATAGGTTCACCCAGTATTGAGTCTAGTGTTTGGGGTATTTTCTGACCTGTATTGAATTGTGCCTGAGAACATATGCCAGGGACAGGGAACTAATATAGTTTAACACTGACAGTCTATGGCCAGTAATTACACATTTACAAGTTGCAGAGTGGTCCTGAGGGCAGAATGCAGGGGAGGTGGGATGAACAAAAACGTACACCAGACGAAAATTGACCTGGGAAGCAACGAGAGTGATTCATAACCTTAATGGGATACATAAAATGTGACCTGCAGTTCAAAACGCAAGAAGATCAAAGTAAAGGTGTACATTGCGAAGGGAAGATGCCAAAGGCCTGGGTGCCTGCACTAAGGAGAGTACAAATATCAAGCAAACACCTGAATGCGGAGTATCAGGAAATGGTTTCTTAGATTCTGGGTTTTGAGGGTACTCGACAAGCACAATGAGGTTTTGCAATCAGCTGCTATGTTGGGTGCAGGAAAGCTGTCACATAGTGCTAGGAAGCCATTTTGTATGGTGCCAGGATGCACAATTTGCACACGCCACTAGCTAGTCATATTTGACTTTTATAATGTAATTATCATTTGTATAGTGCCTTTCACCATTGGTATGGTCCTAACGCGCTGCAGATTGAACGCCCTTCGGTGACAGAAGTCCAGGTATAGAAAAGTTGTCAGATTTAGAATGCATGTGTGCATTTTAGCCAATACGAAGGTAGGTAGGGGCGGTCAAGTCCCTGCTAGCCACCCATGTTGAGCTGGCATGTTGATGGGTGCTGAGAGGTGAATCAGAGGGTGTCTGGGAGCAGAGGAATCATTACATGTGCAGCTAGACCAAATTTTACTGTGGGGGATAGCTGCATTCTTATGGTATCGGGTAATATTTTTGCCACCAAAAATATCGCCGTACATATGATTGTCAGGAACGGCCATAGGCGATATTTTTGGTGTTGAAAATATTAGGTGCGCGCGTTGCGGGGGTGTCCCCCGCAGGGTCCATGTGTTATTTTTGCTGCAAAAATATGGCAACATTTTTGTATGGCGATATTTTTAGGGCGAAAATATCACATGGAACCATTCTTATGGCAGGTGTTGTGCAATGTGTATTTTAGTAGTGGCCGATAGTAGATGTGTGCGGATGGATGGCAGTGCCATTGGCTAGTTTCGATAAGTGTGGCGTTTGATACGTACCAGCATGTCATGGCTGGTTTCTTAGTTACATAGATGCAGCCGGATTTAGGAGGGCGTGAATTCAAAGCGTGGCTACATTCTAAAATTCACCTATAGTCAATATCTTTGCTACACTCTAACGTACCTAGATTCTGTGTGGTCTTTAAATGGAGAAAATGCTTCGGCAAAGCTATACATGGGGAGAGCATATGACGTGGCATTGCACCTGAAATCCAAGCACTCGACTGCATTCATAAAGCCACCTGCTGTCTTTCAATACACAAAGACTTAGGCCTGGATTATGCTTGGCAGCTCAGTATCGGAGAGATTGAAGTCTGTATCGCTGAAAGGAGATCAGGGGGTAAGATAATGCCAAGATGGTATTCTTATATATGTGAAGTCTAAGAAGCTCATCAAGACACCTTAGACAACATAAAGTGAAGCTGGAAATTCTGAATACTCCGTGTTAGCATCAACTGATATGATGGTCTCAAGCTGTGCGTCGATTAAGCACAATCACTTATGGGCTGGGCATGGCCTTAATGGGAGAGGCCCGCAACAGTATCACAGCATTTACATTGGAATCCCTTTGCCATAATGGCCAGCTGCAACAGAGTGGGCTCACTTCAGAACATACCTATGAGAATGGCGTTTCAAACTGCAGATTGAAAATAAAAAAAAATCGGTGAACATCCTGGGGCCTTTAAACACAGGAAACTAAATACCCAGTTTGGCCTGCCAACCCCCTAAAATGCAAGAATACTGGTCAAGAAAACATATCCTTGGGCAGTGGAACAAACAAGTGACCACAATCACATATACCTACAGGGAGTGTGTGTGAATGCCAGCATTACAGAGGTTCAAGTGTACACAGAGGTGGAAGAATGTGGACACTGTCCTACACGTACTAAAGAGATACACTAAAACGTTTGGCCAGGCGAGCAGAATATGTCATCAAAAAAATACAGCCATTGTTACTGGTCTGTCCTGCTCCCCTCTGTACCAGTGCACCCCAACACAAAACAAAGACATACCAGAAGTAGAGAGAAATGGCCTGTAATGCAAACAACAGGATTTAGCTCTGTGACGTCTATTTTTTAGATATCCTTAACTTCTGGCTTGCTTAATCACCTCTTTATGGTTCCCATGTTTAGTGATACAGGGAGGGGTTTGAAGAGGAAGATAGCTTAATCTCTCCACCCTCACGTGACTAGGTGTTTTCCCTTTCTTTTCTCTTCTTTTGTTCCTTCCACTCTAGGGGCATTGCTCCTACACATCTGACCTGAGGAAGGCGGTCTTCTTTAGATCAACACGCCAAAACGTATTACACCACGCCATTTTGACATTTTCAGCGGTTTTGAGTGATGAGCCTGTACATGGAAGGACAGGTTATATACGTAGAGCAATAGCAGAACTGCAAGAAAGAGTGGGGTAGTGTTCATATATGAACCAATCCCTACTAGCCACAATCCCAAGTTCTACAACTAAACAATGGAATGTTTTATTTTTATTTTGATACAGTGGGATCCTTTTTCAACTCTCAAAACGAATTGAGTGGAAATATGGTTATTTCACAGTACTCTGTATTGAAGAACATTAATTCCAATTTTTTTGCAAATTCCATGCTTACTGGAAAGCTCTTTAATGTTGTTTCTTTTTTCTTTCCTTTCCTGTTTTGCTTGGTGATATCCATTTATTATTGACACTTGTTTCTGTTTCAATTCAGATAATTTGTTTCCATTTACATTTTGTAATATCTTTTAAACTATTTGTTTTTAACTATATTGTCATATGTTTTGTAATATGTTTGAGAGTTTTTGGACAAAGAATTTGCATATTTTGGAATAAATGATGAAAAGTACTACTGAATTTTCTGTTAGATCTCATGTTCAGTGAAGTGATAAAACTGACAAAAATGGCTCAGATAATTGTAAAAATGTTGGGCCCCTACACATATGTGGTAACAGCTTGAACATAGAGTATATTGGGATATTTTCCTGGTATCGTTGACTAGTACATCCAGAGAGGAGTGATCCTGGATCGTCTATTTTTATGTGTTCAGACAAAACATTGGTGGTGCAGGTAATTTATACACCGCATCACCCCTTGACCATTACTTCTGGGGACAAATTTTGCTGGTTTTCTGGAATGCAAATAGACACGAGCGCATGGGAGGGCTGCTCACTGCTCTACCTCTCCACCCTCTTGGCATGGCTCATCCTTATATACAAATGGAGTGTCTAAAACCATTCTCCACCCAAGAAACAGCACATACAATAACAAAAAGGTCTGGGGAAGGAGTATTGCTGCAGTTGCAAAATGGTTTCTCGGTCATATCTGCGAGACACCTTCCGGCCTTGGGGATCCGATCTAGTTCCAGCAGTGTCATCAGCTGTGTACGTTCTTAGAAGGGGCCATGAGCTGGCCAGCTGGGCTGCCTGAGGCATAACCCACATTCCACAGCACTGCAATCTTGCTTGGCACAGTTGGTCAGCTTTAGCCCAGCCTCTCTCATTGCAACAGTGGGGCCTCTGAGAAAAACCAAAGGAAAATGCAGTATTAGAGTTGGTAACAACCATATTGCAAAACTGCTGACTGGAAGCCTTATCAAGCCAATACAACTGCCCCAAGCACAGAGGTCCAAGTGATGCTTATCCATAAAGAGCATCTAGGGAAATCACTCACAGAAAAGAAGGCTGCAAGAACATTTGATTCCTGGAATGAAGAATGGGGAGCAGTGTCTGACAGAGAGCAACAAAAAAACAAAACAAAAACAAAAGATCTACATGAAGTTGGAAGCAGAAGTCTGGAAGATGGGGGGCGTGGGGATTCCGAACAACTCCATGCTCACTGGACAAAAGAAAAGTTCCTAGACACCACTATCAAATCTTCCAACAGGTTTTCAGCAGAGAGGGTTCCCTCTCCCAGAGGATGTGCTGGATAACAATGTCATTAGAAATGGAGCATGCAGGGCAACATACAAGGGTAAAATGATACCACCTCCAATGAAATGGAAAGGCAGAGAGAATTAACTCGTTCATACAAAGAACGATTCTAGCAGTGCTCCTGGGGAATTTGAACAGCACCATAGAAAATCACAAAGCAAGACAGTTGCCACTGCCTTGGGTCTTGAAGCACACTGAATTGGAACATAATACGAATTATGAAATAAATACAAATGTCTGCTCTCAACAAAGGAAAGGCAACTGTGATAACAGAAAGACCACAAGTCCACTTTCCAATAAAGGAAGCAGATTTCAGTAAGGATCAGACTTGTGCACAGGCACAGTGACAGTATCAAAATATAGCCACCCAATACAAGTAGAACGAGCAAACCAACACACAGTGTGCATTTATTTATTTAGTACATCTGTAGGAGCACAAAACCCATGGGCATCTAGACGCTGGTTACAGAGGAGGAAAGACGGTTCATGGGGGGTTTGGAGCTTAATTGAAGAAGAGGCAGACAGTAAAGGTGTGGACTCTTGGTGCTGTAAATACAAGACAAAGCATCTCACTAATAGTTGCGATTAGAATAAGAATATTATTATCTGGTAGGGTCATAGATGTTCATAATGGAAACATGAGCAGACCCAATCAAAAGCTTGACCCACACCCAACGCCCATTGGTATCCGCTTCTTGACTCAAAATCTTGAATGAAAGTTTCTTGCTGAGAAGAATAGCAACTCCATTTTTTTGCCCACCGTAGGGCTAACAATGACCTCTTTGATACAGAGGGACTTGAGCTTCATCACTTCAACACAAGAAAGATGTGTTTCTTGTATGCATGCTGGCTTTTGGGTTTCCATCAAACAAATGATTCTCAAAAACAATTTTACTAATCTTATTGTATGTGTTGATGTTAATCAAGACCTTGACCCATTCTTAAATGTAACTGTGTTCAAAACATCTAAAACCCACAAATCCTTTGTGGATTGTCTTGCTGAGATGGGCCTAGTTGATTCATGGAGGCTTTCCCACCCAACACCATTAGATTACACAATTCACTCATCTCCACATAACAAACTCTCCTGCCTAGATTACATGTTCTCTTCCAAATCTCTCACGGGCACTATTATTGACTCTTCGATCTCTAACATTATTATTTCAGATCATGCCCCTGTTTGCACTTCTTTCAATTTTGAAGATATCAAAAAATCATTGTCCAGATGGAAATGTAATAATTATTTGTTACAAGACCAGCAGTTCATTGAATCTGTACAATTATTTCTACAACAATTCTTTGCTGAAAACCACAATAATGACACCTCAGTAGGGACCAATTGGGACGTGTTTAAAGCTGCGCTTAGAGGACATATGGCCTATTCAGGTTTAAAAGAAAAAAGAAATACGTAGAAAACATCTTGACGATTTTTATAACCAACTGTCTAACGCAGAAAAACATTATCAGGACTCCAGTGCAATTAACCTTTGTCTGGTCATGGCCTTACGCTTCCAAATTACCAAAGAGCTCACCGAATTAGCTGATGGGACCATATTAAAATACAAGACCAAGATTTACCAGACTTCCAGTAAAGCAGTTAAGTCACTTGCCTCTTATCTTAAAGCTAGAAAGGGAAGCGCATACATATCTCACATTAAAGGAATTACCAGAAGCATCTTTAAAAACCCCGCTGATATCCTAAACTGCTTCAAAGAAAATGTATTCAGATCTGTATACTCCTGCACCACAGCCCCCACCCCCCTGAGAACATGGACTCTTTTCTCAGCAACATTAATAGACATTCGTATCCCCAAATTGATCTATACCATTTAGAAGGTGATATTTTACTTCCAGAAATCACTCGTAACAAAGGGGTTCGGTAAAGGTAAAGATAAAAGCCCCAGGGCCGGATGGTCCTTTTACCAAATATTATGAAGGTCTGGCCCATTCCCTTACTCCCAAACTTAAAATGTAATTCTCATGCTGCATTTCCCAAAAATCCTCCTCTGGTTCCTTCTCTGAGGCTCTTCTCATATTATTCTCCAAGGCAGAGAAAGATCCCACTCGTCCCAGAAACTACTGACCAATTTATCTCTCATTAATATTGAAAGCAAAATCTTTGCTAAAATCTCGCCAACAGAATTGAATCGTCACTACCCTCTCTGATCAAATCTGACCAAGTGGGATATGTGAAAGGGCAGAACATCTCTGCGAATTCTAGACTATTACTTGATACGTAGTCTCCAAGGACAAAAAAGATAGACCGGGATATGCTGCTATCGCACTTGACGCTGAAAAAGCTTTCGACCAGGTCAACTGGGACTTTATGTTTCATTCCCTCCGATGGCATGGCTGCGGTGAACAGTTCATTTTCCTTGTTAAACTTCTCGACTCTTGTCCCAGGTCTTCAATTAGTATTAATGGTCAATCCTCAGCCTTCTTTCCTTGCAAAGAGGCACTTGACAAGGCTGTCCCCTCTCCCCCATTCTGTACATTCTCTCTCTTGAACCCTTGTTGGAACTCATTAGATCAGATAGGAATATCCCTGGGATCCCCTGTGGAAAATCAACTGTATGCTGATGATATTGTTATCCTCATCAAAAATTCTATACTCCACCTTCCTCATCTGCTTAATAGAATCCATCAATTTGCGCTAGTGTCTGGCTACAAACTCAACCAAGATAAATCCAAGATTTTACCCCTCAACTCCTTTTGTAACCGTTTGAAACCATATCTAGGTATTTGTTTTGCCTCCTCAATAGGTGATACCATCAAATTTAACACCAATATTTTTAAGCAGACTCAGAGAATTAAGCTCTATGTGGTCTCCCCATACCTTTCCTAGTGGGGTCGGCTTCACACCATTAAGATGATGCTGTCCACCATTGCTTTATATTACTTGCATCTCCTCCCCATCCCACTAACCCCATCTTTTTTCAAGTCCATCAGCTCCATTCTTCTCAATTTCTTATGGGATCCGGGTAAATGTAATAGGATTGCAGCTGCCAAGCTTAAAGACCCATATGACATGCGAGGTGTTAGGTTCCCTGACTTCAAGTCATTTCATACGGCTTTTCATCTCAAACAACCCTGTTGCTGGTTTGCTACTCCTGATTCCTAAGATATTCCCTCCTGGTGTTTGTTAGAAAAACACCTGGTATATCCCAATGATGTAACCAACCTCACTTATTTATTTAACCATCTCTCTATGGTCCTATGGTAAACAAGCAACAACAGAAAATAAGTGCAATGGCCCAGAGGGTCCTCTACACGGGTTCAGCTCACCTGCTCAGATCGGTTAGGAAATGCGAGCAAGGAGCACAACGGGCCGGGAAAACCAAGAGGCAATGGACAAAGGACCATTCAGGGGTGGTGGGAGTAAGGTGAAAAAAGGGGAAAAGGAAATTTGGGATCAGGGAGGAAGCGGGTTGGACAGCAGGGCTGCAGGTGAACCAACAACAGCAGAAAATAAGTACAAAAGCCCACAGTGTCTTCGGTTTAGCACATTTTTCCCCGCATATAAAAGGTTCGCATGAACCAAAAGTTCTAAAAATGCTACCACCAAATGGTTCGAACACCAAAAGTTCGAACCTTTGGTGGTAGCATTGAAAATAAAAATGGGGGCTGCAGGGGTGTCCCCCGCATCGCCCTGCTCACTATACTTCATGGTATAGTGAGCAGGGGCAACCCCCGCAGACTTCCGTTACAAAAAAATGAAAAGGACCCTACAGCGCCAGTTCCCGATCACAGAAGTGAAAGGGAACTGGTGCTGCAGGAACCAGCGTGAAGATGAAGGTAAGTGCGGTTTGTTTATGTTGGGGGTGTGTAATCGGTGTGTAGCGGGTGTGTTGTGGGTGTGAGAATGTATGTGTGGTCGCATGAGAAAGGTGCAAACTTTTGGTAGTTCGCAGCTTTTTCATGCATATGATTTGCCCGCGGTACTTTCAGCGGTGGGCAAATCACTCAGATTCAGGGTCTTCTACACGGGTTCAGCTCACCTGCTTAGCTCAGTAAGGTCTGGCATCCCCAAATGGGAAATTATATTACTGCACCTTGGAAGCTGCTCCATAAACCTACTTGCAAGCACATTGGAAAATGGCTGGAATGTTGTAGTCACCTTTAGCCCAGCCCCATCATAGCAGAGGATGCAGAATGACTCTAATTTACCACAGTATCCAGACACAATTTTGCTGTTCCTGGATATATGTGCCCCCAACTAAGCTTCCCCAATACTGTATTGAAAATACTCACATAATCCAGAGATGCCACGCTAAACCTTTTTTCTCATCCATCAATATATCACAATATCCTATAAAGAATAATCTACTGAAAACCTCTACATGCTCTGTCTATACTGTCTCCTTATCAATGTCAGATCAGCTATGTTAAATATAATACAACTTCACGACTCAACACTAGATCTTACTCTAGCTGTCCTAATAATTACAGAAATGTTGTTCAACACTTCTTTGGCCTCATTCACCAAAACGGTTGCCACTTGGCTACTCTATTTTGTAAAACAGACCAGAAGGCAGAGTTGTTGATTCTGCAATATCAATTTAGGCAGTATACACAGATCTATAGATCAGGTTAGGGTAGGTTCTTGGCACAAATAAGAGTGGGCAATGTCTTAAGTGTGGGTTTTACCATCAAGGTTGTACCTATGCATGCATGAACTTTCCTAGTGCGTCCACGTAACTATCCAACTTGCTTCCCTTAACCTCTTCCCAGTTTTTCCAACTTCTCCTACCCGATCCACAAACTCTCCCTAGCACTCTTCCACCAATTGCCTGCCTCGTGGTCACCTATTGTGTACAAAATCAGTAACCCGTGCCAATCAAGCTGGGAGGGCTGTTCTCCATTCGGTTTCTGTGGTTGGGCAGGGAGTGTGGATACACCCACATTCCCCTTGCCGCTGACATTAAGCTCAACTATTTTGAATTCATTAACACTGAACAACGCATCAGTCTGCTAAAAAAATTCTCATATGCCATCATACCCATGACCCCACATGTACTGTCTTTGTTGAATTTCCGTCACTCCTGACAGAACTCTGCATTACTTCGAGCGACCGGATAAACACAGATGTTTTGAACATCTATCTCATCTTCTAACCGCCTAACACAAAAAATAAACAAAGTGCAAAATGGCACCATCCGTCTAATTTTGCCACTGCACAAAAACCATCATGTATCCCTGCTTTGTAAAAGCCTCCACTTCATCTATAAAAGGCTCCATTGAAAAGTGCCAAAATATTTGCAATTCAACATTTCCTGCTACATCCCCAGACACCCGCTGATATTTCAGGTATCCAACCATCTTGTCATCTATCCATTGAACTGCAAATACAGGGACAGACATTTCTATCAGAGGATCTTGACCATACAACTCGTGACATTCTTGATAGCATACAACTATTTCTATTTGGATCCAAATTTGTTTGCATTTCTCTCCCTTCTTCTATTGTTCCACCACCACCCCCCTCCTTTAGCCTTACATGGCATTCATCCATCTTGGAATTATAACAGTTAGAGGGAATTTGGTTTGCAGTTTGCTCTTAACAAATTAATAAACAAAAGTATGGAAGAGAGGAGACAAGACATAGGCGTACCACCCACCCTAACATTGTGTGTCTGCCCCAACCACTGAGAGAGCTTGGGGCAGCTGACGACACTTTAAAGGATATGGATAACGATAAGGGCACAAGTTCATGCTTTAAAGCAAGCACCTTGGCCACCAATAGCTTACATTTTGAATGAAGTTGAAGGTGTTGCCAGTTAAACTTTATTCAGCGATAACTTACAGAAACATATAAAAAGCTTATTTAAATGGGCTGTCTACCAGTTGGGCATATCAGGTCAAGTACTGGCCTGGTTCACTTTGTTCATGGCGGATTGGACTCACACTCTCTCCATTCCCCTTTTCTCTCAGCTCCTTGTCACCTCAGCTGTGGAGTCCCGCAAGGCTCCTCTTTGTCTCCCATTCCATTTAACATCTATATTTGGGCCCTTGTATTTTTGATCTGCTCCTTCGGCGTCAGATGCTACTCGTACGCCGACGACACCCAAATCCTGATCAGATTAGAATAGAATAGATCTTGATCGGGACGAGGTGTCATCGTGCGTGCAGGAGTGTCTGGCAGCCGTGGGAGGGTGGATGAACTACAACTGGCCCAAATTGAATGGAGACAAAACTGAGGCAATGGTGGTGGGTTGCCCCCCTGATCCCACTCTTTGGGTGACCCCTTTCTGGCCTTCATCTCTGGGTCTTCTTCTGGTTCCGGTGCATACGGTTAGAAATCTAGGAGTTATTCGGTCTGCATCTCTATCAATGGACAAGCAAGTGACTGTAGTCCGTCATGCCGGCCACTTTCAGCTTAGTGGTGGAAGCCATGGTGTTATCCCGGCTAGACGACTGCAACTCCCTGTTCTTAGCACAACGAAAGGGCTCGATTCAGTGGCTACAACACTTGCAGGATCTGGCACAGTTTATGGCGCTCATATTTCTCCTGTGCTCCGAGCCCTCCTTTGGCTTCCAGTGACCCAGTGGGTCGACTTTAAGGCTTCATGTATTGTTCACCGTGCTCTTCATGGCCAGGGCGCTGAATACCTCCAAGCTAAGTTCACTCGATATGTCCCCAGCCGTAGTCTGCATTCTGCTTTGACTAATCGGCTGGTGATCCCGACTTTTAAGCGGGTCCGGGTCGGTGGTCATGTGTTTTCCATAGCTGCGGCTGCTCTGTGGAATGACCTTCCGCTTGCTATCAAGAAAACCACTAACTATCTAGCCTTTAGGAAGGCCGTGAAGACTCATTTATTTTAGGCTGAGCAGGCTATAGTTATAGCCCTCTCTTAGCGACATGATGCGCGTTAACAACTATCCAGCACACTTACTCAGATTACTAGTGAAATTAAAAGAAGTTACTCACCATAGTGGACATTGTAACCTGTTCCACCATCCGATTACCTCAGGCATGTTCACCATAGGAAATAATAACCAACAAGTATGGAAGAAACTGGATGTGATGTACAGTACAAAAGATTTAAGGTTGATAAATTATCTGGATGGAGAGTCAAAAATATTTATCACATGCGTTTAACAGTAACCTCATTAATACACTCTTTTCCATGATCTGGATCTTTTCCATGATCAGTGATTTTTGGTGCACCGAAAGGGTAAACAAGTTTTACAATACACTCAGCGACCTCTGTTGCAGTCTTTGAACTTTAAGACTATCCCTCTACCCGTTTGGTTAAGCAATCAGTAATTGTACATATATACTGATTTCCGTTTTTTGTTGTAGCTAGTGGCCCAATGAGGTCCATCCTGATGAGCTCCCATGGTTCTTTCACCTGTAGAAAACAATGATAGAAAAGTTGAATGAATGTATGGAAGGCCAAACATTGAAGAAGCAGGACAATGCAAGACTGAAGGTAGAGGGCCAAGATATTCCAAAACAAAGATGTATGCGAGCCCTAACAAGCAGAAACATGTGTATCTGGCACGTGAAACAGTACTGATGAAGAGGAAGGTTCAGGAGGAAAATGAAGTCTTTTTTTTAATAAATTACCAGTATTGTTGTGTATTGGAGAGGTGATTTTCTATTTGACACTTAGTTATACACACATTTTACCCTTCTACTTTACAATTGTATCCTCTGAATTTGCGTTTTTCAGGATAAATAAAAAGACGAATATAATTTTCCATTAATAACACATCAAACCTTCAAATTCATTAAGAAACAAAACTAACATGCAGTGTGGGACCCTGGGTGCACAGCACCCAAAGAGGATCTTTGGCTTGCGGGCAATAATGGCAGAGATTTCAAAGATCCTGATCACTTACTTGCACACCGCACCTTTTCGGGCTGATAAGCTAGATCCCTCCGTCTCCTTCCTGACTTAGCAATCCAGCAGTTCTCCGATCTCACTCCTCACCTCTTATTTCTAGCAGGGTGCACCATGCACGTATGCCTTTCTTCTCTTTGTGTCTAGACTCCCATGTGCATGCACGCTGCTCCAAACCTACTACCAGTGAAGGGCATAGAAAAAAGAAAAAATACTTATTTTCCTGTGTGTCCACTGTCCTGTCGCATTGTAGCCTTCTGTGAAATTTTTGAATCAGGGTTCGAAATTCAGGGGAGCTGGGAGCTATTTCGCTCCTGCTGGCAGTCTAGAGCCGCTTGGTTAACTTGACACCAACAACTACCAGGAGCTACTTTTGGCCCCACAAGCCAAATTATGCCAAACAAACATTCCTATTAAACATGAACTCTGTTTGTTTGGGACAATCTATAAATAAGCACTAGAACACATCTGCACAACATTTAAAGTGTAAGGGGTCATAAATAATGGACAAAATATTAAGTTTGCATGTTACATAGAAGTTAGATTTGTGGAATGCTATGTACTAGCCCCTTGTTCCACAGTGCTAGCTCCTCCTCAACGGTTAATGCCAGATACCCAGGAGCTGCATTTAGCTCCTCCTTATCCAATCTTAATTTTGATCCCCGTGAATGAATATCGGGTATTATGTTCTGTTTATGAAAATGTAACCCAGTATACAAACTTGTCTACAGGAACCGTGGGGATGCTGGATTTAAATTTCTTTTTATTAAGTATTAATCACAGGAAATAGCTTGAAATCATTTAACACAAAAAATAAAGCAACAGTCAAATTAATCCAGCGTGGATAACGCTAAAGAATTCTGAAGGACAGTTCAAGGGTTTTTACTCAAATGTTCAAATATGAACTTTTTAATGGCCGTCTAACTCTTGTCTCCCTCCCTAAATCCCAAAGTGGTCACCAGAGATTGTCAACACCTAAGGCAATCACTTTATCTATCTGGCTCCCTCTGAGAATTTCTAGGTGGATCCTAATCACGATTCCCACAAAAACAAAGATCTCATGAAGGAGTGCCTTTCAACAATCCAGGTCTCACTTAGTCATTTCTTCTCATGCCTTTGTACTCCCCGTCCTTCCTCCCCCCCACCCCATCTTCTGCTCTCCTTCTCCTTCCTCCCACTTTTTCTCCCTCTCTGTATCTATGTTCTTCCGACAGAAACACGTCAAGAGGTAATGCCTCTCAAATGCCGAGAGCACAGTTAGTCTTTTCCTCATCTCACACTTTGTACTCATCTTCCAGGTTCTCTCCTTTCTCCTAACCTCCTCTTCACCCTTCCTCCCACTCTCCTCTGTCTCCCTCTATTCCTCCGACGTTCTTCAATCTACTACTACTCTTCCATGTGCTCTACTACTGTCCCCTCTCCACTCTACACCTTCCTTTTCTCAGTCACCCTTCTTCAACTCTTGCATTTATAAGGGTTCAATTACTCTCAAATACACCCCCAATGTTATACTTAATCTCAGTCACTCTCTTCACATACCATGCACGCATTTTCATATCCAGGTACCGCTTTCTATCACCAAGCAACACCTTGCATTGCACATGCCACGTATAATCCTCAATGCTCCACTGTGCTCTACTTCCTCTGCATTCTCCTCTCTTACCATCACCCAAACAACCGCAACACAGTGCTTTTTTTCATGTGTTCCCTTTTATGCTCTTCCTCCCCCCTTCCAATGATCCTGGTGCCCCCATGGATGCCCAGGCCCATCGCTAGCTTATACTTTAACAGAGGTTGTGACATACAGGTACGAGGCTTTAAAATGCCTCTGATGTCCCACCCCCTCCTCAAGCAGGAGTCTGCCGGAATTCGGCAATGTCGGCCCACCACAAATACAGTCACTCTCAAAGTTCTTCTGTGCATGACCACCAAACAGAGGTCAGGGACTGGGGGCATCCTAATTCCCACTCCCCACAAAGTGGGCAGGACTGCTCTGGCAAACACCCTGGTAAGGGTTATGCCTCAGGTTGAGAGGGGGTCAACACTCCCTTTTAATAGGGACAGAGTACTGACCCTGTCACAGCAGCCAATCCACTACAGTTGAGGGTTGGAGGGCATTTGAATCCAACATTTAGAAATTATCTATTTTGCAGGCAGACAGGTCAGACCCAATTATCTTTGATCTGAGTACTCTAGTTTACATACATCTCAGTAGGCTCAATTCAGGTGACTTACCAATGGAACTACCCCTGATATGTTTATTAATTTATATTGCACACCACCTACTCACCCAAAGGCTTGGGGGCGCAGACAAGACAAAACACATAAATACATGTATACAGTAATAACAAAAATAGGATCAGAATAGATGGAGGTAAACCATACAATTGACTAGCTCCAAGCACTGGATTCAGATAATTAAATTACAGTTCGATGTCCCTTTAGGCAGATAATTGCAACGTCTGAGAAACGCGGGTAAGGAGCTCATCCCACAGCCCACTAGAATACAGTCACTATTGCGTAATGAGCACCAGTCACTCAGCTCTATCCTTTTAATGAACAGTAAATCATCGAGTCTGACTACACCTGGGGCTGTTCTCTGGCACAGCCATGCAAGAATCTTATGTTGTAATGCTTCTTTGGTCTCTTTTTCTTTAATTTTCTGGATATTGGTAATAATAAAGTTTCTCTGATCCACTACAAAGTCATGAGAGTTCGGGTCTCATGACTTTTGTTCTTTTTTTTTTTTTTTTTAAATTGTAGGTTGCGTGAAGATATCCTTCTCAATTTAGCGTTCATGGCTTTGGGCTGATTAACCTCTTTGTAGCCATCAATAGGCTCCTGTGAAGATGAGGGTGGATCATTTTCCTGTGTAGAGTCTACGCTGGAAATGTTTGCTCTTTCCTTGCTTGACAGAGGTGGCTCAAAGGATCCCGAAGAGTCCTTAGTGCATACATCAGTTTGCACGGCTTAGTCAATCATTTTCTTTGTGTGGGAGTTTGTCATGCAATATTTGCCCTCAGTGCCTGTGACAAAGGATCCACACTAAAAGGCAAAAGGGTCTGAGAGGCAGAATTTACCTTCAGAGGCCGTAAAAAACCGCTACCCAGTCATTAAGGGCTTCCACCAAGAGACAGAGGTTAAAAGGTTCCTTACAAAGGATTAGCTATTTAGCAATATTTGCCATAAGCACAGGCCATTGGGAGGGCGCCATATACTCGGGTTGAACAGGTTTGGATGTCCCTCCTTGGGAAACAAGAGTTATAGGTGTCTCTATAGGGCTTGTCGCTAATGGAGCCTTTACAGTAAACACAGGCCCCCCCCGTCATCCATAGAGCTATGCAGGCTAACCAATAATGCATGTACTGGATGGCTTGCCTTCGGGGAGAGTCCATCCATGACCCGTTTGAGTTTGATCGAGAGATAGGGACCTCAGAAGGAGTCATTTTAGTAATCAAGGGTTTATTTTGGTTGTGTTGCACTATTAATCTTCTGTGCATGCCAAGCGCCAAGACCTCAAGCACACGGTCTCCATTAGCCACTGGAGAGGGGGGCATGGAATCTCTTGGACTCCCCCCTCCATACCCATGCTTGGTATCGGCTTAATGCCAGTTTTCTTGAGCAGCCATACTGCTGAACAACTTTAAAAGATTTGCAATTAGAACAGCAACAGAGTAAAGCTCAGGGCTGCCCCCAAGCCTGTCTCCAAAGATCCAGCTTCCCAGGGACTACACCTCCCAAAAAATAAAAAAAAAGAAAAAAAAAAAAAGAATTGTGCCAAGATCAACAGGGAGTCGTGGGAGGCTTACTGGCCTCTAAACCCTTACCACCCAGTTATTCCGGAATGACCCAGATGGTCACGATATGCACGGTGCACCATACGGCCACGGCAGGACCCACCGATGCCCAGCCCGGACTTTCCTTAAGGTCGTGATCTCGCCTGGAGGTACAGCCGCAGCTGCCGGGAACACCGACAACACGCTTGCAGCGAACGAGGAGGGTTAGAGGAAGGGACTTACGTCAAGCCGCATGCAAGCCTAGGGCTGACGCCGCCTGAGAATCTTCAACATACTTCCATCCAGAAACACAGTGTCATCATGCAGAACAAGGGCATGTGTACAGGTCGCGAAATTAGCAACAAATTCATCATAACAAGTATTACATTTAGCCAGTTGTGTTCATTGTAATGCTAGTATTTGAACTGAAGATGTTTGTGTGACTTCCAAATATAGGAACTCATTTAATATTGGTTGCTGCAAGTTCACAATGGTTATCCATTAGGCGATGTGCCAAGCCTCTGAGGTCCATGGTGTTTGTATCTCTCTCAGAAAAATCAGTAGACAATGGTTATGGGTGTAATTCTCCCCTGTCTCTAATGGTAAGGTAGTTTTGCCTGCTCGGCGTTGGCTCTCTTCTACAAGTGCTTCTTCAATATCCTTGAGGAGCTCAAAGGACAGAGGGTTGGGGAGTTCCTTCACGGAACAGGAGCCCTTGTCCCCAAGAAGGGAATCTTTCTGTGGGAGGTCCTGCTTACTGCCACCCTTAGGGGGAAATGTTGCCTAGCAGGCTCACCTCCCTAGCCTCAGTACGAAGGGCTCACATCTGTGAATCGTCACAGGAAAGGATATCCCCTATGAAAACCCCAGGGGAGAGAGAAAGAAAAGACTAAGGCATTTAGGCCCTCACCTTACTCTGTGTTACCTGCCATTAATATTCAAGTTGGGTACAGGGACGCTGGAGTTAGGGAGGCAGGATGCCCATGGATGATGAGACAGGGACCACCTTTAGTGTACCTCAGTTCATCCTGCTGCCATGAAACCATTGTATTGCTTGCAGTATTTGAAATAAAACCCCTTGAACCTATCTTTTTGGTTTGAGTACTTTAAAAGCCCTTTGTGACAGAGAGCAAAGAGCTAAGATGATCGTTTGAAGGAAAGGACAAATGACTACACACTCTTGGAGAGGCTCAAGATCGGGAAATGAGGAATAGGCATGGGTTGTGCCTCTATGTGCAAGAGATGTGAATACCAAAATTTAAGCTATCAGAATCAGGCAGCAGAATGTAGAACGCATTCATTGGCATGACATCTTTAAGATAACCGGAGTAGAAAGAAAGTGGGGGATTATCAATATAACCAAAGCTCCGCTGAAGCTGAACCCATGAGGACATTAATAATCTCCTTAAAAAACATGCACTGATGGTCCCATAAAAGTAATCATGTAATTTATGCATCATAGATTACCCATGCCAAGGGAGGTGTAGTCAGAGTGGCAGAGATAGGCACTGATGCCCAGGCACCAACAAGCAATTCAAAATGTTAGTGCTATGTGAGGAGCATGTTTTGGAAGCCCTTTATTGACTAAATAGTAGCCAGGAGATCCCCACTGGCAAAACGGGGGGTGGAAAATTACACCAATGGACAAGGAGATTGTTTATCTTGGGCATAGTCAAGCCACTGTCTGTATACCCAACATGTTTATGTGGGAACCTCTGGGAATGGGGGGGGGGGGTATTCCTGTGCTGTGCAAATGATTTGCATGAAGTAGTTCATCTACCTCTGAGACAAACAAACCCGGAGGTGGTTGGTATATGGAAAAGTTGTGTAGGTGTGATGCATGACTCAGAGCTGTTGAGTGTGGTGCACCCCCATGTTGAGAACTGTGATTATCTGCTCTCCAACATTAGTCTGCAGTATAGAAATTTAATAATTCACTTGTGTGGGGAGCCATGTGAAATGCTGAGTAGGCACCAAATGACAATACAGACTTCTGATAAACCTGATGACTTGTGGCCTGTAGCACTAATACTTTGTGGGGTGCAGCACCTATGGATTCCTCGCAGCACTGGACATTCAGTATCTTTTTAGGTCCTTTGTGAGAAACCAAAGGATGTCTGCCCAACTAGTCCCTTGGGATCTGTCACCCAGGAGGCCGGGCATGGCCATCGTTATTGGATCCAGACAACGGGGGTGGATCAGTGCAGTAGGATCACCTGGATGGGGGTCCCTGGGGAGTGCGGCGCCCGTAGGAGAGACGCAGTATTCCCCTACACCGAGTTCCCTGTACAACACCCTCATTCTATTTACTATCTAGGAACTTTATGCCCCCCCCGTCCCCTTCCTACACACTCTGCTGCACGGACAAAGCGCTTCAGAGAAAGACAGACTCACACACAACCAGTCCGTTTAACATGTCCCAATAGCAAGGTCAGGTACAGCCAGGCACTTAACCTTGATGACTCCCACCCGAATCCTATTCCTTTTCCCAACTGGGATAAAAGAGAGCACGAGAGCACCCGGAAGGCAAGGCAAGAGAGGCAAACAAGGCGATCTGAACCAGCAGATAATTGGAAAAGAATGAAAATACCAGAAGGCCTTAGGAGAGGCCAACCAAAGTGATAGAAAGTCAAAGTGGTCATATGAAGGTGCAAAGTCATCATACAATTGTAAGTCTATGACAAGTGGGAAACGAAGTGAACAATTGTCAAGTAAAGCTAAGTGAACCATTTTGTAAAGGCAAGTGTGAACCCGACGGAGGGATGCCAAGAGAAAGCTAAGGGGAGCAAATCCTGTATTGTGATGAAGTTGAAAGGCAAGGGTGAACCTGACGGAGGGATGCCAAGAGAAAGCTAAGGGGAGCAAATCCTGTATTGTGAGGAAGTTGAAAGGCAAGGGTGAACCTGATGGAGGGATGCCAAGAGAAAGCTAAGGGGAGCAAATCCTGTATTGTGATAAAGATAGGCAAATGTTTACCCGACGGAGGGATGTCACACCAAATATTTGTTTAAAAAGACATTAAGAGTTCCTGTGTGTTAAAGCTGGTAGAACTGATAAAGATGAACTGAACTGTGGTTTGAAGGCTACACTGAACCCAATGGACGGATGCCAAGTAAAAGCAAGTGAAAGTGAATCCCGCATTTTGTTAAAGTGACCGAACAGTGGTGTAAAGACTAAGGTTAACCCAACAAAGGGGTATCACGAGGAAGTCAGGGAAAAGGAGAATCTTGCTTGGGGATAAGTCTTGCGATGCCAAGCAAAAGACATTGATTCGAGGAATCCTGCCTTTTAGACGAGACTTCTCCCCGATGCCTGTGGACTCAATGGTCGCTCACAGTCATGCCACTGTTCTGCCTTGTCCCGTGATGTAACGAGGGGAAGGAGTACACTAGTTCAGCAGTCCTGAACTATCGAAATCCCTTTGGATATTTCAGTTTGCACTACACTCGTTATACATATCATTGTCCCACACTCTTGTTTAATAGAGTATGGATTTGGCAATATGTTTATTAGTATAGGCCTTTTGTTTTGACACGACACCACTAGGACAGGGTTTTCTTTACTTTGAAGGTTGTAGCTGGCTCCCATCTTAGATTAGGTGTTTTTCTCACCCTTCTATGGTTTAATAAACACCCTTCGACTTTACTCCTTGTGTCCGTCTTGCTTTTGATAACAATGCCTTCCTTAAACCTTTCATATTGTGTAGCCGGTCAAGTGGCACAGCGAGTAGAGCGCTCGCTTTGACATCCGTGCAGAGCCTGTTCGAATCCCGGCGGGACCAAACTCAGCCTTTCATCCTTCCGAGGTCGATAAATGAGCAGCACACATTGTGGATAATAATAATAAGCAGCTCTCAGATACCGGAGGGTTCATAGCGCTATATAAATGCCTAATTATTATTATATCCCACAAATGACAACAGTTGGGGGAAGTGAGAGCAGGCAGACAAGTGTCTAACATGCTGCTGTTATGAGTACAGGTTACAATGTAACAGCAGCATCATGCAGTTGCTCACAGTGGCAGAGTTGGAAGTCTTGGGAGCCTTAACTCACACACCAACTGTTAGGCAGAAACCTGTGCAGTTCCCTCTGGTACCACTGCAAAAGATTTAGGACTACAGGTGTTTGGCAGTAAACCCACTTGGTAGCAGCCTGTACCACACAGATTCACTTGGTAGCTGTGGCTGAGCAGTCAGACTCCTCTCAAGAAGAGTTAGGCAGTATACAGAGTATTCACAATAGGTCATAAGATCACAATAGAACAAGTAAACACTGACCAGGGCTTGGTGTAAAAGAGATATAATTATTTATTTAAAACCACATCTAGAAAAACACACAGGCACTAATAGTAAGCAATTCAAAAACACGATCACTAAAAGATATACACTCCCTTAGAAGAATATTAGACAAGTCTTAAGTAAAGCCCAACTTATTTTCAGACAGCGGTGAGCGCTTAACGTAGATGGCACTCTATAATAATTAATTCGTTTTTAAAAGGGAGAGAAAAGCAGAGAATACATTGAAACAGATCCCAAAACGTTTTCACGAACACAACAAGAGAGGAAGGCGAAGTAACACCGTGAGTTTAGAGTCAGTAGGCCGGATCCGCTTTAAGAGGATCAAAACGAAATGCGTCCAAGGTCACACGGTTGCAGTGCACAAAAGTCTTGTAACGGTTCAAAAAGGAGTTGGACCAAAGAAAGGGACCAGTTAGAGGGTCAAGGCGGCCAGCCCAGTCCAGAAGGTTAAGGGGTTATTATTACCTTGTAGCAATCTTTAGAAAGGGAGGCCTGGCGGACACGGTACCTTAAAGTGGTGAGAATACTCCAGCGGGGGCAGTTGTTCCTGGCAGCGGATGCAAGTCCGTGCTTCGTCCGGGGGAAGAGAGGATCTCGTCGGGGAGGAAGACAGGCGTCCGTTGCACTGCCAGGGAAGAAACCAGCCACGGAGTTTCTCAGGTAAAATGAGCGGTCCTTCGATTTGCGGTCCAGTGGTAAGTGGCATCTTGTTTCCGGGGTGCTTGGCACGGGCATTTCGACCACAAGCCGGTCTGGGGTGCGAAGAGAAGAAGGTAA
The DNA here is from genome assembly GCF_040938575.1 of Ambystoma mexicanum. Taxonomy (NCBI): domain Eukaryota; kingdom Metazoa; phylum Chordata; class Amphibia; order Caudata; family Ambystomatidae; genus Ambystoma; species Ambystoma mexicanum. The sequence continues at coordinate 1,216,875,099 of NC_090933.1, read as the reverse complement.
ACTGGTTGTGCCCAACAGTCAGGGGAAGAAGCCTCTCCAGCCGGGAGATCTTCTGTCGTCGGGAAGTGGTGAGTCGGTTCCGCAGGGCTCCACCGGTGGTGTCGTCGTGGTAGGTCGGCTCAGCTTCTCCCTCGTCGGATTCTCAGGTCCTGTGGCGACTTCTAAAGTTCCAGTCCCCAAAGCCCTGCTTTTATGCAGCACACCCCCATTCACTCAGCCTAGCTGTCAATCAAACATGCTAAGTGGTGAGCCGGCGGGCCAATCACACAAGAGTGCGACTTGAGTTACCTAGGTAACTCAGTCCAGGGTGCCTAAACCCCCTCCCACACCCCCTGTGGTACCCAGGCAGAGTGGCACCACTTTTGGAGGCTTCTGTGGAGAAGCCCGCCAAAAGGTGGAACAAAGGGCTCGACTTGGGTTGGAGTCACAGAAGAGAACACAAACGCCATTTTAGAATAGAGTCCTGGCTAAAAATACCAACCAGCGAATTAATATTAATTAAATAAACCGGAGGTATGTTCGAGGCTATGAGAATTAAATAATTAAAGTTGGTAGCCTCGAACAATGGGATAATCCCTTAGTGATATATTCGTGGTATCCACTGCCACCAGCCAAAACTCGATCGGGGCGGGGACGGATATGTGCCCCCTCGACTAACAGACCCCGGGGCAATCGAATTGCTCCGACCAGTACATCCACAATATGATGGTTTGTACTGGTTTATGTTAATAATTTGGGACTAGTAAAGCCAATGGTGACTTTACACGCCCTGGGAGACAGTAGTCACTCTCAGGGTATGGAGTCTATGGTGGGGTGTCACTATGACACACCCCTGTGTCACTGCACGGAGGGTGCTGTGTAACACACATAGTAAAAAGACATGAGACCCTATGGAGTAAAAGGACCCCATAGCTCATAAAACACATTAACAGTCAAAGGAACACCATAAATCATGTCCAAGAGTGGAAAAAAAGAGTCTCACTCTTGGCAGGAGAAAAGAAACTCCAGAAATCCAGCAAAGCTGCTGGGGGACTCACTAGGTTAGGAAATTCAGCCTAAAGAGAGAATTCTCCCTAACACCAACTTTAGGCACAGAAAGTGTATTAGGGTGGGCCACATATGACTACAGCTATGCGTAAAAAATAATATTTTACTTACTTGACCTATGTGCATACTAAGTGCTGGAAGACAAAAGAGAAACAACTGATGCTTTAGCTGAACCTCTTCAGAGTGAAGAAAAAGCAGATCACAAAGAGTGCACAAAGGCCAAGAGCGATCAGGTCCAAGGCCCTCCGCAAACCAGACCAAATGGGTCCATGCTCCAGAACAATCACCATCTTAACTGGTTTACAGGAACTGAATAAGTGGGTTAGAAATAAAAAGATGAAAAAACTAGCAGTTTAGCCACAAAGCAACCAATGCCACCAGGTGCTCATACCCCATCGATGTGAAAATAATTATAGGCAGTCAGAGCCAGAAAGCTTGTACAGGAGAAGTTATGTTATTGGGCATTTGTATAGCACCTTTTTGCATGATGTCCAAGCACTGTGGGATGAACGCCCTTGGGGACCATAGTCATGATCTTTAGGCCGGGGCCTACCTTTGACACGTTTTTAGCACGGGACAAGGCGGGTCACTTGAGCACATCACACTCCTGGGCTTCTCCAGCACAAGCTTACAGCTCGATTTCAAAATATCAGGACCTTCTGGGACTAAGTCTCTTTCACACAAAGTCTCTTGCCTCAGAGGACCTGATGTGCTATAAACAAAAAACAAAAGTTCCTTTCAGTAATCTTCATGGTGGGTGATTTGTCTTCACCCTCGGACTCTATCAACTGGGCTCTGATCCTTCATGCAACGTTGGCTTCCCTCAGTCGGGTTCACTACGGCCTTTCATTCAAACGTAACATTCAAGAGTCTCAATGTCTTTCCATAACTACTCACTGTGGACATCCCTCAGTCGGGTTCACGCTTCTCAACTGCAATCCGGCGTCCACAGGTGAGCTGAGCAGGGTCCTTGAACACCCCCCCGCAGGCCTCATTAATTTCATTGGCCGCGTTCATGTTTGCCCCCAGGCCCCTCGTGCTACCTCGCTTTCCCTCCCCCCCAACCCTCCCTCCACTGCACCGTGGGTAAACGCCACTTCTATCCGGCGTCCCCAGGTGAGCTCAGCAGGGTCCTTGATACTTGCATGCCTCATTAATATCATTGGGCGCATTCATGTTTGCCCCCAGGCCCTGCGTGCTACCTTGCTTCCACAGCTCCTTCCTTTCTTTTCCCCTCCCTCCACCTGCCTCCCAACACTCCCTCCACCCGTGATTGGCTGTGTGCCTCGCGAGTTCCTCGTTAAGCAGCTTCACCGTGTGTGAACGCCACTTCCATCGAGCATCCCCAGGTGAGCTGAGCAGGGTCCTTGACCCCCGCAGGCCTCATTAATATTAGCCGGGTTCACATTTTCCCCCAGGCCCTGCGTGCTACCTTGCTTCCACGGCTCCTTCCTTTCTTTTCCCCTCCCTCCGCCCGCCTCCTAACCCTCCCTCCACCCGTGATTGGCAGCGAGAGTTCCTCGTTAAGCAGCTTCACCGTAGGTGAACGACACTTCCAGATGTTATGTGTTCATAAAGACAGAGTGGTTGAGGATAATGGGTGAGAGGGGGGGGGAATACAGTGTCTCGCCTAGGGTATTCCCATGAGAATGCACCCGGACTCCCCTACCCGGGTGATCCTCCCGCACTGGTCCACCCCAAGGGTCTGGATCCAAAGGTGATTGCTGTGCCCTGGCCACTTGAATAGAGGATTGTGATCCAATTGGGAGAATACCCCTAGGTTTCTCACAGGGGTCAGTAGTATGCTTGCAGTAAGGCCGATTGACTTGGAGTTATCTGCATTCTGGCAGAGGTGGTGCTTGTATACGAGATTGTGTGCAGCTAGACAGATTTCCGTGGGGGATAGCTGCACTCTAAAGAATGTTGAGGTGCTCATGTTGGTGTATAATTATGTGTGCTAGGTCAAATTAATCAAGGGGCATAGCTGTATTGTATTGTTTGTTGGTGCAGAGGAGAGAGAGTCAGCATATTGGTATGTGTGAGTATCTGTGCAAATGGAGGAGGTCCCCTGCTCCAAACTACCCTCCAGTTTATGCAAAGGCAACTATTTCTCTCTATTCTAGACGTTCAGCGCTTTAGTTCTTCCGGAAACATTCTCCATCTGGTGTGGGGTTGGTTCTGTTTACCAAGCTTGGACGTAACTTTCCCGGCCTAGCAGTATCATCAGTGTAGAGTTGGCCGATTCCAAACCTTTACTGGGCCAAGCGAATGCTGGTCGATGATCATCTCTGTGCCCAACTGAGTCTGTATTGCTTATCTATTAATGCTTTCTCGAAGATTAGTTACACCCAGTTCTGTTCTATCAGAGTTACTAGTACGCCTGAGATACGAGTATTGGTACTCAGTGAACCTGAGGGTCCAGCATCGAACCAGACTGTGTTGTTGGTGCTGTGCCTGGCTCACCTTGCTATGTGCAGTGGAAGTTTGAGGTTTCTAGGTCTACTCTATGGCCCAATCATAGCTTCAGAACATAAGTGCAGCTATGCCCCAAGTATTGGAGTTCCGGGCATTAGTTTAGTTTTCAGACCATTAAGGCAAGCATCAACTGACCAGAATGCATAGTGCATACCTGGTGGAGTTAAGATCAAGCCCAATCATAGTGTTCGAACATAAGTGCTACTAGGCCCTGGCTTTTGGAGTACTGGACAATAATTTCCAAACATATAAAGATAGACATCACCTGGTCCACATACCTGGTGGAAGGAAACAATGACAAGGCCCAGTCATAGTTTAAGAACATAAGTGCTACTACGCCCCGGGTTTGAAGTTCTGACCATGTATTTCAGATAAGGTTAGGGTAGACGCAGTCGACGCGTCGGTGCACAAGTGCAATTTGGCGTTCAATGCCAAGCTTGTTAGGGGTCAGCAGGTTCATAGCGTTCAACTTGTTACTGGTTCCATGTCTCGGTTGGTTCTTACGTGCCCGTGATGATAGATTCCGACCAATTTGCTTGGCCGTGGGCGTTTGGTCGAGAGGATGGTCCTTTGCACCATATTAGGGCAAAAGCCGGGTTTTGAGTGCTTCACAGAATACCATGTAGTCTTGGATGTGTCGATTGAGGGAATGCACTGTAAGGGAGGCATGGTATCACTGGTATGACATTGACACAAGAGCTACAAGTTTCATAAATCTTTATTAAATTCTACTTTGCTCTATAGCTATGATGAAAGTAGTCTCTACCATCAAATAATAAAAAAAAAATCACAGTCCTGGTCACTCGTCAAATTAAAATGGCCTATAATAAAAAATAAAAATGAATGCCTGCCCCATCTCTTATACAAAAATGTGTAAAGGGGATTATGTAGGCAAAGGAAGGTCCGAGTCAGTTCTCCTCCCCACGTTGGACAGCATGGAGTAAGGTGGCACAATTAGACAGTACGACACTGGCTTACTTTACCAAAAAGCATTCAAAATGTGGGTCGGGGACCGCTAGGCCTTCCAAGTTAAAGTCACTGGTTTTCAGAAACATAGGTCTTCCAGAGTAGGGCTAGGACCTTTCAATTCACAGTTGAGGGAGATCCCTTTCCCAAGCTTATTTCACATTCCAGGTCTCCCTCAATCAGGCTCGGACCTTTCACTATGTCAAAGACTTTCGAGCATGTGAGGATTTTTCACAGACCTCCACAGGACCCTTCAACTCACTTCACATTTCCCTTTTGTGATTTACGCGCAGTGTCTCTTAGCCTGGGTGGTTTCAAAACAGTTTTGGAAAGTTCAAATAAATCTTCCCTTTTATAATATTCACCTTTTAACTTCCCCATGTGTTGGGATTAGTCTTGACCATCATGCATTTCAGAGTTCATTCACTTTATAATGAGACTTCAAACATTTCCCAGAGACTTTCGAATGGGCTACTGCCTTTCACCGGACCACTCGGCTACTCTTTATCACTGGTTTCAAAAAGGTATCGGTCAGTTTAAAGTTCACTTTACTTTCGCGTCTCATCAGCACACGTGCAAACTTCAATTGTGAGATACACTGTTGCGGCTTGAATCTTTCCTTGACACAAACCAGCCTTTTATGTCTTTCGCAAAGTCACTGGTAGTGTGCATTCTTTTCCGTTTCCTTGTGACTGATTCAGGAGTCAAGATTGGCACTACAGGATTGGCCTCCCCAACTCTGTCGTTCACCTGGGAGGGTTGCTGGCGTCCTTGAAACACAATGCATGCTTCTTGTCTGGGAATTGGTTTTCTTTGCATATCCTTCACAGCTGCTCCGAGGTAACAACCTCCTGTTGGGATATTTAGGGTTTCTCTACCTCTCATTCTGGTCCCTCGATCAGGCGTTCTGCGCCATCTGATTCGCCTTCGCCCCGGAAGCCTTGCTCCTTCTTGTGCTTCACCTTGCTTAGAATGTGTCTCAACGTTCTGCCTTTTATCTGTGCTAATGGGTCTCAGATGTGTGTAATTAAGGTCTAGTGCCTGACCTTATTAACAGGACCCGTCCAATGAGCTATCCGAGTGATAGCCTTTCCGCTCTGAGGCCTCCTCTTCCTCAGCCTAGTGTTTGTGTAGAAAAGGGGGGTGGGAGGTTGGCAAGATCAGAGAATCCTACAAAATAGGATGGGGTATGGGTACTGGAAAGGGGGGGGGATATACAGCGTCTCACCATCAGCTGTCTCACCCTCAGCTGTCTCACCCTCAGCTGTCTCACCCCCACTCCCTGAAGATCCCTCACCCAGGTGATCCTCCCGCACTGGTCCGCCCCCAGGGGCTGGGTCCAAAGGTGATGGCCGTGCCCTGGCCACCTGAGAGAGATCCCCAGGGACTAGCAGGTGAGACACCCGTTGGTTTCACAATGTTGGTGCTGGGGTCAGATGGGCAGCGCCTTCAATCCTGGCTAAATTGGAGGTGGGGACCACTAGGAGGAGGGCAGTGCTTGACCTTAGAGTGTGGGTTGGGTGGTAAGGTGTAATCCTTTCCTGTAGGTATTTTGAGCCAGCTTTGTGCACCACTGGGCGAGTAATGCATAGGATTTTGAAGTTGGTCCTTTGTCCAATCGGGAGCTAGTGTAATGTCAGGCGTGTAGGTGACAATAGCAAAACAAAAGAGTTGATGGCTGGAAGGTTTAGAATAAATCTTGACCCCTGGCATTGCTCTGGGCAACCCTCCAGACCATCGTCCTTTGCCTGCCAAGCCATTACAAAAGGGGAAAAACCATATGCAAATCAGGCTTGGTCCCACCCCCAAAGGGGTAGTCCAGCCCGAACTGCTAGGTCACATCCCTTTTGCACGAGACCACAAGCATCCCCAGACATGTTTCAGCCTTGTTGGGCGTCATCAGTGAGGAGTAGCTTGGGTCTCTAGGCCCAGCAGGCAAGGGACCCACGTCTGGGCATACCCTTCCCACTCGGGGTGACAATAGCAAAACAAAAGAGTTGATGGCTGGAAGGTTTAGAATAAATCTTGACCCCTGGCATTGCTCTGGGCAACCCTCCAGAACATCGTTCTTCGTCTGCCAAGCTACTCCTCACTGATGACGCCCAACAAGCGCAAGGTGCAATCTGGCAGCTGAGTTTTGGACTCTTTGGATGTGTTTAGTTGGTAGGCGAGTGCATCCAGGTAAAGTTAGTTTGCATAGTCAAGTCTGGACATGACAATGGACATAACTGCTGCCAGTCTATTGGGGTAGGTGAGGTAAGGTAAGGGAAGATGCGTTTCAGAAGCATAAAGTGCAAGTGGCAGGATTTGGAGAGATTGTTAATGTGGTGCGATAGAGTTAGGCCAGAGTCCTTTATGCAGCCCAGGTTTTTGATAATGGTGGAGGTTTGTGGGTGGCCAGGGAGACTGTTGCAGGAATAGAGCTGTTTTGCTAGACACCATGTTCTACATTTTTCCTGGGTTCAGAAGGAGATGGTTACTCATAATCCAGTGGTCAATGTCTGCAAGGCATGCAGCTGGGTCAGGGTGAGGATCGGAGGTCGATTCAGACATTTTCAGGATGATTTGTGGGTCATCTGCATAGTTATAGCAGGTGAGAGCGGATGAGCCTGGGTAGTGGGGTCATTTAATCCTTCGAGGGTGTCAAGGGCCATAAAACAAAAATAGACCCCAACACACTGTACTGGAAGGTAAATTGGGCACTGTTGAAGTTACCAAGAATTGGCAACATAGTCAAAGACTAAGGGAAACAGTTTCCCAGTACTGAAAGTTCGAAGGACGCGTCAGTTTCTCCATAACAAGTGAGCAAAAGCCCAGGGGAGTTCAGCTGAAGGCTGGGCTCCACTGGAAAAAGTCAGTTTAGGATAGGCACAGAAAAGCTACAAGTTTGGGGATCCATAAATGGAGAGAAAATTGCACAAAAATGAAATCTTACCCAACACAAGGTTTCCCAAAGTTGAGCTATTCTGAACTCTTGGCGAAGAGCCTTGTTGATTGCTGTTTACAAGAATGGTCTCCAAAAATCATACATTTTCTTCTTTCGGGTTAATAAAACTGCAGTCTTGGGTGGATATGAACCACATTCTCGGTACATCGCAAACAAGCTTCCGATCTGGCTCGGCCACTGCCCATAACTTAATAACGATTGACAGGTTAATGGTTAAAGCAAAGTCCCAAGGCATCCCAGTCCTATACGTCACCTTTGTTGACTTTCAGCCTGCCTGTAATGAGATTAATAGAAGAATACTATGGTGCAAACTTATGAAAAAGGGCTGTCCACTTGATTTTCTGCAGATCATGGAACTACTGCATTTTGGCACCAAAGGTTCAAGTAAGGGTGAGCAGTGAGGGGCATTTTACAGAATGGGTTATAACAAATAGTGGGGTCAAACAAGGATGTCTGTTGGCCCCACTATTATTTAATTTATACCTGGCAGACCTCCTTGCTAGACTCCATGCCGTAGCTAACAGCCCCCCCCCCCCACGATTGGAAACAAGCACATAGTAGGTCTGTTGTACGCAGATGATCTTGGAGTCTTTGAACAATTAGACTATTAGAGAACTGTGTTTATATGCAGATGAAAATGATCATGTGATCAATTTCGATAAAACAAAGATCATGCAGTTTGCTAATAGGCCAACAAAGAAGCTGGTATTGTCAACAGCACACAGTATTATCGAGTAGGTTGATAGCTACACATACCTGGGCTTTGAGATCAGAAAATCTCTGGACTATACTGAAATGGTAGTGATAAGTACTGATAAAATGCAGGAAAGCGGCACAGCTTGGTGCGTTGTTCAATAATTCTGCAAAACAAACTGCTGGCTATTGCCTTAAAGGACTGCTGGTACTTTACAAACAACGTTTTTGTCCTGCAATCCTTTACGGTCTGGAAGCTTTGACACGGAGGAACCTGAGATGGTTAAATATTCTGGAAGGAAAATTCTGAAGAAACATTTTGAATTTCCCTCAAACGGGCCCCATGGAATTTTTCAGACTTGAACTGGGGTGGATAACCCTTTGGACACTGGCCTTAATAAGGAGAGGTGAATTGTATTTAAAAAGGCAAAACACTCTGCCAGGTGCCCTTTATTGACTAAAAGATAGGGAAAGATTTTGGTAGCGAGTCCATTAATAAGTCTATTAATTTTGAGAAATTAAATAAATGGTTCTTTGATCAAATTGAGTGGATGCCAACGCTGACAGCAATGATGACTACCATCGGCTTGAAGTTCTTTTCGTCATGAAAATAGACATATGGTATTGGAATCAGAATTAGTCCTATCTGAAATGAAGACTTATCAGGCTGTTTCCCAGGAGGTTCATAAATAGAAGAGCATGCAGCCATATCTGCTACAATGCCCTTATCCAGTTGTTAGGAAATTGATTTTAATGCTTGCGCATTAATCAACTCCCTCTTTCTCATCTGTAACTGGCCCCAGGCTAAAGCTTCCATTGAACAATAGATACTGCGACACTTGTAAATTAAAAACACATACTTGAAACAGTTAAACACATTCTTGCTGAATGCAGATTTCTGGGTAGCCTACATATGTGCAATTTTGGTTCTTTTGTCAATGACTATGATAAGCGCCCAGAGTTTTGGACGTATTGCTTAAATTCCGGGCTCACTACTTCGTATATTGCACTGTACCATGTATGGCTACAGGTTTTTATATTGTTAAATTCAAATACTGTGCAAGGTCTCAGATATACGTATGACAATTTGTAAATGTATTTCATTCTAAGTGTTTTAGCAAATATTAGGTATTTTAAGATTAGTTGATATAATATATATACATTTTCATTTTGGTATTAATTCTAAGATCTTACCTGACTTGCATAATGTTTTCATAGATTTGAATGTTAAAGGTTCTAGTGAACAAGATACATTAAAGATAAAATAACTACGAAATGAAACCATGACGTCAAAGTAGACGTGGTAACCAAGAATGCATTTAACTCGGCTATAGGAACAAAATTGAACTTTTAGAGGCCCTTTTTTCGTTAGCAGTTGTGCCCTACATTGCTGGTTGGTAAGGCGATCACGGAAGGGTGGCATGCCATTGTCAGCTCCATCGGTTCTGCTGAAGATAACAAAAGCCTGTGGGGCAGTCTGAGGAGGCCTCCAGATCTCCGAAATAATCATGGCTATTATAATTGAGCTGACCGCTCACACAGTAACAAGGCCTTAAAGGTGGAGGCGAGCCCTGTTTCTTGTGGCAGAGAGGAGGGTCGGCTGCCTGGGGAGCAGAGATTAAGCAGCCCAGGAGGATGGGGGCTCACCCAGGCTTACTGCCTCAGAGCGCACGTTGGTAATAGATAAGGATCCCGATGTTTGAAATATAGGAAAGTATATTCTGAATGCATCCTCTGAGATGCTTTGGAGACACACCCTCTCCAGCTTTGTGTTGACAGAGCCTTTAAAGTGGGGACAATTTAAAAGTGATGGCTCATTTAACAAGCCAATGCTTTTATACCAGTGATAAAAAATGAACATAGGGCATTTTTATTCTTAAGGCCAGCATCAGCTAGCTGACCAAATCTACACATTCTTTCAAGAGAATTAATCTGCCACACAGAAAAAGTTTAAAATTAGGCTCTTTATTTTCATGTCTTTGACAAACTAACTCGTTCTCTCTTTTGTATATTAATTTTTAATATAAAGCAAGTAAACTGGCAGTTACTTGCCAGAGTGGTCTAGTGGCCGCTTTGGACATGGACTAAATGCATCCGCTCGGCATCAAATAACTTTTCATTTCCTTATAATGCCAACCACTACCAGATGGCTCCTCAATGTGACTTGGCACCTTGATTAGGAAAGCAGGGTTCATTGTGTCCCTGTGCAGACCGTAGTCCGTGGCAAATTAATGCATATGTGTGCAGCAATTAGTTGTGTGCTGCCCAAGTCACCACCGAGTTTGTTAAAGTGTCTAGGTGCTGCTCCTCTATGTAACAGCACAAGACTGTTTTTGTCTGATGTGTCCCATGTCCATACAATAGCACACTGGAATTGTTTGTGTATGTAGCTGTAACAAGTGTGCCATACTGTCCCCACACTTAAACACATAAAGCAATCAAAGAAGTTGTCTCAAATTGTACATCTACTAGGCCAAACACCCTTTCTACACTGCCACACCATGATTTTCACCCGCTGCAGGCCCACACTAATAGGAGATGGTAATGCTAGCCGTTAGATAAACATGGGCCTGCATTTCTGCAGAAATAACCCTGGAGGCCTGCACAATGGTGAGGAGGTTGTGGCTGAGGAACAGCCAGTTTTGTTTAAAATGATACATCAGTGTATTACTTGTCAAGCTAAAGTTTGGAAGTAGTACAATCCTTTCTGTACATTAACCCATCTTTATTGGTTGTCTCTTGTAGGGTATCTGTTCCGGTCTATAGATATAATTCTGTATCAGGGACCGGGCATGCTCACACTAAGACCCAGCCCCTCCTCATCTAAACTTCTCCAGAAATAAGAAACAAAAAGATATCCTATTTCCGCATTTGAGTGGCTGATGTTGCAGCCAATTTATACTCACATCCAAAAACTTGTGATGTGTGAATGAGTATGTATGGTTCATGGTTACAAACATTTTAATGTTAGGGTGAGTGTTGTGAACAGTGATGTAAGCAACAAGCCTCGTGTCTGGTATGCATTTACTGGTTCACACATACAACCCTTTTACCAGACTGGTTTGTCAAACAGAGATCTCTGTTCATTGTATATTCCCAAAATGCACTGCGATTTAATGCAAAGCAGACAGGAACACTCATTGGTGTGATTTGTCCCCGTTCCCTCTCTCATAGGGCTAGAAAAATAATGAATATGGTTAGTCTACTGTTAACCCTTGTGAAATACAAGTGAGGTGGTTCGAACAGAATGCCTGCAACACAGGGCCAGTGGGCCCCCAGACTGTGGCCACCTGGTCACACCAGTGTGCCAGTAAGGGCAGCTTGAAACTGCATTCAGGCAAGGCCTTTGTTAAGAGCAGGTGGCAGAAGAATCATTTACATGAGCACCAACAGCTGTGTTTTCACATTAGATTTAATCTGTAAAGTACTTGAATTACAATGTAATGATACCAGCTTCATTTGTTTAGCAACTATTCATTGATATTGAAGAGGGTTTTGTTGAGGGACACAGAGGTGTACTTTGGGAGTGATGTGTGCCAGTCAGGGGCGGCGCATTCTAGTGTTTCACCTTGGGCACCAAGTTGGCTAGAAACTGCCCTGGTGGGGGTGGGTACATGATCTTCCTAATGATCAATGCCCTGCCTTTGATCTGACCAACACATTCAAATGCAGTAAAACGTACGTAGTTACAGTCATCAGGGTTCTGCCATGGGGTGTTGTATATTCTGCATCCCCATGGCAGAATGATGGAGGTGGTGTTCGGAAGTCTTGAACACAGTGATACGGTCACGCCAACAATAACCTCTGACAACACCAGAAAACTAGAGGTGATATTCTTGCAGTAAGAATTTAAAATCCCCAGCCACACTGCACCTGTTGATTTTCTTAAGAGCTTTATGATGCCTCTTGACTTTTCCCAATGCATAGGTCAGGTGCATCGACCCACGTTCAAGTTATCATGCTGCAACATTTAGTGCTGTGGGCTTAAAAAATCCAAGATGGCGGAAAAGCCCACATTTGCACCGGAATCCAGAAAAAACATGCAGTTTTTGCGCACACCAAAAATGGCCACCTGACCCGCCACCCACCAGTGCGAGTGTGATGGGTCAGAAGCACCATGAGTGAAACGTGGTGGTGCCAAAGGAAAAACAGCAGTGCCTGTTACCTCAGAATGCGCTTTGAAATCACCTTTGTTTCTCTGAATGCAAGCTCAAAATGCCCATTTCAAACATTGCAAGATATTCAAAAATCTTACTGAACACCAGCAGACGTCTGGTAGAATGAAGTCTTGTGTGCATACCAAATCTGGAAAGATGAAGAGCCTATAATAATGTTCATAACAAAACTGGCTGGGCTGTGGATGTCAGCAGCTTAAGTGAAATGGGATTTAAAGCCACTAAAATCGAAATGTTTAAAATAAATGAGTGACCTACTTTTGAGAGTGTCACATAGGTTGCAACGGCTTAAATGTCATGGTTTTGTACTTAGCATCAGCGTTCTAGCTGCATGTGTCAAAATTGTAAGCTTGATTTGAATGAAGAAAAATGGGAACAAAAGTGACCTTTGGCTGAAGCCTGGCTTAAAGGGACTGAATTCTGCCCGGCAACTACCCCTGACAGGAGTTGAAACTTGCCCAGCAACTGTATTCACAGGCCTGGCCTGCCTTCTGCTGCCTCACCAAAAGGAGATTACACCTCTCTGATTGAATCAGGGGAGGAGTACCTGGGACTGCAGGAAAACGGAACAATGAACTTCCCTTTGCTCCAAGCAATTGCTAAATCAGGGGGGGTCGAAAATGGCTTCCTCTTGGAAGGAAATGGGAGGCGCACTGCCTCTATGAGCCAGTTGAGCTTGGAGGAAGTGGACAAACGAGAAATTCCCCCACCCCCCTAACCCCCATTGGCTTTGGGAAACCACACCCCTCTGGGCCAGAGCACAATTTTAGAAAGATGGATAATTCCTAGTACATAATTGTCAAAATTATATCAATAATATTATTCCTGTGATTTTTCTGTGCACATTTTAAGAGGTGTTAGGACTCTGTGGTATGTTCGGGGGGCGGGGTGGGGGGGTAGTAGCAGAAAATAGGGTATTCCTCCAAATGTCTGTATGTTAAAAACCTGACACTTCATCTGATGCCCATATTCCTTGCACACATTTGTGTAAATTCTGGAAAGGTTTAGAGATTGTGTTCTGGATGAAAAGGGCAGAATTCTGTCAGAAGTGAACACAACATCTTACAAAGACAGGGATTGCATGGTTTGGCGCTACAGAAAATATGTTAACTGGACATATAATATTAGAAAAGTTGTAAATAGATAAATATGCATTTAAGTCAAGAATAGATTAGAGTGCAAAGTGACACGGGGAGTGTTCTTTCTGTATGGAATAAAAATGATGTCTCATGACACGGGATGACTCACAACTCAGTTTCCCAGTCAGGCGACAGAGAATCCTATAGCCTATCAGGATCCTCAGAGGGTTGGGCATAGAAAGTCAGCCTTCCCACCCACTTCCAAAAAGACATACAAAGAGCCACTGAGACCCAGGTAGAGACTGCTCTTTCCACTTTCTTGCGAAGCACTTTGCCGGACAAGACAATATCCAGAAGGACCATATCCAGAACTTAGGCTCCAGATAGATTCCAGACCTTTGAAGCAGAAGGCCTACTGCAAGCTAAATGTTTTGCAAACTGATTCACCCCAGACTTCCAAGGGGCACATCAGAATAAAACACCTGGACTGTGCTATTTGATTCTAGCCAAGAACTCTGTGCCAGAACCAGACCGCTGTGCAGTGTCAAGAACTTTTGCCAGAACCCTGTGCCAGACCCAGAAAGCAAAGCTGTATCCCCAACCACAGACCAGACCGCTGTGCAATGCCAAGAACTTTTGCCAGAACCAGAGATCCAGACCAGCAGAGCAGAGCTGACTCAGATAGCTGCGACTTCAGAACCACCCGCTAGAAGTCCAGTCTAAACCTATTGACCAGATCTTGACGGCCTAGTTCAAATTTATAGTGCGAGTATCCAGCGAGACCTGTGCAGAACCAATCTCTTAGTTTAAAATAATGTAATTCAAACCAATTCAACCTGCCTAGAACTGCATTAGAAATCGTGTGTTCATTCTGTGACTTCAAAGCTGTGAAAGTGTCATTTGTCATTCTGAGCTTTACCTTAATTTTGAGAATCTATCTCCACTAAATTGTCCGTATCTTTTGAACCATATTTAACTGTCACCTTAAAGCTAAGAATCCAAGCTTTCCAACAAGCCCAAAACCGACTTTCTACTCCTTATAGTTGTTCGGTAATCGCGCTCGACGCACTCGGAAAAAGTGCTGCGAATTGCAATTTGACTAACTTCAAATGTCAAAAATAGCTGTCCTTTGCTTCCATTGCTGAAATTCGTTTTCAACCTGATAATCCCTCATGAATCATTGCTAGTGTTGACCTGAACTAATTCAAAGTAGCTGCACGTATCCTGAATCTCCTAGAGGGAATTAAAATCATTTTTAGCATATTTTCACTTCATTGCAAATCACATTAAAAGTATTTTTGCCTGTGTTTTAAAATCATCCCTGTTGCTCTAAGCTTGCTGGGGGGGGGGGGAGAGGGGACTGAATTGGTATTGCATTTGATTGTATTCCTGAAAATTGTCTGCTCTCCTTCCATCTCCTTATATTGCATGGGGGTCGGGGGAGTGAATTGTCAAAAGAAAAAGTGATCATAATATCCCTTCTGGAAACCATCCCAGTTATTTCTGTGCTGCATTCTTTTCCATCACTGCATTTCGTTGAAACCATAAAAGCATTCTCAGCTACCTTATCCTCTCTATAACAACTAAAGTGTGCTAGTGTAATTTATCCATTGCTGATCACTGTCATATTCATAAGTGTGCTATCAAATATTAATTTTATAAAACTGATATATATCTTGTTTAATTTTTCAATAAATCTTTTAATTTGCAAAACAAACCTACTTCTTGGCTCAGTGAGGTCAGGGGGATTCAAAGAGAGGGGCGTTATACAAGGATCATCCAGATCTATGAACTTGTCATAAAAATATATAAATAAGGGCTTCCCTTGGACATCCCAGACTAGGCATTGACTTAGCTGGAGTGCTGAATTGAAGTTTCTTAACATTCCCTGGTCTCACGATTTTAGTCAGCAATAAACTATCACAATTTTTCCCCTTCAATGAACTGCACCCAATCCATTTTTATTCACTGTTCCATTACAATGGGGCACATACACTGTAGAACGTATTATATATATATATATATATATATATATATATACACACACACACACACACACACACACACACACACACACACACACACACACACACACACAATGCCAGGGTACATTATGTTGTAAAAGAAAGTAGCTTGCGATTCCGGCCCTAAACGTTTACATTTCTGTGAAAAGTATTTGTGATTTCTTTAACGCAATGTCATGCCTCCACGTTTTGGGCTATTTGAACTATTTAACGAGATATGTTGAGAGCAAATGCGCTGGGGGGGGGGGGGAGGGGATCTGAAAAGATGCTGTGTAGGGTCCGTTGTAAAATGTTCAATCCAAGCTGAACATTAACTCACTGGTTGTTGTTGTAATGTGTAAAGCGAGGATGCAAATTCTCCCTTGAATGAACTACAGCTTTCCACCCATCCCCTGCCTTCATTATAAACGCTGTGTGTGGACTGGAGGAATGTTTTAAAGGGTGAGGGCAGGAAACAGGTTATTTTTTAAAAGTGGACAGAAAGTTATAGCAAGTGTTGCACTGTTTTATGTGGACTCCTTGAAGATTAGAAAGTGCTACAATGGGAATGGATGCAGAATATCATACAACACAGGTGCATCCACATTCATTACTCTTATTACGCACAGCATTGTGTTGTAATGGAATGCTGGCCGCGTAGCATGGCATTCCATGTTCATCAGTTGGAGAGGCACCGAGTGGCAGTACGGGTACGGGGGTGTGTTCCACAATAAAGCCGTCATTAAGATTTACCTCTGTCCCCGCAGTCACTTCACTGGCGGCAGCGACAGGACAGATCCGATGCATCCACGCATGCAGAGACAAAGGGCGCCTTGTGGGGAGAGTTGGCCTACACCGGTTCACAGCACCAAAGGAACGGGCAGCCCGGTACAAGATGGAGGCAGGGAGGCCACAGGTGAATGCACACAGGTGGGAACCGCCCACGCCGTGGCCGCACCAGGTCCCAGCACTGGGGTGAGGGGAAAGCTCTGGTGCACACATTGTGACAGCTAAAGGAAGCACCTAGCGACAACACTGGATTCAGTGGCCATCTTGGTTGCCAGGCAACGCTGTAGCAAACAGCATTGACGCAGGAGCAGCTGGCAGGGGAGCAGCGAGAGGCGCACCCACCAGACCTAAGGCAGGATTTGGCTGTTAAGGCTACAGGAGAGCACCTGGATGACATGTGAGGTCCACAAGGTACTGTGTTCCCCAAAATTGCAAAGTTACTGCATGTGTGTCATTCGTGAATTGGGATACAAACCCAGTGGGCTGGGCCACGAGAGGGCACCAATACAACCCAGTGGACTGGGCACTTAAAATCACAAAGGACAGTGGCCTAGGTGGGCGTGCAGAGCAACCCTGTGCATGGCACACACTGTCACCTGAACATTTCTGCAAAAAAGCCATGTAGCAGACCAACGCCAGGCCTCCTGCGACCTTTCTAATGGCCCTGGGTGGACCCCCAATCTTGTGGAAACATTGGGTGGACGCATTTAACTTGTACATGAGAGCGTCTGGAGGTTTGAGGTACGGCGATGATGAAAAGGAGGCGGCATTGTTGAATTGCCTACGGACTGAAGGACTCGGGGTATTCAGGCATCTCCCGGGTGAGGAATATACATTCTGGGTAGCGGAGAAGGGGAAAGGGTAGCGAGTGCATACAAAATGGCTCTCAAGAAATTGGAAGAATGATTTGGCACGAGACCCAATGTGGCGCTTAAACAGTACAATTCTTTCTCCAGGGCACAAGGAGTTGGGGAAGGTATCGATGTCCACATCACAGCTTTGCGTACTCTTATTGCCACTTGCAAGTTTACAAGAAGAATACACCAGAGACCAGATCATGATGAAGACAAGCAATTCCAAGGTCAGAGAAATGTTGTGGATAGGATAGGGTCATTGAAATTGCGAGAGTCATTGAGGGATCAGAGACCAGAGTTCAGGTAGTCACTGAGATGTTGGACGGGAATAGCCAAGTCCAGGAGATCTGTCACCACCCAAGTAGGGTAGCAATGATGCCAGGAACAAGTCTGAAAAGTTCGAGGGGCAGCCAAGCAGAATGAACCAAAGGAAGTTTTTAATTTAAAAACCACATACCCGTTTTTGCGAAAGGGAAAGTCCCTGTCCAGGTTTTTGGATAAAGGGAATGTTACTAGTATTAAAGACTGATGGTGGGCAACAATTACAAAGCAAGCAAACGATCAGAATAATGAACATTTTACATTCTGTTTCTCCGCCATCCCAGACTGGGCTTAAACCCCCAACCTTTCAGTATCCACCATACACATTACCAGCTTGAGCCACACAGACTGACTGGGAAACCAAACAGATTGGACAGCATGTAACATTAATCAAAGCAAACGCTCCTTAGTTAATGAGAGGTTTACATTAAAAATCAAAAACGCATGGTTTATTTGCAGGATAGCAGTTCAGCCCTGGAAAAATGACGTAACATAGGGGAAGAAGGGGGTAAGGTAGGGGGCAGGGGCACTGCCATGGTAGTCCTATGTTTGTGGCGGTCCCAGTTTTTTATTTTGCAAATCTGGTCACCCTAGACAGGGGGGATGAGACACGCATGCAGGAAGTGTGGCTGGTCGAGTCATTCAACTGGGGCAAAGGAGTGCCCAGCCTGGGCCGTGGAATGTAGACGTTGTAAGACTAAGGGACATTATGCCAGGATGTTTAGGTTGAATGGAGAGGATGGTGGCACACAAGATAGCCAAAGTGGCAGGATGATTGAGGCCGAAGTGGCTGCAGATAACACTGTGACCCATAAGAGTGGTGTGATGAGGGAAGGCGTGATACATGTCGAGGGGGAGGTCAAGAGGGGGCCGTGGGACAACTGGACTGTGAATGGCGTACGACTGGAAAGGTTGGTGGATTCAGGTATCCCTTAAACCATCAAGTATACAAAAGAGAATTATTATTTATATATGGTTATTGAAATAACCTTTACAAAAATAGAGAATACAAATACAGTTAAAATGTTCACAATTTCATATTGAACACAACAAAAACTTCAATTATCACTGCAATCGCAACACCTAAGCGTAGAGAAAAAAAAAGAAAATTTCAACATACATAAAAGGAAAAATAAAAGCAAAATAATAAAAGAAAAATACATTACACATACTTCCAGCTTCCAGTTAGCACATAAAGATGTATCAATATAGTGTTGCGCCATCTAAACAGAGGAATGGAGCACATTCATGGTACGTCATCTCTTGACGAGCTGTACTTTCGATCCCACATATCAATAAGGCTTTATTTGGCCAATTTACAAATGTATTTTAGGAATCTCACTACCGCCAATTGCAGAGGCTTTCGATTGCTAAGGAGCATATCAGACCACAACTGATCCAAATTGACAGAATTCATACTGTTGACAAATTTTCCAAAAAACTGAATTTGAGCACTCCTCAACGTAGAACAGTCCAACATCAGATGATCTAAATTTTCAATTGTGCCCGTCATATTACAGTATCTGCACGTCGGCGCTTGATTATTCCCCTCACCATTGCGTATTTGCAGAATTCCTCTTGTGGGCAGTATGTTAAATTTAAATATCCGACGGGCCACTTTATCGGGGAATAAAGCTAAGTAAGGTGCAAGAACCCCCCGTTTTTTCCTCTGGCAGACCAAATGGCTGTACAGTCTGGTGTTAGCTACAGCTTGTGTAGTAACACTCCAGTCCCACCATTCAAACAGTATTTTAACTTTCAGCGGATTGAAAACAAGTAACTCCACCGAGATGCCCAGATGGTTTAAATATTCTATATAATCATATCTAAATTGGAACAAATATTCTGAATTAGTGAAATGATGATGAAATCCAGAACCCAAGAGATCATATAGGTTGTTTTTAGGAGCCGTTAATAATTTCCTAAACAATGACAGCTTTTTCAACACAATCATATTAACCAGAGAAGAAAGTCCAAGTTCATACCCTATAGCCTCCACCGGAACACAGTTAGGCAAACACTTGACCACTGCCCTTAGCAGAAGCACTTCGATCTTTTGAAATTCTGCTAACATACACTTAGGAAAAAGGTCCAGGCCATAGATTAAATGAGGTATGACCTTTAATTTAGAATACCGTATGGTAGGGACAAGCGAAAATTTACCATATTTACTGTCAATTTTTTTTAGTTGGATAACCAGAGGAGACACCTTCGCTTCCATATAGTTACGATAGTGCAACTTCTGACAGCTCCCAAAAATTGGATAACCTAGATATCTTGGGCTTGATCGCACTGCCAGCTTTATGTGATTCAGAAGTCAGCCAAACGTTTTAACATAGGGCCTACGATGCAACCTGATAAACATGGTCTTTTTTTCATGGATTGTAAGGAAATTAGCAACCGTGTACTCTCTGAAATTACTCAAGAGACGCTGCAGGCCAATGGGAGTATGGTCAAATAGCAGAAAGTCGTCTGCATACGCTGTTCAGCATATTTTTACTCCTTCCACCACGGGCGGGGTGAAAGAACGCCCTTCCAATCTCTTACCTACATCTGACACATATAGATTGAAAATGGTAGGTGCAAATACGCACCCCTGTCTGAGGCCGTTTGGGGCCTCTATCCGGGAGGAGAGTGCACCCTCATTGTTTAAACGAACCTGCAGCACAGAACCCTCATGAATGTGTATAAGGATGGAAAGAAGATTGAGCGGTATCCTAGATGTTGCAGTTTGGACCAGAGTATGGATCTCTCTACCTTATCAAAGGCCATCGATAAATCAATGGACGCAATATAGATTGAAGCAGAACCCTTCACCCAGGCCTTAGCTTGCATGACATTCAGTAAGAGCCCCCCCCACATCCGTACCAACACCCTTCCTAAAGGCAAATTGAAATTTAGATAGAATGTTATTATCAGAGCACCACTCCTGGATGCGCTTCAAGACTAGGCTTGAAAAAATCTTGGAGTCAGCGTCCAGAAGGGCGATAGACTTGTAGTTTTAGGACAGGACCTATCGCCCTTCTTATAGATTGGTACAATATAGGAGACATGCCAAGATAGGGGAAGAGTACGCGCCCTAACAATGTCTTTGAATAGAATATACAGAATTTTAGCCCATAACCCTGTTTTGCTTGAATATAGCATTCGCAAGACCATTTGGGGGGGCCCACAGCCTTTGATGGTGAAGCCTTCTGTATTATATCTGCAATGTCCTCCTCTAGAACCTCTAGAGACCACTCTGCCTAAATAACAACCTTCTGTAATGAGATACTGGGACAAGCTGGTCTATAAAGCTCCCCATAATGGCCCACCCATCCCACTTGGACTCAGAAATGGTACATGACAGAGCCTCCATATTCAAGTTCCTCTGATTATTCATAAGTGCCCAGAATGAACTACCGGAATTATCCTTCAATGCGCACAGGATACTTTCTTTCGGCTTGGTACAGAGCAGCTCGATGGGCCTTAATCTTATACTTCCGTTTGTTTCTTATTGCCAATGGAATTGAGCTTTTAGAAATCATACGCAACTCCCTCAATCTGTTATTCCTGTAAGTACGGATAGCCTGGTCATATGAGTGGAGATGTTTTTTCGGGGGACCCCTATTGGATATCGAGCTACTAAGATGACAAATCATATTTCCTACATACTTGCCGAAAAGTTTGTTAGTGTACACAAATGCTTTTCCCCATAACCAATGTTATCAAAGTCTGAGAGAAATACTGCATTAATTTTGACCACAAAAGGGAATTTTGGGAAGGAAGGGTCTGCCCTCAAAGCACCAGACATAAATCCTAGTGCGTATGTCCAAGTGCCCATAAAGGTGTTGGGGAACAAATGGGCTTGAATTGAGTTCAAGGGACACAGTATGGAAGGAAAACTGTAAGTGGCACGTGCGAGCATGTTGGGTTGAGCAGGCAGCTCTAGATATAGAAATACGTCCGGGAAAAAGGGTGCCCATGTCGAGTGTGGAGGAACAGTCGGGCGACAACATATCTCCACAACATTTATCTAACAGGTATCCTACCGTTTTTACAGAGATGCTAGGCATGTTGCAGGATTTCTCGCACAAAAGAGGGGCTGTACCCAAGGCGCACAAGGTCAGGAATTTTCCTGTGTTGGCCACGGAAGGGTTGAAATTGGAATTTAAAAAAAAAAATGAAGGAGGCAGGGAATCATTGAGGAGATTGAGAGTTCAGAGTTGTTGTCCCCAGTGGTTTTGGGGCGGAAACAGGACGGAGGGTTAAGATGTGCGTGGACCTTAGGGAGCTAAATGCCAACATTTGAGTCGATCGCCAGCCCCTCCCCAATATCAATGAATTACTGTTGACTAAAGGACATGCAGAGTGGTTTTCCACTTTCAACCTCTCATCGGCTTACCACCAGATCAATCTACATGAGGAGTCATGGCCTTTGACTTCGGTTTGTGACAACTTTTGTCGCATACAGGTTTTGTCGTATGCCATTTGGGCTGGCGTCCGCATCCACAGTTTTACAGCAGTTGATGCAGGAATTGTTTGGGGGTGTGCCAGGTATCGGGACGATATTTTGGTCTGGGGTAAGAATAAAGGTGAACATCATGAGAGGGTACATCACGTCATGCAGATTTTATGGCAAAGTGGTTTGACAGTGAAGTTCTCGAAATGTCAGGTGGGGGTGCCCAGTGTGACATATTTGGGTCACACCCTCAATGCCAGCAGCATAAAGCCTAGGGAAGGGTTGGTCAGTGTAATGAGGGAGGGCCTCGTCCCCGGTGAATAAGGATCAACTAGGTCCTTTTTGGGAATGACAAGAGCATTATGTCAAGTGCATACTTTTGTATGCCGAGAAAACAGTGTCCATGCACGCTTTGTTAAAGAAGAATGCAAAATTTCAAATGGTCACAGGAGTGTCAAGCAGAATTTGTACAGTTGAAAGAGGATGTCGACAGTGCACCATCTTTAAGTTCATTTGACCCAAAGAACAAAACAGTGCTTATGGTGGATGCTAGTCTAGGGGCAGTTTTGGAACAGTGGCAGGATGGCGTGTAGGCCGATTGCATTCACGTCTAGGATGCTCAGAGATGCTGAGAAGCGGTATGCCATGATTGAGAGGGAGGCATTTGCTGCTGCCTAGGTGTTGAAGCATTTCAGGATGTTCCTGTGGGGTAGTCTATATGTTATTAGGATGGACCACAAGCCACTCACATATGCGTTTACCATCAAAGGGGTGGGATCAGTCTCACACAGGATAGTGAGGAGGATGCTGGATTTGCAGGAATTCCATTTAAGGGTAGAGCATATACCGGGCATCAGGAATGTGGTGGCGGATAGTTTGGCGCAGTTGCCGGGGGTGGTGCCTGAGGAACAAGAGGAGAGTGATGTGGGCTACCCACTGTGGACAAGAATGACTGCGAGAAGAACCCATCTAAGATTTCTGATTTGGCAGGGAAGAGCATACATGCAGGTTTTGAGTGAACTCACAGAGGGTCCGTTGGTTGCAGGAGTCATATTGGTGGCCGGGTATGGACGATGAGGCGGAGATGGTGGTAAAGGAGTGTGTGGCGTGTGCCATGAGCGATAAGAGCAGAATTGTGCACCTGCAGACAGTGTACCCAGTTCGTATGCCCAACAAAGTGTGGTCTAAGGTGGCGTTAGAAATAATGGGTCCCATGGAGTGCCTTGAGGGTGGAAGTTTGTGGTGGTGGAGGGTGGATGTTTGTGGTGGTGTTGAGGCTGCTGCTTTTGATACAGTAGCTACAGAGAAGGTGATGTCAAGAGGGTGTCTGACAGGGAAGGCATACTCGCGAGAATGGTCACTGACAATGGTGTGCCATGTGTTTCATCGCATGCAGGAGTTTTTGAGGAGCAAGGGTATTAGGCACCATGGGATGTCCTTGCGTAATCCTTCTGCCAACGGTTTGGTCAAAAGGATGAATGGCTTTGTGAAGGGGGCCCATTCAGTTGGCGATTCCGAATGGTTTGTGTTGGCAAGAGGTGGTCTCAGAGGCATTGATGGCATATAGGTGAAAAACCTCAACCTTTACCAGCCAGTCGCAATTTGAGCTCATGAGGGGAAGAAAGGCAGGATCCAGGTTGAGAAAGGCTGGTCTGGGAGGCGGGGTTCTTACTGAAGTGAATATGTCAGAGGTGTTGGAAAGGGAGTCTATTTCTCAGTAACGGGTGGTTTGGGGGGGATGCGACCCCTTGATGTCAAGGTGGGAGATGGCTTGTGTATAAAGAACCCCTGGTCTGTGCCAAAGGGGAGGAGTGCATTCCTGTCCCCTCACATTGGGGTGGGGGTGGGGGTGGGGGTAGGTTATGTGGTTTTGGATGACTGGACAAGGTGGAGCAAAAGAAGAGTAGTTGTTTTGAGAGGTACCACCATGGCGCCTTTGGATGATGGTAGTCCCTATTCGGAACCTCATTTAAGTGGGTTTTCAGTGGAGCAGGGTGTGTGTGAACCTGCCGGAGGATCCGAGCTGGGGTGTGGTGAAGCACCCACTTGGTGGTGTGGCCGGAGTGGGTGTGACTGAGGATGTGGCTGGGGAGCAGGATGCTTGTGTATTGGTCAGTAGTGACAGGGGTCACCCATTGAGGGTTTGTGTGCCTCCCATTAGGATGAGAGACTGTCAGGTAGGGTGGTATGTGTAGTGTGTGGGGATGTTTCATGTATCTTTTATCTGCATGTGAACATTTATGTGCCGTCATCCATAGATTTCCATATTTGCATTCTGTGAATAGTTACGGGCACATTGCCTCCAGGGAGCACCTATTGCTGCACTTATTTTGCTGCACCATTTTCTCTTGTGTTTCTATTTAGTTCTTCTCATTTCTTCAATTCCATTTCTCTTTTTGCTTGGTGTGGTTTCATTTGGTGTTGTTCGGCTGAGGGGGGGTTAGGGGAGAAGAAGTGTAATGGAATGCTGGCAGCGTAGCACAGACCAACATTCTATGTTCCTGGTCAGTTGGAGAGGGGCCGAGGGGCAGTGCAGCCACATCGGCCTGTTCCTTCATCAAGATTTACCTCTGTCCCTGCAGTCATTTCACATTGCTTGCACATGGGTGTCATTATGGGAAGTGCCATCGCGGGAAGAAGCACAGGCATGAAGGCAGGGTGCCCAGAGAGCTGAAAGTTAAGTTTGGGGGCAGGGGGCAAAAGGCGCTTTGAAAGGAGACAAGGCAGAGAATTGAAGGAGGCCCTGGGGTGTCACCACACAAAGAGCAGGTTGGTGGAGGCAAGGAGTTGAGGAGGATAGAGGGTCACTTATGCAAAGACCAGCTCTTGTCAGGTCCAGAGTGCTAAGGGGAACGGAAAAGGGAAAATGGGGTACAGGCAGAGGAAGAGAATGAAACAGATCCGAGCAAGAATGGTAAACATACAACAGGATATCCTACAACACCGGCAATGTTAACAGTCACACTGTAATGTGCTTCCGGGTATCAAACTTTGCTGCCCAATTACAAAGTTAAAGCAATCACATTCACTGTCACTGCTCTGGCCCATCCAATCAGAATGCCGAACTACATTCGGAGAGGTTCGGAAAAGGATCGAAAAACAGTGCATGCACGCTGATAAGACGTGCGCGTCACATAATGTGTTGGCCACCCTGATGTTGCTCTCTGTGATGGGAAGTAGTCACTAGGAAGCTGCACGGGAAGCATGCGATCCCCAGGCAGGGAGTGTGAGTGTACAAGTGCCTCTGCATTGCTAAAGGGGCTGCCCACTGTACTCTGCAGCAGCAGCATGGCACCAACCTTACTACAGAGCTTGCAGCGTTTGTGTATCCACAAAATGCCCTGGTGCCCTCCCGTTTAACCAAAGCATGCCCTTTCAGTAGCGTGTGCTGCACACCTAACTCCTGTGAACTTCGCAGCATGCGTGTGACCTGCTCCTGGCTATAGTATGAACTTCTCCAGTGTGTGCTACAGACCTGTCTAACCATGGCAAATATTGCCTCTATGTTCCTCTATAACCACAGCATGTGCATTTATCCTCCAATATAGCATTATGGGGTGCTCTAATTTAGGACGTTGCATAGCATTACCTGCCACCTATAAGTACACCATCCCCTACTTCAGCATCGGACAGAGTCCTCCATGATTACAGCATACCCAGCTCCCATGTCACATGGTTCTCTGCAATAACATGCCCACCTCTAGCGTCTGGTATCTAACCACAGTCCTGCTCTCCTGTGTGCCTTGGCACCCGTGACAACCGTTTACCCCTCTCCATTGTGTGCCCCGTTACTCAGTTACCTCGGCTTGCCCAGTCTCAATTGTGCACTTCACTGTAACCCACCAGTGTCCCGCGACAAAATGCCCTATACCTACTTAATCAAAGGATTCCTTGCTCAAATGTTTATCACAGTTACCTAAAACAGGCTACACAGAACTCAAGTTTCCCCATGGCCATGATTGAGAAAGACTACCCAATCCTGTATTTTACTTGGACTTCTGGTACTTGTAGTTTTCCTGAATTTTAAATGGGAATTAAGAAACAAGGACCGAGGATCAAAAGGGATTATACAAACTTGACTGGATAGCCTCCCCACACACGTCCAAGGGAAATTGAGAGCTCTGTGATATATCTGCTGCATTTCACCTTTTTTTATAACCACAAAATGCCTAGCTCAACTATGTGCTTTGCTCCTCTTGCACTGCAGCAGAGACTGCTCCACTATGTCATGCTCCTTTTACCACAATGTGTCCCGCACTAGTTTGTGAAGCAAACCTCTAGATTGACAATCTTTAGCATGTGTGCCTTGTGTGCTGTAACATCAGCCCCTGCTCCAGTGCAACCAGGGGCTTCTATATCTACAAGACCCCAGTTCCTCAATGTTTCACACCATGAAACGTGTACATGTTGCCAGCTAGATGCTCTTCCAAAGTCAAAAAGAAAGATCTTACTGGAAGTGTTCTGAAGTCATCCAGCGACTCCATCCTAAAGTCAGCCATGGCTAGTTTAGGGAGATCGTCCAAAACCATCTTGAGTTGTGTATAAGCCAAAATATTTATCACAGAAACTACTCCAGGATGAGTAGTGATTACTCCCAGTGATTATTGTGTATTACTACAGGATGAACCCATGACAACTTCAGGATGAGTGGTTGGTATTACTGCAGGATGACCCCACAACAACTTCAGGATGTGGGGAGGATTACTCCAGGATGACCCTACGACATCTTCAGGATGTGGGGAGGATTACTCCAGGATGACCCCATGACAACTTCAGGAGGGGTTTGGAATTGTGAACGATTATTGCAGACAACTTCAGGAGGAGTTATTTTATGTTGCTTCCAAACGGTTTAGGAAAAGGGTTTTGACTCCTTGTGTGCAAGACGGATGGTATTACTACAGGGCGAGTCTAGTTAGACTTATGGATTGCGTACTGGAAAACCTTTGTCACGTTCCATCTTTGCCTGATCACTCAAATGTCATTAACTAAGTTCTCTGATTTAGTATATAAAACTACAAATTCCGTCCACAATGTCACAAACCAACCTGTAAACTCCCTCATTTCAGGACTCACCTCTAGTCAAGATGGCAACACACCCAATACAATCCCACAATTATAAACCAATGCACTAAAATACACATTTTCAGTGACCTAAACATTATCCATTAAAGGTCTACCTGCATGACAGACTGACGATTACTTCACCCAATACCACTATTAACAGCTAGCAATTAGTTTGACCATTCACCACACCCCAGAAAACACTAGCTGAGCTCGATCAGAAATGACATGTAGCATTTACATGTTGGCACCAACCAATTCACCAGATCAACTATATAGTTCTACACACAAGAGCACTTACATCTTCAGTTTCGCAGAGCAGCAGGTGAGCTACAATTACAGTCAATTAGGAGCAAGGGCTGAGGTAGCAACCAAACTCGGTGTGATGTTCCAATTCCATTGTTTTTTTAAAAGAGCATAATCTGAATGATTGTGTGGGAACGGTTAGGTGTCACTTCACTGTCCAAACAGGGATGACCGTCATACTGTAACAAGGACACACTGTTGAGAAGACATGGTGATAAGAGTTGAGCTTGTCAAATTAGATCTGTCCGACAAAACATTTGTAGCAGACAACTGACTGTTACTTTATATTACAATATTTTGTAGTTGTTGCGCAGCTACCTCTTTGGGAACTGCAACATTACACAGAGACATCTGCTAATTTACTGTCTTTCAATTATCCAGGTGAAGTAACAGAGGCGGGTTCTGAGGAAGGCATGCGGGAGGAATGAAGAACACTAGCCATCCCTGCCAAAAGACTGGTTTTCCAGCTTTTCGGACAGCCATTAATAAGTTTTGAAAGTTTGTGCCCATCAGCGTTTACAATATAATTCTCTTGTTTTTTCACTGCATCTTCTTCTTGTAGTTCACTCCAGATTCCAACAGCAGCTGCATTTTCTCCTCTACCTTTCTTTTTAAAGCCTCAATTAGCCTCTCTGCATCACAAAAGGTTTTAATTTTCGTCAGATGTTTTCTGTGGCTTAATACTGTTTCTTGGCTGCTGGAAGGAAAAAGGAAAGTTGAAACTTCATAATGTGACTATCAATACAACAAACGTTTTGCTAGAGCTGTACACTGGGGTAAGGGGCTCCCTTTGAGCGCGATCTTATCCGTCCCTTGGATTTTTGCTCATTCTTGCTCTCCTTGGCACTCTTCCTCCCTTCCCATGCACCTACCCACAACTGAGTCTAGCTGCACACATACTCTGACCTAGACTACGGTCCCCGAGGGCGTTCAACTCATAGTGCTTTGCCAATAACAAGAGAAATCAGTAGACCATCTATACTTCAGAGATGTACTTTAGAGGAAAGATGGTGTAAAAGAGTGGTGGGAATTGTGCAGTACTCCTCTGTATATGAGAAAAAAAGAGAATTCTTCTGCAAAGGGACGTCATATGTACCCTCCTCACCAAACAGACTTTTTTTTTGTTCATTGCTTACCTGACTAGAAAAATACAACTGCCTTGAAATCCTTTTGTTTGAATATTTCTCTTCTACTTTCATCAAGACCCTCCATCAGCCATTTACAATTAAGTTCTCCAGGAATTGCCAAAGGCTCGAATTTCCCCATCCTTTCAAATACACAGAGAATTGTCGGAATCAAAGAAAGGCACATCAAAGAGTGCCATGATTAGAGTCATTGCCCAAAAGAAGAAATACAAAAGTAAATTTTGTATGCTCCAAGTATTTTCAAACCGTGTCTGTACCTAAAACCATTAAATTTATAGTGGGCTTGCTATGGATGTTCCTGCTGTTGTGTCCCTATTTGTGAGCAAAGCGTCTGTTGGTAACTTCCTCCAAGACTTCACCCAGTGTGGTTTCAACTAGATACATCTGCTCGCTAATAAAATTAGAGGTGGGTGTTCTGGAGAGGCAATGCGTTCTTAATTGCAGAGCTCTTGTACCTAAAAGGCTGCAGAGTCATTTTGTGTGTGTCCTAAAGCACCCGTTTCAATTTCTTAAATGTAAATACCAACCATAGATTGTCCCAGCTTGCAGAGAGCAACATGTACAGGAAATGATAGGGACCAGAAATAGGAGGGTATACAGGTACAGAACCCATGACCAAAGTGATCTTTACTGGGGGAACAAAAAGTAAATATTACACCTTAGCAGGCATGCCTTTGCTAATATGAGCCATGCACTATCGTCCAGAAGGGTCATACGTCTCCCCCCCCGGCTCCATACGTATTGCTACTGTGCCATAAATTGTGCACTACAGCTGAACTAGTGCAGCTCTCATAGCAGTGGAACAATCCTGCAAAAAAGTAAACCAAGCCATGGGTAAATTTTGCAGAGGCATGGTTTCTCACACAAGCTCCACAGCCCGATACATGCAAGCCAGAGCATTTATCCCCTACTTGGCGACGGGTTGAAAGCAATCAGACTGATCCGTAGAACAGTCATTGTGTGGAACTAGAAAAGGGAAGGAGTCGCCCCACTCACAAAAAGGGGGCCTCTGTATGCTGAACAGCTAGGGTGCATTAAGGCAGTGGTCTACAAACAGGGGAGCCTGAAGGATGCGCTGAGGTGGGGGGCTTGAAGGATTATGGTGACTGTTTTTAATAGAACATATAAACATTTAATAGAGAATATAAGAATGAGTAGCGCGGGGGGGCAAAAACTATACTTTACTCAATGGAGTGGGGCGGGTCAGCATAAAAAGGCTTGAAGACTACTGCATTAAAGGAATAAAGTGACCTACTTTCAAATAGCAAAGCAATTAACAGCACTCCTTTCACACCCAGGTCAGAAATCCCACTACCGCACCAGTCCTCCGATACACAAGGCTGCTGAAAAATCTGGAAAAGCAATAAATTAGCTCCAAACTCCACAACATCCCATCCAACTAGAATGAACTGGTCCCACCATTAGAGGCAAAAAAAAAAAAGATTTTTTTTTTATTAAAAAAAACACGATCACCTTAAAAAGCATTTACCCCAGATCATCATAAACAATGATCAAAAAGATATTTTCAAAATTAATGACAGTGATCACTAGCCTTAGCAAGCATTCAATAAAGTTTACATGCAAACTATCTTCAACTAACTGCTGAGGTGCAAGCCGCATTGAAGAGGCAATAAAAAGCCCCCGGGAACGTCATCAACCTATATGGGGAATGTGACATAAGTATATAACATGCAGTAATCAAAAGTCCCTGAAACTAACATTTGTATATATTAAATCATGTAGCGATTTCCATAAAGTGTTAAACAAACTAAACGTAGATAGAGGAGAGCTATGGAGGGAATTAGAACACTGTCCCTGTGCCCAAAGGCTGGCACAACTAGCCCTACTGTAAACTGAAAAGGCAATAGAAAATGGGGGTAAACAAGCCCACTATATGTTCTTTAAACTAAATGGCGTAAAAAGCTCTGCCTCATGGGTATAGCATCCGTAACTTCCAGCAGTGAGAATATAATATTGAAAAGCCTTACAATACAAAATGACAGTCTTTGAATGCCCGACAGTTTGCTTTTTATGGGGGGGCAGCTTAACAGAACCTCTTCAGGGGTACTTTGACCTTGAACTTAACTTGAGAACAGAATACCTGCCCTGTACGCTTTTCACATTACACAAATCCCAAACTAATGCCTATACTGTAAACAATCTTCTCCAGCTTGAACGAGGTGGAACAGGGCGGGGGTGGGTCGAGACTCTTTCATACAAATTCAATTTCTGGAAAACTGATGGATGCCACTTATTTTTCAGTTGGCGGGTGTTCAATGGCTTAAGTGAAAGCAATGATCAGGTTGCAAGCATTGTTAAGAGAAATAAATAGATGGGTGGCATCTGTCCACTGTTGGTTACAGGAGCCTTTTTCTCTCCCTTCTTAATGAGAGCTCAGATGGCCAATATCTGCAACCACTCTGTGTGCAGAATCACAACAGAAAATTTAATATGGAGCTTTTGTAAAGTAAAGCCCAAAGCACCCTGTGGCACCAGAAGCAGGAATCAAAGAACACATTCATCAGGGCATTTCAACCATCCCCAGCATGACACTACACCTGGCGGTGTGCAGCACACCCCGTACCACAATGCGGCTCAAACTGTCTTCTACAAACTTCAAAACGTAGCCAGCCTTCATGCCAACCAAACAAAACATTGCCACCCTGCTTCAGAATTAAGCAATATCGAAGATGCTGCCAAAGTCACAGACGCTTCCCACGAGCCACACATCAACAATCCCCATACAAAAGAAATCTATGCCCACTGGCACTTGTGCACCGGCATGCAGCTGTCTGGGCAACTAATTGAAAATGACAAGCACTGTGTCCTTTATATACACTAGACATATTCTCACAGGGGCTACACGACACTGCAATGCTCTTAAGCATATCACTGAGTCACATCTTGACTATCGCTGGGCCTGTGCGATTCTTTCCTTCACAGTAAAGTACTGGAATGATTTTGCTCGCACCCACTGAAGGTGCGGTCAGGTGTATATACATCGTACATTACATATAGCAACGTTGCACACAAGGGCGCCGCAAGCATGAGGACCACTTAAGTAAAAAAAAACAACCAGGGATTTTGCAAAAGTTTGTTTAGTACATTAAGCTTCTGACATTCAAGCCCACAGGTGCACTACCCCTAGGGACCGGAGAGGGTCCAAGAGCTCTTCCAAACTAGCAATCAAAATATATATAAACATACAACTGTGCCAGCAAGATAGCAATTAGGTTTTTTGCCTTGAAAAAAAAAATAACAACACAATAGTCATTCTACAGCCGTGGTCTTCAAACGTTTTTGACCCCCCCCTTAAGAAAATTGTACCTGGCTTGGGCCTCCCTATACACAAGACTCCAAAACGAGAACGGTTATCGCCCACTGGTGTAGAATGATGCCCCAAATGGAGGTGTAGGTGTCAAACACCAAATTCCTTCAAAATGATTGCTTGCAATAACTCAATTAGTTTAGAGGGCAAATATTTGTAAATGCAACATTCAGAATTTTTTGCTACAGAGGACTTGACTAAAAGTAGTGTTGTATATTTATTTCCTACAGTAACATTTGACAATTAACAATTTGTTTCTTAAGTACAACTTGATTTACTATCAATACAGCCACTTGCAAGTTGGACAGTGCCATACTGGAGAACTAGTGTGAAGGGGGGGCCTTTCTTTCAGCGCCAGCCTGTCACTATTGGGTTCAATTTTTGCAATAGCCACCCACAGGTTTTCTTCCAGCTTTGACCAATATTTAGTCTTTAGGGCTACAAGTGCTGAGAATCCAATCTTGTACGAGGTGCTAAGAGGTAACAGTACATAGACTTGCACATTTGGATAAAGTTGGAAACTCTGCATTTTGCAAAAATTCACCCAAAGATAATTTTTTGAATTGGCTCTCCAGTAGGCTGTCACTTTGAATTTACATTAGTTCCTCCGCCTGCAAGGAAAGGCTGAACCACTCAGTCATTGATGTTACATTTGGCCTCTGGAAAGTACTCCTAGAGTGGTTCCGAGATGGTTGAGATCTCCTCAAGAGCATCTGCTAATAATCGAAATGCATTGGAATGCACATATCAATCTTCCTCCTCCAAAGCTCCAGCTTCTTGAATGCTGATATTTTTGCGTTCATAGCCAATTATGTGGTTTCTGTGCCTTGCAGGGAGAGGTTAAGAAAAAGTAGCTTTTCAAAGATGTCACCATGGTTAGCTAACAGTACAAGCCAGCGTGAATTACACCGAGGCTCTCCTTTCATCCAGTTTAAAACCAGGTGAAAGTGTCTCACATTGTTCCCCGAGTTGCTAAACGTGATTTAAAACCTTTCCCCATGTTCAGCTCCCATTTCTGCATATAATGTGGAAAACAGACGGGCTCTTGTGGCGTGCATCTTAATAAAAAAGTACAATCTTTACAACAGAAGTCAGCACCTCTCAGAGTCCATTCCCCATCTTTTCCATGGCAGTACCTCACGGAGGCAATCAAATGTGCGTCATTTAAAAGGTCTATGGCCACATCCAACAGTACGGCAAACTTATTGTTTCAAGCGCGATATCAATTCTGTTCCGATATCAGAGGACAGGTCAGTGATGTGGTGGAAAATTGTGGTGTCAGACATAAGGATACTTTTGCACTTCTCTGCTGCACCGTCACCTGGTTGATGGCGAGAATTGTTGGCAGAATTACTTTCTCAGCATCTGTAAAAGGCTTTTTATATTTGCCTAGATAACGTGGTAAGAAGCTTCCAAAGCCTTTGCAGATACCGAGGCCACATTTTTAACAGAATTGTTGCTTTTGTATGCCTTGCAGCTGCCGTACAAACAAATCCCTGGTCTTTTTTGCTAAATTGCATGTTTTGTTTACAAATGCCGCCTTAAATTGTGTAGGCTTCAGGCTTGCTAATGTAGCGCCACAAACCACACACTGCAGCTTAACTTCTCCAGCAACTCCGATCCATGAGAACCCAAAGTCCAAATAAGAGACAACATATTTCTGTGTTTTTGCATTTCTTTTGTCTATTTCCACCTCTGCTTTTCGTTTGAGATTCCTACCACCTTTGGACACTAAGAAACAATCCGGTTCTATGCAATATCTCTGCATTTTAAAGCCTAAACGCCAAAAAGACAGATTTATTTCAGCCGTTTTTGTATTGGCTTTAAAATGTGGAAATATCACATACTGCCCACCACCTTCCCCACCCGTACATTCACATGTAAATGGGGGGCTGTTATGACCCCCGAATCCTCAATGTCCTCACCCACCACAGGCATCCTCCCCACACATGCACTCACACACAAGTATGATTGTTTGATTTAGAAAGACTGCTCTGTGCGGTCACAGAGCAGTCTTTCTAAAATCGACCTTTAACCCTCACCCCCCATTGGTACAGTGAAAAAGATCTTTTCAATTATTACCAACGCTGCATCTAAAAAAAAAAACTAAATATGTCAAAACGTTGCAAAACCTTCCACTTTAATGTATGCCGCGTTAGATTTTAAAAACCATTTCAAGTTTTCAAAAATGCTTCAAAAAGATTTAAAATTGCAAATACCACATGCAAAGATTTAAAATAAACCATATGAGATTGTAACGATGCCAAACACCAAATGCAGAGACTTAAAAGAAACCAAGTGAACAACTTGGGGAGAAAAAAAAAAAAAAAAAAAAAAAAAAAAAAACACATTTATACAAGTCTCAGAAGAATCTCCTGTCAGATCGTGAAGTTCTGGCACAATTTTCTTTAAGTGCGTTTCTGAACTAGGCCACAGATTGGTGGTGAAAACCACACCTGGATTCACATTGCACAGGGCCGATATAAACCTTCAGCACTTCTACTCAACCAATGGTACATTGGGAACAGAAATAGTTGCCTGCGTGACTGAGTCAAGTGCTTTACTGGATTTTTTCTTGCTGGCACGGGTGGGGTTAGGTTGATATACGGACGCTTGGAGAGATGCTGCTGCAATGAAAACAAACAGTCAAGGATACATGAGACTTCAAAATTAAGATTAGATGAGCAGGGGTTGAAATCAGCTCTTGGGTAATAGGCATCAGCACATAACGCCGGGAAAACCAGGAGAGAGTACACAGTGCACTGTAAATGCAACTCCCACATGAGACGTGAACGGTCAGTACCGCCCCAATCCGGACATGAGAAAGGAAAATCCTCAAAAATAGGTTTGAAATCCCCGACTGTGACTCCTAACTATACCTTTAAAATTGCCCCACTATTGCCCACTGAAACATACAGCCGTTTTAAAACAAAAAAAGGCATTCTTACCATAGGCATGTCCTACTAAAGATGTCACTGCTGTTGGGGACTTTGCTGTCCTAGATGGGATGATAGAGCCAATTTGTGTTCCTGAAATTGAAAAAGTACAATAAAAAAATACAATACAAAAATAAAAAATAGACGTACCAGATTGACCGTACCAATATTTGCGCACTATACCCTGCCAGGCTGCGCACATCCTCCCCCTCACACAAAAGGAAGAGACCTAGGGTGCAGGCTCCTACTGGGAAATCTCCAAAGTTTCTTATAGGCCAGTCCACCCCAGCTGGCAGAGGAAAACAGAGGGCAGTCAGAGCACATACCTGAAAACGAGACTCATACTCAGTCACAGAGACAAAAAAATATAGAGGAAGAGAAAGAGCATCAGCTTGTTATATTTTAGCCTATCTATTGCCTGGCTAGAATAATTGAGAAGTCCAGCCTGCTAGCATTCCAATCATTCATCTACATATCTTACATAAAATCCAACATGGTAGTGCTTAACCCACCAAGCTAACTTTCGGAAACATCGAGTAATAGCCATTTAGCCATTTAACTACAGTTTGGTGACAGCTCTGAAGTAGCAGCAGTCTCTGCCATGGCAGACACACGGGCCCCTGGCTTCTCTGCAACATATGGTTCCCCATACAGGTGAGACCTGGCACCCAAAGCATGAAGATATGAATTCCAGTTTAAATCACTTATGGCAGGGGAGCACCCAAAGTGCTGTTGCTAATGCAGTGATTTCAGTACATCAAGGGATGTATACAATCGATCTATAGTAGATGGCTACCAGGGTAGCTCAGCAGGTTGACAGCCCGTTGCTGAGACATTATATATGCAAATTATAATGTGTACTGATACATTGTTATTGTTTCTTTTAATATGTTTAAGGTTGTATTAACAATACATACAAAACATGCATTAGTTATAAAAAATGAAGTGCTATAAAATGTGTTTGGCCAAGGGATGGGTTGGTGTATTTCTGCCTCTTTAGTGAAAACCTTGGTTGGCACCCCACAAACCCAGTTTAAAATGTCCTAATAACTGCTGTCAGCACAACAGAAGCATTATGTGTGATTAACCAGGTTGATAAACATAACACCTTTCTAAATATAACCTGTGATAAAACACAAAGCAAGGGGCACACAAATTCCAGAGTATTGGTGTGGTGCTCCGACAATAAATAAATAACACTTCTAAAAAGAAAACAAGTGAACTTAAGTTTCTGCAGCTCATTTGATTTGGGAAATAACCCTTTTCCTATGAACGTGTAAAATGCACATTTGACCAAAAATAATGTGTCCAGCATGTAGAATGCCTGCTTTCAATAGTGATCCCCCGTCCTCACCACAGTGATGTTCACGGCCCATTGAATTCTGTGATGTCCCTTTTAGAACAGAAGAAAACAAAGGGTGTGAGCAAACAGAGCCAGGAAATGCGCGAGTGACGGCTGGGGAAAGGAGCACCGCGAAGATTATGTCACTGAACTCCAGCTTGCCCCTACAAAGCTGGGGTTTGGTAAAGCCTGGTCATGGCTGTGGCAGGCCGTGTCCCGAGATCCGGCCAGACATCTGATGCCTGATGTCCGACACGCCAGAGCCGCCCCATGGACCAGAGGGGTGACAAGGCAGAGGGGCAGCCAAAGCAGGTGGGCCGGTGTTGTACGATATCCAGCTCCCCCACGGCAGATGGCTGGAGCCCAGCAATCTTCTGTGGGGGAGCTGGATATCATACAACACCAGCAATGCGTGCTTCCGTCCCACTCGCCTCCTCTCCCCCGTGGCCTACAAGGTGGGGGCACCAGCATTGCAGTGATCAAGCCCCCCTGCTCGCCTACTCTCTGCACACTTTTGCGGGTCCAAAGGGGGCAAGGGAAACAGAGGGACTAGGAAAGACCAGAAATACTTGCTTCTCTGCACCCCCTCGAACTCTGGTGTGGGGGGGCTGAGCCGAGAAGAGGCATCCCTTACACCAGGCAATAAGACACTAGCAGCAGCAGCAGGAAGCAACAAGGCAGCCTGGATACACGATCCAAATGCAGGTCCAGGCTGTGTTAACTACCTGTTTCGTGGCCACGTCATATTGACTGAGCATGTGCATGAGGGGTTGGGGGCAGTGGCTGCCATGAACATTTAAGTGAGTAAAAAAATAAAATAAAAGAAGTTCTCTTTTCTCCCAGTCCTGGATCTCGCGGCCCACCGATTGAAGACCCCTGCCTGCAGAATGGTTATTTTTAAGGCGAAATAGGAGTCTGCATTTTCATTGTATAATATCAAAAGAATACATGAACATGCAGGCACCTAGTCACCAAGACAATGCAGGGAAGTGAAGGAACTCTGTCCTATATAGACAGCAGAAGAAATGCGGGTGGGGGGCTTGGTTGGTTTGGGCCGAAAGACATCTTGTGGTACAGACTCTGGCCGGTACAGTTCAATGGCAGCACTGAGCGGTAAAGTTAGGCACATCTCCCTGCAATGTTCAAATGACCCCCTCACCTAGTAAAGGCAGTACAGTTACAGAAACCATGCCGAGGGATCTTTATACCATCACAGTGCAGCAGGGCTCGGCATCCAAACCCGCGTATGCAGCAGTGCAATAAAAGAAGCAAGCATGAGGATGTGGTAAAACATGGGATCGACATGAGGCTTAATTGCCAACTGGATGAGCTCATTGCTGTTATAAGTGTGAAAGCCGTGTCCCGGAGATAAGAGTGAAGAAAGATGACGTATAATCCAACTTGCTACTGTCTGGCAGCCGAATTTGGAAAAACATCGGCCCTGAAGTTCCCTCGGCCATAAATCACTTCTGGGGGTGTGCGGGGTTGAGAGCCAGGGATAATACTTACCAGCCAAAAAGACACAAAAAGGTCCGCTGTTGCAGCAACCAAAATGAAAAGAGGAAAAACAAACGCACCGGTACCTATATATACCTGGCGCTGCGAAAAAACGTCCGAGAAGTATAAGCGTCTTATAAACATACAATACAAAATAAATACCTGCACCTGCACGGCACAGTCTTCCTTCCTGCATGATTCTCTTCCTGAGCACGTAAACGTACTACGTGAAACGTCAAGACGACTTAAAAGAAACACGTGACAGAAGTTCGGACACCTTAAAGGCATTTCAGAAAACATCGGCAAACTTTAAAAAGGACACAATATGCTATCGGTTCTCATAGGGACTTTAAATATGTGATTGATAATGAAAGTAATATAAGGCCTCCCTTTACGAAACGCTCATGTCCTGATTCCAGGCAGAATCAGGTGAGTGCATGCGATCCACCTCTTGTAGTGAATTCTATATGCATTTCTTTTAGCATCCATTAACTTAGACGTTCTCACCCCTTTGTTGTTATATTGGAGCCCTTTTGCAACCTCTGGATATGCACGTTGAAGCTGTACTTCGTTGTATTGCACTTATCACATGTTGAAATTAAACACTGTAAGTACGTGACTTTCTGAACCTCTGGTTTTGAAATTGCACAGGGCAGCCTGTTGTTGGTTTCGTAGGCACAGTAGCTGCCCTGAAGCTCATTTACAGAACGGTGCGGGCTCTGGAATGCTCGCAGACGCAGTAACTGCCGTGCAGCTACTACACAGACCCTGCTCTGGAGTAAGTGACTTCAGATATAATAATACCTGGGCAGGCTGATGATTGCAGACGGGTACTCTCTCCAGTTCCAGTCCATACTCTCAAAGTAATGATTCACCAGGGCTCATGGCTGCACAGCAGGTGCTTTCTCGGGGTCTTTTGACCCTTCTGTGGATAATAACTGCAGGAAGTGTCTGTTCTAGGTCTAATGGCTGCAGACAGAGAAACAACACCCTGCAGACACTACCTTCTCAAGCTCTAATGGTAAAGGCCCATCGCATTCTCTGGCTTGAGTGAATGAGTGCAGACACAATACCTGCTCTGGAGCGAATGACTCCCCATGCAGTAAATCGTACTTCCTCGTCGGCTACATCTGACAATACCTGCCCAGTGTCAAATAATTCCAGACACAGTACCGGATCTGGGATACCGATTCCAGACACAGTACCTGGTAATCCGTTACATATGACAGAATACCTTCCCTGGGGCTTATAACTACAGACACAATACCTGCTGTGCACAGTAAGTACTCTGGGGCTAACGATTCCAGTCACATTATCGGCTCTGGAGCTAATGGTATTTAATACCTGATCATGAGCAAATCGGGGGTTAATGACTGCAGAAACAGTAAAAACCACATGCACCATTTCCTTCTCGTGTTACCTTTCACATTCCTAATTCAACTCTTGACACCCTGAACCACACTCTGAAATGAATGTACAGCATAAAGAAGTGATCAGTAGGGATAAACCATTGTTTCAAAGTGTTTTTAGTGCAACTGATGGGATGCTCTTTCACTTCTCTTGCAGAAAAAAGGTGGTGAACCGGGAACAAATGTGGGCATCATAGTTGTGCACATTGAGGTGCTCTTTTCCCACCAAATTCACAACTGTGCAAGGCAGAGGGAGGAAAGGGGGCCGGGGCTGGGCATTTTGAACTAAATCCCGATTTTCAAAAGAGGTCCACTTTTCTCAAAGCACAGGGAAAACATTTTTTAAAAAAATAAAAGTATTTTATTGGCATTTTCAACAGTAAGAACACGTTACCCCCATCCCCATCCCTTCTCGCCCCCACCTTCTCCCCTCCATTGATCCCATCACATGTAAAGAACAACACACCCAGTACTTTCCTCCCGCCCGCAATAAACTATGTAGATGGCTCCCGGTCCCAAGTTTCTGTGAGTGGCCAGCTCTCTCATCAGCTGTTCTACAGGCCCTTGCACTGTTTGAGAATCCCCCCTAGTCCTTGTCTCCCCTAAAAATTTCAGCCACATCTCCTCCCAGCTTCCTGTGAAGGCGCCCTCCCAAAGTGGAGCACATTCTCACACCAGCAATCTTAATTTTCCTCGGGCACCAAGCAGCCTGCGAGTCCCGCTGCAGGTAGTGGAGGACAATGTCCCAGTCTGAGAGAAACCTTTGTTGATCCCCTTGTGTCAAATCACCCACTCCAGTGCCACAAAGTTCAAGATTGTACTAACCCATTCGTGTTCTGTGAGGCATCTTTTAGTTTCCATTTGTGTGTCACCACAAGCATTGCTGCCACTATCGGGATGATGTATGTCTTTCTTTGAGCTTTCGAGGGTAGCTTTTCCAGAACCCCCGTCAATTCCCAGGATGGATATCCCTGTGTTGTCTGGCACCAGACAAAAATACTATTCATTTCTGCACAGGTTATTTCCCACTAAGGCTGTATGACTGGGCACTCCCACCAAATATGCTTCCACAATCCCAGTTCCCCGCACCCATTCAGCAGAGCACTGGTGCATTTGGTTAGAATTTCTGTAGTATTTATTTAAATTTTTGTATTGTGCTACATGCCTGTAGGTCTCAGGGCACATATGAAACAAAACAAAACAAGACAAACTACGGGCAAAGAGGTCAAACCAGAGATGAACGGAGGAATAGGAGTGGTGCATTAGTCGGGACTAAGGTTGAAAAGGTAAGTCTTATTGGCTTTTTTAAATGAAGAACAGTCATTAATAAGACGTGTGGAGTCGGGAAGAGCGTTCTAGAGGAGAGGTGCTTGGATATTTGTGGGCCAATGTAAGAATTTTGTGTGAGATCCTGTGTTTCAAGGGAAGCCAATGTAGGGCTTTCCTAAATGTGGAAACGTGAACGACGAGAAAGATCAAAAGTTGCGTGTACATCATTGTTCTGCTTAACTTGAAGGGCTCGAATGTTAAGAGCAGTGGTACCGGCCAACAGGCTATTGCAATAATCAAGCCTGGAATTGAATTAAAGCAGTGGCGAGCAGAACACAATTTTCAGTGGCGGTAAAGGGACGAATGTAGTGATCCTCTTAGTTATAAAGCTTCATGTTGACCGGATGTAAGATACATGAGGCTTCATAGACAGTTTATCGTTGTATGCTGCAAAGGGAGCTCCTGAACTTTTTTGTGAAACATGCGTATGCTGATTGATTAGCTGTGTTTTGGTATTGAGATTACTGCTGTGTGCGTTGTGAATTAGAACTTTGCAATACGCTGTTGACGATACACTTAAACGCGCTGTGATTTATAAAGTAGCGTGGGTCATTTTCTTCGTTTTCAACAGATTAGTCTGCTATTGACTCCGCTTACGATAGTGGTAGTGTGGCAATATTTGCCGATACCCGACGTGCAGATTTCTGTGAAGCCGAGTGTTACTGCAATTTAACTCAGGTTGCTGAAAGACATTGATTTGGGACTACGAATCCCAGAAGCATCTTTCAAATCGAAACGTCGGGCGCTTCAGCGCCAGAGCTTCGAGAGCCAAGCCGGTCTTGCGCCGGTCTCACTATATAAGGCCCGCCCAATTAACTCCTCATCAATGGGTTGCTTGTGGTGGGTGATTACTAAGCAACAAACCACGCTGATATTCTATGCTGCAAGGGGAGCTCCTGGACTCTCTTGTGAAACGTGCGCATGTTGATTGACTAGCTATGTGTTGGTATTGAGATTACTGCTGTGTGTTGTGAATTGTGAATTAGAACTTTGCAATACGCTGTTGACGCTACACTTACAAGTGCTGTGATTTTATAAAGAAGCATGTGTCATTTTCTTCGCTTTCAACAGACAACAGATTAGCCTGCTATTGACTCGCTAACCATAGTGGTATTGAGACAATATTTGCTGATACCGACGTGCTGATTACTGTGAAGCCGAGGGTTACTGCAATTTAACTCAGGTTGCTGATAGACATTAATTTGGGACTACGAATCCCAGAAGCACCAGCACCTTTCAAATCGAAATGCCAGGTGCTTCAAGAGCCAAGCCGGTCTTGTGCAAGCCCTTGCCGTCCGCGACGTCCACGGCCCAGAACTCTGCCTCTCATTCTCCAGTTTCAATTACCTAAAACACGGTGAGAATGGGTTTTGAGGAGGTGGGAAAACTTCTGGCCGACTTATACAACCTCCAACGCATGGAAGTTATTGAACAGCACGCTTTGCAGGTAATGGAATGGGGGAAGTATACAGCCATATGATGTTTTGTACTGCTCTTTACTTGGACCTGAGCTTTCCCTGATGCAGACACTAGCACCCAAACGTAAGATAAAAAAGAATAAAGTAAAAAAAGGGCGCAGACGCTGAAAAACCTATCAAACAGAGTTTTTTTTACAAACATAAAGGCATGCTTGTTGAACACGAGATCTCTAAGTCAATATGCCATATGTATTCATGATCTCATATTGGAGGAAAATGTTGACATTATGTGTATCACAGAAACCTGGCTGCAGGGCCCTATAGGCCCAACCTGCGCTATAGCAGTTCCAGCAGGATACACCATTCATCACACAAACAGAGACTCTGGGAAAGGGGGTGGGGTGGGTATGATAAACCCATGTTTCCCACAGCATCATCTTGTCAAGGATGTGAAATACTACATCTGAAACACTGTCCCACATATAATAACTGCGTGAACATAGTTCTTATCTATAGACCTCCTTCACTCACCTCTGACCTCAACAATGAACTCGCTCAACTATTAAACCTACTGAAGGGTCCAAATACATCCACTCTGGTTGTAGGTGACTTTAACCGATGGTGAGGAGACCCAAAGGACAAAGCGGCAATAAGCTTGGAGAAAGCCCTAAATAACATACATTTCCATGTTATGAACTCCAGCCCTACCATGGCTAATGGCAACCAGTTGGACTGGGTCATAACTAACAATCTGGAGACAAATAGTTATGTGACCACCCCATGCATTTGGACTGACCACTACAGAGTGGAACTCTGCCAACTCCAGCTAAGAAATGTGCAAATGAGACAATGAAAGTCCTACGTCGGAACTTCAAGAACATTAAAGTACCCCACTTAGACACTTAGAACTTTGCATTAATGAAATTTGGGTTGACCTAAAGGAAGAGGACACATGTGAGACCATCATATCCAAATATGATCAGCACGTTACGTCGTTAATGGATCAGAAAGCTCCACTCTTACCTAAACTAGTCAGACCCAATAGCACCACCAGAAATGGTACAACCCTGATCTCTTGACGCAAGAAAAAAAGACGAAGAGAAGATGGCTGTAGAATCCTTCTTCCTGTAACGAGGAAAGCTGGAAGGAAACTGAGAGGTCCTATAAAAAGAATATCATTGAGGCAAAGAAGAAATACTTCATTGCTCAAATACAGTTAGCCTCTAATGCTCCAGCCAAACTCTTCGAGATTCTCAAATACATCGGCAA
Source organism: Ambystoma mexicanum (assembly GCF_040938575.1). Classification (NCBI taxonomy): domain Eukaryota; kingdom Metazoa; phylum Chordata; class Amphibia; order Caudata; family Ambystomatidae; genus Ambystoma; species Ambystoma mexicanum. The sequence goes on along the minus strand of NC_090933.1, from coordinate 1,216,832,269 downwards.
GCCTGCTGCATTGGTCCCTACATTCGTTCCATCCCAAGTAGAGTGTGAAAACAACCATGCAGGTTTTGCTAACAAGATTACTAAAGCAAGGGAATTGATAGATAATGCCCAAGTCAATATCAAGACCAAATTCAATCAACCACCCAAATAACATCAAAAGGGTCACTATTACTCCATTGGCGAAAAAGCCAAATCTTGACCAATGAGAACCGGGTAACCTTAGACCTATTACCAACTGCAATTTTACCCTGAAAGTAATGGACAAGATTGCCACTGTGCAATTACAGGCATACGTAGACACCAACAAGATTTTGCATCACCAACAGTTGGGTTTTAGTTCTGCACACAGCTCCGGGACCGATATGCTTGACTTGGAGACCAAAATACTGGGGATCATGGATAAAGGTAAGGCAGGTCTCCTTGTCTTGCTGGATCTGAACGCAGGTTTCAATCTGCTTGACCACCAGCTACTGCAGCAGGCACTTGAGAAAGTTGCCAATTGCTCCAAAGAGGCAATTTGCTGGTTGACTTCATTCCTCGCAGACAGAATATCCATAGTACAATGGGGTGATAAATTATCGCATGAGTCTTAACATCTTCTGCAGCGTTCCCCAAGGAGCAAGTCTCTCACCACTCTTATAAAATCTGTACCTACGTTTCCTTGGTGATGTATTGGACATAATCGAGGCCTTCTTCACCAACTATGCTGACGACACTCAGCTTGTGGTGGAACTGAGCGGGAATTTTGATAAGGACAGCCAATCAGTTAAGGACCTCCTATAACATCATAGAATCATGGATGGATAACAACTGGATGCGTTTAAATGGGAACAAGACCGAGCTGATGGTTTTCGGCTCCAATCAGGCCAGGGCTAAATTATCATCGGAATATGAATCATTTTTGATAAGACACGCACATCAAAGTAGTTGGTAAGGTTAAAACCCTGGGCATGACCATGACCTTGGAAGCCTCTATGAGCTCAGATGCTGAAGCCATGTATGTCAACAATAATTGCTCCTACTACATCAGGTTGTTGAGAGCAATCAAACCCCTACTTAACAAAGTAAATTGTACCACCATAGCCAGAGCAACCATCTTGTCCCGCCTGGATTATTGTAATGCACTTTTGCTAGGTGCTAGTAAACCATGCATGACAAAATACCAACTTGTAACGCAGTCAGAATAATCGAGCAAAAAGCAAGGTCAGACCACATCAGCAATGCTAGAAGGGAGCTACATTGGCTGAGGGTTGAAGACTGCGTTTTGTTTAAATCCCTGACACTTACACACAAGTGCGTCTATGGAAAAGCCCCGGTCTACCTGAAATCAAAAATTGTCAGCTACATGCCTGTCTGAGCGTTGAGATCAGAAGCTCAGGGGCTCATTGTTGTCAATTCACACAAGAAAGCAAATGGCCTATGTAGAGCATTTCCCAACCGTGCAGCCGCTAGCTGGAACAAACTCCCTCTGAATCTGAGATTGGAACTCAATCGCCTCATTTTCAGAAAGACGTTGAAAACGATCCTTTTCAAATGAAGATAGTTTACCCTAGTTAAGAAACTGAGCCCTTTCCTGTCTTGGCTTGCCAAGTGTCCTGTCCTTCTATGTCTCATATTCTGTCATATGTATATGTCTTTGTGGCGCCCCGATGCCTGTGGGCTTTCGGTGCCTAACAAATAAATCATCCAAGACCACTCCTAAGGTTTTAACCTTCTTGGAGCCCGGAATAGTGTGACCCGCAATTTAAAAAAAAACTCAGATATAAGCTTGCACCGACCAGCTTTGGTGGTAACAATCATAAATTCGGTCTTCTTACAATTGAGAGCCAGAGAGTTATAGGGTATCCAATTCTGTATGGCATTATAGATGGGCTCGAGGGCATGGAAGTCCTGCTTTTAGTGTCTGCTGAGCTGAAGAACACCCTGGGTATCATCAGCGTAGTTGGTATGTTAGACTCTCAGGCGATTCAACAGGTCAAGCGGAGGCCGGATGTAGATATTAAACAGGAGCGGGGACAAACAGAAGCCCTGGGGGCACCTAAAGTTTGTATAATGGGAGAAGAGTGGTCATTCCCTGCCCAAACCCGTACAGTGCAAGGTCCCAGAAATGAGGCAATCCAGTTGGATGCTAAGGTGGAACAGTTAGCGACCTCTCAAGCCTAGTCACTAATAGTGCATGATAAACAAGAGCAAAGGCTGCAGAGAGATCTAAGAGCATCAGCAGTGCAGGATGAACTTTGTCTGCCATGCCAGCTTGAGTGGACTTAAGGTCAAGCATGGCAGTTTCTGTACCACGCTGTGCTCGATAGCCAGACTGTTGTGTGCATAATCTGTTATATTCTTCAACATGTCCCTAGAGTTGCATATATGCCAATTTTATCTAGGGATTTGAAGATAAAAGGTACATTAGTTATTGGCCTGTAGTTATCTGAAATCAATTGTTCTAGGTTATCTTTTTTTTTTCAACAGTGGTGTTACCCGAATCAGCTTTTAGGGAAGATGGAATGACACCGTCATCAAAAGATAATTGATTAGCTTGGTAAACCAGGGAACAAGTAGATCAAGAGAGTCTCTGAAGATGTTAGTGGGACAGTCATCTCCTTGGCATGAAGTGGCCTTAAGGTCCTGAACAACCTTACGCACTTGTTCTTTCGTGTAATGACTAAAGGAGAAAGATGGAGCGTTATTAACATTATTATTGGAGATGTTGAATGTGTGTTCCGATGAAACAGGATCACGAAAGTTGAAAGTGTTTTGATATTTTCCTTATGTGCTGCAATTGCGGACGTGAAGCCATTGTGGACTTCTTGACACCCGGCTGAATTCTTAATAAAATCACTGTTGTTGGACAGGACTCTTGGAATTCAGGTAGGATTTTGAAAAGTTTTATTCTTTTATTGTAGTTAGGTGGCTTTAGCTGATATAATAAGGGCTTAAATTTCAACACAGACTGCTTGTATGATAAGAGGCTGAGTTCATGAGGATTCTTGCACCAGATTCTTTCAAGTACCCTTTTGGTCTATGTGGCAGCAATGATATCTTCTGATAACCAAGTGTTCTGTTTAGTTTCGGGTTTGATCAGTTTCATTTTCATAGGGGCAAGGTAATCAATAGCTTCCTTAATGGAAGTTATGTTCTACCAATGAGGAAGAATCGGAGAAGCTAGCAAGAGGCCGCAGATTAGAGGACAGAAGTACAGAGAAGTTAGCAGCAGTAAGCAATATTCCTAGTAAGTTTGCGAAAGCGAGGGCACAAACTTAATTTTCTAGGGTGAGATGCTATTGGACCATACTTAATCCGCATCTCCTAAATCTGGAAGGCCTGTGTGAGCTTGGGGATATCTGCCCATAATTGAGTCCAAAATTCCCCCTCCAGCAGCTGCCCCATTGCAGTTTCCCACTGCTCCATATAGTGCCATGCCTGGCTCCTTGCCCCTTCTGCTATAATCCCATATAACGCTCCTACCAAATGCCTATCCCTGTGTCTATCGTTACAAACCGTTCAAAGGGCATGAGATTGCTGGTGGCCGCTGACCTGACCATTGGGTTCGTAAGCCAGTGCCTCATTTGTGTGTAGTGATCCCTCTCCCCTTCATCTAGCCCGATGTCCTGCTTGCACTGTGAAAAGGATTTAATGTCCTGACCCGAGAACATGCCACGTAGTTTGCGGCAACCTGCCGCCTACACCCATTGAAGGCACCCCTTTCCATACCTGCTATCAACTTGGGATTCCTAAACGGCGACGTCTGCGGGGAGGGGAAGGTGGTCAAGTTCACCCTCTGTACCAGCTCATACAATGAGTCCCCCACTAATGCCCCTATCCTGCTATGGTACATGTTTGCAGATCTAGCCTCCTTGGGTCACCACAACACACCGTCCAGCGGCGAGCGAACCACTGCTCTGTCCATATGACACCATACCTTCCAGCGATTGCCGTGAACCAATCCCAGCTTGCTCTGATTTGAACCGCAAGGAAATGGAGACAGAAGTTTTGCGCTTACAGCCCTCCCTTGCTTCTGGAAGATATTAGCATCTGCAAAGCTATCCTGCTTTTCTTGCGTTCCCAAATAATTGACCCCACATGTTTTTGAATGGTTCTGAAGAAACCTTGGGGAACCCCCACTGGCAGTGCTGTGAAATTGTACAGGACTTTTGGCAAAATCCAATTTTAAGGGCATTTATCCTTCTCATATAGGATATTGATAAGGGCACCCGTTCCGCCAGCAGACGGTGCAGCTTTTCCGCTAAAGACGATAGTCAGCATGGTAAAGACCACCCAGAGAACCAGTAATCTGGAACCCCAAATATCTAATGCTGGTTTCTTCCTATTTATAAGGTACTATACCCCCCAACTCCTGAATCTTTTCTGAGGGGGCGGTCACGTTTAATAACTCTGACTTGTCTGCATTTTATTTTTAACACTGCCACCTCCCCAAAGAGAAGTTCCTGTGAGATCCCTGGAAATTAGGTTTCTGGTTATGTGATGAAGAGGAGCATGTCATCAGCAAACGCTGCAACTCTATGCTCCTCACCCCCAAAAGGAATCCCCCTAATATCCACGGAAGTCCTAATGCTGGCCAAGAGCGGGTCAAGGTGGATGGTGCATAAGAGCGGGGAGAGCGAGCAACCCTGCTTAGTGCCTTGTGAGATTGTGGTCCTTTGTGAAAGTTGCGTTTTCAGGCGCAAGTTGGGCGTTCGGTAGTTGGCTCTTACCATTGAAAGGAATTTAGAACCGAATCCCATAACCTCCGTGGTATGAAAGAGGAATGGCCATTCGACCCAGTTGAATGCAGTGGTTCTAAATGTATTTACTTTTTCATTCAGATGCCAGACCCGCCGAATGTTATCCGATGTCTGCCTATGCCTAATAAATCCTTACTGGTCAGGATTAATCGGTTTGGGGAGGCGCTTATCCAGGCGTGATCCCAGAACCTTGGTGTAGATCTTTGTGTCAAGATCACGAAGGTCAATCGGCCGGTACGAACCACATAGTGACATCCTTACCCGGCTTTGGGAGCAGCACAACCTTGGCTTCATCCATTGTTGGGGTGATACACCCTGCCCCCTCTCACCAAAAAAGAGTTGAAGAGCTGGACTAAGTGCTGTATCAGTGCCTCTCCAAGGCATACATTAGTTTGTAAAAATTGATTAGCAGAGTTTGCTAATAAAATGTTTTTTGATTAGCAAACAGACCCATTTGATTAGCAATTTTGTACTAATATTGTTAATGTCACCAGATGTTATATGTACCCATGACATGAAATAAGCAACAATACAGCAGTTATGCATACCGCTGAAATAAGACATTAGTGAGAGGAGTCAGGCCTTGACCATTCTTTAAATTTCAGCTAGACCTACAGGTCGGGTAACATTTGATATTGATATTTTATTTCTATCGTGCTCGTACACAAGTGTTTCAGAGTGCGACAAGGCAAGGGAGGGGAACAGGGGAGAAAACAACAATCTTACTAGGCCCAGTGACATTGAGAACGCGCACGTGCATGGATAGTTTACCTATTCAACCCATAGAGAAATTCACTTGACCCATAGGAACGGAGGACAACAGATTTAAAAAGCAATTTACTACAAACCCACTTTATGTTTGGTACACTTCTACCCCCAAAGGCCAGCCATGCACATTGAAACTTGCATTTGATATTTCCTGCAAAACAAAGTAAATGTTAAATAAAAGTTTCAAACTTCTCTTGTAAATGCTACTCATCCTTCATAAACTCTACTCGACTATGCAAGTGGGCGAAAAGACTTTGTGAGCCATAGATGAGTCTGTAAAATGTAAAAGGTTAGTTACATGAATGGACACAAATAAATAGATCTGAATTTAAAAAAAGGTTATGAAAATAGTTTGGCCAGTTGTCTCCCACAGGTGGTAATATAATACAATTATACACATAAAGAAAAGCAAGCTCTGCAGGCTAACTACAGTGTTTGGTATTGCAGAAGATCTGTAGATGTACAGACTGGATGGAACTACTGATCACTACTTTGCATAAGCATCTAGTTCGCTTTGTGTATTCATTTATGTAAGAGGCAAGAAAGCGACTGAGTGGATTGTGTAGCAGGCAGAGAACTGGGCAAACTAGGTGGAACATTGTAGATTATGGTTATCTGACTTTCAGGGTACCTGGTATAAAGCAACAGGGTGATAATCTAGAATGTCAGGGAGTATGGGATCGCTCATGGGTTGAGCAACAGTTGCAAGATGTATGCAACCTGCAGGTTACAGAACAAGGTTTGTCATCAAAAGCGATGTGATCATGTACATTTTTAAGTGTTTGCTCGTCAATATGATGCATCTTCCCCAATAAAATGAAATATAGTCGACACTGACATTTAGATACACTAACCTAAACATAACTGTAAAGCATAGAGATGTTGCAGTGCTTTACAGTATCAATACTGTAATTGTGTAACAACGTACATTTTAGTAATGGAATTGCATGACTATCTTTTAAAAAAAATATATAAAGTTGACACATCGTTTGCCAGACAGGATATAGAGAGCTTAATAAAAGTATCATCCTGAGAACTTCTGGATTGGAATTATTTGAAAAAGAAAACAAAATTCCTGCTTAGCACTTCCACATATGCCTTTGGCACTTAGTGGTGGAAATGATTACTGCTGCACTTTCTCTCCATTAGCACTTGAAGTGAACAGAGAAAAGAGGGTGAAGAGAGCACCGAGGGTAAGAGAGGAATGCAGGGCGAGCTGTGCTTTCATTGAAGAGGGCAACTTAAATAGCTAACTTTGCTACACATGTGTCCATTTGATTAGCAAACCTACAGAATTGCATAGCAAATTGCTATGCAACACTACTTATTTTATGCCTTGCTCTCTAAAGGTTCTGTAGCAGAATGCTGGAAAGCCGCCTGGGCCCGGAGCCTTTCCTGATAGCAAGGCAGCTGTAGCCACCCCTACTTCTTCAGGAGTAATGGCTCCCTCAATTTTGAGAAGTGTTCTTGGGAGAGGGCCCCCGGGACAGGTATTCCCTTGGGGTTCCCTCCTCAGGGGAATCTGATGTGTACAGGGATGAATAATATTCTGTGAAGATAGAAATTATGTCAAGTAGAGCAGTACTTTTTTGCCCCCCACCTTTATTTTAAGAATTGTCCTTGATGCTTCTTTTTTCCTAATCGACCTCGCTGACAGACGATCCGCTTTATTGGCTTTCACATAGTACCTCTGTTGGAGGCGGAGCAATGAATGCTCTGCAGCTCTAGTCCGCAAAGCATCTAATTGTCCCCTAATCAGCTGATATTGCCTCTGCGTCATACTCCCAGCTTTTTGTTGGCATTTGAGCTATTATTTGTTTAAGTTTAGCTTCCAATTCTTCCTGTAAGACACCTAATTTATTGTCCCTCTGGCACTTTATAGCAATGAGCTCCCCCCTCAATGTAGCCTTAAACGTGTCCCACACCATCTGGCCCTTACACCCTCTGTTGTGTTAAGTGCAAAGTAATCCAAGATTTTATTCTTTATGTCCTCACAATGGACTCCATCCTTAAGCATGTGGCTAGGGAACTTTCTTCACCATAGGCCTGGTTCGTTCTGCCCCATATTTAAGGTAATAGTTATGGGCGCATGTTCTGACGGGGCGATTACTCCTAGCTCTATCTCCCCGCGACCCTACCCAATAGTGACCTCCAAACCCAGGAATTGTCTATCCTTGAGAAGGATCTATGAATGTGGGAGTAAAATGTGTAGCCACCCCTCAGTTCCCTCCAGCCAGCTCCCAGTGCCAATTGGGCCATGTGTTAATTCAAGCAGGTAGATGGCACCACCTGGTTGTGGAACACCCTTGCACTCCTGTCTTCTCTTGGTTCTCGAGCCATATTAAAGTCGTCTACTATATTATCTGGCCTTTGGCAAAAGTCTCCAATTTGGTCAGTGTCACCCACAATAAACTATCTTGCCCTGTATTGGGGGCGTATATTGCTGCCACTGTATATGTCCCACTCTCCCATAAGAAAGAGGCCGACCAATGCCACCCCCTCCCCCCCTGTAGCTATGACCTGGAAGCCTTGGATGTCCAGAATAGCTATTATAGCCCTTCTGCCCCCCGTCTTCACTGAGGTGTTGGATTGGAACATATGGCGGTACCCCTTGATTTTCAATTTATGCCGTTCTCGCCTCTAAACGTGCATCACTTGGGCTACAATTCCGGCAACTTCCCCGCCCCAAGAACTGTTCTCTTAACTGGGGAATTAAGTCCCCTGACGTTTAGGGCGGTCACCCAAAGCACTTCCCTCTTCCCCCCTCTGGGTGGGCTCAACCAGCCTCTAGCATCCTCTGACCCATCATTTCTGAAATTGAGCCCTTGTAACAAACCAGAGTAAACCTGTGTGGGTACCCCTAGACCCATGTTGATAAACCACGACATCCTGTACCTCCCCCAGGCAGACTACAACATTCCTTCCTGTAACCCTCCTTTTCCCTCAGCGTGGTGCTCCACTGTCGATGTGCGTGTGGGCACCTTCCACTCCTGCCCCCTCATCGCGGGGGGGGGGGGTGGGATAAACTGGGCTCCTTAAGCCATGTTTATTTTAGCCCCTTGTTGAAAAACTTTGTCCACTCTCCTTCGTCCTCAATCTTCAGTACACTCGTACCTTCCTCACAGGTGGTGACCCGATGCTGTTTCCCTTCTCATTCAAACAGTAGTCTAAATAGGTCTATTTATAGCATATGTCCGCTCTCATTAGGACACACACCACCGGGCCCATCATCCCAAGCTTCCCCAGGGTGGTCTGGGCTAGGTCTTGGAATAGCTGAATTTCGAGCCATTGTAGCTGATTGATCTGGCCCTACTGGCAGCCGCCAGCACCTTCTCCTTCTGCCTGTACTTGCCTCAAACCAAGGAGATTGTTAACTTCAAGATAGTCCTGGATCTGAAGATAAGCAGTTCGGTCTAAAACTGAGAGCAATAATGGGACAGTGGTGATAGACCTATAGTTAGTTGGTATGCTGGGGTCCAGGGAGGGTTTTTTAAGCAGAGTGATAACTAAAGCATCCTTTAAGTTGTCTGGGACTGTACCTGATTGGAAGGATGAATTTATAAAGGCAGTAATGAATGGGGCTAAGTCGTGAGAAGCCTCTCTGATAATGGGGGCTGGGCATGAATCGCCTTGACAATTGGATGGTTTCATTTTGTTAATGAGGCCATCAACTTCGGCAATAGTGAGTGGAGAGTAGCTGAAAGGTTTAATGTTAGGAGTGGCCTGGGGCATGGTACTCGAAGGAATATTTTGAGGCTTATCCGTCTGTAGGCACTTTTGCTTGTCTTTGATTTTAGTTTGGAGGGTGGCAATTTTGTCCAGCAGTGCTTTCTGTATGCTCGCGCACCATTTGCTATCTTTAGTACATGAATCGGGGGGCGTAGCAGGCGATTTAAGTTCCTTCAGAATCGTAAACAGTTTTTTGGTGTTAGAATCCGCTTGCGTAATGTTTGTTAAAGATATCTTTTTTTTTGCCTGGAAAATGGCCTCCTTGTAGTTGATGGATGCAATGATGAGACCGTCATTGTGGGCATCAAATGGATGACTTTTCCACCAGACTTCAGTTTAGTTTTTCTTTTCGTAGCACTCTCAGCTATGGTGTAAACCACGAGTTAAGATGGGCACGAGGTTTAGATTTCCTGAATTTAATAGGGGCAATTGAGTTTAGTGCTGTAAGAATAGCATGGTTGTATGTATCCACTAAGATCGATGGGTCGGAACAGAGAGCAGATGTTCTGTTGAGGGTGGGAAGGATCAGAGGGAGTAATTTGGCTCTTTTTATGTCCCTTTTTTTGCATGGGTAGGGCGGCGCAGTAGGCTGTTTAGGACAATGGACCGCTTCTATGTTGAAAGTAATAGTATGACGATCTGACCAAGTGCAAGGTAAATTGTTTTGTAAACTGGTGTTGCAGTTGGTCTCAGCTAACCAATCCAGTGTACGCCCTTTGATGTGAGTAGGTTATTGAATGTGGTGGGTGGATCCTTGGTCAGTTAAAGTATTAGCAAGATCGGTTGCAGTAGGGTCATTGGGATCATGAAAATCCAAGTTGAAATCTTCCAGAAGGATTATTTGAGATTTGGTTTTTGATTTGTCTAATAATAAGGATGTAATCTCATCCGCAAAAGATGTGGCAGGGCCAGGCGGTCTATAGATGAGATGTACGTGGCCATTTGGTTGGGCGAGTTGGGAAGCTTAACAGAGAGAAGCTCAGCTGATGGGATCTTTATGCTAGGCATCACTCTGAGGGTGAGAGAATTGTGAATAAAGTCCACTCCGCCCACTCTAGATTGCGAGGTGTTCGGTAACATCTAGTGATGGAATAGGCTGTGGGTATGGTGAGAGGGAGTAAAGGTCCTGCGGCTGCATGTAGCCATGTCTCAGATATGGCGATAAAATCAAGGTCTTGAGTCTTGATAAGGTCAGGAATGTCCAGTGCATCGCAGAAAGGGACCTCGCGTTGACAATGGCGCCCTTAATCGGTGTATCTTTAGGAGACGGAAATAGAATGTTAGGATAAGGCTTGGGTAGGGATGTGGAGGGCTCCAAGAGGCTGCGACTGGGAAGTGAAGATGCGGTCAGTGTACAGGGCTTCTGCGAGTATCTGATAACACAGGAAAATCTAGAGCGCACAAGGTTGATTCAGTGTGGGTTTTTTGGTGAAGTGTTCTAACCATAAGGTGGGGGAATTAAAGTAACGGTTAGTGGATGGGGGTGTACCGCTCTGCTGAGTGTCACTTAACAGGGGCCACCCCAAGATATGGCTTTGTGACTGAGGTAGTTGTAGTAATGGCTGATTCAAAATGACACTGTTGGCTAGGTTAGTCTACATGACAGTGGATATGTTAAATGCAGAGGAGCTCGAGTGCTGTGGGTGGGCCGTGTGGGTAGGTGCCCAGCCGTAATGTTTAGGAGTATGAATAACATTTGAGAGGGTAGCACTAAGCGACCCAGGAGCATAATAGGCAACTGTGAGGTGGGCAAGTGGTAGTGTGGTGTTAATGTGCTGAGATGTCAGAGTGATTGGATAATGGTGCGTTTTAAAACAACATAATAGGGAACTAAATTCGTTTTTACAACAATCAAGTAAGAATAACTAAATCACTTTTTAGACTGCGGTCGTTTTTAGGGCAGTAGCAGCTAACTTCGCTTATGGCGCAATCGTGTGCAGGCGACTAAAATCGAATTAGCAAGGCACGTAGCAAGGCCACAAGATTCAACATAATGTAATGACCGTTAAGTGGCAGGATTGAGTACAGGCATGACAATTTGAACAACTGTAGGATAGCCTGCATAGACATGCATGAAAAACGAGTAGGAAAAGTCAGAATCATGGAGGGAAATGCACGAGCTCAGCAAATGTTAACGCTAGGGTGCAGTAGTACGTTCCACAGCCAAGAAGCAAGTGTCATTTGGGCTAGTTCAGTTTATTTCAAGCAGACAGAACCAAGCAAAGGTAAATCTATGTACCTGCTATAGTGGCACAATGGAGAGACTACATTTAAAAGGCAGATCCAATATAAAGTATAACCAAGGCGAAGCTAAAAGAGAAGGTGAAGGAGACCACAGTGCAAACGTGGCAGGCAGGACAGATGCCTAAGTACGGTGTTACAGATGAAGTTCCGACATGCAGTCATTACGAAATAGCAGTGTAGAGTTGTTAAAACGGCAGAACAAAGTCAGGTTAGTGGCTTACCACGTGTTCATAGAGGCAGAGGATGGAAAGGTGACGTTGTTGAAAGTGTAGTAGGCCTCCTGGCAATCGGCTCTGTCAGCTCACGACAGGGGAGAGCCTTTTTGTGTGAGTCCTCGTGGGTGTGCCGACTACGCCTGCCGGCTCAGGATAGGCTTAAGAGCAGCGGCGGGGCCAATCGCAGCAAGTCCCTGAATCAAAGCAGGAAGTCAGGGCAAAGCTGGGTAATAAATGATTTACAACCATTTTGAAGTGCCTAAAACCGTGTGGTAGGCGATGGTGGTCTGAAAATTAGATGGATTCAGAACTCTTTTGTCGCGTGGAACCAAGTGCCGCCTTCAGTCTGGTATCCAGAATCCCCAATAGTAATTGTAGTAGGTGTCGATTGAGAATGCACCGACCATGCAGATGGGGCTGAAATTTGCCAATACATCTGGGATAGGCCCAGAGGCCTAGCTTAAAATCGATGGAAGCTCAAGAGGTAACCTCCGGCCGATGGCGCAGCTCCTGCAGCGACCAAGGGCTCCTGCTCTTCCTGAGGCTCTGGCCATAGTGGGCATGTTTTCTTAAAGTATCATTACTGGCGTTCTGTTCAGTTCATTTGTACCACACCACCTACACCCAGGGGCAGTCTCCAGGCGCTTGCATGGCTCTGCAAAAAAGTGTGGTGGCGGGTTAGTGGGTAAAAGGGTGAGAGGATAGGTTCAGAACCAGGAGGAACTGGTGTCCAGTTGTGTTTTGCATATGTTCACTTATGAGTGGCCTCGCGCATGTTAACTGTATGGGTAAGATTCCATGCCGCGGTGTGTGGTAGTGTTTTGTGTTGGTGTTAGTGTTGTGTGGTTATGATGGGTTGGTCACTGGTTAGATAGTATCCATAAGGGATTCGGAGTCGCAGGTGGTCGTAAATGTAAGGTAGTCCGGCATCTTGGTGTGTTGCATTTTAGATGGTATCGGGCTATGTGGGTGGTTCACTCCGTAACTTGCCATAGTAATGATTCTCTGTATGTTTTGAGTGTGGCTAGTCCCAAGATATGGTGTAGAGGTGTCAGTTATGTAGAAGGAGCAGGAAGCGAAGAGTGTTAGTAAAGTTGGTCAGTTCGTTGTGCTCTCGCTCTCTCTGGGGCGGCCCTTTGGATGCCGCTTGACGGTATCTAGCCAGGTTCTTGTTTGTGGTTCTTTGGCCCCTCTCGTCTCCTCTCTAGTTGTTTGTCTGCTGTGTTGTTGCTGGTGTCCATTCTGGGTTGTCATTGTCTGCTGAATAGCCAGGTCTTGAGCAGTTTCCTGAAGGTGATTTGTTCTTCTGTGGTTATAATTACTTTGGGTATGTTAGTCCAGGTGTTAGCAGTTAGACGTGAGAACGCTGTTCCGCTGAATTTCGTTTTGGCTCTTTTTGTGGGTCGTAGCTGGATCTTAGTTCCCTTTCTGGGCGATACGGCTAATCTGGTCTTGGAGGAATTCCACTCCTTATCTGTGTAAGGTTTTGTGGACAATGCAGATTGCTTGGAATTTGATGCACTTTTTTACTGGTAACCAGTGTAGAGTTCTCAGTGCTGGGGTGATCTGGTCTCTTCTGTTTAGCCTTAGTAGGATCCTCGTTGCTGTATATTACACGCTTTGGGGTTTTCTTGGTGAGTCTTTCTGGCATTCCTAGGTAGAGGCTGTTTGCGTAGGTAATTCTTGTTAGTATCAGGGATATGATTGTGAGGGTTCTGTGGGAGAAGGAGAGTTAGTGAGTAATCCTCTGAGTAGTTGTAGGAGGAAGAAGCATTTTTTGCGATTGCATTGACTTATGGTTCCTGTGATATCCTGTTGTCCATGAGCATTCCTAGGTTGTTTACTACATTGGTAGTCTCTGGTTGCGTTCCCATGCCGATTGGCCAGTCCAATTGTGGGTTCCCTCCTTCGAACCCTACGGGTGAGACCATTATTTCTGTTATTTCCGTTTTTTCTGGGTTCAGTTTGAGGTTGTTCATTGTCACCTAGATGTACAAGTCTGTAAGGCAGTTGTTGAGGGTTGTTATTTTGTTGTGTTGTCTGCGTAGTTGTAGACGGTAAGTCTGTGGGATGGAATGATTTTCATCAGTGGACACATGTAGAGGGGAGAGGCTGGAACCCTGTCCGGCTCCACAGGATATATTGTTGGTGTTTGAGGTGAACACCGGTAGGTAGGTTCTTACGGTTCGGTTTGTTAGGAATAACGTAATCCACTTCATTGTGGATTCCTGCATGCCACATTCCATCAATCATTTTATTAGTGTTGCATGGCTGATTGTGTAAAAAGCTCAGATATGTCCAATAGAAGGAGGGCCGATTGGGTGTAATCTGCATTTGTCAGGTTGTCTCATATCAATAGAAGTGCTAATTCTCTTCCTCTCATCAGTCTGAAGCCAACTTGTGATTGGTCGAGTATTTGTTTTTTTGGATGTGTTTAAGATAGATTTTGTAAACATGGTTCTTCAGGATCTTCGCTGGGTAGGGCAGGTTGGATATTGGCCTGTAGTTGCTTGGGTCTTCTGAGCTTTCTGACCTTTTCTTTATCAGTGGTTTCATGTATGCTGATACGGAGTAGGACGGTACTATTCCTCTTTGGAGTGATAGATTCATTATGTTCCAGAAGCGTGTCGCTGGGGTTCTGTGGTTGAGGATTCCTTTGAAGACGTCCAGGGGCCAGGGGTCCTTTGGATATCCTGCAAGTTTGGTGTCCTTAATCAGTGCAGTGAAATGTTCCTCTGTGATTGATTCTAGACAGATGACTTTTGCTGTAATATGTGTTTTTGTCTGGTGTCAGTGGTCCAGTGGTTGTATTTGCCTAGGTTGATGGTCTCCTGTATTGTCTATTTTGGCTCTCAGGTGGTTGGTGATTTTGTCACAAAGTGTCTGTGTAGGGGCGATGGAATCTTTGCTGGAAGAGTTTTTTCTTTTTAGCTCTGATGATTGTTTGCCGATTCTATTTTTTTTTTTTTTTTTTTGCTTTGAGGACTGGTGCTTAGTACAGATTGAGTTGTCTTTGGTATTTTATTTTGTCTTGTCTGGTGTATTCTCTACATTTTGTTTCCATTTGAAAAATGTTTTCTTTTTTGTTTTTTCAGTTCTTCTGTGAACCATTTTGCTGCCAGTTTATTTGGTGTTGCTCTGAATGTTTTAGCTGGTGCTGATTGGTGAAGGGCCTTGGTGATCCAATTGGTGAGTGCTTCTTCAGTTGTATCGAGTTTGTATCGGTGGGATCTCTTTCGCCTAGGTTGTTGTCATGGGTTGATAGCATGGCGGCCTAGTCCGCTAGTTTTGTTGCAAAGTTGAGGTTGTAAGAAGGTTGTCTGTAGAACTGGGGGAATACTATGTTGGAATCTTGATTAGGAGGGATTCATAGACTTCCGCACTGGTTGTGATGATTCGAGATGCTCGGGCGTGTTTTTTTGTGTATAATTGCGATTCCGCCTCCCCTTCTGTTTTCTCTGTTTGTGTGTATTAATTTATAATTGTCGGGTATTGCTTCATTCGCAATGGCTTCATAGTTATCTGATAGCCAGGTTTCTGTAAGGAAGAGCACGTCTGTGCCTCCTTCCATTAGGTCATTCATTCTGTTGAGTGTTTTGCCATAGATCTAACATTGAGGAGGCTACAGTGTAGTTTGCATGATTTCCCTTTCGTCTTGTTGTTAGTATTGTTTGTTCTGACTGGTGTGTTGTTGGCTGGGTTTCCGTTCCAGGTGGGTTTTCCCCGGTTGAGTCTTTTGGGTCGGGTGGTTCTTTGTTGGTCTGTCTCTTTGTTGAGTAGACTGATGAGGTTTATGGCAGGGTTGGTTCGGTCTGGGTGGTAAGTAGGGTAGCCACCTCTCTGTTGTTCCAGGCTTGGTGATATAGGGGGTGTAGAGTGTGATGGATTCTGATTTGTTCCTTGTTCTCTTTGGGGTATTGTCCATGGTGCAGATCTGTTGGGATGGTTTATTAGTTGTCTTGTTCCGTTTGGTGTCCTGGTTGGGTCTGTATTCGTGACGCTTGTTGGCGGTCGGTTCGTTGTTGTTGTGCTGTTTTTGTTTACCATGTTGTTGTATGTGGACAGGTAGCGAGCATTGTAGTCTGTCTTTGCTCTGTTATTTGTATGTCTCCTTGGGCCATCTCAGATGTTTGTTGAGTTTTTTTGGTGATGTGGGATCATGCGGGTCGGTGCCTTCCTGAGTGGTTTGGGATTTCTTATTATTTCTGTTTTCCTGGCTCATTTGTCTTTCTTGTGCTGAGTCATGATGATGTGTGGGTTGTGTTCCTTTGAGTGGGGGTCCTCTTTTGATTGATTTTTTTTTTGTTGTTTTTTCCTGGTTTTGTGGGTTTAGTCTTTGCTGTTTGTGGTTTGTTGCTTGTATTTGGTAGGCTGTGAGTAGTTGAGACCTCGGTTGATGGGACTTTGTGGATCCTTTTGTTTATTGCTTCTTTCTTTTTTGGATCCTATTTTTTTTTTATTTTTTTATCCTGGAGGTACTTTTGGTTATGGTTGTTCATTATTGAACTATGTGCAAAGCAAACATGAATACTGTGTGAAGGAGTACATGTGAATATTTGCATATATTGGTGCAGTCAGCATAGAAGTGCATTGATTGCGAGGGTGCTGGGTTCCTGCTTTTGACTGGAATGGCAAAGGATTCTCATCCAAGGGGTGCATGCTATGTTTAAGCCTCTGGCCTGCACTTTGTCCCAACATACTCTTACAAACTCTGATGTTCTGAAGTAATCGGTAGGTTATCCCCAAATCATCAAGAACAAACCTGTTTCATTGCAATGCTCTTGAAGTAATCAGCAGGTCATCCCAGAATCATCCCCAAATCATCAGCGACAAACATGCAATCTCGTGAAGTGATCAGCAAGTCACCCTAAAACCAGGAACGGGGATGATGTTAGCATATTCATGAAGTCATCGTAAGCTCATCCCCCATCACCCACCATTCTGAGACATTTGCTGATGGCTTTTAACAGCGTGATAACGTCTGATGTGGGAATGACTTCTAGTGTAGTTCGACGATCATCAGATGACCCTAGGATGGTCTCTAAAGTCATCGTTTTAGACTAGGTTTACTACACTCTGCCCCTACTGCAACATTTGTTAATTAACTGTGTCTCCTACTATCCCCACAATACCTCATCTGCTGTACTCCTTCCAGCACATAAACAATTGTATTAAGCCTTATTCTTCCACACTTTTCACAGGCTTGGGTGCAACATTGCTGTGCACCTCATTATGTGAGCTATGTGGATGCCTCGGTTGAAATGCATTGTTGGCAGCTATGGGGGCTTTTTGTTCATGCCTATTGATTAACCCTCTGGGTGAGAGCAATGGTTGTTACCTTGTTGATGGACCTTGGCAGCTGCTACATTGGCCAAAGCTAGTTGGAGCTGTCCCTTTTGGTGGTTTGCCTGGGTGGGTTTCTGATTGAGGATTTAACTTATTATGTGAAAGAATTAGTAGGCTCATTTTTTTTTCTTGGACTTTTTTAATTGGATTCATCATTGCAGTGACATTGTTGTACTTGAGATGGGAGGCATTGTAGGTTATTTGTAGAAATGAATGCACATTTATAGGGCAAGGCATTGGTGGTCTCATTTGGCAAATACATTTGTGGTTATTTTGGCTTCCGCAGTTGGATTGGAATAGCTAGAGGCTCTCTTCATTGTTTGCAGGCTCAGTATTGTAATTAATACTCAATAGGTTTATGCTTCCTCCCCAGTTTTGCATGGCAAATGTGATCTCTGTAGTCTCAAAGCATGTAAACCTTATCTGAGTTAAAGTGCATCAAGTGCCACCCAGGCACAGCAGTATCTTAGATTACTTAGGATGCATTGCCCGTAAAAAGTTGTGATAAAAGAAGCAAGAGAAGTGTTGAAGTAAAATCTGGTTTGAAGCATTAAAAGGTGTGTGAGCAAGTGATAATTAGGTGGAGGTTGCTGTATGGATGAAGTGTGTGTTTAAAAAAAAAAAAAAAAAAAGTTCTAGACCATCCCATTTGCACCTTCAGGTGATTTATCCTGTGGCCCTACACCATCACCAGGAGAGGACAGGCTCCAGGAACCTACCACCTGGATGCTGGCTGTGCTGCTGCTCGCACTCCGTGCTGTGCAATAGGCACTTGTTTATTCCTTCCCTGCTAGCTACGGAGCTAGTGAGGCCTCGCCCATCGACCCATGTGTTTCCTCGTGATTTGTCACATGACTCTATAACGCCACGAGGAGAGGAAAGGCTCCAGGAACCTACCATCTGGTCGAGGACTGAGGTGTTAAATTTCTGCCTTGGCTCAATGCTGTGCTGTGGGCATCTGCCACCTCCTTCCCTGCTCCACCGGGCTGCGTGACTCGGCTCATGTGATGCAGACTCCTTCTTATTGGGCGTCACTTCCCAAAGGGCCTCGCCTCTTTTTTTGTTCTGCTTGTTATGGTTGGAAGGCCATGCCACTCTGCTCTTCTTGACCATCCAACCTTTGCCGTTTCATCTTTCTTTTTCTCTTATGCTGTAGTTGTGGTCAGCTTTCCCATCCCAAGGCTCTGGGCATCTTATCAATTGTTCTTTCGTTTTTTTGCTTTTCCTTGTTCTGTTCTCGGCTTCTCTCTTATTCCACTTTCCTCCCTCTTATCCAATGACTATCACTCCCATCCTCACTTGGTAGTCTTTCCACTACCCCAAAAGCCTGTCCCCTGCTCTCGCATCTCAGCAAACCTTATTTGTCTTACTCCCACTCCATCCATACCGATAGAGTTGGTGTTTAGAAGCACTATACAAACTATCAGTAATAAATCTAATATTACATTGAACATATTTTTTTGATTCAATGTCCATTTTCTTTGTTTAGCTGAGTCTTGGACCCCATATCTAACTTGTCACCTCTGCCTTTCTTACCAACCCTCTTTCAAACCTCCCACTCACGTGCATAATAGGCAGAGGTGGTGGTACTGGTATTTTCTACCACCCCACTATTTTCTACCACCCCACTTACACTCTTCAGCCTCATCCATCATCTCTTCCTTCTTTTTCTTCCTTTTGAATTTCATTATGCCTTCTTCCATAAACCTCATCCTATATCTTTTAGTTATCTACCCCGCCCCGGTGCGCTTTCTGCATTCCCCCCCATTCTTCCTCCCTGGTGATTTAAATAATATTTCTACCACACACTCTTCAACCTCCTTTATCCCTCTCATCGACTCATATCATCTTGTCCAATATCCTTTTCCCCCTCGCATCTATTTGGCTCCTCTCTGGATCTAATTTATTCTCCCCTTTCCCCTTCCTTCACTGTCGCACCTACTTCTCTCACCTGTTATTGACCCGCCCAATTTGATCAAGCAATTCTTGATTCCTCCTATACATTCCTATGTCATAACATTATATCCTTCAACCTTCCAGTCTTTCTTCATTCATCTATTCTGCTTTACCTTCCCTTTCTGATTTTTCACTCATTCCATCGATTCTGCTCTCCATTCTGGCATTACCAGTTCTCTTGATTCTCTACTTCCCGTCCCATTTGCCCTTCCCGCAAAACTCCTTAGCTTTGGTCTAGCCAAAATCTTCTTTCCTGTCGCTCACTGTTACAACCTGCTGAGTGATGGTGGAAGAAATCTCAACTTCCGATCAATCTTCCCCTTCTATCTGACTTTCACTCCTCCTATGTTTCAGCCCAAAAAGCACTATTTCTCTGAACTCATTCATTGTCATTCTCCCATCCTTGCTGTCGATTGTAATTGATTATTTATAACGCGCTTAATACCCAGAGGTTTCTAAGCGCGGACCCGGGGATTGAACCTGTGTTGCTCCGTGTCATCTTGCTTCCAAGGCGAGCACGTTGCCCCCGAGCGATCCTCCCAACTCCTCAATCACATTTCGCATCCTGCTCTGGCTCTGTGTTCTGCACTTTCCCCTTCTGATTTGGCTAAATACTTGATCAATAAAATCGGTCTTCTCCCATCCTTGCTTTCTTCTTACCTTCTGTCTACTGTCCTCCTTCCTTCATGTCTCCTTTCACTCTTCTTTCTGACCTTGATACAACCTTCTTTCTCTATTTTGCACACCTCAGCTCTTCCCCAAACCTGTGTCTTTGCTCCTATTCTCCCTTATCTGATCACACTCATCACACTTTTTCCTCAGCTTCTTATCGTTCCAATTTCAACTGAAGTTGGTGTTCTTATCATTCTCAAGAATCCTTCCTCTTAGCCTCCCTTGCTGCTAATTTCCTTCCCATCTCTTCTTCCATTTCTATCAAGGATTCTCGAACGGGTGGTTTATTCTCATATTGCTTCCTATCTTGATCATCGCTCTCTACTCCCTGAGCACCAATCTGGCTTCCACCCCCTTCACTCTACCGAGACTACCCTCCTCTCTGTCTCTAACTCGCTCCTATTTGCTCATCACTCCAAACTCTCATCAATCCTCATCCTACTAGATCGTCCTGCTGCTTTTGACGCATGCTGCCACCCCACATCTATTCACACACTGTCTTCCCTAGGCCTCTCTGGAAACACCTTGCAATGGTTTAACTCTTATCTGACTGACCATACCATTAATGTCTCCTGAGCTGGAAAACTATCTTCCACCTTTCTGCTTCTCAATGAGGTTGCCCAGGGGTCCGTCCTTGGTCCTCTAATGTTTTCACTGTACACGTCTCCATCCTCCTTTTTTTTTTTAAATTAATTTTTTTTATTTCCTTCCTTTTCTACATTGACAACTCGCAAATCTTTGTATCCTTTTGTTCCTTTTCGGACACTTCATTCTACCATCTCTTCTGTTCTTTTGGCAATCCAGCCATGGATGCATGCCAGCTTGCAGCACCTCAACCCCTCCAAAAACAAGCTATAGCTATTATTTCCTTCTTCCACCCCCTACCTCTTTCTTCCATTTTATTTCCCCCTTCCCACCTCGGTCTGTAACTTGGGAGTCTACTTTGATTCCTGTGCCTCCTTTAATCTGCATATCTTGTCTCCTCATGCCTCTGTCATCTCTTCAAAATTAGCTAACCTGTCCTGTTTTGTCCTTTCATGCTACTAAACTTCTTCTCTTTACTCTTAACCTTTCCCGCCTTGACTATTTTTCTGCTTTGCCAATTGGCTTACCTGCCTATACACTCTCCTTTTTGCTCTATCTGTAACTCCTTCACCCATACTGTCTGCAGTCTTTCTTCTTGTACCCCTATTTCCCCCTTGTGAAGATCTTTGTCTTAGCGACCCTTTGAATTTCGTCAACATTTACTTCATCTGTATTGTATTTAAGTGCATACATGGCCTTGGACCCCCTTATCTTTTCTTCCTCCTTCCCTCCTGCTTTCTCCCATGTTGCTCTCTATGCTCTCAAAACCAATACTTCCATGCAGTTCCTAAGCCCCCATTTGCTTCCCAATTTCTTTCTTTTGCTATCCTGGCTCTCAAACGTTGGCATTCCCTCCATCTGCAAATCCAGTTCTCTCCTTTTGTGTCCACTTACCACTTTAACTTAATATTTTCTTCTGTCATTCAATTGTTAATTGGTATGTATAATCGACACCGTTCCTGTAATGTAATGTACTTTATTTTTTTTAACATGTGCATCACTTTGGCAAAAGCTCTTTATAAAGCAATAAAATACAAATAAATAGGCTGGCTGAAGCAAATGTCAATAAGTATATATGGTTTATGGGTTATGCAGACGATTTGGTTCGTATGCACCTTACCCCTATTGAGCTGCAGCACTCTCCAGACGCTCTTTCATTTTATGCCACTAAAAACCATTTAACAGTAAATGTTGCCAAAACAAAAGTATTGGTCTTTGGGGACTTATGAAAGGCGAACAAATTTCAATGACAGTTATATATTTTCTAGGTTTCCCTATTGGAATTTCCCCCGAAGCTGATTTTTACAGAGAGTATATACGTCCTAAAGTCCTCAAGAAATGGCTTTATTTTAATAAATGTATTTTTAAAGGGGGCGTGGCTACATGGCCACGGACTAGGAAATGTATCCCGAGGGCTCCTGCTGATCCAACACTGATCCAACACTGATCCGGCGTTTAAAACCTGCTGCGAGAAGCAGAACTGAAGCTACAGAATTATGAATGCTGTGGGCAGGCACCGGTGAAATGCCCGAGGCAAAACGCTTGTGCAAGTAAGGGTTAGCAGAAGGAGAAGTTTGGAAGACTCCGCATACAGAGAAACCAAAATGGCACCCACCCGCGAGCAAGACAAAGGCTCTTCGTAGATGTGCCGGAGAAACTAAACAGACCCCGCTCTTCATGGAGCAGACCCAGCGCATCGAATAAAGGTCGAAGGAACATAACAGCAAGGATACATAAGTATCGGACATGCGCGAGGCTGTCCTGAAAGTGTGGAACACAACCGATTGATAGAAACACTGTTATCAAGCAAAGGCAAGACCGTAACAGACAGACGCGAGAGGCATACGCGTTAGGCTGCATACAGATCAGCTGAGCGAAAGGGTGAATCCCAGGCCAACGCATGAGTTTCTGAGTCGGCGGTTGACACAGAAAGGCTGGAGGAGTACAATTGCAGAACGCAGTTTAAGCGGGACACATAGGACATCAATGTCCGAACGAATACACGCTATGGGACAGGTGAGCGAGGCTGGATGGTAGCGTGGCTAGATTGATAAGCCACAGAGCAGGAAGAGCTTCTGAAGCCACATTAAAGCCAAAGCAAGACAGGAGGAACGGGCCTCCGGGTGACGAATACCGCAAGGCCGTGAGACAAGGACGGCGAACTGACAGTTAGTGCAAGTCGCCACACACGCAACAGAGCTGCAGATGTACACAAAAGACAGCCGCAGGGGGAGATGAGGGAGCCCTCCAAAGCTGCATGTGAACAAAGGGAAAGCGGTACAGAAATACTGCTAGCTCTGAAGGTGTTCGAATATAGAGGCGCATGTTGGCAAGAAGCAGAGAGGCCAGTGCAGGACTGTCACCGGAGGCTGGCAACGAAGAGGGGAAGTGGTAACCAGACCCGAAATAGTCCCTACCCCAAAGTACAGACAGAGGGCTAAACACTGGTGTACACACCTCATTGACAATCGACAGATACCTGAGGCATGGCTTTCTGAGCATCCCTCCCCAAATAGCAAAGAACCAGCCAGGGAAAATAACAGTAAAGGGCAGGAGGCTCAAAAGACTGAAATAGCCTGTGCACTCAAGGAGCCGCACATGCCTAAGATAACCAAAGGGTGCTGTGGCAGTAATCCGGGGCACTGAAGCCAATCAGTAAATACACACCCTAAACCAGAACGAGAATGCAGCACAAATACAGAAAACGGTGTGGAACTGCAGCACACCCTGGGCCACGAGTAGTGGGAGGACGGATACATGTGGACAAAGAAACGACAGATGGTACGGAGCTGCAGCACTCCTCAAACCGCAACCGGATGATGGACATAGATGAGTAGGAAGCCACATTGGAGTGGAGACAAGAGATCCACAGCAAGGACAAGCCTCAAGATATAGCGATAACAGACTGAGGCAAAGATACTGAAAGGAAGGTCCAGGAGGGACGGGTGAGGCTCTGTGAGGGGAAGGGGAGCAAAACATAAGTGTTAGTAACAAACAATACACACTCCTTGCAAAGGGCAAGGGAACGACTGAGAGAAACCTCACGAATGCCAGGAAGGAAAAAGATCTCCAGAGAGAAAACAATAGCTATGACAGCGAAAACGGACAACAGCAAGATGAAGCAGTCGTCCTTGGACACGTTTGCCAGGCCGACGCAAGCGGTGGATGGCGCAATGTCAAAGACTAACGAAGCAAGTGAAGGAGATCCACAAAGCAGGATTGACAAGCAAATACTGGCAGCATTAGCGGAATTAAAGGCGTCCGCATTAGCAGAATTAAAGGCATCTTATAAAATAGATGCAGTGCAAACAGACATGAATCTCCCGAGACAGGATGTTAGAACATTGTCGGAGCTCACTGGTGCTGGAGAAGAAGGTGAAGGCCAATGCCAGTAGCCTCTCTGGATGGCTCTACCTTGAATCAACAAGTGCAAAACCTGGAAAATGGGGCGGAAGAAGCATAAGGCTGAGCCAGGTGTAACAAGTGCGAATCATCGGACTGCCGGAAGGCGAAGAAGGCCAGAACCCGACAAATTACATAGAGGGCATGCTCCTGCAAGAAATGGGGGCAAGCGCGCTTACCCAGGGTTTCACAGATAATTGGAGATGACTGATGAACTCCAGATAGTAACCTGGAATTAAACGTAACAGGGTTATAACCTACTTGAGGCGGCAGAAGCATTGTTGCAAGAAACACACCTGACTAAGGATACACAAGTAATGATCGTGAGGAAATGGGAAGGGACGACCTTGGGGGCACCTTATTCAACGTATGCTAGAGGAGTCCGACATGGATAGCACCACATGTCCCTTTCAAGACACTGCAGTCCTACATAGACAAGGACAGTAGGATGGTAATTATACGGGGGTGGGTGGAAAGTAGAGAAATCTGTATCATCAATTTGTATGCACCGAATCAGGACACTGCAGATTGTTTCAGAACTCTATACACAAAGATCAGCCCGTATGTGGATGGAATGGTGGTGTGGGGGTGACCTTAATTGCACTCTAGATCTCGTAAAGGACAGGTCAGACGCGAAGTTGACTCTGACCCCGGCAGCAAAAGCTCTGAGCACCCTGTTGCAGTCTTCTTGGTTGATGTATGGCAGAAGTGACACCCACAAGAACGAGGGTACTCTCATTACTCGGCCCCACAAAATCTATACACCAGGCTGGACTATGTGTTCACAGGAACAAACTTGATAAATGAGGTGATACACGCTGAATACAAAGCTATGGTCCTGTCGGACCATGCCCCTCTAGTAGTGACCTGGCAGAGTCTACCACCCTGGAGACTCTGGGAGGAGGCAATAAAAGATGTGGGGTTCCGGGAGGGCCTGAGGGCGGAGGTGAAGGAATATTTTGAATAGAATACTTGCAGCGTGGAATCAGCCGGGTTGTTATGGGAGGTGTTTAAAGTGGTGGCGAGACGGGCGGCCATGGCCAAGTCTAAGGGGATACAGGATGTCATCACGCGGGAGCTACAAAGGGCTGAAAGAGAGTTAGAAACGATTATGTGAAAGGGCACAAGATCCCCGGAGGAGAGTACAACTGTGTCCCGACTGCAACAGGAATGCAAAGGCCACTGGGAGAGACTGGACAATCTTAGCATAGGGAATATATCGAAAGGCAACATGCTGAAGGAGACAAACCAGGTAGATTGTTAGCCTGGCGATATAAAAGCGACACCTCCAGGCAAACTATTAGGGCGGTGCGAGGAAAGGATGGTCAGGTGTGGAATACCCAGGAGGGAATGAACAAAAGCATCTATGACTTTTACAAGCAGTTATATGAACACTCGGAAGAGGGGAGGGAGCCAGATATATGCAATACACTTACATAGATCATACTCCCCAGATTGGACAAAGCAGAGAGAGGGAGAGCCAGGAAATCCCTAGAACGACAGAAGAGCTAGGGCATGTGATAATGCAACTGCCCACCTGTAAGGTGTGCACGGACTCCCTATGGAATTCTATAAGGTATAAAAGGTGGAAATACTCCCCGCCCCCCCTCCCTCCCGCTTGCCCTCCCATCCCACTTCTTGAGATGCTGAATGAGGCGCTCACCATAGGTCAACTACCCGAAACTCTGCGGGAGGCGATCATCCCGCTCCTCAAACCTAATAAGACGGATACGGAATGCGGTGCTGCCTAGACTTTTACATTACTTTGCAAATATCCCACATGTAATACCCAAACGTTTTTTTTGTGAAAATACAGAGTATATGCAGAGGCTTCATCTGGCGTAATACAAAGAACAGAGTTGCATTGTGGAAACTACAGAACTCGTATGAACAGGGAGGCATTAAACTGCCTAATTGTGAAGTATACTACCTAGCAAGTCCGCTCCAATTTGTGGCGAAATGGTTATCGGAGGAACAGACACCAGAATCCAGACTTCTTGGGGCGGAATGCTCTCAATATTTCTCAAGTGAGATAGTATGGCTTCCAAGAAAGAGGGAAATCGAAGGGGCCAGTTGTTGAGACTAGGAAGGGATATTTGGCGCAGGGCGTGCCGAGCGGTAAGCAACCCAACACTGTGCTCCCCGCAGATGCCACTGGTGGTGCTGGAAGGAGTGGACACACAGATTAGGCTGAATGTCAGGAAGTGGTGGGAACCGGTTGGGATAGCGACAGTTGGCGATGTATGGATGGAGGGGAAGCCCAGGGAGTTTGAAGAGCTGTCGGGGGGACACAGGTTTGCATCAAGGGCAGCACATTACGTACTATAGACTCCGACAGGTCATCCAGAGAACATGGCCCGAAGCGGAATTGGCCCAACAGCCGGATGCTGTGATAGAAACATTTTATGATGTGGCAGAAGGGGGGCACGAGGTCTCCCGTATATATGAGCTGCTGATGTCTAAGATAGGAAAAGAGATAGTCCAGACGAGACTACATTGGGGTGTGGGTGTACCAATGTCCGATGGGATGTGGAGCAGAGTACAAGGGTACACAAGAAGGTATTGAGGAATGTACGGCTGCAGCAGATCGAGTTGTACCTAACCCCTGGGAAAATCACTAGATTGAATCAGGCAGAAATAGACATGCCCGAAGTGTGGGGAGGTGGATGCTGGGATGGTACATATGTTCTGATCCTGTGCAGAGATAAGAAGATTTTGGGAAGAAGTGGCTCAAATTATGGCTAGAGTGGAGATCAACCTGGATGTGAGCACACCCTGGGCATGCCTGCTGGGGAGTAGGGAGGGTCCCCCCAAGGCCTCGTAGAGCTAGAAAATGAGCAAACTAATAGACCTTGCGTACATATTGGCGAAACGCAGAATAGCGATGAGCTGGAAAGCGTGAATGCGACCGTCTGCTAATGTATGGTGGCGTGATATAAGAAAATGGGCGAATGTGGAGACGGCGGTGTGGCAAGATGCCAGGCGCAGCCATGAGAAATCGGAGGAAGGGGTACTAGAAGCCTGTAGACAAATACTGGCCAAACTGTCTCAGGCTGGGGAGGCGGGGGTTGGTGTTAGGGGGAAAAAGGGGGGGGAGTATATGAATGTCTGGTAACCAATGGTTTGTGAAAAAATATGGTTGTATGTTGAAAACCAATAAAAATTGTTTAAAAAAAAAACGTTATTTAAAAAAAGGGGCTTAGCAGTATTGAGGGCTTGCTTCTGATCTCCCACAGGAGTATAATACCTGGGATTCTTTATGGTTTGGCAATTTTACCTGAAGCAAAAATATCTTGCTGTTGGACTTGAAGACAAGATATTGCGATCGATCCTGGGAGTTCCAGCAACAGTACTAGTTGAGGCTCTTCAATGCGAGCTGGGTGTTCCCTCCTCTCGCTGCTTGTGGCTACTACAACAGTGTAGTTTTAATTATAAAATGATTGCCTGTCCCCCTGGTGTGGGATCACTGAAAGCTCTTTTTACTCAACACTTTTTTAAAATCCTAATTATGTTGTACAGTGCTTACCCATTTTAGTAATTTGAAAACTGCTTCTAAAGTAATGTTTTTAAAAGCCTAATTTTTTAGAACTTTTAAAGAAGAAAACAAGAATTTTTGATATGGTAACCAATCTCGACCTAATGGCAAAAAAGAGATTGTATGTTATGTTTTAGCACACAGGGCTTTAATTTAAGTTGCTCAAAATCTTATTTGAATAAATTATGTTCATTTCAACTTCGTCGCTTTCTTATCTACCTATGACTAAATATTTTACCCTGTAGAGAGCATTCAAACTTCAAAGGTGATTGAAGTTAACCAGGGCAGAGCAAACCTGCCCTCTCTGTAACTCAACTGTTGAGGCAGCACGTCATATGCTACCAAATGCACTAGATTACAGCTTTACTATGTGAGCAGCTACTCCACTTATCTAACTAATATTGATCTCATTACAACTGATCAGTTTGGGCGCAGCATCCTAGGAGCTGAATCTATTCTGACTTTAGCCTCAGCCTACCATGCCTGGAAAGTTGCTTCTAAATTGATTGCCCTAGTCTGATGGTTTATTTTATTGTGAAAGTTTTTAGAAGAGCTCTCATAATCGAATGCATTTTATATTGCACTCGGATCGTTCGGCAGTATTAGCTTAGCAAGAGATATATGATAACATTGCTATTCTTGAAATGACTGGGAAATGTATTTATAACTTTAATACTTTTATTGAAACTTCTATAATGTGTGTATATATGTTTTGTATAGTGCTAAAAGTTGGAACTAATGTACAATAAACAAAGGACAATGATAAATAAATGAAGCACTTAAAAGGGTAAGCAAAGAAGTGGCGAAAGGAGAGGTGTCGTCCTTCTCCATTCTCTGCAAAGATTAGCGCTTGTACAGCCAACCTCGTGTGGTACGCGAGCCAGCTAAGCTAATGCCCCCCCCATCAAACCTCTGTCCGAGTCTGAAAAGGCTTAAGCACCTAGCCAAAATGAGCCTACTCCAGCTCAGGCTGGAGCCCCTCAAGCCATGCAATATTTGGTGCTGGATCTCTGCAGTAAAGCCTTGCACTACGCCATGCTAGCCTTCTGCCACTTCTTTAGCCATGCTGCCACCCATCCAGCCCACCCAAGCATCATAGTCTAACCTTGAGTGGGAACAAAAGACCACAGCATAAACTACAGGAATATAGCCCTCCGAACAAATGTGCTCTCTTACCCCCAACAAGGCCTGCCACCAACCACGCAAGAAAACCGCACCCACTGTAAGAAAGGCATGGCAGTAAAGTAAGACAGACACAAGTGATCATAGTCCAAGGGCATTTATTAAGCTGTAAAATGGGTTAGATAAATGCCTAATCTAAGGCTAAATCTAAGATGGGAGCAAGCTAGAAGCATCAAATAATAATAGCGTCCAAGTGGAGTCTAGCCTAATAAAAGGGCCTTTACTGGAAAACTATTGCCAATCCTTACTGCTATGTTACAGAATAGTGTGGGATAGTGCTTATAAGAAAAGAAGTGTTCCCAAAATGATTTATGGCCGGCGTCTCCCTTCCCCACGCTTTTAGCACAGGACAAGGCAGGACCTTCGAGCACAGCACACACCTGGGCTTCTCCGGGACGTGTTTACAGTTCCTTTTCTCTATATCGGGCCTTCTGTGCCCAAGTCTTTTCTCTTGCAAAGTCTCTTGCTTCAGAGGGGCTGATATTTCAAAACAAAAGTTAATTTCGTTATCCTTTGTGTCGGGTGATTACCCTTCACCCTTGGATCCCCCTCAGATGGGCTACGATCCTTCTCTGTCGTCCGCTTCCCGAGGTTGGGCTCAGACCAAGCACTCACTGTAAACTTCCTTCACTCGGGTTCATACTTGTCATCACAATGCTGTTCACTTAACTTCTTCACAATTTGCCACTTAACGCCCCTCAGTCGGGTTTACTATTGCCTTTCAATCACGATCTCCTTATTTGTCTTATTCACCTGTCTTAATGTCTTTTAAACAGCCCCTTTTGTTTAGTGAGGTCCCCCTCAGCATGGCTCAGACCTTCCAAAGCACTTGCCAGTTCAAACCGAGACTTCCGAAGGGCGGTCTCATCTCGCTGGGTCACTCTGTTTGCCTATGGCAAGTGCGACACTCCCCTCAGCCAGGCGCAAACGCCTGTGTGACAATGTCAAAACATATGCGATGTGTCAAGGACTTTCGATTGTACAAGGGATTTGGCTTGACCCTTGTATGACCACCTTATACCGGCCCTCCATGTGGACTCTTGGCACTTGTAGTTTCTTTCTTCCTAATGTTCAATACAGTCTTTGTTCATAAGGGGGGTACTCGCTAGAGATCTTCGACTGAGTGGTCCGGCGCCAAGTTTGTTCACAAAAGAAACCTCGTCTAATTATCCTCTTACTGTTGCCACTGTAGCCCTGAGCCTAACACAGTCCGGTTGACTATCAAGTTCCTCCGACTCACCGGCTAGGCTGAACTCTTGGCGGTTCCTTTGCCGCTGGAGTTAAGGACGATAGCCAGGGCGGGAAGACGCAGTTGCCATTGTGCTATCAATGCGGGAGGATTCCATGTCCCGCTGATATCCATCACATCGTTTGCCAGGTGCGATTCCTGGTCCTATGTTTATTTCATCAGAGGCTTTGCGGTTCTGGGTTGAAAAGTGCAAGGCCAACTCCCTCATTGACGTCCTTTCAGGTCTCGCTGCCTTTCTGCCGTCATGAAATGGCTGATCCCTCATGCGTTGGGCCTTGCTCGGAGTGTGCCCTTGTGCTCTGTATTTTATCCCAATAGGGAAAGGGTAGTCGGGTGTGTGTAGTTGTTGGCAATTGCCTGACTTTGCTTGACCCTTGTGTTGGGACATGTCAGGTAAACGGCTCGGGTATTAGTCTGTTGTCGTTCACGCTGTGAGAAAGTGTTTGTGTTGGAAAAGGGGGGGAGGTAGAGTTTCTAGCCATCCTACTAGGCAGGATGGGGAAAAGATGTCACAAGGAAGTGGATACTGCTTCTCAACCTTCGGTGTCTCACCTCTACTCACCGAAGACCCCGCATCCAGGTGAGCCTCCTGCACTGGTCCACCCCATGAACTAGATCCAATAGCAATGGCCTTGTCCTGGCCACTTGGATGACAGATCCCCCAGGGACTAGTAAGTGAGACACCGTCAGGTTTCTACACCACCCCCTGCAGAACACCCAGCCCTCCCCAAATACTCCAACTATATTGAGAATAGAGTGGGCACAGAGCAGTACGAAAACACACTCTGCGGCTGTGGCCTGAAAAACATGAAAGCAAGAACATAACAATCCTGGAAATGAAAGCGTGGTAAAGGTGAGGCCTTAGAGTATTTATGTAGTCGACATGTTTGGTCGAGTGTACACACACATACACACAAAAATATAAACAAAATATTAAAACAATACATGCACCACTGAGCCGCACACTTCAATAGAACAGTACATGTTTTAAAAGTGGCAGCAATAATCTTTTTAGTTGAACTGGCTGAATTCTCTTTGTCTTTGGGGTTGTGTTGATAGCATGCAGTTCCCTGACATCATTTCGGTAAATCTGTATATGCCTACCAGTCTTTGTTTATTTTGCAAGGGAGTCTTAAGAGTTTACACAGGGGGTTTGATTTAATCTTGACACTGGGAAAGAAGTTAGTTGGCACTGGACATGAGTGAATTATGATACATGGCAGGTAAAAACACCTTGACAGAATTTACTACTCAATTTGCATTAAATAGGTATCGTTTATACAAATACATGTGCTTTAATATTTTGTGATTTAGTAAGATGGCCAAATCGCACTACAGCGTCGGATACTATTACACCCAGTGACCATACCAGTGTCAGTTCCAATTAAACCCAGTTAGCACATCCGTGTCATATATTTATGCCTAGTTACCACGGCAAGGACAGGTTCCAATATTCCTGAGCAGTACCAGATTCATTTTTTCATAGTAAGGTCGTATTTAATTGTGCCTAGTTAGCACATTAGGACCAGATTCCATAGACCCAGTAATTGTACTCAATCATAGCTACCAGAGACAACTGTGGAAGAGGTCTGGAGCATGTCATTTGTAGATATACATGCATATTTCATACATCTTTATAGTGGAAATGTGCCTGACCTGAATGTATACAAACAATATTATTGAACAGCACATTCTCCAGCAATCCGTGCCTAAACCCTTCCCCTTAAGGTAGAGGTAACAGTTCTAGCCATTATATTTGGTATTCTGTGCCTGTATCCTTTCTTGAGAGTAAGTGAGAATTTTGTATCACTTGCGCTATCATCAACTTCTGAATTAAGAAGTCCTTTCTCCATAAAACTCCACGAAATGTTCTAAAGGTGAGAACTACTGCAGATAAGCAGTAGGACCATCCCCATTATGCAATCTTTATGACCTACTTATCAGTAAGCACTGTTAGCTAATCTTTATAGTAGCTTACGATTGACACCTTACTTTCTACATAAAGTAGATATGTTATGATGACCGATAAACTTCAAGTTTGCATTTAGGAGCTTGTTACAAGTATGATGAAAATTATGTAATAAGGGGTGCTTTTAAAAAAGAAACATATTTATTTACTATATGCAGTCATTTCTTTGTACCCTGTAAATATTAATGCAATCATAAGTTGCAGTTTTTCTGGTGCCTACATAAAAAATTCTAAAAGGGCATTTTCCTATCTTAATATCATTCTCTCATTGTTGTATCCCTCTTCTCTTTTTCGTCCTAAAAATAACCTAGCTAATCATTTACAAAAATCATGTAAGTTAATTTAAATTGCTCTTAAAAGGAATTACACTTGAACAATAACTTCTGTAAGATAAAAATATGATGTTTTAAAATGATTGTGCATCCTGCTATTATTCATACTTATTTACCTGTGGTATTGATTTGAAACTCCCTACACTTGAGCCACAACTGTTGCGTCTTGAGCCGGAGCACCTTAGTTTCAGAAACTCCTCAAGACCTTCCTCTTCTCTTCCTCCTTCTCTCTCTCCCACGAACCTGCTAACCTCCCATCTTTTTCTCCACCCTCCACCCTCCGTTACTCTGTTCAGTTTTTGGTGACTGGTTGCCTGGTTCACCTCCAGAGCCTTACAGGTCCCAGGCACCCCGCCAGTCTTGGCACTTGTCTCCGTGCCGCTACACTATGTTGAGCATTACCGCATTACTGCATTACTGCACTTTCTGCTTACGCTCTATAAGCGAGGAAACCTCTCTGCACTTGGCCCAGGGCCCTGTTGAACTGAACGTGCTTGTCCCGCCCCCCCAGCCCCACCCTCTCTTCCTCGCACCTCCATCTGTAGGCATGTGTTACTGTAGAAAAGCCATCTTCTTGTCTCTCTCTCTCCTCTACTCTAGCGCAGCATCTTTTTAAGGGGAGATGCAGCACATAAAAGGATGTCTTTCTAGTGGAAAAGAACCTGTGAGCAACAAAAAAAAAAGATAAGAGGAAAAGTTATAACAGTCTGCTGAGGGGGGAGCAGGGGAGGAGTGGAACCGCTACCCTCGATGAGAAGTCCGATCATACACAGGCATACATTGCAAGCACTTCACAACAGTTACTAAATGTACTAGGACTAGTAAGTGAATCTGTCCTGTCACCCTCCCCTGCTTGCCCCCCCTTGCACCTTTTTTCTGTCCCGCACCTTAGCTGGGTCAAAAACTGTAACGCCTCATGCACTTGCACTAGGAGAAACGCCGTCCGGCCTAATTAATTCGGAAACTTCAAAGCCGAAGAATGAATAATGTATTACATTGATCCCTTCCTGCTTTGAAGTACTCCACCTGTGCATAAGCACTGTATAAATAAACAATACCATTACCCTGTTGCACATCAGCCACCCATTGTGGCTACATGAACTCTGTTACTTTAAGATGCAAAGTACTTCATTATTTCAGTATTTATAATGTGCAATTTGGCCTCTTGTGGAAATAAACGGTCAATGTTCCCTACCTCCAGAAGTACAGTGCAGAGTGTAGGGATTGGTTTAGTGTCTGAGGGCTGATGCCATGTTTGGTGGAATGCTGGAAAATGATCTGTGCATGCTGGAGTGAGTGTTTTGAAAATGGGAGGAGATGATGAATAGATGCACGGGTGGGATTCTTCTGTACTAGCTTACATAAGTAAGTATTCTTACCTGAATGCTGTATTTTTAATAAAGGATCGTCCACAACCTACTATGGACGCCTTCTGCATTATTCCTGGCTTCGTGCTCTTTTTGTCTCTGTTTTCACACTTGATTGATCCTCTGTAGGAGATGTTCATGGGCACACAATCGTGAAAGAAAAGAATACCAGTCTAAAAAAAAAAGATAATAATGGTTTATGGAGAGTAGTCGAGAAGGAGAGCATTCCAATGCATGGGGCCTTCAATCTCCCAAGTATCTTAACAGATATGATTTTTTGTTGAACACCTAATGCAGACATGCATGTATAACTTTAAAATCATCAGCAAGCCCAGGCTGCCTTAACATGTGCAGAAACTCATTGAGGTGACCAGAAAATTGAAGTTCACGTCTTCCCAAATTAGCAAACTGTTGTCAGTTGTGGGGTGCAGGTAAGCAGTGTGAAAAAATCTATTTATATTATCAACTATTTGCAGATGTGCCCGTCTGGTATTGCAGTGGGTTAAAATGTTTGCTGCAGAAAGATGTTTGTGTTTTCGAACCTTCTACAGTCACTCGCCCCATCATTGTTCTGAAGTCATTATTATTATTAATCATTTATTGTGCATTTGGTTTACATCACAGAAACATTACCCAAAGTACAAAGGTCAACCTTTTACATTATAACACACATTTTCAAAAATGGTCCTCCATCATTATTTAAACTCCTAAAACTATTTAAAAAAATTCCTCAAACATTTAATTTCATTGTACTTATTGTAATGATTCCTAATACTATATTTAATTTCGTTAATATTATCATAAATATGCCAGGCCTTCTATTCAACTACATCAATCAACCGTATAATTTTATGGTATTGGAATCAAAAAATTATCCCTATGCTACTCTATGGGATAGAGACTAGACCAATAATGCAGCCAGATTGGCTCAATAAATTGGAGTCAAAAGTCTGGAGACCAGGTATCCAATTACCACAATGTTGCCCAGGACCTTGGCTACGATATGAGCTGGGGCTTATTTAGCTTACAGCACGATATATTTGGCACCTATGCGCACTGTTTCGAAAATGTTTGATTTCAACTGATGTCAATATCATTCTTAGAACCTTGTCAATGTACATATTTGCCTTGCATCACTTATTCATGCAAACATGGACCAAGCATGTCTTCCGCATCTTAGCTAATGCAGATGTGTCCGTGGACATTCTCATCAGGGATCCCGACAGAGCGAAAAAGAAAATTATATGTTGGATTGAGACCAGAAACTGGTGTTAACTACAAACATTTTAATAATCTTTGTTTCGGCGAGAAAAAATAAATGACATTTGGAACCGTATCTGTATAGATCGCCCTCGCCTCTCATCAGATTCAATAATGCGTCTACGTTTCAATCTTTGGCCAACTTGGGACCTTCTGGCCGAGAGGAAAATGATTCAGGAGAAACAAAATGTTTGTCGCTTTTACAAGATCAGAACAACTAAAGAAACATTGGGGCATCTGATCGTAAACTGCCCAGCTCCCATTCAGATGAGAATTAAACATTTTGTCAATCACCTTAATTATATTGGTAATATGGGTGTGGAAGATAGGTGGCCTACAATCTTGTCCACCTTTTCAATTAGTATTCAAATTGCCACTTCTAATTTCCTTACAGCATTAATTTAAATGATTGTAATGATCTGGAAAATTACTTCAGTGAGATAACGAAATTGCATTGGTATATGATAATTGAAGTATTTACAGCTCATGCTTCTCCAATCCATGTTTACCACAGGGCTGTGATAGCCCACTGCGGAAGCATCAAATCTATCACTTATTGCATGTCATTGATGAATTGTCATCTATAATCTCTCGTGTGAAACACACAACACCAACTGTGGGGACAAAGTATCATAAGCTGCCTTCATTCTGGTTCTGTTGTGAAATGGTGACAACATCCATGTGTGTATATATTTTTCCTTTTTCTTTTTATTTGTGTACATATGTAGTGTTCTTTATATAAGATGAATTGACGTTTGTGTTTTATACTTGATGACATTTTTAATCTTGCTTAATTGTTAAATATATTGAAAAGTTGATGAATTTCAGCTAAATCAATAAAAAGAAATGTAAGGCTTTATACAAACTAAAAGACGGAGAAGCCCACATTTCGATCTATCAGATCTCTCGAGGGTTCAACCTAAAGTCATTTATCCATTTTCCAAATCATTGGTCACGTTTGCCTTTCAGGGCATCACATTTTAAGATCAGGTGTTTCGTAGTTTCAGCTTCAAGCACGCAAAATCTACAAGACTATCCTTGTCAATTCTCTTCCATCGATAATAGTTGGCCTGTGTAGTTAAGATATCAAGTCTAAATCTTAAGGCACTTCTCTTCCTGGAAATTCAGAAGAAGCATCTTAAGTATGACGCTCTGAGGTCATTAATATTATGTGCTTTGAGTTGGGTGTTGATAAACCCTTTGATAAGCTCCATCAAACTGTACAGCTGAATAAGTGTGCATATAAAACACATGGCGAGTTGTAATACACCCAAAGCATAAAAAGGCATCCTTTAGATTCATGTTTGTAGGTTGCCAGGGTACCAACCATTGTTGCGTATTTGTACATTTTTTTTAATCTGAATCTTTTGTTAGGGTTCTGTCATAATATTGACATTTTGACTGAAGATCTATTCTAGATTTGCATCACTGGCCAGCGACATCAGATTTGTAGCATATATCTTTGTTTTCACAAACAATATGAATAACACAATTTAAATATGGATCATTGCAAAATCCAAAATACTTATGAGCCGATGTTGCAAGCTTGTTGGGACAGGTTATAGTCTGGGCTCCCTTGAAGTCGTGTAGTGTAGACTGAGCATATGTGCTGACATCAAAGTGTTGCAACACAGTGATATACAGTTGTAGGAAAGCCAAAATGATTGGCTCCAATGTGAGTGAAATATTGACTTCTATTTTTAAAGAATTGTTTTACCCTTGTTAAAACTACTGGCCTCAAAATGTGCACACTCAAGTAGTCATTGGCGAGTGATAATTGACTATGTCTGAGTAAGAAGTGGTGTGCTGTGGGGGAGGAATTTCTACACTCATTAAGTCTGTGCATAGTGTTGGAAGCAAGTCCTATTTTGTCTCAACAGACTAAAGTTTCAGGTCCTTGAGAGCATGTCATCCAGCACAGCCATGGTATCCTGCAGTGCTGAGCTACTCATTACACAAAATTTGCTGTGTTTAAACAGAAAACAATGTAATTTAAGACCAAAAATGTTTATTTGGAACACTAGGCGACGAGAAGAAAAAAACATGGGGCCACTTTGAACATTCCCCTAAGTGAAGCGGAATACCATTTTATAATGATCGTAAAAATATTGCCAAATTCTGTTGCGCTATTTCTCGGTATGTGATGTGTTTTTTCATTGCCTTTGAAACGTTGTTTGATTTCCACTTTTGGCATTTTCCATCTGGATTAATCCCTCAAATGTTATTTCTGGATTGTGATCTTTGTGACAGTCTTCCCAGTGTCTTGCTGCAGGATATTGTGCATCCACATTGTTTAATGCTTGCATATGTTCGATGATGCATATATTTACTTGCATGATAGTGCTACTGATTTAGAATGTAGTATGCATGCTTTCAATCACATATACTGCAAACATTGTTAGGAAATTGTGTATTCTTTGGCATATAATTTCATCCATAGGTTAGGAGCTTTCTAGTATGTGTTTAAATGCCTGGTTCCAATACGTTTCATAGCTGTTTTTCATGTGTTTTATATTTTGTAATTTTGATGTCTTTTTGCAGAAACTATGTAGTTTCCTTTGCTAATTTGTTAAATACTTGACTTAAACTGCATTTTTCCAGGTGTGTAGTAGCTCTCTGCCATAGATATTTAGCTAGAGTCTTTTGGTTTGTGTACTTTTGCCATGCACAATAGCTTTGCAACACTGTCTTTTACGGTGAAATTTTGTCTGTGTGGTATTTATTATATAATTTTTCCAAATCCAAAAACGGAATGTTTTGTGCTCATGGTTCTTCTAAACTGAAGGTTGTATTAGTATTTAGTTAATATGAGAAAAGTTCTATGTCCTGAACAGATCCTTTCCAGATTACCATTGTCAAACTGTCCCCAATACCTAATTGGGATTGGGTTTTTCAGTGAGTAGTGCGAGGGGTCAGAAATGTGAGGTGGACAACTGTAAGGAAGACATGGTATCAAACAGTGAAGACAGACACATGTGATCACAGTTCAAGGGTGTTGAACTTCAGTGGGTTGGTTGAACGCCTGTCTAGCCTAAATCTAAGGATGTGAGCAAGCTACGACAATCAAATAATAATGACACAGTCCTAGTCGAGTCTCTGTCAAAATAAAAGGGCCTATAATAATAAATCTAGTGCCAATCCTTACTTCTAAATACAAAAGGGTGTGAGACAATTCTGTATGCAAAATGAAAGGTGTTCAAGAAATATGTTGGGAAGGTTGAGCAGTTGGCTTCCTTTCCCCAACTTTTCAACATGGGTCAAGGTGGCATGTTCGAGCTTAGCACACACTCTGGCTTCTCTGACACGAGGATACAGTTCCTAGTATAGGTATCGGAGGGCTTAAGGCAAAGCCTCTTTTCCAAGAAGTCTCTTACTGCAGAGGGCCTGTCGTAGCAAAAAAAAAAATCTAAGTTCCACTCTTATCAGGATCTTCACATGCACAAGTTCTCACTTCCAGTGTTCCTCATGGGTCTCCCTCCTTCAGGGTTAGACCCCCTTTTTAGCACAATGTTTACACATAGTCTCCCTCGTTTGGGCTCAGATCATGGATCGCCCTCGTTTGGGCTCGGATCATGGGATCATGGATCGCCCTCGTTTGGGCTCGGATCATGGATCGCCCTCGGATCATGGATCTCCTTGTTTGGGCTTGGATCCCTTCAGGACAATATTCTCATTTGGTCTCCCTCATTTGGGCTCGGATCATGGATCTCCTCGTTTGGGCTTGGATCCCTTTAGGACAAAATTCACATTTGGTCTCCCTTGTTCGGGCTCGGACCATGTAATCTCACTTTCTACGATTTCCTCTTGATATCAAAATCGACTTTCGAATGTGTGATAGGTTTTGCTTAAACCGTCGCAGGACCACTTCGGTTCACTTCACACAATGTTGTGATCAATCTTCTTCTTTCGTTTCTACCACTTCTTGGCGGGATACCTTACAGAGACCTTCGATTGAGCACATTCACGGTGCAGGACCACTCTGTCAACAGTATTGTATATTTCCTTCTCAAGTTCAAACATTCATCAGCAGTTTAGCTTTAGTTTTGTCTTTCATCACACGCATTTAACAATATTTGTTCCAGCGCTTGTTCTACAATGTTGCCGCTTGCAACCTTGACTTCTACACAGACCGGTCTTACATTGGTCTCACCAGCTGTGTTAATCTCTGACGCTTCTTTGTTCTTGGAGCCAAGGACAATACCATGGCGGCTGCTGCTTCTCCCCACCTTGGTCGGTTATGCGGTAGGGCCTTCGGTATATCTGACACACAATGCAGGATTCTTCAGTCTGATTTCCTGGCCCTATGCTTTCTAACTCGAAGGTTTCTTGAAAGGACTTTTTTCTTGCCGAAAAGGTCAAGGGTATGAACCCTTCTTGGTTTGCCGTCTTTCTCCCCTCGTTCAGCTGCAG
The DNA here is from genome assembly GCF_040938575.1 of Ambystoma mexicanum. Classification (NCBI taxonomy): domain Eukaryota; kingdom Metazoa; phylum Chordata; class Amphibia; order Caudata; family Ambystomatidae; genus Ambystoma; species Ambystoma mexicanum. The sequence continues at coordinate 1,216,793,306 of NC_090933.1, read as the reverse complement.
ACTCGAAACTGCTGTTCCTTCCTGTACTTTGCCCCGTTCAGCGTGTGCTCTCGTGCTCTGCCTTTTTTCCATGTGGGGAAGTTTAATGGAAGTCAAGTGTGAGTGCCAGTAATTGCCTGACTTCGCCTGACCATATTAGCGGGACATGTCGGGCACACTAGTCGGGTGTGAGTCTGTTTTCTCCCAGAGCAGGCGGTCCATGTGGAAGTGTTTGTGAAGGAAAAGGGGACTGGGGGGGGGGGGGGGAGTAAAGTTCCCATGTATCCTACCTGGTAGAATGGGGTAAAGGTTTTGCAGGAGGAGGGATACTGCGTCTCGCCATCCAGTGTCCCTCTCCCTGAAGACCTCTCACCCAGATGATTGCCTTTGGACCTGCACTGGTCCAAAGGCAATGGCCTTGCCCCGGCCACCTGAGAGAGAGCTCCACGGGGGCTAACGGTTGAGACACCTTCTGGTTTCTCACACAACTTTGAAGGTTTTTCAAAAGGTGCTCTTATATTAACTCAAAAGGTTGAATAAACGCCACACTATCTCCACCCAAATGAGGATTTCCCTGCCTAAAATAAACTAAAGGAAGCACTCTAACAAAAGGATTGTATCCCTCACACTTAATCTTACACAACTTAACAAGGCAATATATGCAACAGCACTAAATATAACGGTTAAATTTGCATCATAATAATTTCTCCTCCTAATCTGGGTGAATTCCCCTTCCCCAGATTAAAGTAAGATTTTTGTTTAACAGTTCCAAGAAGGTTAAGGAAATCCTGTATCGTAACAGAGTTCTCTTTGGTTCCAACTTAAGAAAACATCCTTCCAATTTGATCACACCAAGTTCTTGAAATAACGTCTGTTCAGCAACTCAGAATTCTATTTCCTTACTTCATTGGATTCAACAAAAAGGTCTTTGTCAGGATATTTCGGCACCAGTTCACAAAACCATTAATTTGACAATATTAAAGACCTCAGCAACACTTCACATAACACTTGCTTCAATGTTACTCATTTATCAGGATGATTCTGCATTGATCAGCAACACATTTGAGTGGGTCTTCAACAATACTTTTAACCATAGCACAACACTTCAAAGGTTTCCACCTGGTCCACTCGCCTGCCAGGCATATTAAGACAACGTTCTCTGCTCTGGTGTACTCTCCTGCCAGGCCTGAGTAAACTACTTCTTGTCAGTACTTTGATGGTAAAGTTTGAACTCAACCTAAACAAAGTAAGCAATGTCCTCTGCTCCACAACTTAAAATATAGGACCCACTTCAAGGGAAACAAGAACCACACTGATGCTGTTTGTTAAACCATGCGGTTGCCACATTCTCTGCAGGTTCTGCTCCACTACCTCTGAACGTTTTCCCTCAGAAGGACAGCCTTCCTGCCACTCTAGATTCTTTCCTTTTCCACTAACCAACTGCTGATTAGGTTTCTGTTTCAATTTCACACTTCCTTGGCTTTGTCAATGTGGGTTTAAGTCCTTCTCTCTCAGGACCTCCTTTTCATATAGGCAATGATTTCCTAGCATCATTGAAAACCCCAACTGTCTTCTTTTGGCTTTGGCAATGAGTGTTTATATTTTCTTGCATAGATATTGCCCCTTTTCATTGCTGGCTATCTTTATGCTCCACAATGTCACAATCACACACTTCTGATATGGTCGTCAGATTCTTATGTTGCCATCTGTGTCCTTTTTAAATCAGCTTAGTTCTTAATATGAGAATTAACTTGATTTTTATTGCTTCAGTTGAAAGCCCCTGGACTTGACTAGCGGGCGGATAAGGATTTCAAGACCCTCTGCATTGTCCACAAGTCCTTCTGGAGCCTGGGTCCTCAATACCTCCAATTCTCTCTTCGTAAATACCTTCCTACTTGAGCTCTTCATTTCTCTACCTCCAACTCACTCAGAGTCCGTCGCTTCTCCAAGCAACAAGTTGGTGGTAGATATCCATCTTCGGCTGGGGCCTCCCTCTGGAATATCCTCTCTGCCTTTCTGCACACCCCCACCGCCCCATGCATTTGGTTCTGTATCTGTAACCCTACAGTCCCCTCCTACCTGCACTTTTGGACACCTGCTGTCTGCACTTACCCTTGCACTTGCCACCTGCTGGCTGCACTTCTTGTTATTGTTTTGATCCCATGTACAGCACTGCCCCATCACCTTTCCCCTGGCACTATTCCCCCTCCCCCCTCCTCTGTACTTGCGCAATCTCAATGTCACTTGGTCTAGTAAGATCATTGTCTCTGTCCCCCCTCTGTTTCCCCCTTCCTTGCCTCGTTGCGTCTTGAAACACTTGTGTATAGGCGCGTTACAAATGCCATATCATATAATACCGAGCACTCTGGGGTCACTTACTAACAGTGAACTCACCAGGTGCATGCATGCACGTCTTTTCGCCTCGGTGCCTCCAGGCCCTCTGCTTCACTTTCCCCATGCAGTCTGGGAATCTCTTCTCCACGGTCCTCCACGACTTGTGTGTATCGCCAGCACTGCTCTCCTAACTCCAACAACACGTTGGTGCTCGCTTGCCACATGTGCTTGTAAAACAAGGGGGAAAGTTATCAAAAGGTGCACTTTCTGCTGCGCGACCTCTGCAGCTGCGTTCCTCAGAGGGCGAGGCATCTCTTCCGATGCCTCCCGCTGTGCCAGCTCCGCAATTACGCTCCAGAGCAATTGGGACCCTCTCAGGACTAGCATTGAACTCGCACGTCACCGTTGTCCTGCTGTCTCTGCTCCCACACAACCTTTGCTTCTGCTGCTGCCACGTGGAGGTAAGTAAACGTTCCCACCTTCTACAGCCTGCACCTGAGGTTTTCTTTTTATGCCTCCCAGTCCCCCTCGGGTGTGGGTCATTATTCCTAATTGACTGCGACCTGCAGTCCTATGCCTCTGCAGTCTTCTTCATTCCAGTACTTTATGGAATTTATGGGACTTGTAGTGGATTCAGCTTCCTTATTGTAATTATCATGTTAATTTTTTTTTTTCACGTTATGCCTATTCCTCGAAGATTCCAGGTATTATTTGACTTCATAAAAGAGTATGGTTTTTCAGGAATTACATCGATAACCTTTAAAGACTCTTGTTCCTTATTTCTCTGGGATTCATAGGGGCTTTTATTTTTATAAATGTCAGTGATTTATTTTTAAGAGGGTTTTTCTGACTTTCAGAACAGAACTGCTTGTGGCTATCTTCATCTATGTTCTGACAGTCAGTTTGGGCCAATAAACTTTCCCTCTGACGGCAAACCATTACATATTCCGGTATTACAGATATTCCCTTCCTTGAGGAAGACAAATACTTCATCTCATCCCACAAATTCCTCTGATTTCCCTGGGGACCTTCTCCCAGGTGATCCTCCCGGCTAACCCGCCTCCCAGGGTAAGGATCAAGAAGCGTTTGGCTTTCCATGGACACATGGGAAGAGACTTTAGGTAGGGGGTTTTGTCAGGACTCCGTAGGATTCCTCACAGCAGGAACAGATGCCTTTTCTCTTTTTTCAAAGTGTCCCATGACAATAGTTTGTCGTAATGTCCTAATCATTCAATCATAATGTAAAAGAGAATCTACATAAACCATATCAATTATGAGTAACCGAATGTATTAGGCAATTCAAGGTTATCTGCCAAAAGCAAGGTTATTTTGTTTGGTGTTCAAACTACCTCACGGTTTCAATCTGATATAAAAAGTCCACTTTAATGCACCTGAATAATACTTTTCGTGCCTAAAAACACTTGTGTACAGGCGTGTTATAAATGACTTGTATCATACTTGGACATATATCATCAAAGCGCCACATGGGACTGAGCCAACAGGTATTTGGCCGGAGGTGGAAGCACGGGAGGTGATATATTTGGGGGGGAGGGAGAAAAGGAAATAATTCACATCACGTCCACCGTAAACGTTGTAAGATCATATGGAATATAAAGAGACCATGAACATTTCAGTGACATACATGTTTAGATAATACTGGTCAGACTCCTACATCTCTTCTCATGCTGTACATTCAAACATCTGAAGACCTGTATGACGGTACGAACTTCGGCCATGTTCTAATATACTAACTGTGTCCGTGCACGGGTCTTCATGGTCCGCAGGACTGTCTCCTTTAAAAAAAAAATCAGCATCCTCTTTGAGACATCTGCTGCCTCGGGAGCAATTTGCCGAAGTCAAATACTGGCGTCCATTTGTGGTGTAGGGTTCTGTACGGCATTAGGTCTATGTGAGCTGCCACCAATTGTAGTTTAGAATTACCGCATATTTTTCTCCACCAAATTAATTTTTCATGTCTCCCCATTTCAAGTTGCTTCCAATAACCTTTGCTCCTGTAAGATATCTAGCAAGTAAGCTATCTAGCAAGCCCGCTTTTGTGGGACCTACTGGTCAGTCTTCTACCTCGGGTGAAAAATGATTGACTGCTTTCATTTGATACTTCACCCCGGTTCTGTACTTTATCCTAGAGTGATCTTGCGTGTTTACAGTATTATAGTATTTGAGGCAGAATGCACGGTTTATTGTTTATGCCTGAGCTATGTAACCCAGTGCTTCTAAACCTTTTGTGGGGTGGGGTGGGGTGGGGTGGCAGAGGCATCCACAAAACCATAGAATCCAATCAGTTCATATATTGTGTTAGTTCTGATGACTTTGTGGCAGAGGCTTATAGTTGCACATAATCTAGCCTAGGTTTCTGCGAAATACAATAATTCCCATTGCTGTTCCCAAACCTATTCCCTCCAAACTTTTGTCTCATTTCTGTGAATCGCATCAACCTATACCAACGTGAAAATTTGAGTTTAATTTATGTTTATAGCTCAGTGCTTCATCATAACACTCACAAAATTGGTTTGTCATATTTGGTTGCACATGATTGGCTTAATGGATAGATGCATACAATTATTCGACAAAATATTACACAATTTGTATATTCATTTAATTTGCATTTTCCAATAAGAGTACTGGTCTGTCAATCACATTAAAGTGTTAAAGCTGGAGCATAGGCAGAGTCCCTTTTGGGATTTTGTGGGTTGTGTAAAGATGCAATATTAAAATGTCGACCGTGTTTAGACATAGCCGCAAAAGTCCAAGAGTTACTTTGAGCTCGGGACATTTTTCCCAACTTTGCCTATCCTTAGGATGGCCTTTCAGATGTTAAATAAGGCTATGTGCATGGTTTTGTGCCCAGAGTTTATCCAGAAGGAGTTAGTCTTTAGGTTATTGCAATCGGATAAAAAAGGACCAAGCATCTTATATATAGGGGGCCGTGCTCCTTGCATTAGGTCAGAACAGGTTGTGCAGTCTCAAATTTACCCACATCTTTCTAGAGTCTTTGGTCTTAGATACGCTTACCAAATATTGCCATTGTGTGGTTTAAGGTGACACGCTCCAGCACCCACCTGCGGCGTTGGTTTTTAGCCAATTGCTTGGCAGCTAACACCTCCTCTATAGTGCTGCAAGTCTTACCAGTCATACACAGCTCCCTTATGAGAATACTCTTGGCTTCACAAACGGTTTTGTCGTACCAGTATTTTTTAAGGTTTAGGAGGTTTTGGTGTCCTTTTTGGATCGCCAATTGAAAAGTGCAGCCTTAAATCAACTTCTCAATCTCGGCTGCTGTAATTCTAGTTCCCATAAGTGGAATGTTATCTGCTTGTTTTGAGAAGAAGATGGCGGCCTTCCTTATGCTCTTCTCCATCCAGTGAATCCTTTTGCCCCCTTGGTTAATATCGAGTTCCCCAATAAGCCCCAGATTGTGGGTTGCTAGAGAGCACTGGGCTTTCAAGGTAAGGATGTCGTAGCTGCTGCAAATTGTTTCCAAAGTTTCAAGCTTCCTAACCATCGGGACTGCCACAGAATTACAAAAGAAGTAATCAAGCGTTGAGCGCTTTGTCCATGATTTCCAGGTTGTTTTACATGGGACATCCCCCTATGTCCTTCCATTCAACAACAAACAGTCCCTATCTAGTAGGGTATCAAACCGGCTGGTCCCTTAACAGAATATTTTGCTAGCTTATCAAATGGAGACCTACTCTTTACATAGTCGGTTTCCAGTAATTCATTATGTCACCGGCAGGGAGAGTTGAAATCCCCCTCCCACAGAGATCTGGTCATGTTTGTTTGCATTTCTTATGGCTCCAGTCAAACTCATAATACATTTGCTGATCTCATCAGTTTTTGATAAGCCAGGAGGATCATATACGTTGATGCTGTTAATAGTGTTAATATGAATCCCCCCCCCCCCCCCCCGGCTCAGTCAAGTGGGAGAAACCACATGGATTCTAGGAAGAGATGACTAATGAAATATTGGCATTCCGGTTTAAGAACAGCCAGTTCAGTATACCCAGAATATTGGTTTGTAGAGCACCTCTGGAGTTTGCTCTCGTGTCTTTATTTCCAAGTGATTTGATTATATCCTTTAGGAAATGAAGGTCCTGGTTAAGTGGGGGCGAGGGGGAATAAGGCAACACTCCTCAGCAGCATCCAGTTCATAGCCAAAGTCAGCATATCTGTTTTTATATGCCCTGATCAGCTGCGCAGTCCCACTTGTACTGCACTGAATTCTGCTAAACTGGGACTTCGAATCCCTGATTTTTTTCTAATTGGTTCTATGAAATCAAAGTCTCGAGAATATCCGGGTCAGAGATAAGAAATTCCAACGATTAATATGGGGGTTCGTGTTCGATTTACCCGGATTTCTGTTTTTGATGATGATGGTTAAAAGAAGTGGGGTAAGAGGGGTGGGCTCCTGCGACACAGCCTTGTCGTCCGACACAATGTTGTAAACTGGTTCTCTTTCTAAGAGCCCATTGATAACTACCAAAGGGCCCCTTATCTCACGCTGGGGGGGTGGGGGGTCACTGCTGTTATCAACAATATTGTCACATTAATACCCTCAAGTAGAGTTGGGGAGCCTGGTGTCTGTCTTTTAAAGCCCAGCTAGTAAGGGTACCTTTAACTTTAGGTGCCTTTTTTCATTTCCCATTTACTTTCTTGTTATTATTTGCACAGCACTCGTCTTGTGAAATGTTGTTCTCTTCTTGGCAGTTGGCACTCTTAGATCCCCCATTATTAGGGGCAGTATGCCTATTAGTTATCTTTTTCTTTCTATGCTGTTTCCTAGTAAGAAAGATGGTGGAAGTGTCGCTGATGGATTCAGCAGTTTCATCCACCACCAGATCAATGACGGTATTCTCCTCATTGTGCTGATCTAGGTAATCCGAGGTGAACGTGACAGCTGCCTCAATGAGCTTGTCAAGCTCTTGATCGTCATCCGGTTTGGGGGGGCAATGCTGGTAGAGGGTAGAAACTTCAACAAAAAGTTGCCACACATTTTTAGTACCATCTTCATGGCAAACTGGAGGACTGACGGTTGTGTTTGCTAGTCGCTATGTTGAGTAGAATCCTCCATGCTAAGCTTATCTGGAGTTGTTACTTCCTCCAGGTGATTCATGTTGAGGTATGCAGAAAGCCTAGGGCTTAGGTCTGCCAGATAGCATATCATTTAGCATCTTCCTAAGACCCCCTCCCCTGTACTTGTGCTATGCGCGCAGGTACCAAAGAGTCCCTCGGTGAGTAGCAGAGGGCCAGGAGGGACAGGCTGTTGTCCATCACAGAAAAGGAGAGGTCTGAGTGCACAGTATTGTTACTAGGTTCACAAGATACTGTGTCTCCTGCTGTGCAGTTCACAACCTGGGCAGTTAGAGGTAGCAGGCAAGGGGTGGATTCAGGAATGAAGTAAGAATCGATGGTCCCCGTCCCACACCCCTTGGCACGAGTTATACTAGGTGAGCTCGTAACACGTGTTCTGGGAGGGTTGCCTCGGTTACCCTTCGTCCGTTCTGTTACCAGCCAGTATTTTGGGTGCAGGTGCATTTTTACTTATTTTTTGATTATTGGACCTCCAGACAATGTTCCCCAGGCATTATAGGTTATGGTAAAGGGAGCTTATCTTCGTACAGCGATAGTAGGCAGTAATCCACAATCTGTAAGTGATGCCAATGGGGAATGGAGCAAAAACCAAATATGCAGATGCGAAATGTGCGGTAATGTTACACTCCCTGTAAATTGCTTAGTAGATAGTTCCAAGCGACACAGTCAGTATAGCACCATCTACCTGAAATCCACGCTAGAAAGATTTTTTTTTTAATCCTTAATGATAAAAAGTGAAACCCTCAGAAGTCAAGGCATTCCGGATATCATAAATGGTTTTAGCGCCAGTTCATAAACTCGTGAAAGGTAATTCCCCTTTGTATAGTCAATAAATTGTCAATCTCCAGGGGCCATGCGTTTTCTAGATAAACGTATACGCAGGCCCTCGGCAGGGGGTACAGTGTTAATTAAAAGTGAGAGTGCAAATACAGATGTTGAAAATATACTTGAGGTCCAATCGACAGAAAAGGCAGGAGTCATGTGTTAAGTGTCACAAGGGCATAATTGGAGCTGGAGCATCAGTCACCTGCGCACACTCCCAGCTCAGTCGGAAGCAGGAACGGGGCAGGGCACCGCGAGTGCAGTCTGCTATAGTTTGTTGGTTGTTCAGCACCGCTGGTTAGGCTGTGATACAGAAAGACCAGGGCAGGCTGTGGCAGGCTATGGAGGCCCTCGTAAGGACAGGGGCACCAGACTCCAGCACCCACTCCTAATCCGGCCACGAGAACAACTCCCAAAAGCTTACAGCGCACGTTTGATCCAAGAGGAAGAAGTATGAGGAGGAGCTCTCCTAGTACGCAACAATATAGATGCGGCTGTGAACAAAGGGCGCGGATGCTGTCTGCATAGGCTGTTCATAGCTTAATTAGTGCAGGCTAAATAAGGTTGGGAGGGTGTGTGTGTGGGGGGGGGGGGGTTCCAGGCAGGCTATGGTAGTCAACGTAAAGGGGGACACCACACTCACTCCGGCGCGCGCTCCTAGTCCGGGCACAAAGTATGAAATTTAGAGTGCACAGGATTGAAAAGCGACTGCGTGCAAAGAAACAGCATGCCACCATAAAGTACCTTAAGCCTTCACGACTTCACGGCCTCAGTGGACCACAGCAGACCACAACTCACTCGTCCTCACTCCGCTCCGCAGTATTCTGAGGAAATTATAGGAAATGCAGCTCCTGCAGCAGTAGGTCCGCCTCCAATACAATTGAAATGGAAAAATGTAGTTGACCGCAACTCACTCGTCCTCGCTCAGCTCTGCGGTATTCTGAGGAAATTATAGGGAATGCAGCTCCTGCGGCAGTAGAAAAGAAAAGATCCATAGTCCGGATAATGTGCACATTTCAGAATGCTGCAAGGCACTTTGCCATATAGTTTACGTCTTATAGTAGGACTGCCAATTGTATGCACGTTTTTCAATGCTACCCTAGGAATTTTGTTACTATCTATTTATTTTTCCTTTTTGAGAACTGCCAGAGTGAGAGGCATTGGAAGTATACCAATATTTGTGTAATGTTTGGTGTCCTCACTATTTTGACTGATTTCCAGGTGTCCCGACCGGATAAAAAGAAGGGAAACAATATCCCAATTTTGCAAATTATTACTTTGGTAGTTTTTGTGTTTATTGCTGCCATTTTGGCTCTCTGGGCGCCTAGAGAAATACCCACATACTTGATGATTTTACTTTTCCACTAGACAGCGCTTTCTCTTGTTCATCTCTTGTTTAATGTTAGGCTTTTGGCCTGGCCCCCTTGCCTTTATACCATGATACTGCAGCATATTATTCTATCAGTGTTGGCTGTGGCAGAAAAGGAGGATTAATGATCTGTAAAATATACAAATGTCTAATGCACGGAAACTTGTTGTTTCAAGTGAACACTTTGGAATTTGATGCCTTGTGTTAGGGGCATTCCCAGATGCACCATAAGTAAAGGTAAAAAGGCCCGATGAAAATAATGGGTGATAGTAGACCCCGTTATCTGGCCCAATATCGGAGTGTAAATACTGGGAAGCAAGATCCATTTACAGAGATACTAATGTCTTAGGGGCAGTTTATAGTGGCTATAATTTAGATGTTCGGATCACTCCACTTCTTTCTTCAAGTGACAAATATCCGTGTTCAGACAGGAAGCTGCTGTAGGGAACCTAAGCTATGAGTGATCATGTATTTCAGTAATAAAGGCCATGCATGAAAAGGCCCTTGCACCCTCAGTTCCGAACATGCACACAAGGAGTCATTATCACTCGCCAGTGACTAGTGGTGAGTGCACTTTTTTGAGACCTGAATTAACCCTGGCCTCCCCTGATGTTCTTGGGATATCTGTCTTGGCACAATCGGAACCCAGAAGGGGCTGATGTCTTGCTGATCAAACCTACTCCAGGCGCCCATCTGGTTGAGGGGCTCCAGGTCCGTCTCTTGTTGTCTGGCTCGGATAATTGTCAGGACAGTAATCCAGTCAGGGCAATCTGAGGCGAGTCTCCTTGTGTTATTCTGGAGGAATGGTCACCATGAGATATCTTCGTTTTGTTGGGCTCAGGCCAAAATGTTATTCCAAGAGACGGTAGGATGATGCGCTTAGCCAGGAATAATTTCCTGGTGTCTGCCATACTGGTGGTGAAATCCATGTTAATTGGTCTATTGTTTCCCATCCATTAAAAAGGAGCTAGATTTGTGTGAATCAGCAAGATCTCCAAGATCTGGATAAAACACAGCAGGTACTTACATTCTTGGCCCCCCCCGCTCCCCTTGCATCCCCCCTGTAGACTGCCGCCCATCTTTGACAGAGACCTTTCCAAGAGCGCTGCCATGCAGTTTTACTTTGCAGTCACGTGGGACCCAGAATAGTCGTATTTCATTGCGTGGTATCTTCCTCTTGCTATTCTTTATGATCTTGCAGAATAGATGAACTTTGCTTTTTAACTTATTGATTTTGCCGATTTATCCTGATTTCTGTTGCAGTGACCCTTATATCAAACTTAATCAAACTGGTCTTTATTTCATTAATGTTAGTCTGCATCCTGTCAACATTGTTACTAGTCTGTGCCTGTAGTGGTTTTAGCGCATGGGGTTCTCCCCATAAGTTCGGAAAGTGAGGGCTTCTAGGTTTATTGGAGTGAAATTTAGTAAAGAAGAGTAGAGTTGCATTAGCACTGGCTGTAAAACAGTCCAAGATATGTTTGGAAACATGGGATTTGCCATGGCAGGGTTCAAACTGAAGCTGAGCTAGGAGCTATTTAGCTTAAAAGAACCTGGTTTGCTTGTCCCAAACAGCTACTTTTGACACCCCAGCCCAACTGATACCGAACAAACATATGTGAATTGAACGATGTATGTTTGGGACAATCTCTATAAATGAACATTAGGACACATATATATTATATTTAAAGCATATGGGTTCATAAATAATGGGCAAAAATATATTGTGCATCTTACTTGGAAGTTAGATTTGCGCAACATGGTAGATTCTGGTCCTTGGTTAATGCTGGATACCCTGGAGTTGCTTTTAGCTCCTGCTTATCCAATCTTAACTTCGATTCCTGCATGGTAATTGCTAGGAAAGATTTTCATTTATGGGTTGTTTTCCCTCCAGTTCTGTCACCCCTCAAGCCACTGACCCTAACTTTTTGCTGTTGTGTGACCATCCTAGCCCTACTTTTCCAAGTGGAGCCCAGTCTTCTACTGTACTCCGCTGGGCTTTTGCTCATTTTGTTATGGGGAAACTGACATGCCCTGTTATGGGGAAACTGACGGTCATTACTGGGAGACTTTGTTTCCCTTAGTTTTTCACTTTGTTGTTATTCTTTAGTAACATTTTATCAGTGCACCAAGTACCTTACAGTACAGTGCGCTGGGTCCCTTTTTCATTTTTAAGGCCCTTAATACCCTTGAATGGTTTTTTTGTGAATGTACAACGTGCCTTGGACAGGGCTGGTGGCATCTGTCACTTTTCATGTGTTTTTTAACTCTTTTTAATGGTCCATACCGCGTTTGGCCCACAACAGTGGCCATTGCCTAAAATGGCCATGCCATGAGGTCCTTTGTTCTCTCCTTTGGCCATCTTGCCCCTTTGTCTTTCCCAGGTCGAGCAAACCCGGGAAATTCCTTATTTGGTCATGCAGACCCTCGCGCAAACTGAAGCTTTCGCAGGCTTCTGCATGCCTTGTGTGTGTGCTTTCAGGACGTGGGCTGGAACTGTCTAGTTCCAATACACATCCTGGGTGCCAGGATGTCTGGTGTGCTGGGATGACTGGGACCACCATGGTACGTAATTGGTCCACGTCTGGGATGGCTGTTTCTGAGCAGATCTCTCATTGGTTTCTCTTCATTTTGGCGCGATGGAGATTTTGGATAAGAGCAGGCAATTTACACACATTCCAGGTCGATCTTGTGAGTTCACACCAAACTTAGTAAAGGAGCCAAGTATCCTGAATCAACAAAGCAGATCTGTGGAACCTCTATGGACCTGCTGAAAGGTTAGGCACTCTGAGCTGCTGTTGTCCCTTTGGACCCACTGTTTCTGATCGAATATAAAAGGCCTGCCAGGGCGCTTCAACCCGTTGGAATAGTCGGACCAACTATTCTCGGCACCTCCAACTTAACCTGTAACAATGCCTTTCGGAAGTGTTCCTGGACTGCCCAGTGAACTGACCAGCTCGTCTGGGACCTTAGCCCTGGAACCGCCGTCCTCTCCACTTGAGCCTTTGGAGACTGTAAGCTCTGGGTATAAGTCACTCTCCTGTCGAGATTTGTACAGCTAGCATTCCTAGGTCTGGAATTAGGAGAGTATGCCTTAACCCGAGCATACGCGGTCACTGTGTCGCCCAGCTGTGGTGATTTATTTCGTGGGTGCCTTGCTGCTGTGCCCCACCTGTGCCCTTGGACTTGCTGGAGCGTAATTAGCTTGATCCCTTCATCAGGTGTGGAGAAATCGCCACTGTCTCACCACAGAATCATTCCTGGAACGCAACCCCTAAGCAGCAGAGCCGCACAACTGCAGGATTTGAACCTGCGACCGGCAGTCAAGGCCACTTTGAAGTTTGTTCCGGAGTGTGCCGAGGGTCAGTGAGTACTTGCAAGTGGCCCCTGGTGCATCCATCCATATTTACGCATGAGTTTCCCAAGGGCCACTTTTCTTTATCGAGGTAGCCTGTGCTACCGAACTATTCCCAACTTTTGGATCCTGTTCTGCCCTCTTGGGGAGACCCTCCTCGAATAGTGGGAACTTATTCTTCACTGCCTCACGCACCTTCCTGAGTCAATACAGCCCCTTGAAGAGACCCCGTTTTGACTTAACTGCATGATCGTGTGCGCCAGTACCGAAAGTACTTTTGAGCTCAAGGCACCACTCATCTTAGGGACTGGACTGCCCCTTAGGATTTGAATTGTGAAGGACTGCCACAGATATTCACACTGTATAACACACTTTCTTTGTAGGTTGTGGAACTGTACTGAGTAATATCCCTGTTGGTCATTGGTTGATATGTATATGTTTGCTAGATTAGTGTTTTGTTGGTTTTGTTATGACTGTTTAATAATTACTTTGTGTGACTTAAGGCCTTTTAATAAATGTATGTATATTTTTAATATACACCTACTGAAAGTAATTTGTGGTATCGTTTGCTATGTGTGCTCATTGTGGGTTTTTCGATCATCCTCATCCCTCCTGAGACCTAGTCTTGACCGCCGCCAATGCTACCGTGACTGGTTTGGCTTGTCCAGAAGGTTGCCCTGTTCCAAGAAACTATGCTGGCCTTCTGAACCTGCCCACCAGGTCAGAGTTCAGAAATCCATCTTAGCAAATTGGTGCCAGTGGTGGCATAGGATCTAAGGTACCCAGTGTTGCGTACTGGTAAAGGTACCCAAATTACACTTACCCAGGACAAATAGTGACATTGGTAGTAACGTAACAGTAAATGCTAACGACCTATCTTAAAACATGGAAGCAATAACCAACATAACCTTGAATGCTTCCAAGTCAGAAATGCTGAGAATGATGTATACCGAGAGAGGCTTATCTGCTCAAGGTACAAAGGGTGAAATGATCCATAGGATCATGGATTGGCAAGGGGTGCAACTCGATGCCATTACCTTGGATGAGACTGCAGGAGGTGGCGGGGCTGCTCTCACTGACCGCTCTAGCAGAGCTGTTGCTGCACTCATCCATGGCGGCCATGAGGAAAGGGATGATGTAGAGTCCCAGGTTTTTCTGTCGATTCTGATTCTGAAGCCATGCTTGAATTCAAGAAGCAAGAACTGCTGTTTAAGCAGAAGGAGCTTGAGTTCAACATGGCAAAGCTGAGAGTTGAGCAGGCAGAAAAACAGGATGGGGATCACCAGTTGGAGCTGGCCAAGATACAGGCAACAACTGGCTCCACCGTGGCATCGGGACATGGGTCTGGGTCCTTCTCTCATCCGAGATTTCCTAAAGATCTTCTCTGTATGTATGATGAGAAGAATTACATTATGGACTGGCTAACTGCATTTGAGTATTCATGTGAGGTCCACGAGGTTGTGGGTGCTGATAAGATTGCATCGCTGCTCAGTCGACTACCCAATTTTGGTTGCAGTGCCATTATGGAAATGTTGAATACTGATAGAGTAGATAGTGCAAAATTGAAACAAACTCTCATCTTAAAGTTTGGGAAGACTCCTGCTCAATATTTAGAGAGTACTCGAAGAAAGAAGGTAACACTTGGGTGTCTTATATTACTGATTACTGAAAAACTTAGCTGGGTTGAAGGCTAGACGGTCACCACCTTTACGGGTATAATATGTTTAGTCCTGCTTGAACATATTTTTGCATCGTGTTCCCCTGAGCTTAAGCAGCACTTTGCTGATTCAAAGGGGATAGCTCCTAAGAAACTGGTTTGTGCAACAGATTTGTGGGCGTCACACAGATAATCCCATGAGCACAAGACTACTCCTGAGCAGGAGGAGGGGGGAAAGAACAAAGATGAGGAGGGTGGGGGATCTCATAAAACATCCTCCCAAAAGAGCCACAAAAAGGAAAACGATCTTAAGTCCCAGGAGAATGTTCAGGGTAGTGGGAGTTATACTCCCAAACAGAACTCTGGTTATAGTAAGCCTCCCTATGTCCCAAGACCCAGTGGATCTTGTGTGGCTTGTGGAGCAAATGATCATGTGAAGGGGGACCCCAGATGTACGGTCAAAACCTTGGGGGTCCACTCTGTGAGTCTGGCCTTCCCCCTCCTATGAGGAGGAAGAGATCACAGGGGCATCCTTCTCCTCAGACCCCTTTCCCAGTGTCATATAATCTGAGGTAGTCCTAGTTTTCTTGGGTTCCTGGGAGCCTAAAGTCTCAGAGGCTTATGCTAGCATTCCAGACAATAGCACACTGTCCTTCAAGCAGTGATTGGTAATCAGTCGAGTAGATACTCTTGCCCTTAAGGATAGTGGGGCCAGCAGAACTGTGGTGGATTCCCCTTTGGTAAACGCAGAGGAGCTTGCCAGAGCTCCCCTGATGTCCACCAAGTTAACTGATGTGCCCCCCTCTCAAATTCCCAGTAATGCCTGTAAATCTTACTATAAATGGTACTATGGTATGGAGGCTGCAGTTTCCCAGTGATTGCAGCCAAACAATGGAATGCTATGCCCTTAGCACTGAGATCGGATCCCTCCCTCTGGTCCTTCCGCAAATGCTTCAAAACGTGGCTATTCAGCCAAGACAACTAGAAGCACAAGAATGAGTTGAATGACTCTTCTGATGTATCCCTTCCTACCATATCTCAAAGCTTATGCTATCCCCTTATCTAATCTCGTGTCATCTGATGTAATTTCTTGTAACCTATGAAGACTGTAACCTAACAGTTCATATGATGTAACCTAATGTAACTTGTAATGACTGTAACTATAGACAATTTGTAACTACTTTAACTGTTAGTCTTGTGTAACTAGTGCCTAGATGCCTCTCTGTTAGGTGTGCTTAACAAATGCCAAAATAAATAAATACATAAATGGTCAGGATTCCAGTGAGCATACAGCGGCAAGTCCCAGGTAAGGCCCTGCTGGGGAATGATCTCAGCGGCCATGGTCTTGTGGGTGGCACAGCAGAAAGACTATGCACAAGGTTACAAACAAGGGCTGCATTGGCCAAGACCAAGGCCAAGCCCAAGCCAAGGGGGAAACCCAAGGCTAAAGGAGTCAAGAAAGACCAGAGAGGGAAATAAAAATTTCCCCCTAACTCACCTACCACTGAGGTGGAGGTAGTTGGCCAAACACCTGAAACTGACAAGGAAGCGGTGTTGCCTGAAATTCTTAATTCTTAATCCACACAACTATTCTGAACTCCAAAGTGTATTGGTTGAAAGTGGTCCTGATAGGGTTGAGTTTAGTAAGGGCCCACTTGAGTGCCCATCTTTGGAAGGCCTAAGGAGACGTGCCTGCTCCCAGCTAGAGGGTGAACCTTCTGGGAAGCACAGGATTTATTGGGAAGGTGGGCTCCTCTTCAGTGAGCCCACAGAGTCTACAGAAGGAGACCATAGGAGGTTGGTGGTTCCCCTTCATGTAAAACCTTCATCTTGCAGCTGGTGCATGAAGTCCCCCTTGCTGGTCACCTTGGCATCAAGAGAACAAGCAAAGGTTAGCTATGCACTTCTACTGGCCCAAGATGGGGGTCCAGGAAGAAGGTCACTGTAGGAGTTGTGCCACCTGCCAGTTATCTGGAAAAAGTGGTACAACAATCCAAGCTCCATTGATACCACTCTGAGTTGTGGGGGTACGATTTGAGAGGGTAGGGGCTGACATTGTTTGTCCCCTTGGTCCTCAAACATCCTCAGGCAGTAGACTTATCCTGGTGCTGTTTGCCCATGCCACCAGGTATCCTGAGGTCATTGCATTAAAGACTGTGACTGCCAAGTCAGTTGCACAAGCTTTACTTGGCATATTCGCTAGGTTTGGCTTCCCTAAAGAAGTTGTGTCTGATAGGGGCAGCAATTTAATCTCCAAGTACATGCAGCAAGCCATGCGAAAGGAGTGTGGGGTTACTTACATGTTTTCCTCAGCATATCACTCCCAAACCAATGGCTTAGTTGAGAGGTTTAATAGAACCCTCAAAAGCATGATTGGGGCTCTGGCGGAGCCCCATAGGGGAAAATGGGATCTCCTTCTTCCATGCTTATTGTTTGCCTACAGAGAGGTACCTCAAGATTGGTTTGCCTTCAGCCCCTTTGAGCTCCTTTTTGTTGATCTATTAGGGGATCATTGGCTATAGTCAAAGTGGTATGGTAGATGCCTACTCCCCCTATCACTACCAATGTAGTGGACTATGTGCTAGGTCTAAGGAAGAGAATGGTTCTCCTGATGGGCCTGGCTAGTGATAAGTTGAAGGCTGTGCAAGCTCTGGTGAAACGCTGGTATGACCAGAAAGCTTCCCTTGTCAACCTTGCTCCAGGCCAGCAAGTCCTGGTCCTGAACCCCATATGGCCAAGACCTTTACAGGATAAATGGTCAGGCCCTTACTCAGTAGTGGAACCACTGGGTGAGGTTAACTATTTAGTGGACCTTGGAAGGGCTGGACAGGCTCCAAAAGTGTTCCATGTGAATAGGCTGAAGGCTTTCATCTCTAGGGTTGAAATTGCTGCACTACTGTTGCCTTCAGATGTCGAGGAGGAAGAGTCAGAACCTCCTTGTGCTCTGTTCCGGTGTAGTCCTTCAGACAGCTCCATTGAGGTTGTCAAAATTTCCCCTCACCTGACTTCCTTTCAGCAAGATGAGGTGAGAAGTTTGCTGAGGCAATTCTCACCCTTGTCTTCCCCAAGTCCTGGTTTGACACCTTGGTGCAAACATGATATTGACACAGGAGATGGTGTACCTACCAAAGTAGGGGATACGGGATATCAGATAAGGTGATATCTTACATCAAGACGGAGGTCAACAAGATGTTAGATCTAGGGGGTTATTAAACCCTCTAGTAGTCCTTGGTCGAGTCCTGTGGTTCTGGTTCCGAAAGCAGGTTCCTGAGTTGAGGTTCTGTGTGGATTACAGGGCTCTGAATGTTGTCACCAAGACAGATGCACACCCCTTACCTAGAATTGACGAGCTGGTGGATACCTTGGGTGCCTCAAAGTACCTCAGCCCATTTGACCTCACTGCCGGGTATTGGCAAATGGCCCTAGCAGAACATGCCAAGGAGAGGACAGCATTCTCAAATTCAGAAGGCCTTTACCAGTTCAGGGTAATGCCTTTCGAGTTGAAAAAATGCACCTGCCACTTTTCAGAGGCTTGTGAATCATGTCCTTAATGGGTTGGATGAACTCTGTCTCACATAACTGGATGATGTAGCAGTTTTCAGTGCCACCTGGGAGGATCATGTGAAACACCTTAGCATTGTGTTGCAGGCTATTAGGAAGGCCCACTTGACCATATAGGCCAGCAAGTGCCAGATTGGTCAAGGTTCAGTGGTCTACCTTGGGGATGAAGTAGGTGGAGGGAGGATTCAGCCTCTACCGAGTAAAGTACAAGACTGGCCTACCCCCCTCCCCTCCAACCCTCCGAAAACACACCCAGGTGAGCACCTTTTGATGGCTCACTGGGTATTACATTTATGGCAGACTATGGTACCATAGCTGCCCCTCTGACTGCTCTCACTACTCCTAAGAAACCCAAGAAAGTCCCTTGGTCTGAGGAGTGTGGGAAGGCCTTCAATGGCTTAAGACTCCTTGTGCCAGGCCCCTGTTCTCAGAGCCCCTGACTACAAAAGACCTTTTATTTTGCAGACAGATGCCCCTGACCCTCGGATAGGTGCTGCACTATCACAGGTAGATGAGAAAGGCGAGGCACTCCCTATTGGATTCATAAGTCACCATTTTATGGACAGAGGGCTCAGGTGGGCCACAGTAAAGAAAGATTGTTTCTCTGTTCTGTGGGCCCTAAGGAATCTTTTGTCCTACCTCTATGGGGCCCACTTCGCTGTGCAAACTGACTATAAGCCCTTAAAGTGGCTCATGAACATGAAGGGAGAGAATCATAAGTGGCTCAGGTAGTCTATAAGCCTGCAAGGGTTTGACTTCAGCATTGAACAAAGGCCAGGTGTCCAACATAGCAATGCTGATGGGTTGTCCAGAATGTTTAACCGGCCTGAGCAAGATTCTCATCCAGGGGTGGATTCATTCCCCCCTGTTCTTGGTCTGGGAGGGGCGAGTGTTAGAAATGATTTCTATTTTTGGGTTATTTTACCTCCAGTAGTGTACCCTCCAGCTCATTGCTGTTGTCTGACCATCCTAGCCTGACTTTTCCAAGTGGAGCCCCGCCTTCTGTTGCACTCTGCTGGGATTTTGCTCCTTTTGTTATGGGGAAACTGACATGCCCTTAAGACAGTCAGTACTGGAATACTTTGTTTCCCTTAGTCTTTCACGTTGTTGCCATTCTTTAGTAATATTTTATCAGTGCACAAAGTACCTTTACAGTACAGTGCACTGGGGTCCCTTTTTCATTTTTAAGGCCCTAGACGCCCCGGGATTGTTGGTGAATGTACAAGTGTGTCTTGGACAGAGGTGGTGGCAGCTTTACTTTTTGATGTTTCCAACTTTTTTTTTTGTTTTTGTTTTTTTTAAATGGTCCATACCACGTTTACCGCAGGACAGTGGCTAGTGCCTAAAATGGCTATACCACGAGGTCCTTTGTTCTGTCTTTTGGCCATCTTGTCCCTTTGCCTTCCCCAGGTTGAGCAGACCCAGGAAAATCCTTATTTGGTCATGCAGACCCCCGTGCAAACCGAAGCGTTCGCAGGTTTCTGGTGTGTGTGTGTGTGTGTCTGTCTGTCTGTGTCTCTGTCTCTGTCTCCAGGATGTGTCCTGGTACTGTTTAGTTCCAATACACATCCTGGGTGCCAGGATGTCTGTAGTGCTGAGATGACGTGGACCACCGTGACCTGGGATGGCTGTATGTGAGCCTCATTGGTTTCTCTTGGTTTTGGGGCAAAGGAGATTTTGGATAAGAGAAGGCATCTTACACCCATTCCGGGTCAATCTTCTGAGTTCACACCGAACTTAGTAAAGGTACAAAGTATCCTGAATCAAAGAAGCAGATCGGTGGAACCGCTGGTGACCTGCTGGAAGGTTTGGCACCCTGAGCTGGCTGTTGTCCCGTCGGTCACCCTGTTTTTGATCGAACCTAGAAGGCCTGAAGGCCTGCAAGGGCGCTTCGACCCATTGGAATAGCGGGACCAACTATTTTTGGCACCCCCAACTTAACCTGTAAGTGACCCTTTTCGGGAATGTTTCTTAACCGCCGTCGTCTTGAGTTTGTACTTGAGCCTTTGGAGACTGTAAGCTCTGGGTAGAAGGCACTCTCCCACTGAATTTCATACACCTAACATTCCTAGGTCTGGAATTAGGAGAGTACTCCTGAACCCGAGCGTACGTGGTCACTGTGTCGCCCAGCTGTGGTGACTAACTTTGTGGGTGCCTTGCTGCTGTGCCCCCCTCTCTCCTCAGACTCGATGCAACTGCAGGATTTGAACCTCTGACCCAAGTGGACTCGACTGCCAAAGGTTGGTCCGGAGTGCTCCGAGGGTCAGTGAGTGCTTGCAACCCTTACTGGTGGCCCCTGGCACCCTGGCACATCCATCCATTTTTACGCATGAGTGTCCCCAGAGGGCCACTCTTCTTTATCAAGGTAGCCTGCGCTACCGAGCTATTTCTAACTCTTGGATCCTGTTCTGCCCTCTGGGGAGACCCTCCTCGAATAGTGGGAAGTTATTCTTCGCTGCTTCACCCACCTTCCTGAGTTGCTACAGCCCCTTGAAGAGACCCCGTTTTGACTGCTTTTTAGCTCAAGGCTCCACTCATCTTAAGGACTGGACTGCCTCTTAGTTAGGGTTTGAATTGTGAAGGACTGCCACAGAGATATTCACACTGTATAAACCCCTTTCTTTGCAGGTTGTGGAACTGTACTGAGTAATATCCCTGTTTGCCATTGGTTGATGTAAATATGTTTGCTAGATTAGTGTTGTGTGTGTTTTTTTCATTACTGCTGAATAATTACTTTGTGTTTAGGTCTTTAATAAATGTGTGTGTGTATATGTATATGTGTGTATATATATATATATATATATATATATATATAATATTTCTTTTTTTTAATATACACCTGACAAAGTAATTTGTGGTATTATTTGCTGTTTGTCTTCATCGTGGGCTTTCGATCATCCTCACCCCTCATGAGACCTAGTCTGGACCGCTGCCAATGCTACCGTGATTGGTCTGGCTTGTCCAGAAGGTTACCCTGTTCCAGGAAACTAGGCTGGCCTTCTGAACCTCTGCCCACCTGGTCAGAGTTCAGAAATCTATCTTAACAGTAATGAAGCATGTACGGTTGTTATTGCAAATGCGGGACAAAATGTCTCCCTTTTTGCTGTGCCTCATGTACCAAGGGATTTGATTCCATCCCTTCTATGCCACAGGGTATGCTGGTTCCATCTCATGGGGCATGGCAGTTTAGATGATTGACCTGATGATTTTGCTTCAGTCCTTTCATTGGGCCTTAGATGCTATCTGTGCCGAGGCTTCTAGCCAATCGCGCTGTTCTATATTGCTGCTAGATTAGTAGGCCTGCTGGAGCACTGCATCACACTAGTGGTTGGTAAAAGAGAAAAGCCAAGTCCTCTTTTTCTGGCCAAAAATGTGATTTAGCGTAGTAATATCGGCTGCTCCAACAGCTGTTTAAAGGGTGGCAATTCTACTGTGATTAGATAGAGCTATGACCTTTGTTGATTTTAATAGGATGTCTTCCCTTTGTTCCCATGCTGCCTCAGGTCTCATGCGACTCGGCAATAGTCTGTGAGCAGAATCCCCAGCTGGGTTGAGTACTTGAATCCCCTACTCTTTGAGCTTACTTGATGTGGCAAACTTCCAGTAGGTTGTGGGGAACAACCATTCCTTCCTGTGGAGGTCAGACCCCGGAAGGTATGGCACCCATTGGCCTACGTTAGTTGTGCCGCTGCTGCATACCTTAAATGGCTGAGTCGGCTTGTAATGGTTTTCAGTGCCTGAACAATGTTAAGCTGTCCTAAGAGTCTGCATTCTGATGATCACATTGCTGTAAAAAATGCTGGTGCATACAGACTCCAGGTTCTATGATCATTCTCCTGTGTTACCAAGTTCTGCCCCGGTCACAGCATTACTTTCTTCCTGCCACTGAAGCGCATCAGCCTCACTGCCCTTTCCATCTCGGCGGGTGCTCTCCTCTGAAATACAGGGTTCGAAATTGAGTGGAGCTGGGAGCTATTTAGCTCCTGCCTGAAACCTGGAAGTGCCCAGTTAGCTTGACAACAGCTAGCAGGTGCTACTTGGAGCTCCCCAGGCCAAGTGATGCTGAACAAACACTACCTATGTGAATTAAACCAGGGCACAGTTGGGACACTATATAAATAAACTTTTGGACACATCAAAACAACATTTAAACTAAAAGTTATAAATAATGTACCAATTGATAGGATCATCTATGAATGTTACATTTACAGATAACTAAGTACTAGCGCCTTCTTCCCCTGTGGTAGCTCCTGGTGAATGCTGGATACCCTGGAGCTGCCTTTCGCTCCTACTTATCGAACTTCATTTCGATCGCTGAAAAACCTTTGGTGAAAACGTGCCACCTGTACTGCAGCTAACTTAAATTATATTTGGGGGGCCGATTAGATCATCAGTAGCTAGTGGCCATCCTTGCCAGTGCCCTTATTGGTACCCACCACTACATTCTTGGAGATGTCAAATAGCTGGCATCATTTTGCATAGATGCACCACCGAAGGTACGGTTCAGAGTCTTGTGCGGAAAGCTTCCCAAGCTCCTTACTCAGCAAAAATCTGTGCGTCTAAGGAAGCATACTATGGCACACTGACTGTATCCTTCGCCATCTTGTTAAAGTACATTTCTAGTTTTATTTGATTCAGGACTCGCCTTTAAATCCATAGGCATTCATTTTTCTAAAGACGCAAGCCAGCTGTACTTTACCCATCCGTCAAAACCAAAACGAATTCAGATTTCCATCATGTATTTCTAAACGGGTAGCATTGCTTGGCACAGTGTTTCAGAGGGGCTCCAGGTTTAGTGTTTGATAGCTATCATTTGTCACAGCACACTATAGTTTATGTACAATTCCTCTCGCCACCGTGTAGTGAAGAATTGCGTTACATTGGCCACCCCAGTCCCATCACTGTAATATGACTGGTCCGGGGTGGTTTTTCCTGTGGTGATAAACGTTCTGGTGAGGACTGCAGTGATGCCACCATCTGCAGAGAGTGACCGCAAGAGAAGAGAGGCTGTGCTTCATCTATTCCTGCCCTGCGTCTCCTGAAGCAAGTCTGGCCCTGTGGCCCTGGGCTCTTCCTGCTCATCACTGCATGAATCCACCTGCCAGCCCTACGTTTTGGCGAATGCTTGGTCTGATTCTTGGGGAAACGTCCAAAAAGACTGTATCCATTTGTACGAATGGTACAAAAGACTGAAAGGCCTGTACCATTCATACGAATGGGAAAATACCGAACATGAGGAGCTGGGGTCGCGGGGGGTGTCTCCCGCTCCCCATTTTCGGATTCTTGGGTTGCAGAGATGTCCTCCGCATAGGGTACACCCCGTATGTAAAAAAAATATATATATTTTAAAAAGGAAAGGACCTTGCAGTGCCGGTCCCCAACCACGTAAGTGAAGGAAATCGTTGTGGCAGGGAGCTGGCGGCACAGGAGGTGTGCTGCCAAAAGCAAAAGGTAAGTAAAAGGGGGTGGGGTATATTTGGGGAGGCATTTGCTTTGGGTTGTTTGACCATAATGGTAAAGTTAGCTACAGTCTTTTCACATCCTAGGGCATCCTAGGGGGGTTGTGTGTGTTAATGCAGCGAACATATGTAGTGTTGCAGGCAGGCCTCCCATGAGCTAGCCCATGTTTTTCAGTGTTCTTGTACAATGACAAACTTTTAACCGAAGTTTTGGTGAGAAAATGGCAACCTTAAAATGTATATAACCATACGCAGTAGCTATAGCAGGTGGCACAGAACATACCTATCTATTTAGCATGCTTTATATGATGTAACGAGCAGCAGAAATGTACGTCGAGGCCAATCAGAACTCTGCGTAATGATCAAGTCAATGGCTTAATGTATATCCAGCCCTCTGCACGTGCCTGGATAGAATAGAGAGCGTATGCTCCTCCAATGCTCTGTCAGGGAACACCTGCTGAGGTGCAAATGAGCAGATTGACCAGAGCATGAGCCGTTGTGTGGGCTGACTAGATGTTGTAATCTTGTTGCATAGTTTTGAAGTGTTACTGTGTACATCTGTGGGTATGAACAGTGTATGGGGTCAGAGTGACGGAGGGCTGCATAGCTTATCATAACTGGCACAGTTCTATGGTTGTTAGATGTTGTGCTGCAACCATAACATCCCATAAACGTTTGTTCACTGAATTTCACAGGTTTTTATTAGGACGTTAAATGTAACATCCTTTGTTTTTCTGAGGTTCAGTGGTCTTCAGAACTATGCATGTGTTACATAATGTGTCAGCACTTTACAACATAACTATACCTTCCTTTTAACAAGTGTAATGCATGCAGTGAGCATTCCTGCGCATCACTTTGAGCACCGTATGCTGGGCGTGCGAAGCGGGTGAGGCTGAAATGCATTGGGCCACGGCTATGCCTCGGGCCACGCCACGCCAATCCACCCGCAGTAACCACTGGCCTGGCCCAGTGGCCAGTTTAACCCCATATCCGGTCTGTGGCGGCCATTGTCAGTGGCCAGATTGTCCAGGTGATGCCTTGTCCTGGGCAATATGGCCAAACCCAAAGCTATTACACCAATTTCTTTCACCTTCTATTTGGCAACTTTTAAGGACCCTCCTGGGTGGAATAGCACCACACTTAAGAAAGCACACTTTCGGGACCCGGACTGCGCTGCTGCTTGTGCAAATGTGGCTGAACTTCATCCAGTGGTTCAGGCCGCAGGCACAACAGATTTTCTTTCTTTTTTCAATGCATGTCAATTTGAATTTCACAACGTTTGAGACACCCTCCCTTATAAGGCCCCCACACCCTGACGAAACCACATGCACCTTTCGGAAACAATAGTCGTGCCTATACTATTTATTTATATATTTTATTTTTAGAATTTCCCGTGCATATTCGTTGACCAGTAGCACACTTATAAGGTCTAGATAGACGCAGAGCTAGATGTATAGCTATAGATGTATCACACACACACACACACTACACCATGTGCACCAAGGATAGGGGATGGGGTGGGCTCGGTAATCCACTCCCAGGTGACGTGCTAGTGGTTCTGGGAGGCTTGAAGGTTTGCTTCCCAGTCTACGAATATTGTAGGCTCACGTTTTACCCTTCTTAGTAGGTTGGTTTCAAAACTCACGCTAACTTGCTTTGTCCAGTGGA
Organism: Ambystoma mexicanum; assembly: GCF_040938575.1. Lineage (NCBI taxonomy): Eukaryota > Metazoa > Chordata > Amphibia > Caudata > Ambystomatidae > Ambystoma > Ambystoma mexicanum. The sequence goes on along the minus strand of NC_090933.1, from coordinate 1,216,767,990 downwards.
GCCTTTGCGCGTCGTGGCAAGAAAAACATTTGTCAGGCAATTGGGCCTGGAGGCTATATTCCTGGTGGTTCCTCCCAGAAGTGTAGTCCAGTGTCTCTACCAGGCCTCAACTCCCTCTTTAATTAATTTATTTTAGATGTGTATTTGTATTTGTAGTTAGATTTGTAACACGCTTAAGCCCACAGGCATCAAAGCGCACAAAAAGACATTAAGACAGCAATTACAGGACAAGTAGAAGGGAAGGAGAGGTCCAAGTGGTAGGAGGTCAAAACAAACCAAGGCATCACAATGCACACGTTAGCAACACGCAAAGCCCCGAGGCATGTAGGCGCTGGTTACAGACCAATGCGGTGGCATAGTCCAGTGTATGGGTCCAAGCAAATCGTTACAACATAAAGGTAGGTCGAAAGTGCACAGTCTGGAAAAGCCTCACTCCATTGTGCAGTGGAGGAGGGGGCGGGGGGGTTCCAACAGGAGTACAAGCAAGCATATTAAGACGCATCATGTATATGCACAGTCCGGTACAGCCTCACATCATGGTGCGGGGGGCTACATCAGAAGTACAAGCAGGCATATTAAGACACATCATGTATATGCACAGTCCGGTACAGCCTCACCTCATGGTGCTGGGGGGATGGGAGGCTGCATCCGGTGTACAAGCAGGCATCGTAGGACACATTCATCTTGATGCACAGTCTGGTACAGCCTCCCCTCATGGTGCGGGGGGCTACATCAGGTGTACAAGCAGGCATATTAAGGCACATCATGTATATGCACAGTCCGGTACAGCCTCACCTCATGGTGCTGGGGGGATGGGAGGCTGCATCCGGTGTACAAGCAGGCATATTAAGACACATCATGTATATGCACAGTCCGGTACAGCCTCACCTCATGGTGCTGGGGGGATGGGAGGCTGCATCCGGTGTACAAGCAGGCATCGTAGGACACATTCATATAGATGCGCAGTCTGGTACAGCCTCCCCTCATGGTGCGGGGGGCTACATCAGAAGTACAAGCAGGCATATTAAGGCACATCATGTATATACAAAGTCCGGTACAGCCTCACCTCATGGTGCTGGGGGGATGGGAGGCTGCATCCGGTGTACAAGCAGGCATCGTAGGACACATTCATGTAGATGCGCAGTCTGGTACAGCCTCCCCTCATGGTGCGGGGGGCTACATCAGAAGTACAAGCAGGCATATTAAGGCACATCATGTATATGCACAGTCTGGTACAGCCTCACCTCATGGTGCTGGGGGGATGGGAGGCTGCATCCGGTGTACAAGCAGGCATCGTAGGACACATTCATATAGATGCACAGTCTGGTACAGCCTCCCCTCATGGTGCGGGGGGCTACATCAGGTGTACAAGCAGGCATGGTAAGACACATTCATGTACGGCACGTAGATCCCAAAGCCAAAAAACATTTTTGCTTCATATTTGGTTATTCTTGTTTTTGTATGTCTTTCATAAAATGCTTTTTAAGGCACATCAAAGCCTTTCTTCTGTGTTTTAAGGATATGGGCATACGTGTGATACTATTTTTAATAAAAATCTGTTTGTGATGGGACATACAAATGTTATACTTTTTATATGTATCTATGTGTGTAGGGTGGGGTCAGCAGATGTTTTGTACAACTACTCCCCTTTGTTTTTGCTGGTTAGTACTATGGGCGGAGTAACCCAGAAGCTCTTAAAAGTCAAAGTTTGCTGACTCATTTTATTTTTGTTTAATAACAAAATGATACTGCAGAAATTGCCGGGTGTGTTGGTTTGATAGCAGAAAGGGAAATGCTGAAACCTGTTTTGATGGATGCAGGTCGAAGTACCTGTTACCTGTGTGCCGAAATGAAAAGCATTGTCTCTGGCTGTTACGGACCAGATAAGTTAGTCGCATAGGGAGCCCCCGGATTGTGGGGTGCAACAAATTGACAGAATGGCTGTTGATAAAAGATTTTGTCAAGTGCATTAGACCTGGTTGGTCATCTGCAGGAGTGTGGATAGTGCAATAATGGGATGTATATGGTGTGACTGTGACACAATTGTTTGTGGCAATTCGGCCGTGATGCCAATTTTGCCGTGGCCAAATCTGGCCAAACTGAAACTCCCCACCCCATGCACTCCCCCCATCCACACCATACTTACCCTTTCGGCGTCCGATCATCTTCTGACCCTGTGGTGTATGGTCCGACCCTCCTTCGCAGGTCTGATCCGACGCTGAAAGGTCCGTTTTTCTTTTTTATTTCTTCCCGTCCCCAACCTCCAAACCTCTGGAAGCCAGGGACAGCCCCGCTATCCCCAAAGGCCATGACCAAACATGGGGAGCAGGGGACACCCACCACAGCCCCCGCTCCCAATGTTTGGAAGTGATTACCCAAATTTATAGTTTTAGGTTGCCGAATTTGGCCAGATTTACCATACAGTCAATTGGAAACTATCAATTTGGGTACGCCCTAAGAATGGAAACTTTTAGTAGTTGGGGATGAGGGGGTGGGAAGGGGAGTTACGCAGGATTCGAAATTGCTTAGAGCAGGGAGCTAGTGTCCCCTACACCCTTGCTCACTATATTGTGAGCAGGGGTGTCCCAGCAGCCGTCCCGAGAGAAATTTTTAAAAAAAAGAAATTTAAAAAATGAATGGACCCTGCCGTACCGGTTCCTGATCAAAGAAGTTACAGGGAACAGTCTTTGCAGGGACACAATCGGAAGCAAGTTAAGTATGGGGGTGGAGGTGTGGGTAGGGGTGTGGGTGGGGGCAAAGTCTAACATTTCTACCTCTGGCTTTCAACCCCCGATCCCTGCTTCTGTACTCCTAGAAAGTTTAAATCTATGTTCTGTCTCAATCAGGTGGGGGTTTGTTTCAATGAAGTCCCAGATTTTTCCATATATTAATTTTTCCAGAAATGGGCCAATAAAAGGGGTGTTCGAGATAAGGGGACGGCTGGCTGGGTAATATGGGTCAGTTCTGGGTTTTTAAGCAAAGGTCCGATGGATCCAGATTTCAGCTGAGGCGGGACTCCTCCATTGATGATGGAGTTGTTGAGGAGGGATAGGAAGGCGGGCATTTAGTCTGGAGATTTTGTGATAGATTTGTAAACATTGGGGGACAAGGATCCTCAGGAGATCTATATGGGTTGCAGGAGTCAATGGTAGCGTGTGGGTATAGGTCCTCTGCATACAGAAGGCGGAAAGATGAAAGAGAGAAGGTCATGGGAGGTGTTAGTAGAATGTCATTGGTGGCATGAGACTGGGAGTGTTTTTTATTGTGATTGTGGTCCTGGATGTTGAGTATCGTTTGATTGAAGTGTGCAGCAATCTGGTCACATTGCTCTTGGGCAGGGCGTGTTGTGTGTTGTGCTTTGTTGTTTTTTGAATTCGCTTATCTTATACTTTTCCCTTTCTCTGTGATGTGTTGAATCGATGAGTTTGAAGTAGTGTGCTTTCTTTGTTTTGACTACTATCTCTGTAAAGGTGTAACTGATGATGATAGATGAATGTGTTGGTGTGTGGATTTATTTTTCTCCAGTTTTTGATTTTTTTTTTCCTTTTTTAAGCGGTTTAGTCTAGCAGTGAACCATTTAGCTTGTTATCTAGTCCAATACTGAAATAATCCAGTTGTGGAGTTCTACATCCATTTTGATTGATTGTCCATCTGTGAGGACGATGGATTTTGTTGCTTTTAGTCTTTCTAGTAGGGAACTGTGTATTTCTTTCCACGGTCTGGTCCGGGTTCTTTTGATGCTACTGCAATGCATGGTGTCTCCGTGAATATTGTGCACAGGATAGGTAAGAGCTCTCCTCATGGGAGGTGAACTGGGGAGCCAGACAGTGGTTATGTTTTCATTACAGCACATGCCATACAGAGTGTCGGCTATGTGGGTGGGCCCCTTAACCATCTATTTGAGGTGTAAAGCAGCAAGTTTGACGAATCTCTAATTTGAAACATAAGTTGGTTCTGATTTAATGCACTGTCTTATTATTTTTGGGGCTATAATCTGAGTGGGGTGAAGAGCTACAGTGGCCGCATCCTAACTAGCATGTACCTGTATGCCTAATGTAGCCGCCATACCATGAGGCGAGTATTGCCAAAGCATGCTTCTTCCATCAACCATTACACTGTAACCGATACGATTTCTTGCACTGCATGATTTGTTCTAAGCACTTACTGTAACTAGAACCCTGATGCTTGAGGGTTTGGCGCACTGCTATAAATGCAAAAAAAATAAATAGACTACTTGACAATATTCAGTTAACTACAACCATTCTCCCACCCTTAATTTTGATTCTAATGCCAGGATTCATTTGTGAGAGTTGCATTATATCTGCAAGCTCTTCCAAACTCTGTAGTTGTACACCAAGGTGACCTGTTGAGAACCAAAGACTGTACCAGTGGAGTGTTGAGAGGATCTTGCTGAAGGTGAATATTGGGGGTGCATTTGTATCAATGCTGTGGTAGTGTTCAATATTGGTATGTGTGTTCCTGTTTCAGTAGAAAGTCCTTCGCCAGATTTAGAAACCTGAGCATGCAGCTTTTCTCAAGGTGTTAATCAGTGGTTCTGATACCTAGTAGCATTCTCATCTTGTGTTGTGTACGTTCGGAGTAATGCAAACCACAGCTAGGGTACTATGAATGAAAGCAGTACAACGTACGGACCATCAGTGCTTTACTGTCTTCAAAGATATACAGATCAGGTAAATGCTGACTACATACTGTCTTAATCACATGTTTGTTTTGGAACTGCTATTTTGGGTATTAAGGCAAGTATAATAACTTAATAGATTCCTTTTTGACTGACGGCTTATTAAGTCAAATTAGGACATATTCAATCTAATGGATCAAAAATGATAGGTCCAAAAGTTAGTGTGCATCTCATCTGGATGTTAGATTTGCAGTGCTGTTCTCGCTCCTGCTTCTCCATCGGGAAGTCCTGTCTACTGGGTAACGTCTCAAGGAGCTGGTTAACTCCCGCTCAACGAATCTCAATTTCGAACCATGTAAATGGATAGTTGTTAAACCTAGTTCAGATGTGCCATGTCCATCTTGAGATGCCACGTTTTATCTAAGTATTTGAAATTTCATTTACATCCCATAGTTTGTATGTTTATCCTGCAGCAGGCACCAGCGTAGTAAAACTTAAATCGTGGAAAGACTTGTCTGTTTGGTTATAGATAAACTCACCACAATGCTTTTTTGTGACTGAACGTGTTTGGTGAATGGGTTGCCAGAGTGGCAGAATGCAATGATGTGGATTAAATAATTATATCTACCGGGGTTATAAATAATGAAAGTGACATCCCCTCACAATGAGATGGGATGAGAGCAGCAAGCAGGCATTACCAGAGGAGTTGGAAAAGTGAAGTATAGGCATTTGCAGTCCAAGTATCTCGGGCATAGACAAATTTACAACATGGCCAGAAACCTTTTTTTTCTGTGCTCCAAGGCTTATTCAAATAAAACTTGTGTAACCAAATACAGGTTGCTTTTCATTTGTGACTCATAATATTTGGAGATTTTCAATATGATAGCACTGCAGAAATGTGCTGTCACTGTTTCTTGAAATCGAACAGATCTGGTCAAGGCCTTCGACATTGTAGACAATGGAATCCTCTTGGATCGGGTGAGTTCTGTGGCACATTTGGTCATGACTGCGCTTGTGCGATTCGGATCCCTCCTCTCTGACAGATCCCACCCGGTTTACTAGGGTTCCCATGTCTCACACTCTTTTCTCAAATGTCGTGTGCCCCCAGGGCCCCATCTGGTCCCTTTTTGCAGATGTATTATTTGCCCCCCTCTTTTCACTTCTGACCGACATTAATTTTCATCCTTATGCTGAGGACACCCTACTGAATATTCACAACTTTAGGATGGAAGACTGGAAAGGTAAATTAGAGTCCTGCTTAAGACACCCTGCTGAGTTGGGTTGATTGATCCATTACAAAACCGTGATCCTACCGTTTAGGTCTTATAAAATACTCCAAAACTGCTTTTGCTTGCCTCCTCAGCCCTTTTCCATTTGAAACCTCGCGATTTGGATGGACCTTGCCATGGCTCTCCTTCCTCATATAAACAAAGTTAAAGTTAGTTTCTTCAATATGAGGAGGCTTAAATTCATCCTGTTTTACCTCTGTAGAGAATTGTGGAGGGTGTCAGAATGATATCTTATTCAAAAAATATCAGATGTCCAAACCTCTGTCCTCCCTACACCGCTTCTGATCAAATAGTGCATCTTACTCAAGACTTTGTGCGTAATTTATGAATCTCAACAGGGGGAGGGTCCTACCTACCTTCCCGAAAAGATCCACTTTTATGTCCCTTCTCATTGCTTAAGATCCCACAACAAATTCCTCCTGACTATCGGGAGACTCTCCCACAGAACTCGATAAGACAGATGGTTCTGAGTCTGGGGCCCTGACCATGGGAATGCCCTCCACTCTCCCTTTTATTGCACTGAACTCAAATACCCTGCCTTCAGATGCAGGTCAAAGGCCTTACTTTTTGCCAGCTCAAATTTCCTGCGTGTTGTACACAGACTGTTGTCGATCAGCACCACTAGGTGGACAATCCTGCAATGTGCAATATATAAATGGTCTTGCTCACCCTTGAGAAGTGTCTGCACAAAGTTAGCAGTGACATACTTTCACTTGGTGAAGCGCATTCAAAGAAATGCATTGACTGCTGTGGGTACAGATTATTTTATTGTAGTTTTCTCAATGAGTTGTTAAACTTGAATGATTCAATACTAGTGAATTGCTGTTGTATCCACAAACATGCAGTTTCTCTTTTCAGAAGACTAATTTCAATTACAGTTTATATAGACTAACGGGTGGCACTTGGCAATGCTTGCTTTATATTCATGCCATGTTTGCCATGCACGGACTGGAACTCAAAAACTGCTGTATTGCACCTTTCCCATGCTAAGGACTTTCGGAAGTATGTGATGTAAAATGGTATGAATCAGAAAGTTCAAAATTGATATTGCGAGTGGATGCGAGGAGGGGTTTGCAAAGATAGGGTTGGTAACCCTCTTCAGTGGTGGAGGAAAGATTAAGTTGTCATCTGATATGCTCCGCGGTCATCTGCTTCGACAACGGGCTATTCTGTAAAGTTTTGGAATTGGTGCGATGGATTGGGAGGATCCTGCCCACCATGTATGCATAAGGCAGTGGATTATGGATGATTCTTGATAGGTTCTGTATTCGCCACCTGACTTTTACTCTTTAAAAGTGGAGAATATGTGGGTGGAGTCAGATATTTTAGCCTCTTCCGGTGCAGGGAAGATGTGTTGTCTGGTCTTTGTCTTGCTTATCTTGTTACTACTCCACACTTAAATGGGAACCTGACCCTAGTCACTAAATATCCTCCGAGTTCTGTACTATTTCCGTGTTGTACTTTGGTAAATAGCAAAGAGTTTTCACTATATGCTTGGACTCCTGGTACTGCTGAAGCTCTGTCCTGGCGGTTTCCATGGTCACCAAGTAAATAAGAGATTCTTTACTTGTGCAGACTGTGGGTACTGTTGACAAACCACCCCCTGAGGCACTCTCTGGGCTACTTTCATGGTGTCCATGTAAGTACTGGAGATTCTGCATATAAACCTTTGTCTGACGCTCTCTCTGTTGGTCCCAAGTTGTCTGGGTTATGAGAGATAAACACCCAGCAACTGGGAAAATACTCCAGAAGCTAAACAATTTACCCAGCATGTGGATGAATCGGAGAGTTTGTTCATTATATTCATTCTAATCCACCTTCAACACCCGAATTACTAATGCGAAATCGGAATCTAAGGAGATGTTCTCTTTGTTCCGGGAACTAGTGTCACCGGCTCCTACCACACAGGTAATCTCTAAAGACAAACATTGGTGCTCCATCATACAATCAGCCATGTTCAACAAAATAAACACTTAAAGAACAAAATCCGAACTAGCCAAAACCCCACTTCCTCTCCCCTTCCCACTACTCCTACCACCAATACTCCCACCCCGGTCAAATCACGCTCCTCCTTCAAAGACATCACAGACCTGGAAGTTCTCACCCTCCTCAAACACCCTCCTCAAACACATCAAACTGTCCAATTTCAACGGTGATATTTGCCCAGCCAATATCAACAAAGACTGCGCAACCACCTTAGCCCCATTCCTCACCGCTTTTATAAATTCCTAATTTTTATCAGTTATGGTTCCCCCATGCCTTAAAGAATCCTGGGTACACCCGCTCCTAAAATAAAAAACCCTCCTATAGACCCAACCTCCCCTAACAACTACCGTCCCATCACCACAGTTCTAGTCCTTCTACAAATTCTGGACAAAGCAGCATTCAGGTCCAACACCTCGTAGAAATGAACTACATTCTAGGTAAACGTCTATTGGGCTTTCGCCCAGGTCATAGCATTGAATCAGCCCTACTAGACTTAAAAAACCAACTATGCAAAATCACCGATGAAGGGAAACCAGCACTACTCCTCCTCCTCGACCTATCTGCTGCGTTTCACCTAGTGGACCACAAGATCCTTTGCAGACACCTCACTACCGCAGCTCAGTTCTCACTCAAAGCCACTGCTTGGATCTCCACCTTTCTCGAAGGGAGAGCCATGAGAGTGTTCTCAGACCAGGCCTGTGCAGTGGCCACCACTATACACTGGAGTCCCGCAGGGCTCCTGTATCGCTCCCGCACTTTACAATATTTTTACCAAACCACTCTGACGTCCCACAGGTCCTTCTCCCCTTTTCAGGCACCTACGAAGCAGGCGATAAAACATTTGATTCCGTTAACGCCACCATTCAGGCCTGGATGGCGGCCAACGGGCTCTGCCTAAACAAAGACCAAACCGAAATCCTGCTAGTTGGTGCCAAGGAAACTCTCAATAAACCCAACAGGCAATACACCTCCTTTACTGTCGAAAGCACTCGGATCCTGTCGCTACCTCTGTTAAGACTCTTGGTGTCTACCTGGACTCCACACTCTACATGCCATGTCAAGTAAAGGCAATTACATTTTCAGCAGCTTACTCCACCAAGCTGATCAATGATGTCAAACCCTTCCCATCTACCTAGAACTGTCTTTCCATTGCCAGAGCCACTATAGACTGAACACTAGACTAATGCAAAGTCCTCCTAGCCGGCACCTCAGTAAAACACGTTAACAGATTGCAAATAATTTACAACAACGCCCTCTGCACGGCCGTCAACATACCAAAGAGGGAACACATCTCAGCTTCTAGACGCTTCGCACACTGGCTCCCTGTTAAAGAACGCATCCTTTTCAAGACACTTGCCATCACACACAAGTGCCTCACACGCACAGCCCCAGCATATCTGTCAGAGAAACTAGTCGGAGCAGTCTCATCCAGGCCCACCAGAGCACACTACCTTATCCAGCTCTACACCCCAATGGTTAAGTGTGCAAAGGCTGGCGGTGCCAGCTTCCCTTTCATTGCCTCTAAACAATGGAATCTCCTGCCACCTTCCCTCAGCAATGAACCCTCTCACCCTGCCTTCTGCGAAGCCTTGAAAATGAGATTATTTTTCTAAGGCACACCCGCACACTTCAGCACCACCTGCCAACTCGTACAGGGGGTGCAGTTGCCGGCTCACTGTAACGTTCAACCTCCAACCACGCTACCCACTGCACCATGTATTCATGTACAGTTATCTGTCTGTACTAGATTCTCCTGTACCCCTACGCACCTCGGACTGCTTTATGCTCTCTTTTCTGTCTGTGTATTTTTCTGCAACTAAGGAAGCCTTCTTGTAACCGCACCTCGATGCCTAAGGGCTGCTTTGTGCGCTTTACAAATGTTAAAAATAAAATAAATAACATTGTGTACATTGATGCCAGGAGCTGGTTACGAGCTCCCCTCCGATAATCTGTCCGGTCGTTTTACACGACCTCAAAGGGAATAGTAGAGACTAATCAACTGGTGTCTTGATTAAATACATGTTGCACTATTTATCAGACATTGAGCACTGTTGATAGTCTCATTTCTGAGACGTGGTGTTTACGTAAATATCCTGACACGAATGCATTGTGGTCTCTACAGCAGGTACAATAGCCCACTGAGCGATTTCACTTGGAATTATTTAAAGAGGACTTTTCATCACATTTTCTGAAATCTCCATCCCGCGGTATTGTAGACTTGTACAGCTGTTCATGTCCTACTCGGCAACCTTGCCATATACATCCCAAACGCTGTCCCTCCTGTATCCCTCACCTTTGCGTCCCACTGCACATGTATCCCCCTCCCTTCTATTAGTATTCCGCCGGGGAGGCTCCCGAGGGTGGGGATCGCTGCTTGTACTGATAAGCCAGGCGAAGGAGCCCTGGAAATGCTGTGGCTTCCTTGGCCTGCTGCGACGGCACTGACTTGCAGAGCTGATCAGATTTAGATTGAGCGCCGGCATTGCCGTATCCCCCCTGTATCCCTCACCGTTGCGTCCCACTGCACATGTATCCCCCTCCCTTCTATTAGTATTCCGCCGGGGAGGCTCCCGAGGGTGGGGATCGCTGCTTGTACTGATAAGCCAGGCGAAGGAGCCCGGGAAATGCTGTGGCTTCCTTGGCCTGCTGCGACGGCACTGACTTGCAGAGCTGATCAGATTTAGATTGAGCGCCGGCATTGCCGTATCCCTCCTGTATCGCGGGCTGATGCACTTGCAAGATTGCATTAGATGCGATTCCTATGGCCGCTTCCATGGCCCACTGAGCCCATGATGACAATCCCCGGTTCTAAAATATGCGGTTCTGATGGGATGTTTATGATGGCAATTGTATTTGCATTTTTCATATGCAGGCAAAGCTGACTTCAAATAAGGGAACACACAAAAAGGAAATTGGCCCGAAGAGAAATAAAATGGCAGTATCCATAAAGCTGATTCCACTTAACAGAGATAAATGCAAAAGCAGCCTATCGGCGCCTCCCGCGGCCTAACCTGGCAATCTATCCAGCATGCAAATGACCCTCTCTGTCAGGCCTTACGGAACGCACGCACCGCACGCGCGTTGTAATGGTGGCACATGGCGCACTTCCGGAGTGACGGAGTGCTCGCAAGTGACGGGAACACAAATGGAAGGTGACTTTTCAGACATGAAAAAGCCGAAGAGAAGCCAAGGACCTTTGGGATACTGGTGGCTGGACAGTGCACAAACGGGTTCTTTTTCCTGGCCCACAGATATTCGACTGTACTCTTGAGCGCTTGGAAGATTTCTCCTTTGGCGCTTTCTGGTGCATAATGAAATATCCTCTTTACTTAGTTTTTGCTTTCATTGTGACCTTGATGTAAAATACTAATGAGATAATTTGTTAGTGTGCTGGCTTAGAACAGCTATTAACAGAGTAGAGTTTGGCGTGTCCTTCAATGTTCAGGCCTGCAAGTGCTGTAATAAGGTAGTTACTCCGTTTTGTACTGCAGCAGTCCACAGCGGGAACACAATGCTCTGCACGCAGATACCTTACTTTATAGCATTTGTATGGCGCACCATAAACCCATAGATGTGAGGGCGCAGACAAAAACATAGAAGAAAGGGGAGATAGAGAGGCTGAACGATCTAATGGAGAGAGTAACCGCAAACCAGGGGCAACTATTTGAAGAGGAAGGTTTTAAGCCCCTTCTTGTATGTATTCAGGGATGATGAATTTCTCAGTTGGTCTGGCAGAGTGTTCCAAAGCGCCGGTGCAGCAGAGGCAAAAGCACCACATTGTGCCTTTTTGCCTTTGGCTCTGGGCTGCTGGAGCAGGTTCCGGTCGTTGGACCGAAGGTTTCTGGCTGAAGATTTTATTCCAATGTACCTTTGCAGGTAGGAGGGCATCTTGCCTGAAGGCATTTAAAAGTGATGACCATAAGTCTAAAGGAGATTCTTGATTCCACGGGCAGCCAGTGTAGTGCTCGACAGGCCTCCGAGACATGTACCCTGTATGCAAGACCAGATACCACTCTAACAGCTCCGTTCTGAACCACCTGAAGGCGTTTGATGATTTTTTTACTGGAGCCTGCTAATAAGCTACAACAGTAGTCTAGTTTGGAGCCGATAATGGCTTGGGCGATGGTCTCAGCGTTGGATTGGGAGATGTACGGACGCAGATGGGACAGCAATTTAATATAATAGTTGGCGGAAGAAACGGTACTGGCCATATAAGAATTCATCTTGAGTGATTGATCCAAAACCACGCCCAGGATTTTAACCTTAGGAAGAGTGGAAATTAGAGCATCTCCCAGCTGGAAATGTTTGTAAGTTGGGTCTAGTTTGGCTATGAAGCTATCAGATCCTACAACCATGAGTTCTGTCTTGCTGCGATTGAGTGCAAGATTATTCAACATCATCCATTGTTCTATCATAGCAAAGATGCGATTAAGTTCTTTTTCATCCTCCGAATGCTGGCCTGTAAGAGGGATGACACATTGAGTGTCATCAGCATAGTTGGAAAAGAGGATGCCCTCATGGGCCAGATGGGCAAAGAAAGGAGACATTAAGATGTTATAGATGCAAGGCGTCAAACTGGCGCCTTGTGGCACTCCAAACAATGTCTGAATTGCAGGTGCTTAGGCATTGTTGGCACATACCCTGCTAGACCTGTTAGATAGGAATGAAAGTAGCAAGTTGGTAGCGGCCTGCGAACAGTTAGCTACTGACATAAGCCTGTCTGCTAATATGGCATGATCGACGAGATCGAATGCTGCCGATTGATCTAGGGAGATCAAAAGAGAGATCTTTTGAGGGTCCATTCTTTGTAGTAACTGTGACTTAAGGTCAATAAACGAGGTCTGCGTACCAAACCCTTGTCTGAATCCTGACTGAAAAGGATTAAGAATAGGGTGGGCGTTTAGATGTTGCGCTATTTGAATATATGCTACTCGATCCAGTATCTTAAGCAAGAAAGGAGTGTTAGTTATGGGCCTATAATTTGTAGGGACGTTTTGATCCAAGCTGGGTTTTTTCAGTAAGGGGGTAACCCACGCTTGTTTCAAATCGTCTGGGACTGAACAGTTCTGCAACGAAGCATTTACAAATTTACATATGGCTTGATCAAGAGAGAGGGGACAGGTTTTGATAATTGTCGAAGCACAGGGATCCCCTGTGCAGTTGGTTGCCTTAAGTTTATTAATAATGGAAGCCAACTCCTCCTCTGATATAGGTGTAAAATCAAAGATGGGGATCTTGGGATCCCTGATGAAGGTGTTACTAACTAGGTCGATATCTGGTGTGTCAGAGGCTGCTTTTTTGGTTGCTATAGATACCCAGATACCGTCCAATTTATTAGCCATGGTGGTCTGAATATCCAGACACCACTCATCATTTTTAGTAATGGCGGATAGTGCCGGTTCTGGGACGGACTCTTGTTCTTTCAATATTTTAAATAGTTCCTTAGAGTTCGATATAGCCTGGGAGATTCTGGAATCCAGGTAGGATTTCTTGGCATCAGTAACCGCCCTTTTGTAATTTTTTGCAGCTTCCTTTTAGTTGGAGAGTGGAAGATTGATTGGCTTTCCAGAAATAGAATAGCTTGAGAGAGAAGGCTTTGAGGGATTGGAGTTCGGGCGAACACTAAGGATTAGTGAGTTTCCTTTCAATCGGTTTCTTTTTGTCTTTTATGGGAGCGAGAGAGTCTGCCACTAGTTTAAGATTAGAACAGATTTTCTTGGTAAGAATGTCAAGATTATCTGTCTCTCGGATATGTAAGGTCTGAGAAGAGAGGGATTCAATTTTATCCGAGGTTAACAGCTTGGTATTGCGATATGTAGCAGTCACCGAGCGAACTGTTTGAACTTTAGTAACGAATGGTATGGTAATAGAAAAATGAACTGCATCATGGTTCGACCATGGGCATGGTGATACAAAGACATCATGGTAAGGGCTATTAATAACAGCTACCCAACCAAGGGTGTGTCCCAAATTATGAGTAGGGACCTGCACTATTAGAGAGAAGCCCAGATCAGAGAAGGATTGCGCAAGTTCCAGTGCTGTCTGGTCATCACAGACTTATCAGAACTTCGAGGGGGTGTGTTGGTGGTTGGATGAGATACCAGGGTAGAAGGGTTCCTTGACTCCTGTTCACTGCAGGAGGCATTATTTTGGTCTGCTTGAGCGTAATCATGGAGAGACTTTAGCTCTGTGTGTTGTATGCTGGTCAGCGATGTGATGATGTTTTTGGTATGGGCTTATATTATATTTGCTGCACTTCAAGATTAGGGTAGTGTGAGGTGAAAATATGAGGGCTGGAGACCAAAGGTCTCTACAGCATATTAGTCTAGGAACATGGCTGTCTTCCTGGGTACAAGCCTTAGCGTTGTGTGTAAGAGTCAGACCTTGCTTCAGCAAGCAATGGAGCGGCTTACAATCGCGGGGGTGGGGGAGAACAAGATGTGCGAAGCAGGGAGCTAACAGGAGGGGGACCGGCAATTTGGCACTCGGGGATCTAAAAGCAACAAGGGGGGAGGAAACGGTGGAGAGCAAATCACCCCGTCCCACCCTACCTGAGGTGGGGTGATTTGCTGGGGGATGTGTAGACCTAGGTGTTAGGAAGGAGCTATTACTTGAAGAGGAGGGTCTTGAGCTCCTTCCTGAACTGTAGAAGCAAGGGGGCGAGTCTGTTGCTGACTGGCATGACGTTTCAGTCTCTGCCAAACAGGTAGGTCTTGGATTGGTAACCCACGAAATCCAAGTAACCTTTCAGCACTGTGCCCCCTCCTTTAAACTGTGACCAAAACACTAAGATGATCAGATGTCCCTGATCTCCAGAAGAGGAGATTCTTGAGCTGCAATCTGAAGATTGAAAAAAAAAGAGATGAGTAAAATCTAGTAGAGAAGAGGAAAATCCAGTGGAGAAGTGTTACATGTTTGAATAAACACCTTAAATAATTTTTACAAAATTGGAGTGCGTTGGCCCAGTTTTTTGACTGAGCAAATGTCCTATTTTCCTTCGGACTAAATCTGTCTAATAAGGAAGTTGTGCTTTCACTTTTTGGTTCCCACTATTTGGAATATCTGCCCAAAACAGTCAGATGTCAGGACCACTACTAGACCCGTCTGCCTGGAAGTAAACACCTTTTTATTTTTATTCTCCCCCCCCCACCCCCCGTCTCCTAGTAACCGATTTTGCATGGCATCATGTTTTTCCCAAGGCAAGCATGTTGCCCCTGAGCTATCCTTCCAGGCTCCCAACCATGCTCTTTTAACCTAGCCACAGCCTTGCTTTGTTTGTACTTTTTCGTCCCCTATATCCAAATTAGTCGCACAATAGCAGATGGTGAATAAGTGATCAGCAACTTTGCTTAAACAGAATACATAGGTAGTGTCCTCTTCAGTTTGAATAGTGAGCATTGAAGCACCTGGGTATCCAGACCACCTGGTCTATAAAGGTGTTGCTGTCTAGACTATTGTACTGGCGACGCAATGGGGGTGGTGGGCGAAAGGAGAATGTGCCTATCTGTTGGGAAAGGTTGCTTTTTTCAAAATGATTTAGTTCCCAGGATCCCTTCTGTAATGCAGAATATCTTCCTTATAACATCTGACTGTTGTGGCAAACCAGAATGAGCCAGATGCACTTAAGACATTTTAAATGGTTATTTACTTAACAAAATAAGAAACGGCAATCCATCCCTATAAGCCAAGGAGATTGTCCCTGCCTAAGAAACTAAACTACGGGTGCTTGTCAGTCATCCAAAAACCAGTCCAAAACCTAATTCTATTGGGCCTTACCACTATAGAAACGTAACCAGAAGCACATTGCTCTGGTCTTTAGGTTAAGACTTCCCTTGGCAGAACTTGGTGAGCTTCTCAGGTTAGTGTTCATAGTTCCAATATAAAAAGAAATGTTTTTATTTAAAGTCAATAAAGAAAGTTTCCTAATCCTCATTGCCCATTCAAGAGATTCTGTAATTCGTGGTATACATTTAAAGTCTTAACATCTTTACGCATAAGGATCCTTCTCGTATCCTTTTCCCAATTCCTTGTATGCTTTTCTTGAGCTTTCTCCTATAATAGGTTGAATTCTCCAGATTATATTCTATTAATTACTTTTCCAGTGTCTCTTATAGGGCCAACCAGCCCTTCGTGATTCCTTATGCTTGAAAACAGTTGGGCTCCTGCCAATGTTCACATTTTGGGTTTCTCGGGCTCCCTTAACCCACATTTACACTTACTTCACTTATTGCCTACCCCTTCCTTGGACCACCCTGCTACCTTCTTCAGTGTTGGGCTGGTTCAGGAGGTTTGGCATTTCGTCAGTGTCTTCGTCCCCTAGTTTCGCTCTTTGGCCTCAGCATCTGTTTGTCAACCTGCCCGCCTTGGCAATATCCGTGCACACAGGCAGAGAGGGAGACTTGCGCCTCATGATGCACTTGTTGTCCGCGTTCCTTTGTGGGCTCCAAGCCCTCGACTGGAACCCCGTGGTCATGCCACCACGCGGGATGGCCTTGTTGACCCTGTACCTGCAGCGGTTGCTCCACTGTTCTCTTTACCAGCCTTCCAGCATACGTCTCTCCTCCTTTAGATTCTTTCGCGCTGGCTCCGCGGCCCAGCACCGCTCCACCCCTACATGACGTTCCTTCGTCAGAGGCTCTCCTCTGCGCAAGAACCCCTCTCCATCTCATTGGGTTCTTCGTCTCTTTGTTTTATGCAGATTCTTAAAGGGGCGTTTCGTTGGGTTGGGTGAAATCTAGCATTTCCTATAGCCAAGGAGATGGGAATTGTATTTCTGGTTGTTGAAGGTGATACAGCAGTAAGTGCAGACATATTAATTCCCAAATAAGCTGATAGTGTTTCTCTAACAGGGATTTCCTCATGGGAAATCAAGTCCTTGTCCCCAAGAGCAGAGTCCCTCCCAGTGAGGTCCCACTTGCCCAGACCCCTAGGCTCCCCTCCCTATCCTCAGTGGTTGGCTCCCCCTGGGGGAGAAGGGACAAATACCCTAGATTGTCATACTACATTTGCTGGAAAGTAGGGTCATGCAGTCTCATTTGTCAGTGTAGAGTGCCGAGAGTGGTGATCACCACCTTGTATAAATCGGTGTTGGAGGCAGGGTGTCTTAACTACCTTACATTCAGGCGTTCTAATGGTTGTCACAATTTGTAGGATATAATTAATGGAATTCACAGACTGGAGATACCCCAGCTTCAACATGGCTAGCAAGAGAGTCCATGGAACCTTGTGGGCAAAGTCATTTGTTATATTGGGAATAGGCGACAGGAAATGTAGGTGGCCGATGCCTGGGGAATGCAACTAGACAGTTGCAATGGAGTAGGTACATCACAATATGCTCTTTCCTGGGGATGCTCTCCGTGCTTCCAGGTGAGGAAATTGCTGCATTTGAATTAGATGAAGGATAAAGAGGGGGCCTTACTTGCTGCAGTCTGATGGGTTTGCGTGTATGTTCGAAAAGCTGCAACTGGAATTTCATAAACATAGACGAGACACTCACGTTTCTCCAGTTGAGCCAGCCTCTGACAACACAACTCCTTGGGGATATTGCCCTGCCCAAGGTTTTATTTCTGTTGAAACTAACCTTCTGGATCCTGTTATCCCAGGTAAAGCAAATACATTTTTATATAACCCCATCTCTGCATTCTCCTGCTGCCTCTGAACCTGTACAAAGCTGATGACAGTGCACCTTTGGATGAAATGGAATACTGTAATGAAGCATTAAGTGGAGCCTGGCTATTTTTTTAAAATAAAAGCTTGTTTAAAGACTCTCACATCCATAACAAGCTCATACATACATGGGTTACTCCTCACGACAGTCCTATTACGAATGTCCCCTTTCTTTTAAACATCCTGGACAAAACAGCTACTTTACAACTTCAACGCTTTGTAGAGGATTCTCTTTTAGTGGGTGATCGTCAATCAGGCTTTCACCCAGCGAAAGGCACATATTTTGCCTTGATTGATATCGAAGACGCTCTATTTCAAATCACTAATAGAGACGATGTTGGCCTCCTCGTGTTCTTTGACCTATCTTCTGCGTTTGACACCGTAGACATATCCTTCTGATCAAACCACTGTGAGGTCGCAGTAGTCTCAAACAATGTTGCTCTGTTGACATCTTTCCTTTGTAATAGAACTTCTAGGGAACCCAACCAGAAGTTTTGGTCTGTGGTGTCCCACAAGTCTCTTTTTTTATTTCACCTTTTTGTTTTTCACATTTATTGAAAATCTCTCCAAATACTGAAGGTCTTAAGTGCTGTATTCCAGATTCATGCTGATAATGCGCAAATCATATTCAGCCTTGTGAAAGATCACCAGTCCCACATAACCTGTATACAAAACAAAACCTCTTCAGACCAGTTGGAAGATGCATAGCAGATAACTGACGATGGCTGTACCCCCCCCACAAAGCGTCTTTTTTTTTAAAATTATTATTATTATTATTTTTTTAATGCAATTCTCTTTCTGGTTCCGTAAGGTCTACTCAACAGACGGTTAAAAACTCGGATTACCGTGAAATGATCGGGAAAAAAGATACTTACTGAGAAATGACAATTTCTTTTTTCAAATTTTCTTTCCCCCACTTTCCCCTACCTTAACCTATCCTCTTACCCCATCCCACATCTAATTTTAATAAAAATGAACAAAAATACCTAACGAATTCGACCCAAAAAAATGCGGTCATTTCTCATTGGGTATTTTCGTATTCGTTCATTTCTGCAGATACCATTTGGCTCTACTCTCTCCATGCAACCGTTCCATTCTCAGTGCCATCAATTTCATTTTTTTGATACCAAAACAAATGTTCCCTTTTCTGTTAGAAATACACTGTGGATCATTACAAGTTTGCCGGTCCGAAAACAACGGTACCGGTAAGCTTGCCGGTACCGTTGTTTCCGGACTGGCAAACTAAGAGTTCTGCAAGCGGGTGCCTTTCCGCCCACCAGGTCTGACCTGGCAGCTGGAACGGCACCCGTTCGCAGACCTTGATGGATGCACCGGTGCATCCGTCCTCCCCATTCCCATTCCCAATGGGACTCAAATCCAAAATGGGGAGTAATATTTTCCGGCACCCAGCAATGGGGAATTGCCAGGACCGCCGGGGCTGTAATGCCCCGATTAGTCCCCATTGCTGGGTGCCGTAAAATAAATTACTCCGGCGGCGTGCTATTTACTGGCACGGCTACCGCCAGAGTCATAATGAGGCCCACTGTGTCTTAATAGCTTACCATAGCACCCTTTATGTGGTTACACCTGATCATGCAGTTCAACATCTCCGTATATGAAGATGCATGCATTAATCTCCAAATTTACGGTAACTACATTGGCTCCTGGTTAAATCTAGAATTCTATTACAAAGTCTTACCATTGCAGACCAAGTGCATCAAGGTAACTATCCTTTTTACTTGAAAGCCCTTCTTGAATATACTACCTGCATTGGCTGTGCCTGCAAGATCATGGCCCCTAGACACTGCTCTGGAATGCACTACCAGAAAACATCAGTTGTATCAAAGATCTCTCTGCATCCAGAAAGAAAATGAACACCTTTTTATTCCGATTCTCTTGATGATTCGGTGTCTCGTTCTTAGTCCTGTTACTTTTAATTCAATACAGAAAAGCACTTAAATACCCTCGGGTAGTAGCGCCTAACCACTAACCTAACAATAAGATGCAATGAAAGATGCAGTGACCAGATAATGGGGCGTGAGAGGATGGTAACCACATGTTTTGTACACTGAGGGCTGAACGCAAGCGTCCTCACATGCTTTACATGCTTTTTGGTTCTGCGTATAACGATATTTGAATCCGTTTGTACATTATTGATTGCATCAATTGTCAGAGTTCATTGTTTGCGCATTATGGACATTTTGAAAGCATTCAAAAAAGTTATTCACATTCCTACTGGGATATTCTTTCGGCACAACAAATATATTTCACTCCTTATACAGGGGTGTCATTTTGTAACCCATGCTTATTTGCACCTAGTAAATCAGGCAAACTAAAGCTCCTTGTGGGATCAGGCAGAAACAATAGTATAGCTCCTTCCAGTAGCTCTCCCTCTCATCTGTGCATACCATAGAGCTGTGTGGATGGAATCCGGAGGCAGTCTCCTATGTGCTTGTTTATGATTTTATAAAAAAGCAGCCATTCACCACTGAGACCAAGTAAATCAAAGTGGAATAAGCATAACACTTCCGAATGCCATCTACCAACGCTGTTTCTTACAGCACAGAAATAGGTTTTTTCTCGGTATGTAAGAAGACGGGTAGACCATTCCACATTGGGGAGGCAGGCGTGCACTGAGAAAGATCGGCCTCCAAATGTTTAGCTTTTTGTAGCGAGTAGTGATTACCAGGCAGTTCAAACAAGATCCAAGGCCTCGCGAAGGAGGCCCATGGATCCTGGTAAACGAGGGCATGTTCTTATGATGAAAGATGGCCTTGTGAAGCAAACACAAATTCGAAAAAGTAATATGTTGCGTTTTCATATTTTTCTCTTTGGGATATTTGCCTGTTTTTAGGGAGTAAAAGGGGCTGCTTATCTGTAGTGCTAACCCTACTTTAATTTGTTTTGGCTGAGACAATGTTCGAGAGGATTGAATATATTAAGCTAACTGTATACATTGATGTAAATTCAGGTTTCCACGGGAGGTGGTTGTAAACACGCCAGGATAGTAGACCAGTAAAAAACACGGTGTAAAGATGTAGCTCTAAAAAGAAAATGCAAAAAAAACTAGGGAGGTGGGTGATTGTTCAAGGCTACCCAGTGCCACGTTTGAACTGGGAATTGGAGGAGCATGACTGGACTTTGTGACCGGTCCAATGTGATGGCGAACCATTGAAGAATGGAAAGTGATAATTAAGCTACTGAAGCTTGTCTAGCAAAAAGGGGTGGTTACTACTACTCCAAAGAGAAGCTGAACACATGCTCAGAGCTTTGAGCAATTCAAACAGTAGAATCTATGGCAACTAATAAATGGAAGAAAAGGCAATAAAGATCCGTGCCTCCTGAACCCAATTGCAGAAAGTATCTGGATAAATCATTTCAAGCACTTATTTGACGACGGAAAAATCATTCAAGAGCAAACTGACGAAGACCAAAAGGCACTTGAGCCTTGGATCCTAGAATTTAACCAAGATTACATTGAGTGCCTAATTAACAAAGCAAGTGCATAACGAGCACCGGGGCCCGACGGACTCTCTAACGCAGTATTAAAAGTGAATCCAGAACTGTGGTCAGAATACTGCGAGATGCTATTCAAAAGAATAGTGAAACAAGGCAGAATACCGGAATCATGGAAAGCAGCGATCATAGTCCCCATTTTTTAAAAAGGGGACAGGTTGCAACCAATAAATTATCGACTATTATTAGCGCTGCTTGACTGCGTTAGAAAAATGTTTGCTACCCTCTTGCTAAATCGCCTGAAGAGATGGATTAAGGAAACCAAATCCCATGACATTCGACAGTCAGGATTTGTAGAGCAAGTAGGCTGCAGTCTTAATCTATTCTTACTAAGCCTACTGAAAAAAGAGCTCTACACAACAAGCAAAGAATATACATGGCTAGCATTGACCTACAGCAAGGTTTCGACAGCATAGACCAAAGTCTGCTGTGGGTAAAGCTGGAAACTAAGGGATGCCCGACCGATTTATTAAAAGCCATAAAAGAGCTTTATTCTGGTACTTCTATGCAAGTGAAACACGACCAATGCGGCAACCTTTAAAGTAAAATCGAGATAAAAAAGGGCTAAAATAGGGATGCCCATTAGCCGCCACCTTGTCCTGCATCTATATAGAAGATATGAAGACCATACCGGAAAACAAGCTCTCTTTTCCACCGGAAATAAACAGCACTGAAGTAGGCAGACCTCTGTACGCTGATGATCCTTCTAGACCAGACAAAAGTTGGCTTGCAGAGGTCCTTAAATAAGTTGGAAAAATATGTGCTGAACAAACAATTGAAAATAAATGCTGCAAAATCAGAAATGATGGCGCTAGGTGATAATAAATGGAAGAAGAAAAAAAAGAAAGTTGGCAATTAGACGGAAACAAACTGGAACCGGTAGAAGAAATGAAGTATTTGGATGTTCAGTTAAGCTCGTCAAAAGGCGAAAAAGCCTGGATAGACGCCTTGAGATTAAAAGCAAAAAGAGGGAAAGCTATAGATAGAAGATGCAAAACAAGGGGTTTCTGGGAGTCCCTCTACCGGCACAAACACCACCCATTGATCTGTTCTTGGGTGGATGGCTGCCGGGAGAGTCTCAACCAAGTCTTTAGCTCACTGTCCCTTTCACAGAGGAGAATAACCCTGCATATCAGTCTTTGCCACAGCTCCACCTCACTGATGAGGCCCGACTAGGCCGAAACACATGTCTGGGGTTGCTGTTGGTACTCTTGTTCAGAGGAGAATTGCCTAGCATTTCTGTGCTGAACTGCCCCTGGGCAGGACAAAGACTGATATGCAGGGATATTTCTATTCTGTTATAGAGACAGTGAGATAAAGACTTGGGTGAGACTCTCCCGGGGTCCATCCACCCAAGAACAGGACAATGAGCTGTGTTTGTGCCGGTAGAGAGACACCAAGAACCCCCCTTGTTTTGCATATGGATAGAAGATTTGGAGAATTTCACTATAACCCATTATCGTCTACTACAAACAAAGTGTCAGCTGCACTCTTATTTGGAGGAGAGATTTGCCTAGGAATAAAACACAATCTTTGGAATTTTCTAGAAGGCTACTTTTGGAAACACATCCTACATCTACCAAAATCTATTCGACAAGAATTGTGTCTGATATCCTTGTCTGCACAGATAAAATTGAATAAGCTAATGCTCTATAGAAAGGTAACGCTTAGCAATTGGCCTCCGCAATTTGAGGTCCTTTGGATGCACAAATCTGGAAATAAAGAGTGGTTCCTAGACAATTGGAAAACCGAATGTGATTCAATCATGACCAATCTTGGAATCACTATAAACACTTTAGCCAGTAACCCAATGTTGGCAAAGAGCATTCTGTGGGCTGATAACTGGTGAAAATCGGAAGAAGCAAGATCGAAATCTCAGATACATACTCTGGAGTAATGAATGTAACCCCAGAGTATCTGAGAAGATTCCCACATCATAAACAACGAGACCTGTTGCTACAATTTAGATTAAATGTATTGCATAACAAAACCACTCTACATAGGTACGGAAGACATCAGAAATGTATAGACTGCCACCTCTGCAAACTGGAAAGTGAAACACTTGATCCTATTTTGTCCAAAACTGAAAGATTTGAGGATCATTTATCTGCATGATGAAATCGTAGACTTGGGTGGCCTCGAAGCCAAGCCGAAACAAAAGGATTCATTTTGCGACTGTAAATATTCTAGAGGCAGCGTTGAAGAAATTGGTCGAGAAAGGCAAGACGATTTAAGTTGATTAAGATGGACAATGGTAAAGAGAATGACGAGTGAAGGTATGAGAAAAGTTGATTTGGTATTTTTAAAATGTGTAACAAAAATAGTGAAAAGTTTGTGATCACACTAATAAAAAAAAAAAAAAAGGGTGGTTGGCATCTGATAGTCTAAGCTGCGATGGGCAAGCATCGTCGGAAGCAGTGCATGTCCTTCCTGAACCAGCTTCAGAACTTAGACTCGTGGAGCGCTCTTGTCTACGTTGTTATTTTAAATGGGGGAGGAGGATCATATCTTTGGTTGTGTACTAACCATCTTGTGCTCGATCCCCATTAGTTTGAGTGTGGGTTATATTGGCAAAGGAGGAAGAAAGGCCTTTCAAGAACCATGCTGGAACATGGGTTGGTATGGAGTCTGTTGAGAGTAGCATATATTGAGAAATCCAGAAAAAAGTTGGGTGGTACCAGCAAGAGGAACAAAGTGAAGTATTTAGATCACGAAATAATACACGAGCTGTACATTCGACAAACGAGACTGCCGTATATCATTTTTGGCGTGTCTATTTCCGTAATCACATTTATCACTGGACTTGAGGCTATTACAAGACAATTACGTAGGAGCTGCAGAAGGAGAAAAGTGGGCCACTGATGGAAGAGACCGGTTGTAAAAGTACTTCAGGCCAACACAATGGCAGTTAAGTACTAATCAAATGTAAAATAGCATGGCATACCTCTTTAAATGCACCTGAGTTAATGTGGTCAGTTTCTGCTGCTTTTTCACCGAAAGCATGTAAGTAAATGGGCCTGGAGTGCCCCTATTGAGCAATTGGTACACCACCTGTTGCTGGAGAGTGATCATTTCGTGGATGGGTTGGAAGTCTACCCCCGCAGGCCTTTCAGCCATTGTGTTGAGCAGGGACGTCATTCACCAAAATACCTGGGTTAGCGGAAGTGACATCACATACATGATGACATCACAGGAATTGATGTCACTTGACCTTTAACCTGGATGGCAACAGTTCCCCTCTAACCCTGGTGACATTACCGGAAATGGCTTGCAGGAGTAAACAAAATAAATAAACATAAACAAAAAATGAATACCAAATGCGTACTGAAACAGACAACAATATTTTAGATACCCACCACTTTTTTAACAAGAGCGCTTCCTTCATATGCCATGCAAGGGGTATGATATAGTAGGGTTTGACCCA
Organism: Ambystoma mexicanum; assembly: GCF_040938575.1. Classification (NCBI taxonomy): domain Eukaryota; kingdom Metazoa; phylum Chordata; class Amphibia; order Caudata; family Ambystomatidae; genus Ambystoma; species Ambystoma mexicanum. The sequence goes on along the minus strand of NC_090933.1, from coordinate 1,216,743,470 downwards.
ATAGTAAGCAATAATCGTGACAAAGCATTGAGCGATTTTAGGATTGGGAAGTGCAGTCAGGGCCTCCACCAAGTCGCTTCAACAAAGGCCATCAAGTTCCCAAGCATCCCGCAAACATGGACCAGGAATCAGGGGAAGGTGTCAAACATCTTACCAGTCCTGGTTCCTGACATTCACAGTGGAGGCAGAACATTACTATCTCGCTGCCCCATGTCAGCTTAATATGCAGGGGCACAGGATCACCACCTACACACATTTGAGCCTGCAGTACCCAGCATGCATGCCCAATTGGCCATGGAAGCCTGGGGAGACAAAATGCACCATATGTGCATGACCCGTTGGGCATGCGTGTCTGAAGCACTGCAAGCCTATAGCACCAAATCCAGCTCAATGTCCCTAAAAATATTGGTTTTAAAAAGACCAGTTGACGCCACAGGTGGCCCATTTTTCAGGAACTTCATTTATCAAACTCCTCTCTGCACACGCCCGCACACGGAGCTCTCTGAGGGACCTGTCACCCATAAACCTTTCAGGACACTTGCACCCACATCTCTCTGAAGGTCCTGCCGCCCACGGTTCATAGAGGATCCTCGTACACACAATTCTTTAAAATCATACACTTCTTTTTTAAAAAATGTTTTTCTTGCTTATCATTTTTCTGTGCTAATTTGTCAGATTGGTTTATGGCGTGTGATGTGTGCGCTTTTGAAGTCCTCTATATAAAACAAAGTATTTGTGAAAGTCAAATATTAAAATATCTCTACCAAATACTATAGACCTAAGCTATGTGGTCAAGTGCCCAAGCTGAGGACTTAAAGCATAGCCCAGCTTCACCAGTCACCTAAAGTGTGTAACACTTGGAACATTATTTAATCCTCACTGTGCCTTATCTGACAGATTTATAACCCTCTAGAAGTGATTCGGTTCATACTGTTCACTCGTATTACAGCTTCAATCTTGGTATTGCTCCATATATACTGTAATTATAAAGATCATATATCAATTAATATATTGCCAAACACAAAGTTATGTTTCTTGGATCAGCGTTTTGCAACGTTCCATCATGCCCATGAATATCAAAGACGGGTGCTGCAACATAAAACTTACAGCACAAAGAAAACCACATCCAGGCATCGTGGCACTTGAGGGATGGGGGGATGGGGTGGGGGGGGCAGTTAGGGCATGGAAGCTATCATTGCACAAAGCTCTGTGCTCTAGCAGGACATGCACTCCGAGCTGAGGTCAAGCCAAATACAGCCTCTGCTGCACGGGAGCCCCTGCAGACAGGATGGTTGCTGGCACCATGGGAGGGCAGCCTACCGAAACCATGGGTGGAGGATGCTAGGTGGGGGGTGGGGAGGAGTGGCCTAAATAGACTGCTGTGCAAGGGGGGCAAATGCTATCTGCCAGATGAACAGGGGCGCAGCCCAGCTACAGAAGATAGCAGAGCAGGTTGGAAGGAATAACTCGCACTGTGAGTGGGATGAAGTTCCACAGAGGGCATCGACCTAGCATGGAAAAGTGGCATTGTCACCATTTGTGAGTAGTGCGGACAGTCTGTAGACACTCTGCACCATTCCAAAGATTTAACTCGAGCTGCATTCTGGATCCTCAAGAGGAGATTTACCTTTGACCCTGGAGTAACGTATGCATCGGTAGTAGGACTGTCCTAACATAAGCTAGTGCTGATGTTAACAAGTGCTACCCTTCTGCTAACTCGAGAGGTCCACATGGAGCTCTGCATACATCAATTGCTCATTGTAGCTCTCTGCTGCTTCCACGTAGCACGTTAAATCGCACTGGAAATTAAATGTATATGCTGGGTCAGTAAACGGAATGACTGCTTTTTCGGTGTCCGATCAAAGGATCGAAAAAAGGGATCAAAGCCCTTTTTTTTTTTTTTTTTTTTTTAGAAACCAAAAGGCCCGAAAAAAAAGTTTCGAATGCTTTTATATTTATTTATATATTTTTTAGTTTAGTGTGCAAAAAAAAGTTTTTTTTTTTAAAAAAGAAAAACGAGGGTAGGGGGACCTCCCCCATACATTTAATAAAACATTTTTTAAAAAAGCATTCGAAGCTTTTTTTTTCCGCCACTTTTGGTGTCAAAAAAAGGCATTCGATCCTTTTGTTTTAGATACTTTAACCTATAACCCGCTTTTTCTACTGTGTCCTTTTAATGCAAGGTGTTTGCATGATAAAGGATGGGCAAGCTCCCAGACCTCGGAGGGTAAAGAAGCAAACCTGCCCCCCAATATCTAGGAGGCTGAATATCACTTATTCAACTGCAACAGTTTCCGGCTCCCTCCTGGATTCGGACCCGCTCCTTATGTTGTCCCAGAGTTAAAAAGAAGCTCTTTTGCTTCAGAGGCCAGCTGCCAATTTTAACGTACCTGATTTCAGCAGAGTGGAATGAAAAAAGAATGGTACAATGATTGGTTTGGTGGCAGACCCCAGCGCTCCGCAGCTAAATTGAGGGGCACAAACAAACACATGGGACCAGGTGATCTGAAAGCAACAGGCTTTTGTAGCATGTTATTTATTTCAGTGTTGGATTCCTGATTGGAGAGTCCCAGAGGTAAAAAGAGTGGCGTAGCCCGACACAAGGTAGAGCATCTCTTGGCTGCAGTGCATTACCAAATAAGTAAGGGCGTGTAAAGCATCTTGGTGATTGCATGTCAGTGAAGCCTGCCGTGCTGCCTTGCTCCATCTCAAAGCACTCATTGCTGCACAAGTCAGGAGGATTGATGGTGCCAGACTCTGCACCCATCTCCACCACCACTACAGCAATCTTCGCTGATTTCAAGTACTTCAACCCTGGGGGCATGCTCAGATCAGAATTTGAGTGGTGGTGCTTTCTGACAGTGAAAACACAGCAGGCTGTCTTCAGGCCCTGGCCTGTGGGCATCTGGCGCAAGTTTATGCCTACCCTTCTGATGGGCCAATGGCGCTGTAGTGAACGTTCGCTGTGCTCCTGACTCAGTCTGCACCTAAACTAGTGACGGGCAGGCTGCGTGTCACAGGCGTGGGCTGGGTTTGCTGATGGTTGACTGCAATATATCCACTATATATGCCATTACCTCTCAGAGGTTGAGTCGGAGTCAAATATCCTGACCCCTAACCCAGCCTTTGAAAGCTATTAGAAGGGGAGGGGTCAAGGTCTGTTTGTGGGGCTGCAAGAAGCGATTACCCCACTCTGATCTATTACTTTTTTAGACTTTAGAGCGTATAGCTTCAAGCCAGCATTCAAACTGCATGTGCAGAGAGGGCTGCCGAGAAAAGCAACCCTCACGTAGACGGAGTCAAGTCTCTGTCAATAAGTCAGGCTTTGCCTTCGCTCATTGACATTTTAAGGAGTTGCTGCCTTATTGGGCAGAGCACCACACTAGGTTCCTCACTGAACCAGCTGCCAGTGGCATAACATTACTTCCACCCACTTAATTCCTAAGTAAACCACTGAGCATTGTTCCCACTGGACATTTGAAGCGTTAATGGTGAGATTTTCGCACTGTAGAGCCTGCAACACTCTTGAGTTGGTTAAAATGCTGTTCCAATTACGGTTGAAAATTGTTATGTATTGTCGATGGGTGACGATAGCTCTTAAGCCTGTGGGGGTATGATTTACCAAGATCTGAACAGTGGTAGGTGAATTTGAGTCTAAAAACCATTACTGTTAGTGCAGGTCTTCAGGGTAGAAAAGTCGGTCTTCGTCTTGGCACACTTCGTTAAGCCAATATGCCATTAAGGAGGCACAGTCAGACACACTATTATGTATCCTGTTTAAGGGGGCAAATGTGTGTTCTTTATCTGACAACACAATGCTTACGACAACGTTGGCTCGATATAGAAGCTAAGTCATGGGCACAGCATAGTGTGAGAAACCTGAAGGTATCTCACTTACTAGTCCCCGGGGATCTGTCATCCAGGTGGCCAGGACAATGCCATCACTATTGGATCCAGTTCCTGGGGGTGGACCAGTGGGGGGAGAATCACCTGGATGAGGGGTTTTCGGGGAGTGGAAGTCGGACACCATAGGTTGTTACACGGTAACCCCCTCCCAATAACACCTGTTCCCCATCCTACCCTGTAGGATATGTAGAAGTTCTACCCCCTTTCCCAGCACGAACCCCTTACTACACCATGACAGACAACAGACTAACACTTGAGCCGTTTACCTGACATGTCTCAACACCAGGGTCAGGCAGAGTCAGGCAATTGATAAACTCTACGCACACCTGACTGCCCTTTCCCTTCCTCACTAGGATAAAAGGCGGAGCATGAAAGCACACTTCGAGCAAGGGCAAACGCACAAGGAAGCAGCTATTCCGTATCCACAGTTCAAACAGAAAAGAAAGGCGGCGAAACCTGAGAGAACGATAAGGAGGGAAGTGCCCTTGCCCTTTTCAACCCAGACCCGCAAATCTTCTGTGAAAAGCATCATAAGACCCAGATTTACAGCTGGCATGTGGTGTAACAGATGTGAACGGGTCACAGGGGCCTCCCACAATGCTGAACTCGAGGGGAGGCATGCTTGCTACTGTGGTACCGACATTGACTCCAGATGCAAGACAAGCCAACTACTTCAGCACAGCCAGTGAGTTGGGGAGAGCTGATAGCAAACCGGACTCTGTTGAGCCGAAGGTTGCGAAGGGCAACATTGTATGAACTTTTGAACAAAGGACTTGTATGTGAAAGAAAGGTCAGTGAAGGACCAGCGGCAGAGTGGTCAGGCGCTACGTGCGCTCTCCTTCGAAGGACTCTGGCTGGTCCCCTTTGAAACTACAAGTACCAGGAGGCCCTAGGAGAGGCCGGTGTGAGGATTCAGCAGAGTCATACAAGGGTAGAGTCAAACCACTTGTACAAAAGTCTCTCACATATTAACAAGAAGGAAAGCAAAGTAAATCGACAGAGGGTTGGCAAGGGGAAAGCTAAGGAGAGTGAATCCCCCATATTGATGAAGCAAAGGCACATTGTGTGTGACAAATATGAACCCGGCTGAAGGCTGCCTGCGAATCAAGGTGAATAGGATTACATCCATGAACATTGTGTCGACAAGAGTAAACCCGGCTGAGGGTTGTCCACAGCGAATGGTTTTTTGAGACTCTTGAATGTTACATTGTGAATGAAAGGCCGTAGTGAACCCGATAGAGGAAGGCACCCATTGTACGAAGGATCGGAGCCTGGCAGAGGGGGATGCTAAGGTGAAGAGTAGTCGCCCCATAAAGATTGATTGAAAAGAGCTTTTTTTTATTGTTGTGCATTGTAACACATCAGGTCCTCTGAGGCAAGAGAATTTGTGTGAAAGAGACTTGGACACAGAAGGCCCGGATATTTTGTAAACTAACTGTAACCTTGTGTTGGCGATGCCCAGGAGTGCGCTGTGCTCAGGAGACCCGCCTTGTCCAGTGCTAAAAACATGGGGGGAAGGGAGACCCCAGCCACACCATCCTGACTTATCATTTTGCGAACACTTCTTTCTTTTCTTGAGAACATTATCCCCCGCTGTTTTGTAACTTAGTTGTAAGGATTGGCAACAGTTTTTCTTTTTTTTTTTGTATAGGCACTTTATATTTGACAAGACGCCACTAGGACTGCTTTATTATTATTTGATGGTCGTAGCTTGCTTCCATCCTAGACTTGGGTTTAGATCAAACGTTTTTCTCACCCAATATACAGTTTAATAAACAGTCTTAGCAAAAACAAAGAGGTGATGGCTGGAAGGTTTAGAATTAATCTTAACCACTGGCAATGCTCTGGGCAACCCTCCAGACCACCGTTCTTCGCCTGCCAAGCCATTACAGAAGGGAAAGACCATATGCAAATCAGGCTTGGCCCCACCCCAAAAGGGGCAGTTCAGCCCGAACTGCTAGGCCACATCCCTTCTGCACGAGACCACAAGCATCCCCAAACATGTTTCGCCCTTGTTGAGGCTCATCAGTGAGGAGTAGCTTGGGTCTCTAGGCCCAGCAGGCACGGGACCCACGTCTGGGCATACCCGTCCCACTCGGGGTGACATAGCAAAAACAAAGAGGTGATGGCTGGAAGGTTTAGAATTAATCTTAACCACTGGCAATGCTCTGGGCAACCCTCCAGACCACCGTTCTTCGCCTGCCAAGCCATTACAGAAGGGAAAGACCATATGCAAATCAGGCTTGGGCCCACCCCAAAAGGGGCAGTTCAGCCCGAACTGCTAGGCCACATCCCCTCTGCACGAGACCACAAGCATCCCCTCACTCCTCACTGATGACGCCCAACAAGGCTGAAACATGTCTGGGGATGCTTGTGGTCTCGTGCAGAAGGGATGTGACCTAGCAGTTCGGGCTGGACTACCCCTTTTGGGGTAGGACCATGCCTGATTTGCATATGGTTTTTCCCCTTCTGTAATGGCTTGGCAGACTGAAAAACGATGGTCTGGACGGTTGCCCAGAGCTTTGCCCGTGGTTTTGATTTATTCAAAACCTTCCAGCCATCACCTTTTCGTTTTGCTAAAGTCACCCCGAGTGGGAGGGGTATGCCCAGACGTGGGTCCCGAGTCTGCCGGGCCTAGAGACCCAAGCTACTCCTCACTGATGACGCCCAACAAGGCTGAAACATGTCTGGGGATGCTTGTGGTCTCGTGCAGAAGGGATGTGACCTAGCAGTTCGGGCTGGACTGCCCCTTTTGGGGTAGGACCATGCCTGATTTGCATATGGTTTTTCCCCTTCTGTAATGGCTTGGCAGACTGAAAAACGATGGTCTGGAGGGTTGCCCAGAGCTTTGCCCGTGGTTATGATTTATTCAAAACCTTCCAGCCATCACCTTTTCGTTTTGCTAATAAACAGTCTTGACCTGTGATCACTTGTGTCTGCCTTTACTGTTGCCACCATGAGTTCCTTACAATATCCATTAGCCAGCGTGAAACACGTATTTAGTAGTCTTCCGGGAACGCTCACGCATAGAGAGCCTCGCAGAGCGTGTTGTAATTGTCCTAGCAATGAGATGCACAGCACTATTTCCCAATGACCTTCTACGCACCACTTTGGCCGCGTTTAAATTGGACTCTCCAGATTATTGCAATGTTAATTTGGACAAAGCTGGGGAAATGTACCACTTGCTGAACCTGCACAATGTTGCTCTTTGACATTTGGAAGGGGATAAACCATTATGTTTCGCCACTTAATAAATGATGGCACTTTTGCAGTATGGTGGGGTGTTTCTTCGTGGATAGAGGCACACCGCTAGCTGCAACCCTATGAGTAGTGGAGACGAGGCTGCTTCTAGTCCTTCAGCACCTTCACAGAGAACGAAAACCGCAAAATAACCTGTTCTATAGGTAGGTTCCCACCAAGTGGGGGGGCGGGTAAGTCTACGACCACCTTTTAGCACATTGCAACTTGTATATCTTTTCCATGGTTTCTTCAAGACAGTAGGTGCTAAGACCTAAGGAGTTAAATAGATTGCATGGTGTTTACCCTTACCAGACTTCCTTCATGTTAATCCAATGCTATCCAGCCTCATTAGTAAAGTACGGAATGGAGCGCTTTGTTGCAGATTTAAGGTTACCTGTTTCTGTGCCCTGTGGTTTCTTGTAGAATACTTGGAAATAATGTTGTATTTAATGCCATTGTCAACGTTACATCAGCATGCAGCCATCGCAACATGAGACCACAACAGCTACAAAACTTGGCCTGTAGCCCGACGCTCCAATGGGTGAAGCAGAAGTCAAAGCCACATTTCTTAGTAAAACATGCTGGGTATTTAGATGTGATGTGATGAGAGGTAGGGACTGCATTTGGCTGCCTGTTTAGACAAAGTGCACATCACATGGGGAAGTCTTGGCTTCTGAATTCTTGGGAATTCAATAGATTTGGCCAGCTCCTGAAATGTCTTCTACTAAACAGTCGGAGCATGTGTTCAATGCTTCCTTGTTTATAATAAAGAACCCTGCACCCAGGTTATCCATTAATTAGGTGAGCTGATTAACATTCATTACAATGAATCAATAGTGCACTATGTGAATACCGAGTTAGCAGAAACAGTAACGTGGGCACACAGGAGGTGACTGCTAATGTTACGAGAGGAAGCCATGGTATGATATGGCATGATATGGCATTTATAACGTGCCTATACACAGGTGTTTCAAGGTGCAAGGGAGGGGAACGGAGGGAAGACCGACAGCGATCCTACTAGGCCAGGTGTCATTCAGATCGTCCAAATGCATGGGAAGGGGAGGAGGGGAGAAGTGCAGGGTGGGAAGGGGGAGAGGACAATGCAGCACATGGGATAAGAAATAATAACAATGGGTGAAGTACGGCCAGCAGGTGGCAAGTGCAAGGGTAAGTGTAGACAACAGGCGTCAAGTGCTGGTAGTGGGACTGTAGGGATACAGAAACAGTCCCCAAGTGCGGAATTGACAGGAGGGCAGTGCAGGAGTGCGACTGGCGGGGGAGGGTACCTGGGCCCGAGAACGGAGGGCGGCCATGCAACCTGTGCAAAGTCAGTATCAGCAAGGGAGAGGAGGAGAAAAAGCAGAAGCAAAGAGAAACGTTTTGAGGTGCTTCTGGAGCCGAAGATGATTCTCCAAGTTGCAGGGAGGCTGTTCCAGAGGGAGTCCCCAGCCGAAGAAAGAGATCTACCACCAACTCGTTGCTTGGAGAAGCGACTGACCCTGAGGGAGTTTGAGGAAGATGAGCGAAGAGCTTGAGATGGAAGGTATTTAGGAAGAGAGTTGAAAGTATTGAGGCACCAGGCCCCATAAGGCCTTGTGGACGATGCAGAGGGTTTTGAGCTTGTGTTCGAGCCACAGGGAGCCAGTGTAGAGATTTCAGTCCTGGAGAGATACGATCCCTGGGCTTGAGGCCAAGGGCAAGTCTTGCAGTCCTGTTCTGAATAAGTTGCAGAGGGCGGAGAGTAGAAGCAGGTAGATTTAGAAAGAGGCTTTTGTAGTAGTCCTGCCCAGAGAGAACCAGAGCTCTGGAGACAGTGGGGAAGGAGAGAAGAGGAAAGGAAGAATACCTCTGAGGAGGTGCATTTGGTAGTGTGACTTCTTAGAGACGTCAGAGATGAGAGGAGAGAAGGAGAGTGTAGAGCCGAAGATGACCCCGAGGTGCTTTTTATACTAAGCAGTAGGTAAATACTTTAAGGTATACCTAATTGTGGTGTGAACACATTTGATCATACAAAGAGAAAGCTTAACCTTTTAGAGCTATTTTGGAGTTTGCCATGGGTGCTCTTTTCACTTAAGTGCTGCAACTGGAATGGGTTTTCCGTGGCAAACACTACATAATGTTGTTGAGCAGGGATGTCGATAGAAGCTGCCCCATAGCCAGTTATTTTTACGCTTTTTGGTGTAGATTGTGCTGGTAGTGAAACACCACCTTAGAAAACTAGCTGCCATTTTGAAATTCGGCCCTAGCGCCGCACTGTAGCCAGGGCAGTAGGCCCGAGCCCAGAGTAGTGCAATGCGAGTGTGCATGCAGGGTCGGATTGTAACGTAGGCAGCAGTGAGAAAGACCAAACCCGTGCAGACTCGCAAACCTTTCATTGCTTCATACTGTTACCATTTGAATCTCAGAAGGAATGCGCCCTGAAAGGCCATGAAGGGGCCCCCTGTGCAAATTCATCTCACGAGAAGGAGGGCACAAGCCCTGACCTTCACCAGTCCAAACGCTAAGTTGTAATGCCCAGATGCCCTGTCCCAAGACCTCAGCATTCAAGTTTACCAGTCAATCCCAGACCACCAGCCATAAACTGTTATTGTGTTAATTCATGAGAAAGATCACAGCAGCAAGAGTTCACCCCACCTGGGATTCCTGTGATTTGTGCTGCAAGGTGCCAGGGAGGGAAAGTAACACATTGAAGCCCAGGGTGTGAAGATTTGGAATGGCGCTGACGCATCTGCGATCGAGCAGGGGTTTAGGGTTGTTGTGACCTCAAAAGTAGCCCCTGCGCCCATGTCTGCAGTACCAAGTGCACATTAGCCCACAGAGGAGATGTGCTGAAAAGTGTTCATAATTGCCAATTAGGGGCCCTGTGCTTGATGACTTATGAAGACGAATCCCGCGTGGAAGGTGAGCAGATGGGACCAATGGCCTGACATCCCATATGGAGCCAGCCACCTATGTATAGGGTCGCACCAACCAGTTACGTGCATTTGTTACCTATGTTATGTACGTCCGCTGTGATGCTTTTTACCTTTAAAAACGAAAGCCACTTTGTGGCTTAAATTGATAAATGGTTAGGATACTGTGAAGGCTGTAAAATATTATGTTTTGTCCTTTATTTTAGAAGACCAAACGTAATACCAGTTAACTGTGCATACGTGGTGGTTGAGGTGGTGCTATCTCTTTAAGTGATTGATCATATTTAATGAAATTACAATATTTAATGAGGAGGTTCAGGAGATCTTCACATGGCTTAGTAGCACGCTAAATGTTCTTACGAGCGGATACTTGCAGCTGTGCCAATGGATGACAGGTAGGACACTGGTGTGGAAGGACGCTTGAGTGATGCTAACCGAATGGTCCAAAACCGTGCTTAAAGCTAAAAGAGTAAATCTTTATAAGAAACCCATAAAGCAGCAGTCATATGCTACTAAACAAGTGCCACATATTTGAAAGAGACGTCTTGGAAATGTTGGTGTTGGTACTTCATGCAATTCCAAGGTCCTTGGTTGTTATGTCACAGGCATTTTTGTTGTTGTTGCACTTCTAAATTGTTCTCTAACTTTTTGGAAATTCCAAGCTCGTCAAGATTGGTTGCATCAAGATGGTGGATTGCCTTGTGACCAGCTTTGACACGGGTGGACTCTTTCTTTGACTTGGCTTCCTACTTCTGACTTCATTCAGGTACTCGTATGAGAAACTGACCATTCTGCAACGTAGGCCTGTGCCTGTTACGAGCGTTGCGTCTTTGATTTCCAAAGTGAATGGTTTTGCTATTGCTTTTGCGCAAATGTGAAAATAGTTCTCCGTCTGATCCAATGGTCCGTTAAGATTTTGAAGTGGTAGCATCTTACTCCCAATTTTTTAAGTTAGGAGTAAAATGATTTTATTAGGGATTAAGTCCCATGGCCAGTGGCAGTATTTTAAAGGCAAGTAAACATATGTTTGTACTGTTAAATGGAAACGTATTGAAGTAAATAGTTGTTTGCACCTCGTTATTAATGTTCATCGAAATAGGGTTTATCTCTTCACATCACACAGTAATAGTTTTTTCCTGTGGCAATATGTTTACTACTATATCCCTGGAGTTTTGTGGGTCTAAGCATGGGGACCAGCTCCTATGTTTTCTGCTTCTTATTTTTTTGTTGAGTATTTTTACTCCCAATTTTATTTTTTTTGAGTTTTTGCCTTTTAAGGAAATAAAAGGGGTTGATTCGATCCTTATATGTAGGGCTTGGCTAATCACGCCCCACCTGCAAATGCAATACCAGTCCTATGGAGAAACAATTTGTGTACATGTTATCATTGTATAAGTACTGACAAATAATGTTTCTCTCACATGATGTATTAGTATTTCTTTATTTGTATAGCGCGCCTGGGCCAGAGGCATCTTGGCGCTTATCTTAAGGTGTTTTCCGTTCCACCATGTTTATGGGGTAATTTATCTATCCTTGCCATTTTGGCTTTATTATCACAATTTACAAAGTACACACAACCATTCCCATGGCTGTTTTTTGTCATTGGTGTGGAGTGTTCTGTCTTGGGAAGACTAACCGAACTGACAGGATGATGTGTCTATGCCACTTAGAGCTACTAGGCCAGAGTAGACACTGGCCACCCCTCTGAACGCCTGGCCATTTGAACCCTATCAATAGAAGAGGAGTGCCTGCCTTTAAACACTCATGAGTCGGAGGTGGTGATGTCGATGTCTGGAACTCATGACTACTCGTAGATCGAGATAGGAATGGCCTTCAGTCCACACACCTTGTCCTCTCCCTTCACTAATTCTAGGCTTGGAACTGTTCATTACATGTTTGACTGCAGCCTGAATGTATTGGTCTGCAGGTGCACTTGGAAAATATGAAGCCTCTGTAAGTGAAACTGTAACATCTGCGTCCAATAGGAACCTCTCGTTGGACTCGGATCCTGTGCACGATCTGCATTGCGAGCCACAGTGTGAACTGCTGTTGGGACCCTTGCATAAGCTACGGTCGAGACCACGCAACCCCGACCACCCGCCTGAGACAGTGGGCCTCATTACAAGTGTGGCGGTAAGGCAACAACGGCGCTGGTATCACTACGGGCACAGCTGCTACTATACCGCCATACTTGTAATGAGGCCCTCTGCTTGTAATGAGTTCTCTGCTCGTGGGTGCCCTTGCAGCCACCAGGTCTGACCTGGTGGTCGTACCAGCACCCGCGAGCAGAACATGATGGTAGCACCGGTACCGTTATTAACGGTACCGGTGCTACCACCTTCCCCGTTCCCATTGAGCCCTAGAGGGCTCAATGGGAACGGGGATGTACCAGACCCGGCAACTGCGAAAGGGCAATTAACGGGTCCGGCTGGGCCGGAATAGCCCGCTAATTGCCCATTCGCATGTGCCGGACCCGGATGCGAGTTTGGAGGTAGCCAGGGACTCCAGGTAAGTTTACTGTGGCTTTAATGTCCAGGTCCTGCACCTTCACCATACATTAGGATTGTGGGGGACACAGGAGACCAGATAGTAGGGAGAAACACTGGGGCAGCCCCACACCCTACTAACACTCTTACTCACTGCTCGGCCCAAATGTCACCCGCAGAACTCCTCAGCCTTCACATTCCACAGAGATGGCACTCTCAACATTCCACATACCCAGTTATGAGCATAATCTCATAAGCACACATTATAACACGTTCCCCTCTCTTTGGTTCTAGCTCTAGCGTAGTTCCCTGTTTTCTGGGTTCTAGATCAGACTTCTTCTCTGTTTTCTGTATGGTTGGGGTTGCGCTCTAGGTCGCGCTGTTTGGTTCGGGGTTTTGTGATGAGGTGTTCTCCTGTGAGGGCACTGGCGTTGCCGTTCGGCGTTCGCGGTCGCCGCATGATGCGTGGTCGCCACTCCTGTCTGTGGTGCATCCTATGCGAGGTTTAGTAGTTTTGTTGGTATTGACGGAGGGAGAAGTGTAGTGTCCTGTAAGTGAGGCTCACGTGCGTGTATAGAATGTTGAGGTGTGCGCGTGAAGTGGAAGGGGACGGTTGGTCTTGGAAGGTGCAGGACCTGGACATTAAAGCCGCAGTAAACTTAACTGGAGTTTTGCAAAGGTAGCGGGCGCCCCTCTCTCGAAAGAACAGACTTGATAACCTGTTCAGTGGTTATTAACCACTTGAGAGTTCGCAGCCACTGCTTTTACTCACTGTGCCTTTCACAGATGGGAAATATCCATTTGCATATCAGTCTTTGTCCTGCCCAGAGGCAGTCCAGCACCGAAATGCAATGGCAGTTCCAACCTGAACGAGAGTACCACCAGCAACCCCATACACGTGTTTCACCCTTGTTGGGGATCATCAGTGAGGTGAAGCTGATGCCTCTCTAAGCACAGTGAGAGGGAGACCATGTCTGGTTGCCCCCAGGAGACCTAGGGTTACCAATCCCAGGTTCCTTGAAAAATAGTTTTGCAAAGGTAGCGGGCGCCCCTCTCTCGAAACAACAGACTTGATAACCTGGTACCTTTGCAAAACTATTTTTCAAGGAACCTGGGATTGGTAACCCTAGGTCTGGGGGCAACCAGACGTGGTCTCCCTCTCACTGTGTTTAGAGAGGCATCAGCTTCACCTCACTGATGATCCCCAACAAGGGTGAAACACGTGTATGGGGTTGCTGGTGGTACTCTCGTTCACGTTGGAATTGCCATTGCATGTCGGTGCTGGACTGCCCCTGGGTAGGACAAAGACTGATATGCAAATGGATATTTCCCATCTGTGAAAGGCACAGTGAGTAAAAGCAGTGGCTGCGAACTCTCAAGTGGTTAATAACCACTGAACAGGTTATCAAGTCTGTTCTTTCGAGAGAGGGGCGCCCGCTACCTTTGCAAAACTTAACTGGAGACCTTCCTTGCCACACTGGCGACGAGGATGGGATTGTGAAGGGACTGTTGTCTGCTGGGGGGGTGCAGCACCTTGTCACCGAAGAACACTGCCCCGATGGAAAGCCCTGCACCCCGAGCGAGTTTGTGTTTGGAGGCTCGCTTTGGCTGTTGCACAGGTCTTGCCTGGAGTGCCTGCCTAGAAGTTTGGCGGAGCGGAGTGGGACTTGGCGACTCTTGGAGTCTTGGAGTTGGCAAGCGTGCGAGTCCTGTAGCGGATTTGGAGCGCGGAGCAGTTTGGAGGCACTGCTTGGAGGACAGCGCTGGCTCGGTTCCCTGGGAGTCTCCGGTGGGCTGACTTGGAGAGCCTTGCCTGCGGCCCGGAGGAGTGCGAGTGGAGATGGGTGGAGAGAGTGGATCTGGGGATCTGTCAGGGGGCCGGCGGTTGTGCACGCCTGGCCCCTCCCCTGGTTGTGGTTCTGCGTCTGGGAAGGTATGCACTGCCTATCTGGGACTGTCTATGGAGGAGGACTTTGCAGGCGTGGGGAGCGTTGTGGACGTGGCGGAGCTGAGGGAAGGATGATGACATTGCTCTCATTCTCGCTTCCGCGGGCCAATCAGTGCTTAGGCTGTTGGTGCTCCTGTGGGTCGTGTTCCGCCCACGTTGCTATTGAAGTTGATAGGAAGATTTTGTGGCGCAGCTCCCTTCCTGTTTCCGACAACAGCGTCCACGTGATGCAGTGGTACGGCGACATGAGGAATGCCGTCGAAGTTCTCATTCCAGTATGTGTGGAGTCTGGGGCTGTGGATCGCATGACAAATGTTTCTGGCTGTCCTGGTCCTGGTGAGGTATGCCTGCAGGGGACGGAGAACCCCACAAGAAGAATTTCCGGCTGTCCTGGTCCGGGTGATGGTATTCGAGCAGAGGACAGCGAATTCCACGGCAAGAGTTTTGGTGCTGGCTCTGAGTGAAGAGGGCCAGTATCATTTCCTGGACTTGGCGTTGGGGTACTTCAATAAACCGTGTGGACTCGAAGATTAAAGAATGGTTAGACAAGGTTAGTGTCTTGGGCCAGTGTGTTGTTGTCTTTTTGTTGTGGCCCACTTCTTAGAGGTGGAAGGTACAGCTTCCGGTTAGAGCAAGGGGCTGATGTTTGTTCAGGCCGTTGTTCGTCTCCAGTGGTGTGTTTCGTTGTGGCCTTCCTGTTATGTTAGGTATTGATTATTTCACCCGTAGTTTCCCTTGTAGGTGGTTCTTGGGGGTTGGGGGCTCTCCAAGAATTTAAATTTAACATTACATATGGGGGTGGTCTTTCCCTAGCCTTTAAGTAATGTTTGACTTGAGGGTGGTACACTGAGGGATTTGTTTCCAATGGAACAAGGGGTTTGGTTGGACGTGGTCGTACTCGTGGGTGGAGTTTATCATCATTGCGTTTCGTGCGTAGTTTCATGGGGGGAAGTGGACGGACTCGTGGGTGGAGCTTATCATATTTACACTTTTGTGCATAATGTTAATTGGAAAAATGTATACAATTGTGCTTTTTATGCAAGCTTATGTCTTCTCATGCTTTGATATTCATGTGATGTCGTCTCTTGTGTGAACCAGTTCTGAGACTGGCTGTTGTGATTCCTTGTTGTTCAAGGGCGCTTGACCTGGTGTGTTTCGGTGTGTGAGAGTGCGTGGTATACTCTTAAGTAGAGCCCAAATTTCTGGGTTTATTCGGCAGATTGTGGCGTGATAGTTAGTGTGTTTGTGAGTTGGTGCGTGACGAGAGTGTGTGGATTGCGTTTGTGAGACCAGAAGTGTGTCGGGGGGCTGGCATTTGTGGATGCCTGGTCATTCCCTTGGCTTTTTGGTGGGTACGTAAATTGTGGATGACCGGATGGGTCCACGGGTTATCTCAGTAATAAAGAGGTATATTGAGTTGTGGATGCGGGTGGGTCCACATTATTGCTGTTAAGGGTAGTAGGATTAACTCCATATTGTGTGTGACGGAGGGATGCTTAATTTCTTGGTTAGAGCGTAAGCAAGACGAATATTGAGTAGAGTTATGGTGGATAGTCGGGCGAGTCCACAAATTCCATGTTGGCAGCGTTATAATGTCGCTGTGCTTAACCAGGCAGGTTTGTGCCTTTTGGTTATGTTGCGGCAGGTTAGTGTTAGCTGCTGGTGTTAGTGGATGGTTCTGGCAACGTGTGTGGATGGCCGGGTGGGGTCCACGTGTTTTGTTGGAAGAGGGTGTGCCAGTTAGGTGTTGTGTATTCCTTCTGCTTTAGATTTAGGTGCAGTTGGAAGTTCGCGGTGTATCCGTGTTCTGTACGATAGCTATGGTGCTCTTGTTTTTAGGGTCATGCTGTGTGTACAGATCTGAGATAAATGGCCAGGTTGTGTATGGGTGTAGATGCGTATCATACACAATGTGTTTCAGGCCATTTAGTGTTCTATCATTTGGACGGATTCCCCAGTGTTTACTACTTTGTTCTGTGTGGGCGTGTCAACAGTGTCATTGTGCCTGTATTCCAGGTCATATGCAGTGGTAAGGTTGTTCAATAATATTCCATTGTGGTTGTTGCGGTATGGAGTGTTGACTTGGTTTTTCGTAGTTGTGTGGTCCCTCAATGGTGTTGGGCATTTGTTGTGCTCTTTTGAGCTGGGTTGTGCTCGGAAGTGGCAGTTCCGAGACTCTGGGGAGCAGACCAGAGTGGGAGGATGTTAGTGCATTGGTGGTTTAGGATTTAGTTGTGTTCTTTAAAGGATAGCTTGATCTAGGAGTGGCAGTCCTGGGTTCCGACGTGCAGCTCGGGACGGTGGTAGTGCTTTATTTGTTATTTTTGTTTCTTGAGGGTTCCTATCGAGGGGTTTGAGTATTGGCTGTGGGAGAATTGGGTTTGCGGTTAACGTGGCATTGGACTTGGAGTTGGGCATCCTGGTAGTATAGTGGTTTAGCATTTCGGTAGTGGTCCGGTTGGGCATGTGGGGCATTTTGGTGGTGGTCCGGTTGGCCCTGTGAAGGT
Source organism: Ambystoma mexicanum (assembly GCF_040938575.1). Classification (NCBI taxonomy): domain Eukaryota; kingdom Metazoa; phylum Chordata; class Amphibia; order Caudata; family Ambystomatidae; genus Ambystoma; species Ambystoma mexicanum. The sequence goes on along the minus strand of NC_090933.1, from coordinate 1,216,726,471 downwards.
CTTTCTTTATGTTGGGTGCTGTGATTGCGAACATGGACGGCCGCCGTGTTCTGTGGTTCAGTGCTGGTGTTAATGACTTGGGCTGAATGCTGGTCATATTTCCCTTGTCTCTGTGTTTGTTTCCCCAACGGAGGGAGAAGTGTTATAATGTGTGCTTATGAGCTTATGCTCATAACTGGGTGTGTGGAATGTTGAGGGTGTCATCTCTGTGGAATGTGAAGGCTGAGTAGTTCTGCGGGTGACGGTTGGGGCGAGCAGTGAGTAAGAGTGTTAGTGGGGTGTGGGGCTGTCCCAGTGTTTCTCCCTCCTATCTTGTCTCCTGTGTCCCCCACAATCCTAATGTATGGTGAAGGTGCAGGACCTGGACATTAAAGCCGCAGTGAAGTTACCTGGAGTCCCTGGAGACCTTCTTTACCACACCCTGCCTGGAACTCTTTCCAATGTACACTCAATTACACAAAAACCTACTCTCGCGTTTCTCCTCCATTTTCTGTACTATAATTTGAATTGTGTGGTGTGCTCTATTTTCCTTTGTTCACTCCTAACGTGTTCCTGGTCGTCCATTTTTTTAAAAATGTTTTTTCTTGTATCTCTACTGCTCCCTGTATAGTCCTTTTTAAAATACTGTCTAATTTACAAGACACTCAATTGCAAAGAAAACAATAATTTGCCTTCCCTTTTGTTTTCTCGTACTTCGTTTTAACAGACAACTTTCCAGAAATAGAGCAGCAATAGAGAGAAAATCGATTCCTTCCCTTTTTGCTGTGTTGCAGTGCCCAGAACCCTCAGTGGCAACCCAAAGGTCTCTGTTGGATTACATGTTTTCAGCGCTTTGCGTGTAGGTGCATGTTGTCTGCAGCATGCCAGGTCCTGTTAAGATTGCAGTCCTATTGATAAGCAAGGGACCGAGTGCGCGTCTGCTGTCTGGTTGCAAGATATTAGCAGGCGAGAGAGGAGAAGAGGGTCCATGAGGCTTTTTTGCGGTTGAAGGGGGAAGAGCTGGAACTCGTGGCAAGGGATGGCGAAAGCCTCGGGGAGCAGGTTCCGGAAGTTGCTTTAATGGCCGATGTTTAATCAATTTGCAATATTCCAAAGGTAGAACAGATTCCCTAAAACCCACAGGAGTTGAGGACTCTGTTCTAGCTAGGGAGGACCGAGCTGTAATGGCACGTGCTGCCTCTTTGAAATACTTGGCATTGCCCCTGTGAACATGGCTCTTTGAAATCTCTGTGAGCAATGTGCAGTACCCACTCTTTTACGCAGCTTTAAATCATCGAGTCTACTGGGTATATAGTAGTTGGGCTGCTTTAGTGTTGGCTGTTGGATGGCATTGCACGCTCTGCCTATAAGCTGAAATTATTGTCATGGAGCTGAAGGTTGGAGGGAAATGCGGAGTGAAGGGGGGGACACACAACCTGTGGGAGGTGTTTGCTTATTTTGCCACCCATTGACTGCCCATGAACATGCTAACCTCTGTGACCTTTCCCACCCCACCACCTGCTCCTCTTCACCCAAAACGCACACACATCCCTGAGATATAGCTCTGTACTTGCTGGGCACCCTTCTGAAAAGTAGGCTTAATTGCAGCTAAAAACAGCTACTCGTGCAATACAACTGTCTTAACCAAGTGTGTCACAAGCCACTTGATTTACAAGCAGTGAGTCTGCCCTTGCATCTATTCCTTGTACTGAATTCCTGTTAGAAATTGGATTGGCATTTGCCAGGCACTGCCATAAAATTCCAGGCAGGCACTAGCTGCTTTTGTCGGCTGTTATCTTATGGCCAGGTACTACCATTTTGGCAGTGCTTGAAAAATGTGGTTCCCAAGACTACTTAAAAGCCAACATATTTTATATATGTTGTGCCTGCGATGCTTGTAGTCCCCATCCTGAATGTTCTACGTTTTTTTTCTTTTTTTAGTGTTTATTGTTGTACTTTTAATGCACAGCAGCACCCCTTTGCCTTTTGAGGCCGGGATCATGCTAAGTACCTAAAATAAAATCTAACCTCTCATCTCGTCTTTTCTGCTGAGTTGCTCAGTGTCGGGAACTGCTGTTCCTGCCCTGAAGACTTCCCGCGAAGCGGGAGAGACCATGCAGGTGGGACAGGGAAAGGGCGGGGTGAAACGGCGCTGCCCAATCCCCGCCCTGTGCCCAGGATTCCTCGTGTACCAGGCTGCTTCTACTGGGGTGGCGTGGAGCTTATGCCAGTGATGGGCTCTGGCGTCTGTCCCAGGGAGCCCTCTCTTGATGCTGGTATTGGGGCGCAGGCAGACCCTGATCTAGGAGGGGCAGACGGTGGTTGGGGTTTTGCTGTGCACCGAGAGACCTGCATTTGGGTATGTGATGCTGTACTTGCCATACCATTCGTCACACCTACCTTCTCGCTCTTATACACTCTTCATCCTATGTAAACTCTCTGCATTCACACGCACTGTTCTCTCGTTGGGAACAGACTTGGAGCGCTCTGATCATGCATGAAACTATACTAGTTAGCATGAAAGGTTATGCCTGTTATGGGGTGTCCGTACCTGGGCATGCCGTAAAGCAATCGTGAGAAGCAAGAAGGCCTGCTAGGTATTGCCTTACGAGCCAGTGCTGGAAAGTCTCCAGAAGAGCCTTTTTTGGATCGACTGCGAATTGTAGATGATCAGAAACGAGCACTGCCATCCACTCGCAAATACTGCGTGCTTTTATGTGCTTTGAGAGAATATCATTGCAAGATTCACATTTACCGTGAATTGAAGCCCATCTCGGCACTTTCCTCTCAAAGGCCATGTCTGCCCATACTCGGGGCTCCAGATACGAGTTTGAAGTGGTAGTATTTTACTCCCTATGTTTTGAAAGTGAGAGTAAAATGATATTTTGGCGATTTACAGTAATTGCCGTTCCCAATAGGGTTATTTTTTTACCTAAGCTGCATTTTTACCCTAAGGTTCCACTTCTGGTCAGGCAGTGGCACTGCCTTGCTGATGCCCCTGATCGGAGACCTCCTTGGTGGAGCTGCGTGAGTGCAAGGGCGCAGGCTGCCACATGCCTCACTCCCATTTCTTAGTTTGACATTTTTACCCCGAATTTTTGTGTGGGCGTATTTGTTTCTAAAGAGTGAAAATATGTGGTACGCCACTTATCTGAAGCGCATCACCCACTCAGAGTGACGTTGATAAAGTGATTGTGTTTAAAACCCTTTTTACCGCCCGCTGACATCTTAAAAAATAGTGAAGCACAGCAGACGGTTTTACTCTCTACTCAACACGGAACTCACCAATGCCTCACTCGCAACAAAGGCCTGCTAAAAGTTCATCACCCCATGACACCATTACTGAAATAACCAAACGCTGTTGGGGAAACCCTACCAGAGTATGGACTGATGTCTGGCCTTCCATCAATCTCCAAGTTCTTGGAGGCAATTGCCCACTCGCAACGTTGTGCTGCTGCAACAAAACTACTGGCCCCATTACTTTCAACGTGTCATCAAACTTCTCCTGGGGATTGGAATGATGCTCGGGGACATCCCAAACCTTCCCGCCATCATATCTTTTGTGTTGCTTTAGTAAACCTGAGTGGGACGGATATGGCCAGACGTGGGTCCCGTGCCTGCTGGGCTTAGAGACTCGAGCTACTGCTCCCTGATGACGCCCAGTGAGGCTGAAACATGTCTGGGGATGCGTGGGCCTCGTGCAGAAGTTGATGTGAGCTAGCAGTTCGGGCTGGACGGCCCCTTTTGTGGTAGGACTAAGTCTGATTTGCATATGGTCTTTCCCCTTTTGTGTAATATAGCTTGGCAGGCAAAGAACGATGGTCTGGAGCGTTGCCCAGAGCGATGCCAGAAGTTAAGATTAATTTTAAACCAGCAGCCATCAGCTCCCTTTTTTGTTTATTTTTTTTGTATTTTCCTTTTTTTTTTTTTTGCAGGGACATCACAATGGCACACTTCAGAGCCACAGACTAGGTCTGAGTCGGCACACAATTTATTTTAGGCATTTATTTGGCTTTTAACGTGGTTGACAAGGACGCACTTTTTGTCCAGCTCGTAATGTTAGGAATGGCTTGATACTGGCTCCTGTAAATTTTATAAATGAAACCCACAAAAATCACTTTTAAAGCTCCTCAAATGCAAATTCGGTTTCCACATGTTCAATGATTCCTTACAGTCACTCATCACGTTCTTGAACCAGGCAGAGAACCATCATTCGTACCCGGGGCAGGGCGCTCAGCCAATCAGGTGGCTGGAACAGCAGGCGAGATTAGACAATCACAAGTCGCTGTCCCAGCCTCCTGAGGCCCTTTTCTTTTTCCTATTGTGGGGAGGTAATAGGGAGCCTCTCCCTGTTGAACCCCAGATCCAAAATGTCCTGCTCCCCCTCCCCAGCCCCTCCACTTACCTGCAGGACTGCAGCATTGCGCTATGGTCCCGAGCTTCTCTGTCTGGCCGCCATAGACATGGAAAACCGATTTTTCCCTTTTCCTTATGGCGGACATCCCTTATTTATATTTTTGTAAACGATGTTTACATCAGGAGATCAGCTGCGCAAGCAGCGTGGATTTCCCGATGCAAAATTGGGAAAGCCATTCGCACCCGGATTAACCCCGGGGTGTGAATGGCTTTCATGCTCTGCCTGTCTGGCGGACACAGCCATTAACAGCCCACAGCATGAGCAGAGGCACTCGTTTCTCTCGGACCTGCCTTGGCTCGGGCTGGCAGGCCTTTACAGACCGTGTCCACCCTCCAGGCAGGGCATGAAAGCTACATTATGTTTTCAATTGCTTTTCATGCAACCATAAAAGAAAAAAACACAACTGTATCACTCGCAATGGGGTAAAAAAAGTGCTGCCGTTTAGAAATAACTCCACTTCTCTACGCTCTGACGGACCACCTTCAACAGGCCTGTCTCCGACAGCATTCACAAGGTAGGAACCCCGGTGTTAGTGTCTGCAGCCAGCTATCATGAGTGCCTCAAGTCAACATTGTCAAGACTTTCGTCCAAGAGACTGTTCCACTTGGTTTATAGTCAAAATCTCGAAAATTAAAATCTCGAAAAAAAGCACGAATTAAAAATCTCGAAAAAAAAAATCTCGAATTTTTTTTTCAATGCATTTTTCTTAAATGGGGGGGTTCCCCCCCAACCCCCTTTTTACATTTTTTTTTTATTTTACCCCTTTTTTTTACTTACCTGACCCCAAAAACAAATATAAATAAATAAATAAATAATAATTTCGAGATTTTTAATTCGTGCTTTTTGTAATTCGAGATTTTATTTTCGGTATTTTGACCGACCACCGTTCCACTTCTATATTGACCCCAGCATAGTCTCTGTACTGCAACAGGAGCTATGTAGGTTTACCTGCCGAGTCTTTATTCAAGCTTCAGACATGGCTTCCTGCCTCGACCTGGGATTCTGGTAACATCTTGCCATCTCTGTAAATGCTCTACTTGTTAGGGCCAGCCGTTTAAACCATAAATCACCCGATGGCCAAGCACAACTCTATTTGCAAAACCTTAGGCTGCTTTTTCGGTGATGGAATATGGTTGGAGGCAGAAAACCGTATGCACCAGGCTCATCTATGTGGTACCTACCTTTACTTAACCGCTCTTCCTTGAAAACGATTTCATCAGGTTCTGTAAAGGTCTTAATACGTTTCTGTTCTGTAAATCAAATGCTGTAAACAATCAGCTGGTAGCTCTTGACCGAGTCGTTGGGAGAAATATTTGTTTTGTTAACATCTACCTGCATGCCCTTCCAGAAGAGTCTGTATTGGTCGCACTGCTGATGTAATTAACAAAAACTAACACATTCCACACCGCCACCTAGTAGCCATTGCTGGAAGTTCACCTCCAGTTCTGAGCCAAATCAGCAAGTCATTGTGGGTATGCAAATTAGCCCAAATGCAAATCTTTTTCTCCAGGAAATTGTGCGTCTTAGACGGTATTGCTACTTTATACCTAGCTTAATCAACCCAAGACAGACATTTTGCAAGACAGCCAGGACAACTATATACCTGGTTTCACCCATATTGGGGATCATCAGTGCATTATAGTTGTGACGGATCAATTTCCGGGGCACCAGTGGTTCGGGTGTTTCTAAACCATCATTCAGCCTCACACCTTTAATACACCGGAAGGGATCCGAACAGATTGGAATAACAAGCAAATTATAAACCCCCTTGACCAATTTTGGTAACGTGGAAGGAACAGCAGGCTTACCTCCGAAAGGTCGTGCATTGTTGGGTAGTTGCAACACAGCGAAAAAATACAATTATTACCCAATGATAAAAGCAGTGTCCAAGGTTGTATTACAAATATGTACCTTATTAAATCACAATTGACAGTCTAACAACACTTCACAATACAACGCACCCTGTAAAAGAATGCAGAGGACAGACCATTTTGAAGAAGGATAAGGGATGCACTCTGGATATTGACACAAGGGTAGTCGGTATGGTTAATACCCACTCAGTTTGTTAAAGTTTCTTGACTTTAGCATAAAGGTGGAAAAGGGGCCTAAAATGTCTATATTGGCCTTCTGGCAAGGACAAGGTGGACAGAACCACAATGTACCTTTGGCTGTTGGTGTTCTTGGTGCTCGACGCAGTCGAGTTGGCTCAGGTTGCTTTGCAGGCTTCTGAGATGGGAGTCTGCTGTGGGTTTCAGGCGGCAACACGGTTCAGAGAGCAAAGCTAGATGTCCTGCTCCCCCTCCCCAGCCCCTCCACTTACCTGCAGGACTGCAGCATTGCGCTATGGTCCCGAGCTTCTCTGTCTGGCCGCCATAGACATGGAAAACTGATTTTTCCCTTTTCCTTATGGCGGACATCCCTTATTTATATTTTTGTAAACGATGTTTACATCAGGAGATCAGCTGCGCAAGCAGCATGGATTTCCCGATTGACAGTGGATTTCCTGAAGGCTGGTCTACACAGCAGCTTGGGGTCAGGAATCGTCTCTGTGCTCATCAGTGGTTCTGAAACACTGGTCGAGACCGTCTCAGATGTCTTTAAGCGACGGCGGCGGCATGACCAGTGTCATCGTTGCTGCCGGTTGCGGAACGAGGAACTCGACTGGCTCGCAAATGACCTTTAATGCTGATGTCCGTAGATGCTTGTCAAGGCACTTCTCCCAGCTTCTTAAATGGGCTTGTGTGGACTGCCCGCAGCTGTGGAGTTTGTTGCAGCAAGCTGCCTTGTTGTTGGTTGTAGGTTCAGAGACCTTCTGGCACTTCTGATTCGGGAAGCTTGCTGCATACCATAGCAGGGAACACTGTGTGCTGGCTGGGTACCGGTTCTGCAGCAGCCGGAGCATCCTTTTTAGTTCTGTAACTGGTTCTGTTCCCTGGGAGATGTTTAGGGGAGGGATCTTGCTTCCCTCTTTGGATATCCTTGCCTTCCTTCACTGGCAGAAAAGGTAAGACAGTCTGTACCTTCAGCCAGGGTCCAAGGTTGAGTTCTTCTTTGTTACTTCTTGCAAAGTCTTCAGATGATCTGCCAAAAGAGGATCTCGGCCCTCTTTTAAAGCCAAGTGGGCCACAGTGATTGGCGTAGGCTACGCCTACCTTAAGGAACCAATTCTGGGGTCCCTACCAACAATCTCCTGGATGCTTGTGGTCATAACCAGAGGGCTTTGCAACAGGAAAGGTGAAGGGGTGAAATAAAACAAGGTGTTCCCCATAACTAAAATGGCTGAACACTTCTCAACAGAAAACGCTCTGTGCTCACTACCCTATGCTACTAAGTCCCATCCATCTTCCTGTCTGCTGTGTTTAAAGAGTCTCTCTGGTTAATGGTCCTCTCTGTGAGGTTCCTGTTAAAGTGGAAGGTCTCCCTTGAAGCTGCTGTGAGACCAGACTCTCTCTTGCTCCTGCAAACCACATCCTGGTCCTGGCTGTCGTGCTTTTTGTCATGAAAGAATTATTTTAATCTGAGTCGTCTAAGTCGTCTGAAGAAGGCCTCAAGATTGCTGCACAGTTCTATTTTGTCGATGGGTTTAGAGGGTCAGAATGTGAATCCCGGGTACAGCACTGAATATTCTGCCTTTGTTGAGGTATAATCTGAGAGGTTGACAACACAGTCCTGTTTGAGCCTGTCCCCTTTCTCTGTCCACACATTGGCAGGAGCTGCTGCAGTGTTTCTCGCTCTGTCTCAGCGCTTCAAGCGTCTTCCTCTTGTTATTAAGATGAGATTCTTGGAGCCTTTTTGTGGATACTTGATGTTCATTCCATAAATGTGTGTGTAGTGCCTCTGTGTCAAGGACAGTTTTGATTGTGTGTTCCCCCAAACTCCTCCCCTGCACTGCCACTGAACTCTGGTGTCTCAGACTTGCCCTTTCTCATTCATAATTTATTTATCATCGTTAATCTCCATCAACCACCATTGATGCCCTGGAATTTGTTGGTCATGCGCCTTGGATGATACTCAGATCTTTAACAAACTGCATGGTCCCATCAAAACCTCCCACTGAGACCTTTCAGTCTTGCTTAAGTGACCTTGTCTCTCGGACGACCGACATCCAACTAATGTTCATTGGAAGCAAAACCAAAGTCATCGTCTTTGTCAATGCATGTAATCAACTGATCCCTGAATATTGCCTCTAAGAGTTTTAGGGTCAATACCCTCCCCCCTCATGCAGAGTGCAAAATCTGGGGGTCATCCTTGACAAACATTCTTTTGTAATCCATATAATGAAACTGGTTCAAACTTGTTGGTCCCACCTGAGAACCCTCGTACACCTCATTTGATATTTAAATGGTAATCACTACATAACTGATGAAATCGGTCTAGTCCCTTCCAGGCTCAATTATGCAAATGGAACCTAACTCTGTTTCACGAGATATGCACTAGCAGGACTTTTAAGAGCAAAATTGCTTCTCAATAGACAATAATACGCAACCAGCACAGACTCCTTTTATTTTACATTACAAGCCTGATGGGACAAAGGATCCATTTAAAATCTTAATGTATAAGTCATAAGTCTTTAGAGCTGGATGGACGCTCGATGCCTTGAACCCTTGGTATATCATGCTTAATATGTGATTCGTAATTGGTGTGCTTTAGTAACTTTTTTGATATTTATTTTGCACTTAATTTTTTTTTATTTGTGATTATATCACCTCCTCCCCAAAACCTCCCTTTCCTTTCCTTTCCACAGACTAAGGTCTTGTGTCCCCCTGGCACGGTCACACTATGCCACCTTTCGCACAAGGCCAGGTGCCGTAAAACCACTACAGTGGTGATGGGAGCAGTACAAATATTGGATAACGTATCAATTCCTGTGAGATGGTTGGAGTGAAAGGACATGCAAAGTACCTTGTTGGTATGTCAAGATCAACAGATATATGATGTTACTGTCTGCATTGTCATTCTTGGGTGGTGGGGGGAAATGAATGGAAATGTGATCTCACTTAAACTATCCCTGGCATTTTTGGTAAATTGCCCTCACTAGGCTATAAAGCTCATTTCTACAAATATAAAAAGGTATAGGAGAGGCCTAGGAAATGCTTTCGCAATTGAAATCTCATCTTTTTCTTCCTGCGTTCTTGGATGATAATGTACACAGTGTATCATGTCTTCTTGCTGACACCGGAGTGTGCTCGGTTCATAGAAGAGATGGACAAAAATGCAATCACTAGGGACTGGTAATGTTCAGCAGAAATACGTTAGGCTTTGATGTTAGCCAGCTGCCCAACTGGACAGGCCAATGCTTGCTGGGTGGGTGGGAGTAGTGGAGATTAGCTTTAGGAGGGAGGAGCGTTCACTGGATTGGTTGGAGTGGGGCGGCTTGTAGAGGCTAGAAATGGCATGGTGACACTCCGATACTATGCCTTGCCTGTGATTAGGACGCGTCCACTTGGACACGTTTCACGGTTAGGTTTCATTTTTAGCACTTGCTGAAGTTGTGGTAGTTTGGTTTGTTTTTCTAGCGTAGGTTTAGGGCATGCACAGAACTCTGGACTCCGAGGGTGGGGGCCGGGCTCAAGTCGAGGCTACACGCGGGGGAAGGGGGGGGGCGGAGTCCACCCACTTTATTCAGAGGGTGGTCTCAGTCCCCACCAGCTAAAATGAGAAACACATGGAATGTCCTCTTTGAATTTATGAATTAAAGCCGATCTTGGGGATCGTCAGTTTTGCAGGCCGTACACTTCACCACTGCACTATACAACCTGATGAAAAATAATGAACAACTAAAGGGGAAATGTCCCATTTCGGTACTGCAAGTCCCGGGGAAACATGCACACCTTTTAACGTTTTCAAAAACACGGTTAGAAGAAAATATCCCCTCTTGGTTTTGTGTGTGTGCTGATTTTATGAAAGGCAAATGCCATTTGTCCTGTGCAATTTGGGTGGTTATGTAAAGCCAATTTAATGAAATGTGAATATTTCACCTTGATTTGCTAATTTCTGGTGATGTCGCATCCCATTGTGTTTTTTGATGAGTCCCCCCACTTAAATTTTTAGGACTTGACCCCTGGGTGGGGGTTTCAGTAATAGTGCTGCTATTGAATTACACTGAGGCTGCCCATTCCCCCTCAGTGACATTAACATAATTGCACTGACAAAGGCTTCTTTTTTCGAAAGGGGCTGAATTAAGGACTCAAGCGCACATTTGCTTTCATGTAATCCTTTTTTTAGTTTGCGTTGTTGGTGATATAAATATTGTTTTGTTTCTAAGCCACACCTCTTCAGTGGCTAATTTCCCATCACTGTTTAGCCTTCCTTCTAATGTCAAAATGCTTTTACACGTAGTGCCCTCAATGGCTGTAGTGAAAGGGTTGTATCCCCTATACCCCTTTTTTATCATTGCCCAGCCTCTAACTCCTCAGATTATGAAACTGAGAATCTGAATGGCTGAGTGGGTAAGATATGATATGATATGATATGATATGATATGATATGGTATTTGTAACGCGCCTATACACAAGTGTTTCAAGGCGCGACGAGGCAGGGAGGGAGGGAAACAAGGGGAAGACAGACAAACGATCCTACTAGGCCAGGTGTCATTCAGATCGCGCAAGTGCAGAGGTAAGGGGAAAAGGAGAAAGTGCAGGGGGAGGAGGAGGGGGGGAAGTGCAGTACAAGGTAAGTAGCGTAATAAAATAATAAATAATAAATAAAAGGGCCAGCTGGTGGCAAGTGCGAGGTAAGTGCAGAGCAAGTGCTGGGAAGGGGGCTGTAGGGATACAGTGACAGTCCCACAGTGCAGGGGGAGCCAGGGAGGCAGTGCAAGTGGAGAGTGGCTGGGCCCTGGACCGAGGTCACTGAGAGTGGCCCAGATGCAGGTTTAGATGGTGCCAGCCTTTGCCTTGAGGAGTAGGCAGCAGCCTGCGATCCTGCCAATAATGGCACTTCGGATCAGTGATTCCCCTTGAGGTGTACTGTGGTAAAACCAGCTAGGAAATGATGTGTTTCCTCAGCTTAGTAACGCTACATTCAGGGTCCTACTGGAGCATACACCTGTGCTGGGCTCCAATGGAAGTGGCCTGCAATCACCGATTATAATGTATTACATTTTGGGAAAGAGTGCGTAAGTACCACCCAAGGGTGAGATATTAAGTTTTCGCTAAAAGTGCATTTTACAGCATATTTGGTTAGTAACATTAGTTAATATTGGTTCATTTTAACCACAGAAAAGTGTCACACCATAGCATGTTGGTCCGGCCATTTCCCCTGTTGTCCTATAGGCAAGTCCGAGCAGGACTACGTTCCATAACTTTCTGGTACTACTCCCCCCACGCTCTCCAAATAAATTCTTACTTGTGGAAATTCTGAGCTGGTGTGCCAGTATTCCTTTGTCCCATTCTACTGTGTGGTGTATGCTGTCACAATTGCTGTGTGTCGTCTTTCCCAGAGCCCATCATGGTTCTAAAATTACCCAAGCTGCCCGTTCTCAGAGTTCGTGGTCTGCGGTCTATCTCGAGATTATTCCAGCACTCTGAAATGCTCTTACTCTTCTTTTTACACTTACCCTACGTTCCTTCTCATTTTCTAATGTGAGGCCCCTCCCATGACTCCTTTCCAAATATTGCGTTGGTCAAATACATTTTAGTTTGCGCTATTTCCTTAGGGGATTGTGGTATCTTAAACTTTGTACTCCCTTTGGGGCTTTTATGCAACGCTGCTTGGGTTTGAGGTTGACTCTCCATGCACATGTGTGCGAGATTCTGTAGGACCATGGTCTGCATCCTGTGGCTCTTCAGACGTTTTTGTGAAAGACTCCCATGATCCTCCACCATTGACTATGCTGGGTAGGGTTCATGGGAGTTGTAATCCAAAGCATCTCGAGAGACAAAAATTTCAGACACCCTTCCTTTGGGCACGCACGCCTGGCCTGTGTGCCTTTTTAAAAGTGAAAAATTTGATTAAGATCATTGCACTGACATCAATTGTCTTGGGAGGATAGCTCAGCAGCAACGTGCTCGTCTTGGAAGCAAGACGACTCTGATCAACACAGGTTCGATCCCTGGGTCCGCGCTTAGAAAACTCTGGGTATTAAGCATGTTATAAATAACCTATCCTATCATAGAGGTAGTGGATGTCACACCCACAGGCTTCAGAGCCTAATACCTTTTATGACAGCACAGTAAGTGACATGAAATGGTTTTTCACTCCGAGCATCAGCCATTTTATTTATTTTGAAATGATCTTCGTTAAAACCGCGAGCATCGAGGTTAAGAGGCACCTACACCCAGCTACTGAAACCAGCCAAAGTTGGAAGCATGTAGGCTTTGAAAAAGCTCAATGTCCAAATAGGGTTCTACTCTCATCAGTGCCAAGGTCGGTACAGCTGCAATTTGCAAGCAAAAGGGCATGTGTTGAATTCTCCCTTCGGGAGCATAAGTTCACGACTGAGGGTAACCATATATCCCACGCTGGTGATTGCAGTTAAGCCTGGGTGGTGGTGAAACCTGGTGAAGGCGACAGTGTGCTAGTTGGGAGCGAGCACTCTTCTAGAGCTATAGGTTCTCATCAAGACTTGCTGTTTGTGATGCACTCTTGGATGGAGCCCAGATAGAGTCCGAATTGGTGAAAAGGTCAGGCTTACATGAGAGTAATTAAACGCTTTTTAATTGGCACGATGGTAGTAGCAGAGTAAAGCATGCTTCAGTTCTCCAGTCATGCCTACCCGTTTAATGTATTCATAAATGATTAAGTACCGAGTACTTGGAGCAAGACTTCAGGCCTCGCGGTGGTCGATAACATGGCTGGGACAGTCGGCGACTGCATTGGGTGGAAGTTGCGGGAGTGTAAGGTGGTTATTCCCTCCCCTACTCTCCCTGCAAAGAATTGGCAGATGATATAGCCGACTGTAGATGCACGTCGAAAAACACCTGCCCAATGACTCATCAAGGCAATGTGATGCAGGATGGAAAACTGGCAGGCTATGCCTGATGGCAAGCCTTGTTATGGTGAGGTGGCATGCATCATTACAAATCCAGTCATCTAGCTGAGCGGGGGATGGCATTGGCAACAGTGATGTGTGAGCATCCTGCAGGTCTTGGGGGTGTCACCCAAGCAGGTCTACTCAGCCTCGTTTCTTCCGGAAGCGGTATGATTAGAAATTAGGAAAGTTTAGCAAGAAGCAGTACACCAAGAAACTGAAGACTCTATGGCGCCCTTAAGCACTGATTTCAAAGATGTGGTTGCACATCAGAGGCACACTGCAAATACCACATACGTAGAAAATAGTCTGTGCCAGTCCAGTCAGTATATGTAGATACAAATACTCTAATAGGGTCTTGTTCATAGAATGATTCATTCCTAGTTCTAATTTATTTGTAATCGTAGAACAGTTCCAAATACAATGCAGACACATGTTTCGTCCACAAGGTCCTTCTTAATGCATTAAATCAAAGATATCGGTTCTATTTTGCTTGGTATGCAGGTATTTATAGAAATTGCCTTCATATGTCATCTTTGATGTCCTGGGTGTTGGTGTTAGCTGTGCATGGCAGTGGTCCGAGTTATGGTTCCATAGCTTACAATAACTGGAGAATTTCTGAGTTTTTCGATTTTACTTCTAACCATAACGTGCCTTGCGTTTTTTCACTGAATTTCCTAGGTTTTTATTAGTGAAAATGTTTCATGGTACATCACTGTATATGATAATTCTTCCTTTAAGATATATGAAAGCACTATAAACCACGTTTAACAAACCTATTTCTTGCAATGCATACCGATGTGTCGGTATCAGCAGCGCATGCTGGGGATGCAAGTCAAGGTTGAATTGCCTAGGGCATGAGGCTCAACCCCACGCCCCCCATCCCCACCAAGCCACCTCTCATCGACTGCACCTACCCTGCATCCTAGTTCAGTGCCCACTATACCCTCATAATGTAACCAGTGGCCAGTGATCATGGCTTGCAGCCATGGCCAGTCTCCGCAATCCATGGGGCTGTGCTTCGGCCATGCCGCATGTCCCAATGAGCAAATCGGAGTAGACATGTGTCCTTGCCAAGGGCCAGGCCCACTGCTTAGGCACCAAGGTTATATCCCTATTTTTTGTATTTTTGACACTTTAGAAAAAGTAAAACACAGGACAGATTTATGGAAGCATGCTTTCAGGTACTTGCTGATGCTTCTCGAATGTTTGCTGCAATCTTATCCAGCACTTCGGTTGGTAGCTACGAGCAGAATGTTTTTTCCCATTCAAACCTAGGGCTTTGTCCATTGTAGGGCAGACAACAAGACGAATATAAACAATCCTCTCGGGAAAAGTGCTAGGTCCACCTCTAGCAAGGATAACAATGTTTTATTTCTCGTACAGAAGAGAAAAAAGTATGATGTAACGGTATAACAGTATACCGTTAAAGATATCGTGAACCACTTAATTGAACAATAATAACCGTCACATTGTTTATACCGGTATACCGTTTATATCGTTAAGTGTGCTTTTCAGTCTGATTTGGAAAGGCTGCAGTAAGCAAGTGCTGCGCATTCTTGGCCTTACACTGTCAGATGTGGCGTCTGCAAAGTAGTTTCAGTTGGAGCAGTTTTTAATACCATTCCATAAACCACACGTGCCTGACACAAAATCAAAATGTTAGCAATATGAAGAATAAATACAGTGCCAAGAAGGAAAAGGATTTACTTTGGGTTGGCGGCTTTGGGGTTTATAAATTTATAATGGATGTTTGCTAAACATATGACAATGGAGGATTTCCCTGGTTCTATCATATAATTTACATATAATAAGTCACACTGCGAAATTCACTCATCTCTGTGGGTATTCCCTGCTGCCATACCAAAAGGCAACATGTCTGTGATTACTGAACATCTTTTGGCCCGTAAGTAAACTAAAGGCTGTAACATAAAGAGAGAGTGTGTGTGTGTGCGTTTGTGTGTGTATGCGCACAAGCGTATACTACCATCAGCCTCCATTGATCTGTGGCATGCAGGTTATCAAGATCGCAACATGTTCATCTTCACCAGTAGCCAGTGGGGGAGCTAAAAGCCTAAATGACCACTTAAGAAAAGCTATTCAGTTTTCTTTGCCAGTCGAAGCATGGCTTCTCCCTCCTCCTCTCCACAATTGTGTTTGCGTTGGGTGGATGCAAGCAGTGGCATTTCAGTGGAAAGTTTGTTGAAAAGCCCAATTCTGTCCCTGGGTGCCTGGTTTTGTTTGTGATGATGAATCTGACAATTTATGACCTTTTAGAAAATATTTGTTAAGATTAGTTAACTCCACCTGCTATACCGTGATAACCATGATATACCGTCATTTGGCAAGAAGGTTATCGTACCGTCATAAAACTAATACTGTGACACCCCTAGTGTCAGTAGGGGCATTCAAACCCAACTGCCACAGAGCGCACTGGTTAGTTCAAAGCAAAGCGACATGTTATAAAGGGTATTGCCGTCACCTATGAGGCATGCAGTAAAAGGTACTGATTCCCCACACTCATTGACCACCCCTATATACATACCACCCACTCCTAATGGGATGCCAAATGATTGGTTATGGGTGCTGTGTGCTCATCGCCTTCCATGTGGTTTTCGGCTTTGCCACCTTTGGTTCTAGAGATACGATTGGCGACCTGCTTGTGAATGTTTTTTTTTCCCCATGGGCCCCTCACGTGATGTGCATCTGTTAATTGGACGTGAGCTCAGTGGGTACTCTCAAGGTCAAATCGGCCCTCTGAAGTGAGAGGCGCTTCTTTGGATTCCAGACAAGCAAGCGCCTCTCCGGCACTGACCTAGATTTGTTGGTCTGACCCTGTGCACCTCGTTGTACAAATCAGAAGACATCCTGCTCTGGGCTCCCCCTTTCGTGGCTGCCCCCTCCTTGGACCTTCACCTGGGACCCTCCAGGACCACACTAATCGGTCATATAGTGAGGGATTTAGGAGGTCTCTTGGTGGGCACCTGGCAGTTCAACTGTAGTGTCCATTACCTTGGGGGATGCTGGTGCCTTAAATCTGGGTTGGCTGTTTTGTCCGCTTGGGCGCTCTCTCCTGACTCCCACGAGATTGTCCTTCAAAGACTGGCGGAGCTTCCCTTTAAGCTGTTCACATTCCCTTCTGATTTTATAGGCCTGCAACATGAGACAACAGAGGATTTATCTATCTAGCCCAAAGACCTTCTTAGCTATGGTCTGGGCTGGGAACAGGGATGGGAAAATGGATTGGAACTAGATGCCAGAAAGCGCTATTATTGTGACCGTGGCCTGGGCCTTTTGTGGATGATGTGATCTAGCAGTTGGAGCTAGACTGCCTCTTTTGGGGTGGGACCAAGCCTGAGTTGAATATGGTGTTTCCCCTTCTGTAATGGCTTGGTGAGCTGAATAATGATGGTCTGGAGGGTTGCCCAGAGCAATGCCAGTGGTTAGGATTCTTTCCAAACCTTCCAGCCATCACCTTTTCTTTTGAATAAGTCACCCGGAGTGGGGCGGCTATGCTCAGACGTGGGTCCCAAGCCTGCTGCTCCTAGAGACCCAAGCTACGCCAAAACATGTCTGGAGATGCTTGTGGTCTCGTGCAGAAGGTATGTGATGTGACCTAGCAGTTCGAGCTGGACTGTCCCTTTTGGGGTGGGACTTAGCCTGATTTGCATATGGTCTTTCCCCTTCTGTAATGAATGGCTTGGCGGGCTGAATAATGATGGTCTGGAGGGTTGCCCAGAGCAATGCCAGAGGTTAGGATTAATTCCAAACCTTCCAGCCATCACCTCTTTTGTTTTGCTGGGCCTTTTTGTAGGCCATGAACTCAACGTGGCAGGTTGTCCGTTTTTTCTACCGTGCGGCAGGTGCTGGCTGTTATATGATTAATTCAGTTTACTTGCTACTATGTTTTCTAACCCCACCAGTCAATCCCCTCTTCTTTGGCCCCTCTTAGGACTCTAACCCTACTACACCTATACCCCAGACACTACCATTATGTCGCCTGTGGTTTACTCCCTCCTCCCTAAAACTGGGCATCTTAAGTTTTTAATACATTTTCCTCAACCTAAATTGTTTAGCGGGAAAGGGAGCTTGGACTTGCACCCCAACGCCATGCTGCATGCCCCATTATGCTAATCGGAGTACACATTTTGTCCTTGCTCAGGGCCAGGCCCACTGCACAGGGACCAATCACTATTTTTGTAACTTATATTTTGACACGTTGGGAAAAATAAAACGCAGGACCATTTTCTTTTCCCTTTCAAAACTATCCCACAAGACTTTACCACATAGTCCCTGATGGCTATGCCCACTTCAACCCCATTACTGGTCCCTTGTGGCCATGGCCAGTGGCCAGAATGACCAGGTTATGGCCAGGCTATACCTCAGTCACCAAAGGTAGATCACTATTTTTTCTACCTACATTATGACACTTTAAAAAAGAAAAAACAGACACATTTGCGAAACCATGCTTTGGGGTCCTTGCCAATTCTCCTCGCACAAGTTTGTTGCAAATCCATCCATGTTACTTTTTTTGGAAAAGTGTCAAAATGTATGTACAAAAAATAGTCCTAAAACTTAGCCCCCACTTGAGAAAAATCAAACTTTGCACACCCATTTAAGGTTGGATCTATAATTGTTAGCAAACTCTTGTGTAGATTCCTCAAACGGCACCAAACTTATAAGCCATCTAAAAATGTTGAGACCCTCCCTCTAATTTTGCCACCTCTTGACAAAATCCCACTAAACTTTGCAAAAACATTCAAGGATAGGTCTAAAATGATATTGCAAACTTGTACGTACATTCGTCAAATGGCACCAAATTTATAAGCTGTTCAAGCATTTTGGGACCCCACCTCTAATTTTGCCCCCATTGCCAAAATAGCACCAAACTTTGCAGGAGCATTCGAAGTTGGGTCTAAAATGATATTGCAAAATTATTTGGAGTTTCAGGGAATGACGTCAAAGTTATGGGCCATCCAAAAACTGCTTTTCACTGACCCTTTAATGCAAAAATATGCATGGGTGTTCTTGAACTTTTGTCAAGTTTGCGAACATCCAGCAATACTCTCGAACATCTGAGATGTTCGTGGACTTCGGAGAAGACAAAACACCTGATTTTGTTTTGGCTTTTCATGGCCATATCCCATCCTCCTCACCCTTTACCTCCACAGTTTGACAAGTGTAATGTTGTGTTTTTTAATATATTTTTACTGAAATGTTCATGGACTACAGGTGTAGTTTGCGAATCCAACATGACGTTGGTTTTAAATGTTTTGACGCATCTCACATTTTTTATTGACCAATGAGCGGATGTGTATGATGTCGCGAATGTTACGCGCCTCTCTGTTTGGCCCTGAGGCATCCGCAGACACCGAATCAGGAAGTGAGTCCGCGGGCCGGATGCCAGTATCACTAATTCTTCTTTACAGACTTTGGTCATTTTGAAAAAATCTACTGGATGGATTTACACCAAATTTGCAAAAGCACACTTTCGGGACCAAGCCGCTGCTCCTTGCGCAAGTTTGGTGCAAATTCATCAAGCAGTTTGGGATGTGGGTGTGAGTAAACCTTTTTCTTTTCATTGTCTTTGAGGATTTCAAAAGTTTTGGGACCCACCCTATAGCTTTGTCCCCCTTGACGAAACCACAGCAAATCTCTCAATCATTCAGAGGTGGTCATATACTTATTAGTTTTACAAGGTTTGGTGCGGATTCGCTGATTGCCCCCAAAGTTATAACTCGCCCAAAAACGGCTCTTCCCATGGGTTGAGCAACGTAACCATAACTACGGACCATAACTTCAAGGCCCTGTAAAATATATATATTAGTCCAGTCATGCAGAATTGAAATGCACGTTTTTCTTAAATATCCTTGAAATGTGTGTGTTCAAAATTGAAATAAGGTATTCCCCTAATCTTCTGCAATGGAAAGTCTAATTCCTATGAACAAGGATGTGATGCATCCATGCTGTTATTCTGTTTGTAGGAAACTGGTGTTACAGACCACTAAGCAAAATAGGACCAACGAGAAATCCTAGTTCTTTGTCTGTGGATTTAACTCAATCAGGCTTCCATAGATCATAGGCTTGAAAACATCTTGTGACCATCGGGCAACAGGGCTTTGAGCGGGCTTGGTTGGAGCCCAGACCGTCTCCAAAAGCTGCCTTTGAGTCTGGGTTTCCTCAGTCCCCTTAAAACTATTTTAGTTTTGCAGTAGGATGCTGAGGTTGTGCAGCGGGGACGCTGTGAAAGAAATGTGTGCAGGGAAGCTGTCTGCCTGCTAAAGCAGTACAGTCATTACCTGATTCCCAAAGTCTAATTCTCTTTTATTATGTATATATGAATCCTACTTTGATGTCACTTTACTGGTACAGTTTTATCATAAATTAAAGAAGCAGACAGGCCTATGTGTGCATTATGTGCTCAGAAGGGTTGAATTGTAATTAATTGTAATTGTAATTGGTTATTTATAACATGCTTAATACCCATAGGATTCTAAGTGCGTAACCGGGGATTGAACCTGTTTTTCTCTGCATTGTCCTGCTTGCAAGGCGACCTTTGCCCCAGAGCTATCCTCCCTAGACAATCACTTTCACACCTATGTTGTATATAAAAATGTGTTAACGCTTATATTCCCCAAATGATTTTTGATTTTAGGCAAAGTGTCAAGTAACTTACACTAGTGCCGTTTGGCCTAGTCCCCTTTCTCACGGATGCTTGCCTGTGGTATTTCCGGGCCGGCTGAAGATGTATGGGATGAGTTTACAAATTGAAGTCCATCTTTGGCCATCAAAAGCACATTTAAAGTTTTGTTGCGACCACTGGTACCTTCCTGGAGGATATGTGCCTATTAGCCCTTCCTTGCAACGGGTAATAGCTACAGATTATGACGGGATAGGAAGACGGCAGGGGAGCTGAAACCCTAAATGAACACCCTGGTCCTGGGTGATTTATTTACAGATTGAAGGTGATTCACTCACTGTTTGAATTGCTTAGATCATGACTCAGAAAGGGGTTTATTTAGAGACAGCAGTTGATTTGGAAACTGAACCACAGGGAGTTTGATTTACATTGAGTGTGATAGTTACAAGCAAGACCACCTTAGACTATGCCCCAAAGCACATGTTTGCAGGGCCTTGTGATGTATTGTTTGGGATACATGGTCCTAGCCTAAGTCGCATGCCTTGTCTTCTCTTTCCTCTTGGCCACGACCATCACAATTTGGCCACGTCTACTTCTCAGAGCCCTCCTACTTCGTATCCCACTTAAAAACTGCCCAAAATGACCACTAAGTTGCAATTTTCTGCCTTAGAAAACTCTGTGCAATTATACCTTAATCGTATACCTCTTGTAACAGGGTCATGGTATTGACCTTATCGGGGTGGACAATGCCCACACCCCCCCCGACCAGTGGTAGGGTGTCTACCAGAGTAAACGCCAGAGCCGCTCCTACCCCAGAGACTGGGTGAGAGAGATGAGAGGGCTCCAGTCCCTGTAATTTTTCCATGGAATACCTATGAGCTTAGTGCCACTATGTTACAACATGCGTTACAGCCTCATGTCTAGCAAAGGTCCTTTTTTGTCTATTGGAGAGCCACCAGATCCCGAATGGAGTTCCTCACCAGAGAAGAGCTCCACTAACTTCAACACCAAGGAATTATTCTCCATTCTTCGGGAAATGGAAGCCCCTACCCCCCCACAGATAACGTCCCGTAAAGTCAAGCAATAGTGCACCGACATCCAAAACGCCTTGCGAAATAAAATTGCAACTCTCCAAATCAAAATAGCCAACAAAAAAATCATACTGCTCCAGAATGCTCCACAACCTGCCCCTGCCACCACATCGGATAAACCCCCCACTCCCTTCAGATTCACTAAAATTTCCATCCCAGAGACCGAAAAAATACTTTCCTTGAAGCCTTCGAATTGCCAGGGCGACAATTGCCCTGCACAAATTATAAAGGATGCAGCTCGAGACCTAGCCCCTTTTAATTACAAAGCTTATTAACGCCTCATTTATAACAAATACAGTGCCTATTAACCTTAAAGAATCATGGGTTCTCCCACTATTGAAAAAGCTAACTCTAGACCCTGCTATCCCTACTAATTCTAGACGCATCACCAAAGTCCCCTTACTCCTCAAAATAATTGATCAGCTAGCTTACCTTCAAATCCAGGATTACCTCGAAGCCAACCACTTAGTAAGCACCCGCCAGTCCGGCTTTCGTCCTCAACACGGTACGGAAACGGCATTAATAGACCTCAAGACCCAAATTGATGAGCTGTCGGATAATGGGAAAACCGCTATGCTGCTCCTCCTTGACCTATCGGCGGCTTTCGATTTGGTGGATCATGCAGTCTTACGTAAACACCTCAAGTCGGCTGCCCTTTTTCAAGTGTTGCTATAACCTGGGTTCAGTCCTTTCTAGCAAACTGCACAATGAGAGTTTTCTCCCCATCAGCATCTGCAGACCCCATCCAAATATCCTGCATTGTGCCGCAGGGCTCTTGTGTCTCACCCACTATTTATAACATCTTTACCAAGTCCCTGTTTGACAAATTGGATAGACTGGGAGTCACCTACACAAACTATGCAGATGACACCGAGATCCTTATTCACCTTTCGGGCAACTTTGTTGAGGACACGGCCTTGGTAAACAAGATATACCTCCTCATTCAGACATGGCCTCTGCCTGAACGACGATAAAACTGAGATCCTGATACTGGGCTCAGAGTCCAACCTAAACAAACTTGGCTCCAGTTACGCCTCTTTCAATATTGATAGCAACACAATTAAGGTGATGCCTGTTGTAAAAACCCTGGGCTTTTACCTGGCCTCCACCTTAACACCAAAAAAACAGGTCCACTCCCTAGCATCCTCGACGTTTTATACCTGTAAACTCATTAGAGCCTGTCGACCATTTCTCTCTGAAACTTGCTGCATCACACTTGCCAGTGCTCTAATAATATCGAAACTGGCCTACTGTAACGCTATGTACGTGGGCGCCAACAAATACATCTTAGACAAAATTCAAAGATTACCAAATAACGCCCTGACAGCAGCCCTAAACATTCCTAACCGAGAACACATCTCTAATTTCAGAAGAGATGCCCACTGGCTAAAAATAAATGACAGGATTCTTCCCAAACAGTATCACTCACATCAAAGTGCCTTAACAATATAGCACCCCCATACCTTACAGAAAGAATAAATAGGAGAACATGAACACGTCCAACAAGATCAGCCAATGCCCACCTTCTCGAGATTCTGAGATTCAAACGAACCAAAGCAGGTGGCTCTAGCTTCCCGGTCAAAGCGGCTGCATCTTGGAATGCACTTCCCCCAAACCTGAGATCTGAACAACCCTACTGATTATTCAGACGCAACATGCTAAACTGGCTACGCACCAACGACCACTAAGACTAGTCCATCCCAGACCAACTCTGTCCCACGGTATACGACTCTCCTTAATACTCTTATCTTTGTCTTCCCTCTGTATCACTGTACCCACTGCATCCTTTGTAACCTACCTAGCCATTAGTCCTACTGCACTTTGTTCCCACAATCTTTGTCCTTGCACTTCTGTAACCCAGCATGCAGTGACTAAGGTCCTTGTTAATGTTGTTCGTATTGTATTTGCTGTAACTAAGCTTAAAGTATACTTCTCTCTGTTGCGCCCAGCTACCCAAGGGTTGGGAGCATATTATCAAATGAACAAACAAACAAGTGCGAATACTGGCGCAACACCCAAATCTTGCTCCCATTATCGTCTCCATGGTATTGGCCAGAACACAGATTTCCCCCGTCTGGAAGGCTGCATATAGAGTGCCCAAAAAGATGGTACATGGCTTTAGCAACACATTGAATGCTTCCACAGGAACAGGGGCAAGGATAAAAAGGGGCGTTAAAGATTATGGAACCAATAACAATAGGAAATGAGCAGCAGGTTGGTCCTCGCTTTTACATGAATTCTAGGCCCAATGGGAAGGGGAGGAAACGGCCAAGCAGGAATGCCCAAGATCGCTTGAGTGTTTGGGTGAGAGGAGGAGAGGTGGTGGACAGAGAGATAAGCCAGAGTGTGGACGTTGAGTAGCGTGCTGAGGACCTGTTGGAGATTGTGAAAGAGAGTACAGGTGAGTTATTGTGTTTGAGAGAGTTGTACTAAGTGTGTGAGAGAGCTGAGAGGCTGTGAACATGCATGTTGGAATTTGTGATACAGTGAGGAGAAGGGAGAATAGAAAAGAGAGAGAGGAGAGTGGTTTTAGGTGAGACTGGGCACGTGAGTAAGAGTAGAAGTGAGGGTGGAAGAAGGGGGAGACTGGTGTTGGAGAATAGGAGGGAGGAGTCCTAGGAGGTAGAGAGGGAGGGAACAAGGAGTTTGTGAAACATCAGAGGGACAGATGGTATGGAGAAGAGTGTTGAGATATCTGATATATATTGCTGATTTACTATGTGGCAATCACGGATATAACAATCTTTGGTATGCAATTGTACCCTCCGATTCTGGGACAAGAAACAGGCTGTGTTTATAGTTAAAACTCAAATCTATTGAAATGCAAGAAAATCTAAGCTGGTAACCTTGTCGATGGCTTGATTACACAATTAAAATTGACGTGCCATCTCACTAAAAAAAAGGCACACACACAATCACTCCTTACATGCTGTTTGCTGGCTATTACATTCAAATAGTTTGAGTGGTTTGTACATCACATTCATTTCTTTATAAACACTCGCATGTTTTGGAACATCTTTTATTTTCTCCAATATGTTAAAGGACATTTTTTTTTGTACCGTGCACTATCACCACCGGAGTGGTCCCCTGGCGCTCTGGCGGCTCTGAAAGAGGAGGGGAGGTTGAGTTAGCGGGATGAACCAGGAAAAGTGCAAGAGAGCAGTGATGTGCTGTTGGCGGCCTCAGCCCGGTGGGTCTGTTGGCTGGGCCTGGGGTGTTTGCGGCCAGTAGTCGTCGTGTACTGTTGTGCAAGACTGTGTATTTTTTTTTATTGTTGCAATGTAATGAAGTTTGTGAGGTTTGCTGTGCTGTAGGTTTTGGTTGTGTTTGGTGTGGAGTTTGAGAGGTGTATGTAGAAAGGGAAATTGTTAGTAGGGTTGGTTAGTTTGCGTCTCTATCCTCGTTGAGGTGCTCGGCTTGCGTAGTCTCCCATGATGCGGCTTTGTCCTGATCTAGGTCCGACTGGCATACAAGGTTCCTTACTCCTCTGGTCCCCACCTCTAACATGCTCTCTCCTAGCTCCCCTTATCCTCCCTTCATACTCCTGTGGCTAGTGCACCTGCCAATGTCAGCCTCCCAGGTAGTGTGGTTATTGCCAATATCTCGACAATACCACACCACTGTGGTACCTGGCGATCACTAAGGGGCGGGCGGAAGTCTTAGTGGGATTGTCTGGGGTAGTTGACTCAGTCTCTGTGCGTGCCGCCTGTGTTCCAGTCTATCCGGTGTCACCCGTCCAGGTGCCAGAGAAAGTTTACATAAATATCAACACTTTTATCATTAAATAGAAATCAATTCCCTCCCATGTAAAGATGGTGCTGTAGATTGCTTGTATGGCATCTAATTTGAATGGAGGCTGAGGTTTATCTAATTCTGCGGGTTTGGATTTGGAAAGCAGTGCTATAAATTGGCTACACAGCTCTGGTCCTCTCCATACCGTACGCGACTGATGTCCCACCCTCCACCTCAGAGTCCCAGAAGCTCTGCGTCTTGACTACCCTGAAGGAAAATGCTTCATTCTTTTCCACGCATGTGCTGTCCACGGCTGCTTCGCCAAGTTTGATGCAACTGGCCTTCCATGGGAGCAGTAACTTCACCGTCCTATGGCATTACTTGTGAGACCCCTTAACCCATTATCCTCCCCTTCCTGAGGGAGCAGACCCCAAGGAACTCATTCAAGGGAGACCTTGTCCTGGCCCTAGATGAAGGCTACCAATCCATCAAGCCGAAACGTCATTGGACGCCACACCCTGCTTGTTCTCAAAGTCTTTACCAAGAGCATTAGCCTTTGATTTAAAATCCTGATGTCGACCTACTACTAGGTCACCCTTCAGCCTGGCATTGTTAGACCTCTATGAGGTCACTACAAAGGAGTGTGAAACCCCACACACCCCTTGAGACTATTGATACGCATGCAATTTTGCTGCACGACTACGGCTCATACTTGTTTCCAAGCCTAGCTCAGCCCCACCTCCAAGACTGTGTCTGCACTGTACCAATTACTTAACAATGGAGAAACTTTTCAACATAGGAAATCAATGTGTACAGAGTCGAGCTACTCATTACCCTTTGTTGAACACATTATTTGCACTAGTTCTGTTTGTTATTGCGGTTTCATTTTCACATTGAATTACATTAAAAGAGTCACGTGGTATCTTTCTGTGGAGCCTAAAAAAAGTCTGTACTAGTAGAGTATGTATATAAAAAAAAAATGGAAAAAAATACCGGCAGCTAAACAATGAAAGCTGTTTAAACACTGATTAGCGCCAATGTGTTTCTCTATGTTACGCCCAGGGTATTAGTGAGACAAAGATGTTCTTGTCGTAGTGATATACGATAAAGGAATAATGCTTACATTAAAGTTGTTGCAAACCTCCAAATATAGATGGTAGGATGCCCCCTTGTTCCAATAAATTAGAACGCACAGGATATTGGTTCACCCACTTATCGTAGAAGAATGGTTTACTGGTTTTATTACAGGGATAAATAGCAGATTGGGTCCCACAGGTGCAAATCCATTCTCCTACCATGCAGTGTCGAGAGAATGCAATTTGCATTGGCATCATTTTCTTTTGACATGGAAGTGACACAGCTAAATTTATATCCCAATGTGTCATTTGAAATATCTATCCCTTTCACAGATTGCAAGCTTTCGCGTAATTCTATGTTAATGTGGTCATTTGAATCACAACTTAAGTGGTTGACTACACCTATAAAAACACTCTGGGTACAATTTTTAATTGGATACAATTTACAAGGACTGCGCTTTTGCTGCACAGATTTGTTATCAGTTATACACTGTGCACACAGAGCAGAAAAAAAAATTCAATTTCTTCCTATTGCAGTGAAATTCGCTTGACACTGAATACAGTGTGGAAGCATAGTGCATTTCCCACCACAGTGTTAAAAGTATTGTATTTGAAATGGGCTCTCCCTATTTGTATCATCTTCCATGTTCTCTTCCACTCCAGGTACTCGGCAAGGTATTGATTCTAGGGGCCTTAAACAATTGGAATGGAGATTTTCTAAACTCACTTTTGAATACTTTAAATCGGTGAGCAAGGATGGACCCTCATGAGTTTTCAAGAAGACTCCCAGTCAACTTCTCCTTCCGCGTGGAAAGCAGGTGTTCTGCTTCTATGCAGCGTATGATTCCAGAGTTCTTCACTTTTTGTCTCTCCATATTCCTTGCGAGTTTCCCTAATTATCATGTAATATTCCCACAATTTGTAATCATAGCACACTTTTTGATTGGGTAAACCTTTCAATTAGCTTGTTTAATATTCAAACCCTCCTACAGAATAACCCCCCCCCCAATTGTATGTCGATCATATTTTCAAAACGTGAAACTGTGGGGTTGCCTGCAATGAATACTTCTGAATTAAATATAATTTATATTACATATGTTGGGGATAACCATGAATTTGTACAGTCAAATATGAATTTATTCATATTTCCCATTTTATTAAATATGAATTACCTCATAAATGTTAGCTTTGCACTCATTAGAGGATAATCTTATGGTCGTAACAGAAATTGTGTTTTGATTGTATCTCATATGGTTGTGGATTTATATTGAAACCATTTTTAAATGTATGTTAGAACTAATGCACATTATATTTCTGAAGCGTCCTTAAGTTTGAGTTCTTAGAATTGTGAAAGCCTTGTGCTAGCATCATGAGTAATGTAAACAGCTCTTGGGGGCTTCATTGTCTATTTTCTGTTACTGAGAATGTAGTCATTTTTATTGTCATAATTGATGTCAATAGGTGACACCTTGAGTGTATTATGGCTGTTGAGGTTGGGCGGTAGGAGATCAGGGCTCTGACTGTGGTCAGATCATATTCTTAACTTTGCAAACACCATGAGTTCATCCTTTCTGGAATTTAAAGAAGTATTGTTTTAAGAATATCCTCTTGAATGTGGGTGGGATATGTCCAATAACTGTTCTTTGTACAAATGGATCTGGTTTGTAAAATGTGTATTCATGAGTAAAGAAATGCACATCTATTCGCTCCAAATTGCAAAATGAAGCCCCCTGGAGACACTCAAACATTCCTCCCCACCCATTTGATAATGTATGCAGGGCTAAAACAGAAAAAATTATCTTGTCGGATATTTTCCTGGAGAGCTAACAAAACAAGCATTTGCCAAAGCCATCTAAGAAAAACCATTGATTTCTTATAGATTTAAACAGTAATGTTTTCCTTATTTTAACGTTTCCTGTTTACAAATCATTGTGTAATCACAATAGGTGTCTACATGCAATTTCTAAAGCTATCACTTTTTTATATTTCAAATTATACAGAATTTTGAAAGAATAATCCAAGGTTTCAATTGCTGTTGGAAAACGAAACACACTGTTTGCATGCAAACATTTCTGGCACACTTGGGCTTTTCATGTTTTTGTATATTCAGTTCAAAGATTTATTGGAAATTATGTTTTGGTGAAATGCTGTCCTGCACTTCACCGACATTCCGCGTTTATAGATTTAGGTAGTGTACATTTTTTCAGTGCAGCAAAGTCCGTTTTGCAAGAATGCAGTGTTCGGTTTTGAAATGGGACTATCAGTATTTCTTGTTGCCAGATAAAGGTTGGTTAAAACCCAGTCTCTGGGCAAGTTCCAAGGAACGTGCCAGGTGTGTGGCAAAATTTCTGTCATTTTTAGGGTGTTCTCTCTCAGGGGGGCAGGTAAGGGAACCCTTTTGGAGGTAGCTGGTGAGAAACCCACATCATGAAAGAAGCAATGCATTTTTCTGGCACCTCTTCACTTTTAGTTGAGGCAGTCTCCATGTCTTAGATTTTCTTACCAGCGGTGGATGGAGTAAAGAGAAGTGAGAGGAAGACTGGAAGTTAGGTAGAAAGGAGAAAGAGAAAAGATGGGATCAGGTTAGAGGTTCAGAAGGGAGTAGTACAGGAGAGCGAGGAAGCGATTAAGAGAGGGGTAGGAGGAGTAGGGGATCGGGAGAGAGGGAGAGGAAAGCAACGGTGTGAGAGAGATTGTGACGAGGCATATAACATCAGAGAGGGCCATTAATAATTCATGGAGGTAATTTGATAATTCATGTAGGTAATCGGATAGAGAATGCCAAGGCTGTTGTGCTATCGCAGTCGGTTTTCGGTTGAGTATTGGAGAGTAGAGAGGGGTTACCTGACATTAGTACTGACCCTACATCTGGGAGACAGGGAAGTCTGGACTAGGGTAGAGGGAACCAACGGGAGGTTGGGTGATCAGCCCAAGGACTCCCATTAGACGGGCTCTCCTGCAGTCCAGTTTCAATTGAGCTGTGATCATTAACAATAAACCCTTCAATTTACTTGAACTAAGTTGTGCAATTCTTGAGGTCATCTCCGACACTGCAATACATATTGCTCTAATCAAATTTCGAGTTTTCGTGCATTCATACTGAAATGCACTATTTTTTCTACTTTCCTTTACCCGCTAACCACAGACTTTATTTTCATTTAACTCTCATACTACCTTTAATCTTGCCCTGGTTGGTGGAATATACGACTCCTTGGGGGCAGTGGGCCTCCTCTACCTATAACGCCTTATAGGGGGAGGTGCCAACATTTTTTTCTTACATAGACTGAATGGGGAAACAATTTGCACACGGCTACAGGCCAAACGCCTGGACGGATTTTCATCAAATTTGCGGCAGGAGCAGGGGCTTGGGTCAAAAAGCGTGCTTTTGTGTGTTTGGTGGAAATCCAACCAGTACTTTTGTTGCAAAGATCCGAAATGCATGTCCCAAAAAAAGTGTGATATCTGGGTCCGCTATGCGGACCCATTTCCCTGTTCGCTCCGTGGACAGAAGTGTCATTGGCTCGCGGTACGGCATGCTGTTGGAGAAGTTTGGACACGGCCTGTGGTTGGCTGGAGAGAAGTGTGGTGTGTGTTAACGGTTTTCGGGAAAGCCGCCATGGTGTATCGGAGGACATTGCGGCAGCGGAAGGGTCTGGAAAATGTACCGTACGGATTGTGTTGGCGGCCTTATGGGAGGGAATGGGTGGGGGAGTGAGATGTGGTTCATGTGACATATATAGGCGAGTACTTTGTGTGGTGATTGGAGGCAGCTATCGTAACGGCACCATAGCTTCTGCCGCTACCTGTTTGCGGCAACCTCTTTTTGTGGTGAGTGGTGGTTGAAGGATTTGGACGCCTTCTGGGTCTGTCAGGGTGACTGCAGTTTGGCGGGATGGTTCGCCTTTGCGGATATATGGCATCCGTTACGAATGTTGACTTTGTCATGGTGCACTATGGAAGTCTAAATTTGGGTTGCATGTCGTGTGGATGATTAATTCGTAATCTGAAGAGGTTGCTGACCACAGTGATGCATATTTTTTCTACTGCCAAGGTCGTTTTCTCATGCATATCACCAAGAGGAGTATGGGTCCATGACGGTAATAAGAGGTCGGAAGGTGTGCTATAAACCGAATTATGCGTGATTTTATGCACACTGCTGGCATGTTCTCCACCCACTATGAGAGGTCGCAAAATATGCAGTGGGTCCGTAGAAATGGCATTTATTTGAGCGCCATTGGCAATGCCATTTTCTTTTACACTGTGCAAGAACCATTGACCAGAATGTGGTAATAATGTGAGGAGAGGCAGACTAATGCATATAAAGAGAAAATACAAAAAGAAGTCGCTCATACGCATGTCAAAACAAAAAAAAACCTTTATACATCTATGATGGAAGACTGAATCCCCTACCCAGATTGATATTGTTTATCCCCCACCACCTCACTATCATGAAAAGGTAGTGGATTACGCTGTACTTTCAGGATTACTCGTGCCACATCCTGGGTGGCTATGTGGATGTATGCGAATGGAGAAATCGTGCATACTTTCATTGAACTTTGTAGTGGACGTGCTTTGGAATGGCACAACATTTGTACTGTCAATGTGTGACGGTACATTTCAAGTGTTGTACAGGAGTGACAGTGTTGGATGATGGCGGCTTCAATGTGATTGGTGGATGTGTGTGTGCCTATTTACGATTAACCCAATGAAGAAGAGCTGCAGAGAAGATAGTGCAAAGAGCTCCAGCTTTACTGGGGTGTGGCCCTTGCGCTACTTTAGGCGGCGCACGTGCCAAAACCTGCCCTTTATACCACCTTACCCAATTGCCATGGCAGTGTGGGGATTAGCCAATCGGGTAGTGTGGGTGTGGTTAACAGGAAGGGGAGGTGAAACTGTTGTACATTATGCTCTGCATACTGAGGGTGGCTGACATGGCGAAATGCATTGTGTTGCCTGTAGGTGATCCCTTTGTCATAGATCTGCACAACTATTCCCTGCAAAGACACTTTGACGGCAATTTGGGTTTGGAAGGAGTGGACACATTGTGGAACGCTGTGTATGAGTGCAATTTCACCGATATGTGTGCACTTTGCAAGTAGTAGATGTTATCATCATCTATTACGTCGGCATGAATATGGGTTACCTGGCTTGCTTAGATTTTTTTTCCGAGGTGATTGCTGGATGCCGTGAGGACGCTTTTTCCCACTGCCAAGGTGCTTTTCTCATCCATAATACCACGGAGAGTATGGCCCACTGCTCATGGATGTTGTTCCGAGCCAGATGCAGGAAGGTGTCTCATCAACAGAAGCATGTATACTTTTTTTGTCCGCTCGTGGAATGTTATTCTACAACAATGATCTCATTAGTTGTGGAAATGCAGAGTTTTTCCAAGAAAATGGCATTTTGTTGTCGCACATTGGCAATGCAGTTTTGTTTGCTCATCTACTGGATGCGGTGAAGAGTTTAATGTACTATGTGAGCATAAGAAAACACAAAAGCTGATCAATGTGATGACGTGATGCCATGAATGAGATTTGTAATGGTATCTTTGTCGTGGGTGTTAGTCCTTGCAGTGTACACTGGTGGCACGAGTTATGGTTGCTTAGCTACCATAACGGTTGAATTTCCGGGGGGGGTTCGGTTTTACCTGTAACCATAACATCCCCGTAACAATGTGCCACATGTGTCTCCCTCGTGATCAGGATGAGCAATCCTGCAAGTCTTGCAAACTTTTCCGTCCTAAGATGCTATAGGATAGGCGGACGAAACGGTGGGCGGCCAATGCGATACAGGCCGGTTGTGGATCCCCCATGGGTGCCGTCACCGAACACGAGGATTCTAGTGACAGCCATGGCGCAGATGTGGAGGCCATAGACCTTTCCCTGGAATCCTCAGCCCCGATAGGCATGCCGCTGGCATTGCTATGTGGACATCACACTCCGGCGACAGGGGCACACCTGCACCAGCGAAGGCTAAGCATTCTACCCCACGGGCTCCCTGGACAGATATGCCGAGGAAGCAGCAGACGCCAACAGGTCCGTTGAAAGTTCCGACAGTGCCTACCGGTCTTCACGATCGGCCGCCCTTCCCGCAACCGCTGAAGCGGCATGCGCCTATGCATTCCAGCCATAAGGCTGGAAAACACTCGGGCACCAATGTCCCGCCTAAGAGAGCATAAGCCCCGAAGGTTTCGGCAAAATCGAAAACCACGACGACATCTGTAGGGGCGTCAAAATCTCCCTCTCACCCACCGGAGCTATGCAAGAGTCTCGCAAAAATGTTTTCGACAGCGAATAAGCCCTTGTCCTGAAACCCCCCAAAAAGTCTCCTGTGTTCTGCTGTCCGTATTCCCGAAACCCTCCTGGAAACGCCCCTTAGTTGAGATGCATCTATGGCCCAAAGCCACGCACCCTTTGTAAACCTCCCCTTTCTCTGAATCCTTCGCTTCCATCGCCACCAGTTTTTTCAAACCCTTGTGTACTGCCTCTGGTATTCCCTGCACTAAAATATGATAGAATATTGCTATTGTTTTGTTCCAAGGCTCTCGGGTTTCGAGGCGCCAAAGCTCTTGAATGTCCTGGATGTGCTGCACAGGATCTTCATCTTCCCTCATTTTGTGCGATTTGATCGCCCCAATGTCTGACATGGCTGGGTATTGTGTTCGTAATGCTTGCCATACTGGTCGCCTGCAGTTTGCAAATGGTGCCTAATCGTGTTCTGTGTCATTACCCCTTCCATACGTCATTGTCTGCGTCCCTTAGTATTGATGATAGTCCCTTTACATCACCTACTGCTAGTCTTTGACCAGCTGTCATCTTCTCCACCTCATAAATCCATTTCCCTGCTCCTGCCCTCAATGATGGTCACCTACACTTCACATTCTCCTGTTCTGTGTACTTCCATGGCTCATACTGAGGTCTCGTCCCTCCTCTCTCCAATAAAGGCATCTGTGAATATGACGCCCTCTCTTCGGGTGTCCTTCGGTACATTCTAATTTGTCAAGGCCCTCTCTCGTCCTCAATGTCTCTGCATATATCTGCTGGTTCCAATGTGGGTACTCTTTTGTTATCAGCATAAGCTCTACACAATTGTCCTCTCGAACAAGCTAGTGCTGTCTCCCCTCTCCTACATCCTGGGTGATTGCTTAGTCTATTAACTTATGTGTTGTATGTGGTGCACATGTCATTCATCTGCTGTGCTTGCTCGTCTGAATCGACCCCTCCTCCTTGTCTGTGGGTCCTAAATTCACATGACGCCCACTTGTTTGTCCCCGTGGACTGTGACCGGCTCCCTCCCCCCTACCCCCCCCCCCCTTCGCATCCACAATGTTTGACGGCATCGTTCGGGTTCCTCCCTATGCGCTCGGTCCCTTGCCAGTCTGTCCAACTGCAACTTCCTCTCTGTTAACTTGCGTTTTTCTCATCTCTCTCCGCCTCTCTGCCTTCTCCAGTTCTCTTGCTTTTCTCCCTCATCTCCCTTTCCGCTCTCTTCCTTTCCTTCAGATCCCTTACCAAGTATTCCTTTTCTTCTTCCCTTCTCTGTTCCATGTGTTCTCGCTCCAGTTTCTCCTCTCTCCTTCTTTGTCCTCATGCTCTAGTCTCACTTCCCAGTCCTTCTCTTCTGTCTTCCTCATCCATCAGTTCTGCCCAACCTGTCGTGTTGCTCTCCCTCTTCAGGATTTCTATTGGTTCGGTCGCCCCTTCTGCCTCGGTTTGTCTTCCCTTGAAGCTTTAAAAGTACTTGTTGTGCTATCCATTAATTCGTGCTATGCCCTCAAACACCTCCTTTGCGCCTGCTGCCCCTCACTGCTCGCCCCTGCATCACTAGCTGGCTGTCCTGCGCCTTTCTGCTTATCCTATTTAGTGTATGGCGGTGGCTTATATGTCGGATTTGAGTACTCCTCTGCTGCCCTTAGTTCCCACATTGGATACATTGCCTGTTCATCATCTGTATCATCAAATACTACACTTGGAGGGGCAGAGGGAGGTGTGGAGGAATGGGTCCCTTGGTCCTTCACCTCCTGTTGGCTTAGCATCCACTGACATCTCGCGGCATCCCCCTCTCCCTTCTGAAACATGCGACCCAAAACTCGAATATGGCCATGCGTTTGGTCAGTGCCTTTCCCTTGTAAGCACCCTGTGTCAATAGAGATTGATGCACGTCTTTGGAGATACTTCCACAAGGTAGCCATGGTTTGTTTAATTTACCTTCTGTATTTTTGGACCATTCTATGCTATATTTACATATTTTCTCCTTGTAAGGTGGAAGTGTCTTAATCAAATGCTGAGTAACCCTCCCCACCCCCCACCGTTACCTTGATACATTTCAATGCCTCTTACCTGATCCCAAGTCGAGGCTTTCGATAATCTGCTGTTCAGGGATAAAAAAGTTACAATGCAATAATATGTTCCAGTTTGCACGTGCCTCTCTGGCTCTACAACTTATCAGGCATGCTCCGCGCACCACCCCTCCTTCAGTCGCTGCCTCGTCGGGCACACAGCCGCAATCTTGCGCATACGCCTTCCGCGCACCACCACGGTTTTACCTCGTCTGCCAATCCCAGGTTCTCCGCACTAGCACATCGCCGTCTCAAACTCTGTGTCCTATATACAAACCTAAGGGTGACGTCACCAAACTATCAAAACACAATATAGGTAAATAAAATATTGCACACACACAGTAATAGCCTGTTACTCCCAAACCCACACAATCCCCACAGCTGTTTTCCTGCTCTCCAGGCAGAGTATACTAATATTCTCTTGTGATCGAACCTTTGCCTCGCTTATGTGTGAAATGCCTCTCTCCAGGAGACTGCCGATTTACCTTCCGCAATCTAGGCTAGCTCCTTGCTAACCCTCACGGGAATACCATCATCTATTACCCAAGCTAAAACGCCTAACCCACAGGAATACCTTGTTTACATAACTCTTGTTATCCAAGCCCTTAAGTCAGTAGTCTAGGTTATTCATCAGAACATTTTTATCTCAAGACTGAATGTGCCATAAACATAGAAAAGGGGCTTTAAAAACAAAAACTCTTTTTATTGGCATTTCGCAAACAACCTTGCTCATAGAACTTAAACAAAAAGAAAAAGCATCACAGTCTCGGTGTGAACTTTACAGTTCCCCTTTTTGCTGTCGTATCTCCAAACAGTTCTTTACGTTAACAACATTCAAATTTCTCACGGGCTGGGTTTACATTGGTGCTATGTAGTTGGGCTATCCCCTTATTGGCTCCACTGGGTAGTATAGAACCTAGAGAAAAGAATATAACAATAAATGGCCACTTTCCTCTTGCAGTGGTGGGTGGTACGATGCTTGTTTCTTGGAACTAATCCTCCCTATGGTTCCTGGTTCTCCTCTCCTGCTTGATTCAACAGGTAATATATCTATGGGTCCCACATGCTCGGGGAGCTCGAGCGATGGAATGATAAGCCTTTGTATCTCCTCTCCATATCGTTACACTCCCCCAACATCCAAATGCCAGTCCTCTATTTTGGGGTACGCCGGGCCTTTCCATTGCATTGCCACCCT
Organism: Ambystoma mexicanum; assembly: GCF_040938575.1. NCBI lineage: Eukaryota > Metazoa > Chordata > Amphibia > Caudata > Ambystomatidae > Ambystoma > Ambystoma mexicanum. The sequence goes on along the minus strand of NC_090933.1, from coordinate 1,216,691,032 downwards.
CCTCTTAGCTAGCAGCAGGAGTAGCCCTGTTAGTCGCCTTTTTCCCTTGGGGATAGATTTAGTGTATCCCAGGAGTGCTGTCATTGGTTTTGGATGTAACCCCTCGCCAATAATTTCTCCAATAACTTTAAATACTACTTCCCAAAATGCTAGCACTGCGGGGTACCACCATGCCATGTATATAAAGTCTGCCACTGGTTCATTGCATCTAGCGCATCCGGTGGGTACCTCTGGGTAATAATCATGAATTTGGCTAGGAGTGTAGTAAAGTTGATGTAGGTATTTCCATTGAATTACTTTAAATCTGGCATTTATCGCCATCCTCCTGGTTCCCTCAAAGCAGTATCTCCATTCCTCACTGGATATCTCGTGCCCCAGTGACAATTCCCATTTTTCTCTAGGGGACGACATCTCCAGTTTAGAGTTAAGACACATAGCGTACATAACCAAGACCACCCTCCTGTTCTGCCCCCCGGAGAGAATTTTGTCAAGTATTGGGGCAACTGCATGTTGTTCAGGAAATGTTGGGAATACCTTCATAGATCATTGTTTTCAGCCTATAGTATAGAAACGCCTCTAAGGGGTTTAGACTCCTCCTGGCTTTCAACTCATCTAATGTTATGAACCTCCCGTTGGTAAACGGAGCACGTTAACAGTGCACCTCTAATTTCTGCATAAGATTGACAAAGCCCTTTTCCGAGGTGAGCGGAATTCCCGTGGGTGAATACAACCGGCAACGCTGGAGAGTAGAGGACCTCTGTCTTTGACTTACAATCTATAAGGGTCTTCGTTCTGCACGTGAGTTCCACCATGTTCCCTGCTCTGGTCAAGCTCGCGGGAGCAGTAAGAATACTAGATCGTAGTTCAAATGGTGCCGCCAATGCCCTCTCTACCTCCACGTGTCTCCTTTCCCCTTGATCTCCAAACCAATAAAGAGCAAATCCAGCCTGCGCCACGTTATGGTACGTCTCCACATCAGGTAAGGTCTGCCCCACTGGCCCCATATTGGTGCTATTAGCTTATCCCATGATACTCTTGGCTGTTTACCAACTCTTGAAAGTAGTCGGCTGGTATCGCAATAGGTACATTGCAAAACACATAGAGGAACCCGGGGAAGCAGCACCATCTTGATCATGGAAACTCTTCCACCGGATGGCTGCCTCCCTCACTTCGTTTAGTGCCATTTGGTAGTTACTTACATATAGTGTATTTACTTCTCGAGCTACGTTGACTTCCCGATAATGAGTCAGTGTGATATGCCATTGAGACCCCCATTTGTCGACATACTGTGCCACACTCTGTTAGCGAGAAAATAACCGATTTTGTGGCATTGATCAAAAGACCTGAAAAGAGCTCAAATTGAACGACATCTTCCATAATGTGGTCCAGATTATGCTCGGGATCCTTTATGAATAACACCATATCGTCTGCCTAGAGCGAGATAACTACCCTGTGTTTGAAATGTTGGATGCCATGCTGTATGTGGGGGTCCCTAACCTTTTCGGCCAATGGTTCAATCACCAGGTCAAACAGCAACTCATAGAGGGGCCATCCCTGTCGTGTGCCCCTGTTCAGCATTATCCCCGGGGTGAGTTGGCCATTCACCCGCACCCTGGCGATAGGTGACTCGTATAGCAGTAGTACCATAGCGATATATTGCTCTCCTAACCCCATTCTACGCAACACTGTAAACCAGGACCAATCCACTGAATCAAATGCCTTGGTTGCATCCAGCAGTGCTGCGACTATGTGGTCTTGCTGATTTACTGCTGAGATCAGCCAAAACATTCTCTTTATCCCAATAGCGGTGGAGCAACCCGGGATAAATCCAGTCTGGTTGCCCTTGCCATTTTATTTATCAGGGGGGCCACTCGAGAAGCCAATATCTTAGCTAGGATTTTATCTAGATTGATGAGGGAAATTGGACTATATGATGCGCTAACATTCATTGGTTTTCCAGGTTTAGGCAAGACTGTGACTAGGGCCTCCCTCAGGGACTCGGGGAGCCTCCCTTCTAGGACACTTTGATGATAAATTTGTAAGAGGTAGGGGTCTATCTTCGTGGCGTAGTATTTCCACCACAAAATTGTCTTCCCTGGGGGGCCTTCCTGGAAGGAAGAGATCTGGTGGCCGCTAATAATTCTACCAAAGATATTTGGCAATTCAATCCCGCTCTATCCTCCTATGTGCACCAATGTAGAGCCACCTGGTCCAGGTAGCCATCTAGCTCTGCCTGGGAGGTATGTGACTGGCACGAGTACAAATCTTTGTAGAAACGGCACAACTCCTGCATTATCCCAGCATCGTTAAATCTCTCTACTCCTTGCTAGTCTATTATTGATATGACCCGTCCCTTTTGAGTTTCCAGCTTCACACCCCTTGCCAATAGTCTGCCCGGTTTCTGCCCCTCCCCATATTGCCTCATGGCTGCTCCACACCCCAGTATTTTCACCGCCCTGTATGCTAATATCTTAAACTGCTCCATGAATTGCTTTTATTTCTTCCTATTGACTGAAGGTTCGCTAGGGCCCCGGTTGTTTGTAGTGCGCTTATGCGTGACTCTATATCATACAGCTCCCGTCTGATCTGCTTTAGCATCCCTTCCTCCTTAGCAATGCACTCCCCTTGTGACACACACTTGGAGCTCTCACAAAGGGTTCCTGCTGATTCCGCTGAGCCCACGTTGGTCTCAAAGAAAGTGTCTAACTTCGATTGGCAGGCGCATTGTTCCGCGAAGGCCTGAGCCTCACTTTTAAATCGCCATGGATTCCTCTCCCTCGCCCTACCCGACAATTCCATATTTAGTAATACCGGTGCATGATCCGAAAGCGTGCGAGCCAAGATGGTGACCTCTGTTATGGCCCCCATTAATTCCTGAGAAATCATAAAGAAATCCAGGTGCAATGCATTATGTGCCAAACAGTGGAAGGTATATTGCCTCAACCCTTGATTCTTAGGTCTCCACGCATCTTCTATCTCACACGTATGACTCATGCCTCTTAACTCACTATATCCTTTATTCGGAGGCGGGGTGGGCCTGCTGTGCGGTCAAGCGCCGGGTCCATCACCTCATTAAAATCGTCTGCCCAGATTATATCTCCTGGTAAAATGTCCCCTAAGCCATTCACTGTGTCCTAATTAGGACTATAATAATTAACAAGAGTGTACAAGCGGCCCTGTATCGTGCCCTGCACTATTAGGCCCCTCCCCTCACTATCCTTGACCACAGAGATCAAATTAAACCCTGTCACGCTGTGAAGAAGGATGCCCACACCTCTCGCATAGGATGTGTAAGAAGAAAAATATCGATGGTAGCCCCAGCTTTTACCGAATTTTGATTCAACTTCTGGTGTGAGATGCGTCTCCTGCAGGAACGCAATTCCCATTTGGTGACACTGCAGGTAAAGGAGGACCCTGCCACATTTTTAATGGGCAGTTTAGCCCACGTACGTTCCATGTAAGGCATCTAATCGATCCCTCCATAACTCAAGTTGTCACACTCCAGTTTCCAATCCCCATTTCTTGACCCGTTTGTGCCCTAGTCTGTAGTTCTGGACCATCCGAGTTGTGTAACTCATACCTTTCCTTGTGTTATGATGCTTCCCCCTCGTCATATAACCTCCCCTTTATCCTGCCCCCTCCCACCCACCGACAACCGCAACCTGTCAGTAATATACATTCCCTCCTCCTCCCTAGGCTGGCTACCCCAACCAGCCAGCATCTTTATATGCTGAGCTGGCTTCCGATTGAGCGTCAGCTAGTGGCCCGGCCATGTCTCTAAACTTACTATGATAAGGTCCGTTCCTGGCCACTTAGTCTCTTTCTCTGCAATTGGTTGACTTTTGATCCATGATAGTTGTATTAATTTTGGCGCAATCTCAGTCGTTATTTCCCCTGGGTCTTGGGTTCCGAGGTAGGCATTCAGGAAATTCATTGGCTTTGTCTGGGTGGTAAAGAACAGTGTCCGCCCTTCATGTTCCACCCGCAGCTTGGCTGGGAACATCATGGCATAGCAAATGCCCCTCTCCTGCATCCTCTTCTTCACACTCTTCTTCACGTCTGTGTAAGATTTATGTGACACCTGGATTTTGTCAGAGAAATCCGGGAAGACTTTTATTGTCACCTTTGTATGTGAGGGCCCTCTTCTCTCTCACCTTCCGAAGGGCCATGTCTCTATCCGGATAGTTTAGCGTTCGTGTGATAATTGCTTGTGGTGAAGCACTGGGTATCTGCTTCCTGCTGCTGAGTATTCTGTGCCCTTTCCACTACAAAGATGTTCGAAAAGCCATCCAGGCCCAGTGCATCCCTCAAGATCTCCTCCACCATAGGTTCCATGTTTCTCTGGACCGCTGCCTCAGAAATGCCTATTTGCAGGTTATTCCTCCAGGACCTTGATTCTAAGTCGTCTTGTTTCTCCGGAAGTTCTTGCAGCGCTCTCTTCATTGCTGCAGATCCCTAGATGTCGATGCTACCTCATCTTCATCTATTGCGATCCTTCGCTCCGCTTACTCTAGTCTTTCTCCATGTTTGTCCAGGCGGACTTGCATGTGATCCACCTTACATGTTAACATGTCCATCTTCCCATCGAGGGACTATACTGCTTTGCAACTGACTAAACATCTTTTATATTATGGAATGCCATTGAAGTGTCCTGAGTTGTCTGCCGATTGCACCCTTATGTGGGTCCACAGTCTCTGTATGCTTGGGCTGTGAAGGGGTCTCGAAGTGGAGCTTAGTTTGCTGCTTCCTGCTCTTGTTTGCCTTGCCCATCATCTGCTCTACTGTTCTTCCCTTATGCCTCTCCCCCACCCAGGGCTAACTTTCTTCGTGGGCTATGTGCCTCTTCCTGGTGGCTGTACGGCAATGTCCTCAGAATATTCTGGTCCAGAGATGATAAAATGCTCAGGGGGATCTGGTGTCTACAGGGGTGTTTCCCCCACCTCCTTGCGATGCCCATGTAGTAGTCGCTGTGCTATCCTCTAGTCCATGGTTCTGACTGTTTACCGTGGCTTAGGGGAATGTCGATTCCGCATGCTCCGTCTCTTCCTACCAAGGTGGTTTTGATATAGTTACACCTTCCGCCTGGATCTGTGTGAGGCAGTAGCCCTCAGAGCTGTGGGGTCTAGGCTATTGTATAGGGAAGTACAGCTGCTTCTCCAGGTTATTTTTAAGTGAATGTTCTCCTTGCACGTGGCATGCGCCGGTCCCGAGGCTCATTATCTCTCTGGCCTAGGGTGGGGTGTTTCGAGGGCCCCTGGCCCTGCCATATGTGGTAGATGCTCCTCCATTCTTGTCCTGGCCTTGTTTTGTTTCTCCGGTGGTTTCCGACACTGAGTCCTCCCGATGTGTGGACTGCCCAGGGCAGCATCCTGCTTTATTGTTTAACTGCAAGCTTGTGTGATTGGATGAGTGCATCTGTTTGCTCTGCCCCCGTGGAGTCAGTGGCTGGTCACTGCTAACGGAGGGGACTCACGGGATCAGAGGACCAGGGCTGAGGTGACGTCAATGTGCCCCAATGCTTTCCACAGCTGTTAGCCCTGGAACCCTGCAAAATGTCTCACTTGCCGGCTCCGGATCGGTTTTCGGCTGGGCGTGTGTCTTCCAAACGCTTCACGTCCTGCTGTGGACTGGGAGGCTCCCAGCCTTGGGAACGGAAGACCCCACGTTCCACTTCCCTTGGTGTCCGCCACCCCACCACAAGGGGCTTGGTCTAATTTGCCGCCCCCCCCCGGGCTGCCTGTCACCACACGTACCTCTGGAGGAGGAGTTCCTCCTCCCCCGCCTGGTCAGGTGTCCGCCATACTGTGTTATTGTTCCCTGTTGTGAGCGTGTGTTTCTCTCCTAAATCATCTTGGGCTTGACTGTGGGTTTTCGCTACCCCTCTCACCGTGGTTAAGAATATTCACCCCAGTCAATGGGGTCCGCAGCATCAGGTATCCTCGATGATCACCTATCTTTGTCAACCCCCAACGCCGGTTTGCTGGCCGTGCCGTTCCTCCGGAGGAGGGAGGGGGAGACCGTGGCGTGGCACCACTCAGTCCTCCTTGCTATCACAGTCCCACAGATGCCGGCGTAGCACATCTCCCCCAGTGTAATGAGGTTCTCCCCACAGAGCCGCTACCAGTCTGGAACTCCTGACCATCTTTCGGGCATGCGGATATTACAGCCACTTCATGCCCCTCGATCCGCTTCCTATATTTGGCCATATCGCCTCTCGAACAGGCGGGGATACTCGCCCAGGGCTCTTTTCCGGTTAGGCTCCTCTGACGTCCTCCTCATAGCATACTGTGTTCCTGTGCGGGCCCGCTCTGGTCACGCTGCTCCTCTCTCCTTGCTCAGATCTCCACCACACGGGACCCCGGGGTCTCTGGATTTCAGCAGGGTGTGCTTGAGACCCTCAGCAGGCTTGTCGCCCTCCCAAAATATAGTGTTTGGTCAGCAAAAAGGTTGGATATTAACAGGATTTAATCGTAGTGTAGGGAGCTCACGGGCTTGCAACCATCTTGGTCTGGCTCTCTAGCGCCCCCCATGAAAAAGGACTTCTACCTCCGCTCCTGTTCCGACTCACTAGAACAGTGTCAAACGATGCTATAACACTACCAAAAAGTACTTCAACAATACTCCAACCCTCCCTCAAACCCACAGTTGCTGTCGGTCTGGATCAATATTTACGTTCTGTGCTATACTGGCGCTGCTCGGCTGCTGGCTCCCCATCCTGGTCTGCCTGGACAACTTGCCGATCTCGGGCAGGATGATTTCCAAACCGCTCCTATGACTTTTAAACTGGCACGCATTTTCCCGTCTTTCTCGAAATATGTGAGGGTCCCGCAGCCTCTCAGGTTCAGCGGCGAAGGAGTCGAATTGGTGCCTGGCTGATGCAGACAACCATCCTCTGCTACCAACTTGTTGGGGACAAACTCCCAGGTAGGTTCGAGGGCAACTAGGAGTTTGCGGACTCTCGGAAGGCCCAACACATTTCCCCAAAAGGAATGTAGACCGAATCAGACAGCAAGTTCAAACTGCAGTTTATTACAGCCAAAACCAACATGGATCAGTACAAGGATAGAACAAATACACGGACAACTCAACATCTTTTGGCTCGCAGGCCAGTTTTGTCCTGAAATTACGTCAGAATAACGTTGCATCCTGGACCTCTCTCCATAAAACGGCTAATAATAGTGGATTGATTGTTGGGAGCCTAATAAGCTATATAATCCTTTATATGAGTTATAGTCTACTGGCACTTGCATGTCAGGTGGCTGACCTGATCCATCCCTAAATTACTATCTCTAAACAATGTTGCAGTGTGAGGGTCTTAGCATTGGTTCTTGCCCGTTGCTACCCACCCTTAGGAGACAGGACTGTGGTTGGCTAGAGCTGACGTCCTCAGGCCTCGGATACACAATGGTTCTCAGCTCTTGGTGTGCCTTCCGAAGGTAATAAGGATGACTATGTGCCTGCATTGTAAATTGTGTGTACCACCTTAGACTATGAGAGTGCTTGTTCATTTCGTGCAACATGTGTCTCACATTGTAACATCTTTGTTGCAAGCTTCTATATGGCGGCTTGAGACACTTTCCCAGCTCTGGTTTCTATTTATTGCCTGAATTGGCCGGGTCACATGTTTGGAGACCATGATTAGGAGCTTCTGCAGCTCTGAATTATGAGGTATCATTCGCATTTATTACAGCTTGCGTAACTGCCGTTCGGGGAATGGAATGTCCTTTGTATCTGATGGCCTTGACAGCGGGTCCTGTCTCACATGTTTGCTCTCTGTTCAGCCTGAATTCAGCTCAGCTCTTTCTGTAATTGCCTAAACCATTATGCGGTTCCTACAGTGTCTATGCTATTCTATATTCTCCATATGTTAGTCACAATTGGCTCTGTCAGGCCCTATAGGTGCTCCTGCAGTTCCATAAGGTTAATTGCACTTAAGCATCTGCAAGCTGTACTTAGGCTCTCTTGCTTCTTGCGGTTTCTGCATTGCTGCGTTAAGCTAATGACAAATAATAAAAGAAATGGCAATATGTATGTGCATCTGTCCTCTAACTATAGAACTGTATGCTCGTGTTTTTCATGTATTTCAGTGTGTGTTTGTGTCCCAATATGCAGATGGCATGTGTGCTTCCTGTCCAACGCTGCTACTTCATGGTGTCTCTAACAACATCGGTGGCTTTGGCTTCTTGGCGCTTTTAATCGACACTGTCAATTGAGGTCTCTTTAGTTGCAGTCTGAGCCTCTTCGTCAACTCTGGATAAGGCTTTTACTGCACCTGGTCTGTAGTGTTGACTGTTGACTGAGTGGGTACCTCTCAACATACTTATCGATCACTGGAGCACTAGGAATTGGTACAAACTAGTGTGGGCGTTCACTGTCTTCAGACTTTCTTCCACATCATGTACTTTATAGGAGGGGGCAGAGGGGCAAATTTGCCCACCCCTCTTCGCAGAGTACTCGGTGCATTTCACTTTGGTAGCCTTAGCCTTCGGTACATTTCCAACAGGGGTAAAGAACAGCCCGGCCCGCGATTCTCTCTGGGTGCTAGAGATGGGCACTTCTTCTACCTCATCTTCCTGGTCTTCTTGATTGTCTTTTGAAGTATTGTGCTTCTTTCGTTGTGTAGGTCCTCCAGCTGGTGGTGATTCTTGGGGAGGAGGGATGCCAATAGCCGATGCCATTTTTAAAATAAATAGCAGTTTTCCTAATACTTTTCCAAGTATGTGCTGTGTGCTAGATTGTTAATGGATAATGAGTAAGAATGGGTGTAGTAGCTGTGCAAGGGTACATTTTGAGCTTTATAGTTCCTAGATGAGCTGAAAAATGCAGCTCCCAACTGTTTACAAAGCATGGACCGTTTCATGAACTGTGGATGCGTTCGCATCATCATGCTCTGTGCGGTCACATGTTTGCGAACTGCGCATCTTCATGCCGTGCACGCGTGGTCACGTGGCACTGGCTGGAAAGTCTGAAATGACGTCAGACTGTCGTGAACGTCGGCGGCCACTGTGGAAAGAGTTGCAAAAAGTGTATAGAAATGTAAAAAATTATGTTAGCAGGTGGCGAGCAAAGTTTTAAGGTGAAACTAAGTAAATTGGAGAAAAAATGTTGCTATGTTGGGGGAAGGTATGATATTAGTAAGTTGTAGCAAATTGGGGTGCACTGGTAAAAACACATGAAATTCACTGAAAAAACGTTGTTAAAGAGACGTTATGGTTACAAGTAAAACCGAAACTCCCAGAAATTTGCCAGTTATGGTAAGCTAAGGAACCATAACTTGCGCCACCACCGTGCACTGCTAAGACAAATACCCAATACATATCTGCTGAATTTCTTGGGGTTTAGGTTTTACTTGTAACTATAGCGTCCCTTTTTAACAACGTTTTTTCAAGGAATATAAATATATATTCTCAGAGCACATTGGGCCATTTTCATATCCACGTAATTGACAGATGGGAGTACATTATTCTGCGCATCAATCTCCCGCTCCCTGCTGTCGTGCATCCACCCCCGTTGCTCGTGCTCTTTGCTGTGCTGCCTCTGGTGATGAATGCACCTTCCTTTTTATGGCCCTGCAGATAATGCCCCTGGCTCAGCGCACAGGTTTGGAACAGGTCCGCAGCCCGGCCTCCGTACTCTTTGCGGTGTTTGTGTGCCAGGGCAAAGTGTACTTTTTACTCATTGCCACTGAAGGGGGAACCGCAGTGTTCGTGGGGCGGGGGAGCCGAGGCAGCCTCACGCCTAGGATCCGGTGGGTAAAAAGCCGCGTGAACATCCTCTCGGCATCGGAGAAGCCTGCGAGGGAGCCGTGACTCATGCCCAGGGCCTCAGCCTCCTACGGGAGTAAACAATGAGTAGCGGGCCTCGGGACGGGAATGGTGGCGTCGTGCTCGTCGCTGCAGTGACTAGTTACTCATTGGTAATCATTCGAATGATCCCTTCTTGTAGCGGCGTTAAGCGAAAGGGAGACATCTAGATTTGGGCATGTATTTTCAGGCATTCCGCCTGGGACTTTTATCAAATGAACGCCTCCTTTCATCGCGTCCCATTTTTAAAGTCACGGCTGTGTTCGCCCAGGCGAGGTCTTTCTCGGCGCACAACAGCCGAGTCTAGCTTTTAGAGTTGCAAGAACAATTGAGCATGGGGATTTTATTGGGGAAGTGGACCTGCTGTGAGCTGTGTCGTCCCGCCTTTGCCGAGCCCTGTTGGGTTTACGTAGCTCCAATAACTGGGAGTGCAATGGTCTCTCCAGTGACCATTTTTATATATTAATACCAAATATTCATGGAAAATGAGTGTGGGCCATCTGCGTTTTAAAACAAAACTCCTTCCACTTGCCTGCAGTTGATTACTTTGTGAAACTAAAGGTTGAATCGATAACTACAAAGCTGTATAATGCAGTATTCCTACCACCAGACAGTTTTAAACAGTGCAACACTGATCTGATGTTCTCTTGCTAATGCAATGTAGGTTTTTATATACAGCCTAATTTGCCCTATGTCATACGTAAAGAGCACATCACGGCCAGCCTCTTTACTAACATTTTGCACCCGATAGTGGTAGGAAAGCAGCTACCCAAGTGGGAGTATTTTTACTTTTTAGCCAATGGCACCTTGCATTTCTTGATTTGCCTGACCAAAAATCTGAGCAGCATACATCCAACACACTGAGCTATCTAACCATCGTTATCCTTAATCTCCTGGCAAATGCATGTAGAAAGAGAACAATCCCTAAATGCTATTTAAAGAATGTTCTTTCCACTACTTTTGACAACTTCCTATGGTAAATTGGTGGAACTCCCGATTTCAACATGTTACCTGCCATGTATGTACGTTGTATTGTGAGGAGCGACATGCGTACGCTTTGCCCTGTTGCCTTGTGCTCCTCGCTCTGCTTTGCTCTTTCAGACTGAATGACACTCATTTTTCCCAATACGTTTCTATAAAGAATTCGTTTCTATATATTGCTAGATGGATTTACCATGAGGATGAGTGACTTTTCAGTAGCGTTATTGAACACAGATTACTAGTTTAGCTTTTGATGAATAACTGTGAATGAATAATTGTATGTTCTTGCTACACCGAAGTTTGGGTGGAAGAAGATGGAGACTTCTACTTAAGTGGCAAAAGTTTACACCAAGAAAGCATAGGCTCAAATTCCAGTTTACCCACATGACCAAAGCGTGTGGTCCTAGGAAAACAATTTGCATTGCAGGGTTCGAACTGGTGGTGATCTGAGAGCTATCTAGCTCCTGCTTGCAGCCTAGAAGAGCCTGGTTTGCTTGGCACCAACAGCTGCCAGAAGCTACTTTTGGCTCCCTAGGTCAAATGATGCCTGGCAAACACACCTATATGAATGCAACTCTGTGCGTTACAATACAACAGCTCTATATTATAAGGGGGCGTTGCATCATATGTGGAAGTTAGATTTGCAGAACGCGATGTACTTTGGTCCTCAATTCCCAGAGATAGCGCCTGCTCACTGGTGAATGCTGGACTTCCAGGAGCTGCCTTAAGCTCCTGCTTATCCAATGTTCGAGGGGATTGGGTCCTCCGACGTATTCCATGTCTTTGACAGGTAATCACCACAGCTGTGCTGCTTCGGAAAATTTCCTGCGTCGATGCGCCGTCTCCGAGGATCTCCTCGACGGCGGATGTCACCCGATGTGATAAGAGGACGCACGACGCCCGTAGCCTCAGTTCCGTTTTTTCCGCGAACGTGTTCGCTTCGTGAGTCTCGGTACGCCTCGACTCTTTGGAGTTTCTGTTGTATTCTTCTCGGTTCTTTGAACCTGTGTGGTTTTTGTGAAAAGCCTGTTTGTGACGATGTCTACCTCGTCTTCAACCCTGCGTCCGGGCTTCAAGAAATGTTGGGACTGTGGGTCCAAGATGTCGGTAATGGACTTGCACGACGCCTGCCTCTGGTGCCTCGGGGAGGCCCACGACACGGACGACTGTGTCGACTGCCAGTCGCTCACGGCCAAGGCCTTGCAGGAGCGCAAGAAGAAGTTGTCCGTAGGTAGGGTGTCTAATCCCCGGAAGTAGAGGTCTGTGGGGCTTTTGACGGATGATTCGAGAGGCGACTCTCCGCGTCATCGTCGGAGGTCCAGTGGGTCTCCTTCCAGGAGTCGGTCTCGCAACTCCTCTGCCTCTTCGAGGCATTGCCGGAAGCGCCAGCAACGGTCGCCTTCCCCGTCCTCTTCCGAGGACTCCGCCCGTTGGCGGGTCGCTTATCCCACCATGCAAGCGACACCGGAGGAATGGGGTTCCTTCGGGAAGAAGATGTTAGCGATTCTCAAATCGCAGGGCACCGGTCCATCCGCACCTCCGAGTGGGGTCGGTCGTGATCGGTCGAGAGACACCGCTCGCACGCCTTCGGGCTCGGGTGGTCGGCACGGTTCGTGGGAGAGGTCCAGATCGGACAAGGGTAACCGTTCTCGCCATGCCCGTTCCAGGTCCCGGTCCTCGATGCGCTCGAGACCGCGTGATCCTGTGCAGTCTTCGAGGAAGACGTCGATGCCTGTAGCGCCGAGGTCGTCGATGACCTCCCTCGAGGCTCCGCCTCCGAGGGGGTTGGCGACGTTGTCGGCGCCTAGGTCGTCGAAGGACACGCTCGGAGCTCTGGCTTCGAGGCCTGTGTCGACGCCGATTCGCCCGACGCTGACTCGTTCAGCGCCCTCGACGCCTTTCGAGGCGGTGGTGTCGGAGGGGCCCTGTGGCACGGGGGTAGCCCCTAGAAAGGCTCTGGCTAAGGTCAGGCATAGCTTTGGTCCCCAGGTGTCTTCCTCTCACCGCCTGGAGTACATTTCAGAGGGAGATGAGGGCTCTGATGAGGGCTTGGTTCCGGTTACGGTGCCAGATGAGCTTCTCTCGGGCCATAGCCAATTTGATGACCTAAGGCAGTCTCTGCATGATGCCAGTGGACTGGACACCTCTCCGGAGGTGGAGTTTTGTAGGCCTGAGCCTGGCACTCATGCCGATTCTTCATACCGGCGCCTTATGTCTCGGGTCATCGAGTACTTGGGATGGTCGGCTCCCCAGGGGAGTTTGTTCAGGATGATCTCACGGACATCCTCGATCTTGGTCCCCCCCACTGACCCGGTACTGCCATTTCATATGGCTCTGCAGAGAAGGGTGGCGGCGGCTTGGACTGCTCCGGAGAGTCTCCTGGCAGTGGGCAAGTCTTTGTCGCGAAAATATCATCCAGTCATTAGCGACCCCTTCTACTTGTCCAGGCACCCTACTCCGGAGCGTTTGGTGGTGCAGGCGGCTACTGCCCCGGCAAAGCAGGCGTCATATCCTACCATCCCTCCGGATAGGGACGACAAACATTTTGATGGCTGGGCGAAGAAAGTGTTTGCTTCAGGGGGTATGGCGCTTCAGGTGGCCAACTCCGTATGTGCCTTGTCTCGTTTCACACACACTCTGTGGAACTGTGTTGCATTAGCGGCTGAACATATTCCCGAAGGGGACGAACGGGATGGTTTCCTTGCTATGGTTCAGGATGGCAAGGATGCCATGTGTGAGGCCGTTCATTCGGGTTTGGACATGGCAGATTGTTTCAGCCGGTCCATGGCGGCGAGCACCGTAATACGCAGGTTTGTGTGGTTGCGGAAGTCAGGGTTTGCTCCTGATGTGCAGTCCCAGCTCCTCAACATGCCCTTTGACGGTGAACATCTTTTTGGCAGCAAGGCTGACGAGAGCCTTGGGAGGTTGCAGACCTCCAAAGCTGCAGCAAAGTCGTTGGGCGCTGCAGTTCGACAACCTCTGCCTTTTCGTCCTAGGGGACAACAATGGAGGGGAGGTTCCTTTTGCTATTACTCCTTCAGTAAAGCGAGAGGAGCTGTCTGTCAGTCAAAGAGGCCACCATAAGCGTGCCATAGGTGGAAAACGGGGTACTCGAGGTGCCAAGGCCGCTCGGGCAGTTGCCTCTTTGCCCTCAGGCAACGCCACAGCCGCTACCACTCAGTCACGAGGCCAGGTCCCATGATTCGCCGGTTGGAGGAAGGCTGGCGCAGCATCTTGTAGAGTGGCGGGCCATTACTTCATATGTGTGGGTTCTGGAGATCATAACCCATGGCTACTATCTTCCCTTTCGGCAGAGGCCTCATGACAATCCACCTGGGAACCTCTCTTTGAAGAGTCCGGATACGCTCCTTGCGCAGGAAATTCAAGCCCTGCTGGAGAAAGGCGCCATAGAACTGGTGCCTGTAGCGGAGAGGAACTAGGGATGGTCTTCCCCTTATTTTTTTATTTTGAAGAAAGACGGGGGATTGAGACCCATCATGGACTTGCGCGGTTTGAAAAACTCCTCCGGAAGGACAAGTTCAAGATGGTTACTCTCTCTCAAGTCCTCCAGGCCCCTCAACTTCAGGACTGGTTGGTGTCTCTCGACCTCAAGGACGCTTACTTCCATGTGCCGATCCATCCCAAGCACAAGAAGTACCTGAGGTTCGTGGTTGGCGACTCGCACTTTCAGTTTCGGGTCCTGCCGTTCGGATTGACCTCTGCCCCGAGGGTTTTCACCAAGCTCATGGTGGTGGTGGCAGCGCATCTCAGGAAAGGGGGGGATTCACGTCTACCCCTACCTGGACGATTGGTTGATCAGGGGGAGCTCTCCCGAGCAAGTCCTGGATCATGTGTCCATCACCTGCCACTCCCTTCATAAGCTCTGCTTCTCCCTCAATTTAAAGAAGTCCCATTTGACGCCAACACAGCGGCTCCAGTACATCGGTGCAGTGCTCGACACATCCCTGGGGCTGTGTTTTCCTCCCCAGGTGAGGGCTCTTCACATTCAGCAGATGGTGCACAAGTTTCAACTTGCCCAGACGCTCCCGGCGTTCGAGTTCTTGAGGTTGCTCGGCCTCATGGCATCCTGCATTCTTCTGGTGCCAGAGGCTCGTCTGCGGATGAGATCTTTGCAGTGGGCACTCAAGATGCAGTGGTCGCAATCTTCCGGCAGGATGTCGGACCCTGTTCAGGTGCCACCCTCGGTCGCCCAGGACCTTCTGTGGTGGGCCGTCGAAGGCAATCTGATGAAGGGGGCTCTGTTTTGGCTTCCCTGGCCAGAGGTGACGATCGTGACGGACGCATC